>NC_081216.1:20600300-21323032 GCF_902713425.1 Acipenser ruthenus | reverse complement strand
GGTGACGTTTCTAACAGTTATAACTGGTTGTAGGAGTGGTTTTGGCGATTGACGTGTCAATGTATATGTACATTAGAAACAAATATATAATTTGTATAACCTCCCCCCATCCCTGTGAAATGGATTGGGCTTATTATATTGGGCGTGTTTTGAAAGGCGGTGCCGCTTTATTTTCTCGTGAGACTTGGCAACACTGGTCGTGATGTGTATTTGAGGAGATTTTGCAATCGGTACCGAACCGGGTATTTCGATTCCGATTCCGGTTCCCAAACTATTTAGACAAACATATCCGTACGACAAGGTGTGACAGACTATGATACGTAAACGATGCAGCTTTTGCGATGCTTAGACAATATTGTGCAATCTATGAAATGTTAAAATTAACAAAATCATAAATGATCACAGTAACAGTTTTATTGCAGTAGTGAAAGCCATTGGGTGTTTTTTATACGAACCTTGTTAATTACACATTTCACAAAGCTTACAATTAAAAAAAAAAAACTTTAACCACGTGGTATGTTATCCCAAGACGAAATACTACACCCTCGGTTTGGGATTTCATTTTCAGGTATGTGAAATCGTGTCGTGTTTTGCGAATTATTCTATCGAGGTGCAGAAAACTCACTTTACTGGTACCCGAAGCCAAACTGAAGAAGATCCGATCATCCCTTCAGTGAGCCGAGTTTGAATTACCCATCTGAATTTGCAGCCCTTCATATAACCGAATTATTCTCCAGGGAAATTAATACAATAATAATATATCTGGATGCTGTAATAAATACACTGCAGACTTTTTTTTTCTTCTCTAAGAACGTGTCAATTATACTGTAGTTATCAAATGTATTTTTGACAGACATTCATGTTTTTAATAATCACTTTTATTAAAAACATAATAGTACTCACGGGAACCGAATCCGGTTCGTCGGTTCCAAAGGAGGAACCGGGGACTCGGTTTCAAAGGAACCGATTCGCACATCTGTGACTGAGCAGTGCTGAAGAGATGAAAGACTGACAGCTAATATTACACATCGCTCCTCTCGTTTGAATTTCTCTCAGGAGCTCCAACACTGAAACACAGGCTAACAGCACTTAACTGAAACTAAAAATAGAGCCACGATTTGAGAGGGGGGGCTCAGTAATGCTCAGCAATCGGATCCCGCTAAGTGGTTAATGGCAAAATAACTCACAATACATTTCCGTGTAGTTCTCGAATCTAACAGTACGATAGTAATAAAAAATAAAAAAATAAAAAAAACCTTTGCCCAGTGGAGCGTTAAAAGGACTGGCTCAGCGAGAACGGAAATACCCAAACAGCAATGAACAGTGAGTAACCGAGATTCGCAAGAACCGGACTTTTGCAGTCCGGTCAGTGGTTCTGAATGGACACTGTACAAACTCCCTTAAAACTGGCGAGACACCCTAACCGCGGTTTGTCTTTGAACCGTAGGGTTAGCGGCGGTTAGCCTTGGCCTCTGCATCCAATTCAATTCAATGGGCTGAGTCGATGCCAGTTCATTACAGCCTCCTACATCTTCATTTTTAATGAAAATGTCTTGCAGTTTAGATTTTGTATAAGGTCTGTAGGTTACTGTAAGCTGAAGATCAATGCACTCTAAAATCCGTCTGGAAAAAGCATTGTTTAAAAGTTGTTATAGGTTTTTGTATAATTGCTTGTATTTAATAATTCACTCACCCTCCATCTCCATTATTACCCCCCCCCCCCCCCCCCCCCCCCCCACACACACAGGCACACACTCACACACACACACACACTCACGTACACACACACACACACACACACACACACACACAGCCGCTGTCCTCCAGTACACTACCCCACAGCCCCCCGGGTCCTAACCTGTACCCTACTTTACACAGTTCCCTACCTGCCTACCCTGACTGCCTTGTGTCCTAACCCCATACCCCACTGCGACGCAGTCAGCCCCTCTCCTGTGCCCTGCCCTGCCCCGCCGCTCGGGCCGTACCTCTTGTCCGAGGGGGTGTTCTGATTGTTCTGGCCCGGTCCAGTCTGCAGGTCCGGGATGTTGGCGAAATCATCCTGCTCTGAGATACCCATAACCAGCGACAGAACCACCATACGGCCTTCTCTGGAGAGAACGCACCGAGAGAGAGGGACAGAGGGCGGAAGAGGAGAGGAGAGAGAAGGGGAGGAGAGGGGAGAGGAGGGGAGGAGAGGGGAGGGGAGAGGAGAGGGGAGAGGAGGGGAGGAGAGGGGAGGGGAGAGGAGGGGAGAGGAGAGGGGAGGAGGGGAGGAGAGAAGAGGAGAGGGGAGAGGAGCGGAGGAGAGGGGAGAGGAGGAGAGGGGAGAGGAGAGGAGGAGAGGGGAGAGGCGGGGAGGAGAGGGGAGAAAGAAAAGGAAATCGGAGAGGGAGAGGGAGTGCATTGCAGCAAGACAGGGAGAGATTGGAAGGGATCGGCACCATGCCCGAACCGGAAGAGGGAAAGAGAGAGGGAACGTGAAGAGGAGAGGGAGGGAGAGAGGTAAAGAAGGTAAGAAGAGACAGACAGACAGTTCATGAAAGACAGGCAGGCAACAGGAACGCAGAAATGATCATTATTATTATTTGGAGAAAGCCCTGAACACAATGCAGAATCAGAGTTCCACCCCCAGTCACAGGCTGCATTTCCTTTTTCAAACCCTGAAGGTGCACCACGGCTTAACTAGATACCTCAGCTCTTTAGAAATGAATCGTTGCCAGGCTGTAGTCACAGGTTGCTGTGGGAGTGTCTCAAAGTTCCTCATTAAAGGGCAGTTCTTTACTGTTTTGCCCGAGTGTGGGTTTGGATTTGGGTTCCAGTTCAATGCATTGCCTGTGTGTATGCGAGTGTGTGTCACATCACATCTGCTGAAACGGGAGCCTCAGCACTGGGGATGAGAAGCCATTAGTCTGACTGATGGGAGAAGTGTAGTTGAAGATTATTAGGCATTAGCGCTGGATCTCAGCCTTTTATAGGGTTTTGTCTAATTGTGTGACAGTGAGAGCAGATTTAATATCAAGGAGCTGGCAGCTGCCTTGCCTAAGCTTTCCAGCGCACACACAACACAACCGATCTCTCCCTCTCCCTCCCATTCCCTCGCTATCTCCTCTCTCCATCCCATTCCCTCTCTATCTCCTTCTCTCCCTCCCATTCCCTCTCTATCTCCTCTCTCCATCCCATTCCTTCTCTATCTCCTCCTCTCTCCATCCCATTCCCTCTCTATCCTCCTCTCTCCCTCTCTCCATCCCATTCCCTCGCTATCCTCCTTCCTCCCATTCCCTCTATCCTCTCTCCCTCTCCATCCCATTCCCTCTCTATCCTCCTCTCTCTCCCTCTCTCCATCCCATTCCCTCTATCCTCCTCTCTCTCCATCCCATTCCCTCTCTATCTCCTTCTCTCCCTCTCTCTATCCCATTTCCTCTCTATCTCCTTCTCTCCATCAGTGCTGCTCTAGGTTTTGTCAGATCTCCACACCCTCACAAATGCTTTCCCTGTGCTTTATTACACTTTGCTGTGTGTTTACTATGGTAAAGTTTTATAAGGGGACCTCCAGGCACTTTGTACAGAACAACAGAAATGGCTGGGAATGTAACCCCTCCATCTCCACCTCCATCTCCACCTCCATCTCCACCTCCACCTCCATCTCCACCTCCACCTCTACCTCCACCTCTCTCTCTCTGTCTGTGCTGTCCTCCCTCCTCATTCTCTTAACATTTCATTATCACTCGTTAATGAGATCTCAAATAATTGCTTCTATTTCCAGCGCTGGTTTCTCTGTGCTAATGAACAGGAGCTCTGCGATGGGGAGTCATTTCTAGGTCACTCATCTCTCTCATTCTCTCCATCTATCCATCTCTCTCTCATTCTCTCCATCTATCCATCTCTCCATCTAACTCCCTATCTCTCCTCACACCCTGCACAGATAGAGGTGAACCAGGCTGCTGTTTAAACTCTCATCTCCACACGCCAGCTCTAAACCCTGCGCTCCATTGAATTAAACCTCAGCTCCACTGAATTAAAGTGCAAAGCAGGTGCTGGATGTGAAGTGTGGCCCGTGGACCTCAGAAGAGCTACAGAACGCAGTCAAGCTGTTCAGTATGTGTGCCGATACATTCCAACATCATACTGAAAACTCCAACCAGTGTTGTCACTGGGAGTCAGACAGGTCCTGTCTTTACTGGGGAAGGCGTGGTTTACTGGGAATCCAGCAAGCCTCTTTGCTGGTCCCCACCTCCCTCTCCCTGTCCCTCTCCATGTCCCTGTCCCTCTCCCTGTCTCTGTCCCTCTCCCTGTCCATGTCCCTCTCCCTCTCGCTCAGTCTGTGGTACAGTGGGATTCATTACCACTGATGATCCAGAGGACAGGAAATCGATGGCAGCTCAAATTGAAATGAATTGCTGTCGATGGCCGGGGTTAATAGATACCTTCTGTGTGTAATAAATTAAAATATCACACTTAAGAGGGATTTATCTGTATTCCCAGCCTCCCTCTCCCCTCTCATTCCCTCAGTAAATAACAAACAAAACCCAGTGTCACAGCACTAAACAGCACTGTATTAAATATACAGAGAACCAGTGTTTGTGACTCAGTGTAAATATACAGAGATCCAGTGTTTGTGTCTCAGTGTAAATATACAGAGATCCAGTGTTTGTGTCTCAGTGTAAATATACAGAGATCCAGTGTTTGTGTCTCAGTGTAAATATACAGAGATCCAGTGTTTGTGTCTCAGTGTAAATATAGAGATCCAGTGTTTGTGTCTCAGTGTAAATATAGAGATCCAGTGTTTGTGACTCAGTGTATTAAATATACAGAGATCCAGTGTTTGTGTCTCAGTGTAAATATAGAGATCCAGTGTTTGTGTCTCAGTGTAAATATAGAGATCCAGTGTTTGTGACTCAGTGTATTAAATATACAGAGATCCAGTGTTTGTGTCTCAGTGTAAATATACAGAGATCCAGTGTTTGTGTCTCAGTGTAAATATAGAGATCCAGTGTTTGTGACTCAGTGTAAATATACAGAGATCCAGTGTTTGTGTCTCAGTGTAAATATACAGAGATCCAGTGTTTGTGTCTCAGTGTAAATATACAGAGATCCAGTGTTTGTGTCTCAGTGTAAATATACAGAGATCCAGTGTTTGTGTCTCAGTGTAAATATACAGAGATCCAGTGTTTGTGACTCAGTGTAAATATACAGAGATCCAGTGTTTGTGTCTCAGTGTAAATATACAGAGATCCAGTGTTTGTGTCTCACTGTAAATATACAGAGATCCAGTGTTTGTGTCTCACTGTAAATATACAGAGATCCAGTGTTTGTGTCTCAGTGTAAATATACAGAGATCCAGTGTTTGTGTCTCAGTGTAAATATACAGAGATCCAGTGTTTGTGACTCAGTGTAAATATACAGAGATCCAGTGTTTGTGTCTCAGTGTAAATATACAGAGATCCAGTGTTTGTGTCTCACTGTAAATATACAGAGATCCAGTGTTTGTGTCTCACTGTAAATATACAGAGATCCAGTGTTTGTGACTCAGTGTAAATATACAGAGATCCAGTGTTTGTGACTCAGTGATTCTCACTCAAGGACGAGGAGAGAAAGCCAAATCAAATAACGATCAAGAACCACAAACAACATTAAAATGAGTCATTCATAATTTATATTATTATTAATAATAATAATAATAATAATAATAATAATAATAATAATAATAATCAGAAGGCCGAACCCTGATTCTGCATTGAGTAAAACCTGGGAAATAGTTTATTTTCAGCAACAGTGTTAAAATAGAGAGTCGGAGAGAGAGAGAGAGAGAGAGAGAGAGGAGAGAGAGAAAGGGTGTGTGTGAATGAGGGAGAAAGAGAGGAGGGGGAGAGGGGGTGGTGTGTGAGAGAAAGAGGGAGTGTGTGAATGAGGGAGAAAGAGAGGAGGGGGAGAGGGGGTGGTGTGTGAGAGACAAAGGGAGTGTGAAACAAAAAGAGAACGAGGGGGTGAAAGAGAGTAGAGGAAATAGAAAGAGATAGAAGGTGAGGAAGTGATGAGAAAGAGAGACAGAGTGAATTAGAAAGAGGGATGAGAATGAGAGCTCTAGGAGACTGCTCTATCGCGCGCTTCACACTCAACTGTAATATGTAGATTGCGTTCAATAAAATCAGCCAGGCTGGGAGAAAACAGCGATGTGAGTTAAAGAGATGGATTCTGAAGTACAGTTCAGTGCTTTAGAGCAGGGTTCGAAACACTGGGGCTCCCCCTAGAACCAGGACCCCCTTAAAACAAACACAGCTCGTACCCCAAATATCCCATGGGGGTTTCAACAGGGGAATATCATTTAAAAAGATACGTTTTTTAAAAAAAAATTGTATTACATGCTAACGTTTTTATACAATAAAGCTGTCTTTAACGTCATTCCTTTTTGCACGGAGTGAATATCTGAACCCTGCCTCAGAGAGACAAAGAGGGACAGAGACTGAGGGACAGAGGTATAGAGAGAAGAAAGATAGGCAGAGATAAAGAGAGGGAATTAGAGACAGACTGAGAGACAGGGACAAAGAGACAGTCAGAGAGACACTTACAGGAAGGACTTCATGTCGAGACCGCGGTTCCGAATCTGCCCCATCACGTGGTCCCAGCTGCCGGGGTTGGAGCGAGAGCGCCCTCCACTGGTCCGATAGTGCGAGGAGCCCGCCGACCCCCCCTGCCTGCCCGGGACGCCCCCTCGGCCCGGCCTCCCCCCTCCGCTAGAGCTGCTGGAGGGGAGCTGGGGGTGCAGCTGACCCAGGCTCTGGCTAGTGGGGGGCAGGTCTCCCGGGCAGGGGGCTGGAGGTTGGCTGAGGGGCTGCTGCAAGCTCTGCTGCCTCACCAGGGTGCGAGGCCGGCCGCAAACACCAGGGGGAGTGCCAGAGATGTGCTCCAGAGTAGAGGCAGTGGAGAGAGACGGGTCGTCGAAACTGGAGACAGCAGAGCGGGGAGAGGAAGGAGGAGGAGGAGCAGGAGGGAGAGGGGAGGACAGGAGACACAGGAGAGAAGAGAGGGATAGGATGAGACATAGTCCACCAAGGAAGAGTAGAGGGAGGCTGGCCGGTCGCCTCTGCGCGGCAGGGTTCTGGAGCGGAGACTTCATTTTCTCTCTAGTTTCCTCCTCTCGTTTCTGTTCTGTCTCGTTCTCGTGTTTCCCTGGCTCGCTCTGCTCTGAGGCTCTGTGACGAGCCTTTTAAACCACGGCTGTATTCCCAGCGCGATGCTCAGCTCCTGTCTGTCCTCGATTCTCAGCTCAGGGGAGCTGTGCTACCTCCCTCCCTCCCTCCCTCCCTCTCTGCTTGCCTTCAAAGTTCTCCCCTACATTTTCCGATGGTTTTATTTTGTGTTGACCATGGCTGGATTACCCAGAAGTTTGCATTAGCATTGTGATGCCATTAGCATGTAAAACATTCCCATTGTAGCTCCCTCCTGTGCTGCCAGTGCCTTGCAATTGTGGCTCTAAAGTGTGCTGCTGCATTGCCGTTGAAGATCACATGTGAATGGTGCACAGCGGTGGGAGGGGAAGGAGTTGAATCTGGTCAGACTTCCATCTCTGTGTGAATGTGTCCCTGTGTCCGAGTCTCCTCTCCTGCCCTCAGGCACCCCCGACAGCTGCTGGACCCCCCCCCCCCCCTGCCCCCCGCCACTGCTCCAGCACTAATATACCTGAGCCCAGCCTTGACTGTAACACTAGATATATCACAGCTGGGTTAGATTACAGATAATAATGTAGGGGTGACACTGGGGCAGCACCCACTGACCTCGCGGGAAGTTTTGAGAACAGAAAACTTTCCACTCGGATGGAAAATCTTTCAGCCTAGTTCTTTATTTGCCACTTTGGGGGGGGGGGGGGGGGGGGATAAAATAAAATAAAAAACCAACAATCCCGTTGATGGGAGACTTTCTCTCTGTGTTCCCAACCGCCCTCCCGTCCCGGACTTCCTGCCCTCCGTCACACTTCCTGTGACGCTCCTGCCCTTGGGCAGTCTCGCTTCACAAAGAGACGCAGCGTGGGCTTCGTATTCAGAGCCGAGTTCTGCTGTATTCATCCTTCACAGTCTCTTCACGACTTCTCCCTCTCTCTCACACAGAAACGCTTCTCAGAACTATCGACTCACACACAGTCACAAGCGGCTGCTTTAGATATAGATATAGATATATATATATATATCCCCAGCTCTCTCTGTGACCTTGAAACCTCAAACCTTGCACAGCAAGACATTTTAATTAAAAAAGTGACACTTATGGAGACACAGAACTCTGGCTAACAATGAATCTAAAAACAAAACCCAATTATCTATTCTTTTTTTTCTTGTAGCGATTAGAGGGATTGACAGCGTGTAGGGGATCGGAATCATCCCTTTAAGAGTGTTATTATTAAGTGGCCCTGCCTTTAAGAAACCACACTGTTTACAGAGGCCTGTGCACCCAGGTAGGATGATCACAGGTTCTCTTGAGCCTGGCTTTTCTCTGAATTGCATTTCCGCTGTTCATCAAAATAAAATCAAGCCCGAGCCCGTTTTTGTTGTGCCTTTTCGCTTTGTTTTTTTTTAATGCTGAAATCCCCAGCGCTGTGTCAGAAGGAGGGGTCATAGAGCCGCTGGTCTAATGGTGCTCAGCTGGAGAACGCTACGAGAAGATCGTGGAGTTGAAAGGAAAGCGCCAATCCGACGCCTCTGCTGCTTACCAGCCAGAGCAGTTCAGCTCATTGGTGCATCCCTCTCTCTTACCGACACCCAACCTGACGGGAAGCTGGAGAGCAATTTCCCCAGGAGAGCCGGCGAGAGTAAGGAGTGACACCAGTGTGAAAGCTGCGGAGAATGTGCTGTAGGGCAGATTCAGTGCAGCTCCCTTCGACTCCCAGGACAGAGTCGCAGACAGCAGCTACTGGAGTGCTTTAGGACAGGAGACAGAAACAGAAGGGTTGAATCTGAACTAAATTCACACAGAGACCAAAGAAAATCAGTCTGCAAGGGCAGTGGGAGGAGATGTGTTGATAATGGGAGGGGAGGGGTTATGAAGAACGGGAGCGGTTATGAGGAATGGGAGGGGTTATGAAACTGGAAATGGATTTAAATGACTAGGCAGGGAGGGGCTTCGGAGACAGTAAGGGTGCTATAAGGTAGAAGGGGGAGTGAGAGGGGCGTGGGAGACTTGGAGTCGGAGTGACTGAAGGATCACAGCAATGAAGGAGGCTGTGTAACCCAACCATGACCCGAACCCTAACCCCGACCCCGACCCTGACCCTGACCCCAACCCTAACCCTCCCCTGTTCTCCGCAGACTTGCTAACCTCCCCCCCCCCCGCTCCCCCTCCTCCACACTCACTTGGCTGGCCGCAGTTTGCCGGATTGCAGGTGTGTCTGCACGGTCTGCCAGCGGCCCGCCTTCTCGGCCCGGCCGTTCAGCACCTCGCTGCGGCTGCTGGCTCCGGAGCCCACACTCTTCACGCTGTTACTGCGCACGGGCCTCCCGCCCACTGAGCTCTCCCTCCCCCCCGCCGCGGCCTTCACACCCCCAGGGAGAGAGCCACTGAGAGGGGGGGGGGCGGAGGAGAGAGTGAGAGAGAGAGAGAGAGAGAGAGAGAGAGAGAGAGAGAGAGAGAGAGAGAGAGAGAGAGAGGGGACAGTGGACAGGAAGAGAAACAGAGAAGATATCAGGGCTTGAGAGAGGGAGAGCACAGGGACATTGTAATCCAACAAGGAAGGAAGGACGGAAAGAGGGGGGAGGTTTCACATTCAAGTCAAGAGCTGCTTAGAAAGAGCCACCATCAAATATAATAAAATAATAACATGAAAATGAAAAGTGAACAGCGCACATTCAAGAAGGATGTCAGTGAGAGTGACACACAGTGCAACGAGACAGGCTGCGGAGACATGACCACACCCAAACAAAACGAGCAACCCTCTGCGCAGTGCGGGCGAGCGCTGGACTGCAGGTGAGTACAGGGGAGCAGCGCTGGACTGCAGGTGAGTACAGGGGAGTACAGGGCAGGGGTGCGCTCAGCAAAGCACGCTATCAAAAGGGGGGGGGGGGCTGTTCTTCTGTTGTCTGTTTTGGTATTGAATTGATTCGCTGCTTTTTTTTTGTCAGGGTGAGGGTAGGGGGAGAGGGTGAGGGAGGGTGCAGAGTGGGGGAGGGGGAGGGGTTACCGAGGGTTGTCCGTCTCCATGGTTCAGCACCCCATGGGCTGGAGGTGAAAGGTTAGAGGTTAGGGAGGAGGGGGAGGGGGGTCACAGGTTGGCTGGCTGGTAGGGCTGTAAGGAAGGCAGGGTAAGGTGTCGGGGCGCACTTACAGTGATGCGCCACTAGGGGGCTGTTTGTTTGTGTTTTCGTTTTTGGAGGGGTAAGAGAGCAAAGGGAAGGTTTCCAGTTTACTGCTGAGACTAACAGGAACCTGTCAGATCATTACGAGCGAGAGGAGGCCGTTCAGCCAATCAGAGCTCGTCCGGAGGAGGCCGTTCAGCCAATCAGAGCTCGTCCGGTTCCCTAGCAGCTGATTGATCTCAGAACTTTGTCAAGTCGGGTCTTAAGGATCCCAGTGATTCTGCCTCATCAGCACGGCTAGCTAACCCGTCCCATCCCCTCACCGCGCTCTCTGTGTGAAGAAGTGTCTCCTTCCCCCTGTCCTCAGTCTGTCTCCACTTCCACATGGAGTGTCCTCTGGTCCTGGTTTCTGTGCTGCGCTTGAAGTTTTGGCAAGGGTCAAGATTTTTAATCAAGTCCCTCCTAATTCTTCTTTGTTCTATTGATCATAAATGTATCATTTTATGGAAAAAAGAATTAGGCTTTGCAGCACCCAATCTCACAGGACAGAGCAAGTTATTAGGTTCAGCTACTCAATTCAAACACTGTGTCCTACAATCTGAGTCAATCTCAAGCAGCCTCTCAGAGGAGCGTTGCGACTGTTGCTTCAAATGATTTCCATTGTCTCCCTTCGGGACACACACTAACTTGACAGTGCAGCTATTCCTGAAGCAATAGAGGGGTTTGGTTGCACATTACTCCTCTTAGCTCAAGTTTTTTTTTTTTTTTTAATTTAGAATCAATTATTTTCCCCCCGATTTTCTCCCAATTTGGGACCCGAGGCTCAGTGGGCGTCCTCCGATCCCACGAGCCAATCGGCATCTTTATACACCCAGGAACTCGAGAGCGAATTTCCGCAGGCTACCAGCCTCCAGAGGACAAAGACCAGCCCAGCAAATCTCTGCCCCCCAACCTCACTCGCCGCCTGGCCTGTAGGGGTCGCCGCAGATCCCCAGCGAAGACTGTCCGCCTCGCACAACCAGGGTTGCAACCTGCGATCTCTGGTTGTGTGACTTCCCTGCACGCCGAGAGGCAGTGCCTTTACCCGGTGAGCCGTTCCGGGACCCCTCCAGTTTTATTTTTTTTTATTCTGAATGGAATCGACTATATGGCTAAACGGGGCAGTCTGGCTACGGTGCGGGTCCTTTTACTGCAAGCTGTTCAAGGTAGGTGAAATCCTGCGTTTCTCAGTTACGTCACGACAGTCTGGCAGTGTGGATCTCTGCTTCCTAGAGCAACACAAGCCATACAATAATTGCTTTATTCACCCCCCCCTTTCTCCACCTCTCTCTCTCTCTCTCTGTCCTCTCCTCCCTCTCGCTCTCTTGTTAGCTGGTCTCTGCTGTTATGCCCGGAGTTGGGTGTCGTTGGTGGGGCTGGGTTTGGATGAGGGAGGGTCAGGGGTTTGGGGTCACTTCGTTACAGCCCTGCCAGCAAGCGGCGACTCTTACCAGCTCAATAACGAGACTCACTTGAGGGCCAGACGTGGGTCGCCGTACGGCGCATAGGGAGAAATGTTAAGAAGAAAGTCCTTGGGAGGGTAGGAACTCCATTTCTGGTGCACTGTGCTTTCATTGTTATTCCAAAAGTCTCTGTCTAGATCACTACAGCGGCAGAGAGAAAAACACATCATACAGAGAGACCAACAAATTGGGGGGGTGGGGGGGCGGGGTACCCCACAGCCAGAACCAGTTCAGTACCTCTTAGAGGTCAGGCGAGGGGAGGAGGGGAGTTATTTGTCTCTGCTTTTAACACTTTACAAAAAGGGGGACGAGGAGGAGAGTTGGGAGGGAGGCGTCTGAAGAAAAAAGAGAGAGATAGAGTAAGAGAGAGAGTCCGTGAAAGACAAGAGAGAGAGGGAGCGGCTCCTGTAAAAAAGAATGAGAACACAGAGCCACCCACGCACACACACCACCACGTGTGAAACGCAACACGAGAGAGAAAGAAAAAAAAGGGTTTTTTTTGGTTTTTTTTTTAGAGAGAGAGTTGGTGAGCGGTGGGTGAGTGTGAATGAGAGAGTTAGAGGACCAGGATCCAGACCCGGCCCGGCTGGACAAATCGCAGCTGGATAGAGCGCCAGGCCAGGCCGAGCCGAGCCGAGCCGAGCCGAGCCGAGCTGAGGGAAAGAGGGAAGCAAAGCCACAGTTATTCAGATTGTTCATTGAATTGGTAAGAAAGAACCCGTCCAGCAGTAAAATAACAGACAGCAATAGCAGACAGGATTGTTCAGTACGTAGTGCTGCAGTCAAGAGTCCAGGCGTCAGGGAAGGGAGAGGCACTGGAGAGGCAAGGGAGAGGCACGGGAGAGGCATGGAGAGGCATGGAGAGGCAGGGGAGAGGCAGGGGAGAGGCATGGAGAGGCAGGGAGAGGCAGGGGAGAGGAAGGGGAGAGGCATGGGAGAGGCATGGAGAGGCAAGGGGAGTCAGGGGAGAGGCAGGGAGAGGCATGGGAGAGGCACAGGAGAGGCAGGGAGAGGCAAGGGGAGGCAGGGGAGAGGCAGGGAGAGGCATGGAGAGGCAGGGAGAGGCAGGGGAGAGGAAGGGGAGAGGCACGGGAGAGGCATGGAGAGGCAAGGGGAGGCAGGGGAGAGGCAGGGAGAGGCATGGAGAGGCAAGGGGAGGCAGGGGAGAGGCAGGGAGAGGCATGGGAGAGGCACAGGAGAGGCAGGGAGAGGCAAGGAGAGGCATGGGAGAGGCAGGGGAGAGGCAGGGGAGAGGCATGGAGAGGCATGGAGAGGCAGGGAGAGGAAGGGGAGAGGCATGGGAGAGGCATGGAGAGGCAGGGAGAGGCAGGGGAGAGGAAGGGGAGAGGCATGGGAGAGGCATGGAGAGGCAAGGGGAGGCAGGGGAGAGGCAGGGAGAGGCATGGGAGAGGCACAGGAGAGGCAGGGAGAGGCAAGGAGAGGCATGGGAGAGGAAGGGGAGAGGCAGGGGAGAGGCAGGGAGGACAGTCTTCATCGATAGCAAATCTAAATGTTTAGATAGATATTTGCACAGATACACTTCCACAGTAATAATCTAAGTTCATGTTTGTGTTTCTTGTGTAATGAAAGTCCAGTCTGTTGTGAAGAGACTCTGCTGTTGAACCTGTGTCTCTAGGTAACAGCGGGCCGCGGTTTGCTCAGTGCAGTTGAGTTTTTGCAGCTGCAGTACCTGTGCTCTCTGAGATTCAGCTTACTCGCAGCCTTCTTTACAAAACAATGCATTCGCCGTGCAACTGGGAGACAGAGGCTCTAATTAAAACCATCCCATCAGCTGCAGAGCAAACAGCAATTTCAGTACGCAAACATTTTCCAACTGCAGCAAGCCAGCCACAAGACGCCTCTTTCACAAAGTCAACAAACCAAAACAATGCGTTTGCTTGTGATACACAGTGTACCGTAGTAAGCATTAATTTTTGTATGTCAGAGCACTCTGCCGTTGAGAGTTAGCTGTACTTTACACAGACCAGTATGCAGGAAGGACTGGGAGCCAAGCCCCAGTCTGCACTGTGCTGTGTCAGGATTTGACGTTTTAATCATTCTGTCTGGGGGCAGATCATCGCTGCGGATAGATGGACTAATCTGAGCCTTATTGTATTCAACTAGAAGTGCCTGATGATATCTGAGTGAGGCTCTTCACAATTCAATCAATAAAGGCAATAACTCCTGCCCTAATCCGCAGAGCTGCCCCCCCCAAGCGAACTGTCGCTGTGACTGCTCTGCGCCCCTGCCTCACCCCTCCCTCACAATCACCAGAAGGAGTAGATCACCTCCTTCTCCCCTCTCGCTTGTCAGCGATTTGTTTGCTGTAATGAATGTTTAATGAGTTCTCGGAGGGACCCCTAATCTGGGGGGGGGTGGGGGGGGGGGTGGAGAGTCAAGAGGCTTGGTAGCCCTGCTAGACCGCAGCTCGTTACTGAACTTCAAAGGCACAGCAGCCCCCCCCACCCCTCTCTGCCTCTCTCCCTGTTCGCTCGCTAATTACCGCCTCTCTGAACAGTTCTTGACAAGCTTCTAATCACAGAGAGGCAGCAAGAGCCTGTCCACCCTCACAGCACACCTGCCTGCCTGCCTGCACCTGTTCCCTGTGAGGAGCCTCCAGCTAAAACCACGAATGTGAGCCTCATGCAAGCGAGTTACAAACAGTGTAATGACCGCACCCACCCACCCCCACACTGAAACCAGCACATCAGAACCACATCTGAGCCACACTGAATCCACATAAACAAAAACATGAAACCGCATGAAAACCACTTCTACATCTTACTGCACGCTTGAACAGCCGTGTAAACCACACGACGCAAGCGTGTAACACACAGGATGGAAGAGCGGCGTGCATGTGACCCGACTGTCTGAGACTCGGCAGGGAGTCTCGTCGAGCTCCTGTTTCAATTACATTCAAGGGCCTGGGTTTCAGTCATCTCCCAGTCCACCCAATCCCCCGGATACTCTCGCCAGTCTGCCCAGTATCCAGGGCACTCTCCCCAGTCCCCACACTCCCAGTCCTCCCAGTCTCCAGGAGCACCTACTTGATGGCTTTCTTCTCTCCACGGCCCCGGCTGGAATCGGGGGTATCTGCCGTCTCCAGGCTGGGTTTGTAGTGCTTGCCCTGCGGAGACACACAGACACACAGACACACAGACACACACACACACACACACACACACACACACACAGAGTGTTAATGAGGCATCGAGACGCACTGCATATCACAACACAGCTCTGATTCTGAGGGATTAGGCCTGGTCTTGTTTCCCTTCTCAACTTCAGCAGAAAATTATTATCTAAAAAAGCTTCCCCCTTTTGACACATTTACAGAAGTACCAGTGACCATGTTTCCACTGACCCACAATTTATTACGTTTCTTTTAGTATTTCTAAATTCAGGAGCTGTACTGATGATAGTGGGTAAACCTGATCCTGGGGTGAATCCGCTGCCTGCTTGCCTAGCTGTCTCTCTGTCTCTCTCTTTGTCTCTCTGTCTGCCTGCCTGCATGTCTGTCTGTCTCTCTGTCTCTCTGCCTGCCTGTCTGTCTCTCTGTCTCTCTCTTTGTCTCTCTGTCTGCATGCCTGCCTACCTGCCTGCCTGCCTGCTTGTCTGTCTGTCTCTCTCTTTGTCTCTCTGTCTGTCTGTCTGTCTGTCTGCCTGCTTTCCTGTCTGTCTCTCTGTCTCTCTCTCTGTCTCTCTGTCTGTCTGCCGGTCTGTGTCTCTGTCTGTCTGCCGGACTGTCTGTCTGTCTCTCTGTCTCTCTCTCTGTCTCTCTGCCTGTCTCTCTGTCTGTCTGCCGGCCTGTCTGTCTGTCTCTCTGTCTCTCTGTCTCTCGCTCTGTCTGCCGGCCGGTCTCTCTGTCTGTCTGTCTCTCTGTCTGTCTGCCGGCCTGCCTGTCTGTCTCTCTGTCAGAGAGGGCTGTAGTTATAAATAGCGGGTGTGGCGGAGCTGCCCTCCCTCGCGTTGCAGATATCAGTGATCCGGCTGCGAGGCGCTCCCTGTTCTCATTAATGTTTGTCAGGTGCACACGAGCAGCCAAGCGAGAGAGAAGACAAACACGCGTAACCTGAGCTCAAACAAAACACAATGAAAACATCAGCTCTGACCTGAACTAAACCAGAACCCACACTGCAGCCCAGCTCTCAAACCACTGAGCTCCTCAAACCCGCTGCCTTCCACACTGCAGCCCAGCGCTTTCTTTATCTAACCACTGAGCTCCTCAAACCCGCTGCCTTCCACACTGCAGCCCAGCGCTTTCTTTATCTAACCACTGAGCTCCTCAAACCCCCTGCCTTCCACACTGCAGCCCAGCGCTTTCTTTATCTAACCACTGAGCTCCTCAAACCCCACTGCCTTCCACACTGCAGCCCTGCGCTTTCTTTCTTTCTTTCTTTCTTTCTTTTTTCTCTTTCTTTCTTTCTTCTTGATCAGGAACCACAGCAAGGCTCCAGACCTTGACACAGTTGGACACTGGGACATGCTCTCTCTCTCTCTCTATCCCACCACAGAACTCAACCATCAACACCCCTCTCAATCACCCCCTCTCACCACCCTCCCTCCTCTCTCTCACTCTCTCTATCCCACCACAGAGCTCAACCATCAACACCCCTCTCAATCACCCAGCGAGTGTTTCAGTGCTGTGTGTGTGTGTGCGTGTGCGCTAATCTGATTATCTCTCTGTCTGCTCACACCTCTCCCCCTTTCTCTCTCTCTAGCTCTCCTCCAGAGCATTTAGTTTCTTTGTGTGTGTGTGTGTATGTGTGAGTGAGTGTTTCAGTGCTGTGTGTGTGTGTGTGTGTGTGAGCGAGTGTTTCAGTGCTCTGTGTGTGTGTGTGTGTGTGTGTGTGAGCGAGTGTTTCAGTGTTGTGTGTGTGTGTTTTTCAGTGTGGTTCTCTTGATTAAAATATTTTAATAATGTGTTCGGGGACTGTTTTATTTGTTGCTATGGAAACGCGGTAGATAGAGCTGTCTGTGCTGCTGCTGGCGAGCTGGGAGATCAGACAAGGAGAGTGATCCGGAGTGAGCTCAGATGTGCTGTGTGTGCCTCACACTCACAACAACATCCACAAACCCACACTCCCATGTATACACCCTCACTCATTCACTCACACTCACACCCTCACTGAGCTGCTGCAGGAACCACAGTGACCTGATTGAATTAATGGAGCTCTCCTCTCCACCGAAACACGAAATACATTAATGCTTAAGAAAAAATATATATATATATATGTTTAATTGAGCAATCCATCCCACAAGTGCTGTGCTGCTTTCCTCAAATACTAATCATGAAGCAGCGAAGCAGAATGACTGGATTGTTCTTCATTTAAACCCCCAATCAGGACGGGTAAGACCTTCCCCACAATATACCCTCTCGAACCTGAACCTGAAGCCATGACATCTGTGGATATCTGTGCCTCAGATAGGCTTGTGGTTCCACAGCTTGTCTCTCTGGATAATAATAGCCAGTGCAGTTTCTGTCTTTTTTGCAGTTGAAGGAAAGCTCCTGCTCCTTTCATGGAAACGCAGACAGATGGTGTGTAACTGAACCGAGACGCAGGCTTTAAAAGACACTCAGAAACACACAGACAAGCCTTTACCCTGCAGACCAGCCAACTGCAGCTTAATACAGCAATTAAAATAAGTGCCTGTGCGGTGCCAAGCATCAGCAATCAAAACCCACAAGTACATAAAACTAGAAGCAGGGAGTTGTGAAGCAACGCTGTCCCATCAGAAACAACACAGCGAAGCAGCACCGTGCCATCAGAAACAACACAGCGAAGCAGCACCGTCCCATCAGAAACAACACAGCGAAGCAGCACCGTGCCATCAGAAACAACACAGCGAAGCAGCACTGTCCCATCAGAAACAACACAGCGAAGCAGCACTGTGCCATCAGAAACAACACAGCGAAGCAGCACCGTGCCATCAGAAACAACACAGCGAAGCAGCACCGTCCCATCAGAAACAACACAGCGAAGCAGCACCGTCCCATCAGAAACAACACAGCGAAGCAGCACCGTCCCATCAGAAACAACACAGCGAAGCAGCACTGTGCCATCAGAAACAACACAGCGAAGCAGCACCGTGCCATCAGAAACAACACAGCGAAGCAGCACCGTGCCATCGGAAACAACACAGCGAAGCAGCACCGTCCCATCAGAAACAACACAGCGAAGCAGCACTGTCCCATCAGAAACAACACAGCGAAGCAGCACTGTCCCATCAGAAACAACACAGCGAAGCAGCACTGTCCCATCAGAAACAACACAGCGAAGCAGCACCGTGCCATCAGAAACAACACAGCGAAGCAGCACTGTGCCATCAGAAACAACACAGCGAAGCAGCACTGTGCCATCAGAAACAACACAGCGAAGCAGCACCGTGCCATCAGAAACAACACAGCGAAGCAGCACTGTCCCATCAGAAACAACACAGCGAAGCAGCACTGTCCCATCAGAAACAACACAGCGAAGCAGCACCGTGCCATCAGAAACAACACAGCGAAGCAGCACTGTCCCATCAGAAACAACACAGCGAAGCAGCACCGTGCCATCAGAAACAACACAGCGAAGCAGCACTGTGCCATCAGAAACAACACAGCGAAGCAGCACTGTGCCATCAGAAACAACACAGCGAAGCAGCACCGTGCCATCAGAAACAACACAGCGAAGCAGCACTGTGCCATCAGAAACAACACAGCGAAGCAGCACCGTGCCATCAGAAACAACACAGCGAAGCAGCACTGTGCCATCAGAAACAACACAGCGAAGCAGCACTGTGCCATCAGAAACAACACAGCGAAGCAGCACCGTGCCATCAGAAACAAGGTCTACACCTGGATCTCACAGAGATAGACTAAGCAGCAGGATCAGTTAGGGTCAGGGCCAGTCCCCTATAGGAGATGTCTTGCATCACTGTGTCCTATAGGAGATATTGCATCACTGTGTCCTATAGGAGATTTCTTACATCATTGTGTCCTATAGGAGATGTCTTGCATCACTGTGTCCTATAGGAGATGTCTTGCGTCACTGTGTCCTATAGGAGATATCACATCACTGTGTCCTATAGGAGATATCGTATCACTGTGTCCTATAGGAGATGTCTTGCGTCACTGTGTCCTATAGGAGATATCACATCACTGTGTCCTATAGGAGATATTGCATTACTGTGTCCTATAGGAGATGTCTTGCATCACTGTGTCCTATAGGAGATGTCTTGCACCACTGTGTCCTACAGGAGATGTCTTGCATCACTGTGTCCTACAGTAAAGGTCTCGTCAGTATCTGCTTGGTTGATTTCATGCCTGCAGGCGTGACGTTAGATTTTCCAGCGAGGAGGAGGAGGGAGGGGGGAGCAGATGGTCTTATCACGTCAGCCCCCCAGGGGACAGGGATAAGTGGAGGCCTGGCACAGCGCCCCCGCCACATCACAGCGCCACCTGCAGTTTATATGGTGTCACCACACTCTGCCCTGCCGGAGCCTGGCACTGCCAAGTGGACCAGCTGCCAGACACTGCCAGAGGAGAGGCCTGCCTGTGATACTGCCTGATTACTACCACCCTGGCTGCTCCCGCACTCACTGCACTGAAACCAAGTATTCTGCAGCAATAACCCAGCCCATCCATTACTGATATACACTCTATCTGCAGAAATAACCCAGCCCATCCATTACTGATATACACTCTATAGGGCTTCATGTAGAAATGCAAAAAGAAACCATTAATAATACATCCAGTGCCTTCTTATTGTGATAAGTACTGGTATCAGAGAGAGAGAGAGAGAGAGAGATAAAGTACTGGTATCATATCCGTGTGCAGGAAGGCAGACGGAGACACAATCCGGCTTGTTGTGGTTGTGGTTAGGGCTGGGGTCAGGGTTAGGGCTGGGGTGAGGGTTAGGGCTGGGGTCAGGGTTAGGGCTGGGGTGAGGGTTAGGGTTGGGGTCAGGGTTAGGGTTAAGGTTAGGGCTGGGGTCAGGGTTAGGGCTGGGGTGAGGGTTAGGGTTAAGGTTAGGGCTGGGGCCAGGGTTAGGGCTGGGGTGAGGGTTAGGGCTGGGGTGAGGGTTAGCGCTGGAGTGAGGGTTAGGGTTAAGGTTAGGGCTGGGGTGAGGGTTAGGGCTGGGGTGAGGGTTAGGGTTAAGGTTAGGGCTGGGGTGAGGGTTAGGGCTGGGGTGAGGGTTAGGGCTGGGGTGAGGGTTAGGGTTAAGGTTAGGGCTGGGGTGAGGGTTAGGGTTGGGGTCAGGGTTAGGGTTAAGGTTAGGGCTGGGGTGAGGGTTAGGGCTGGGGTGAGGGTTAGGGCTGGGGTGAGGGTTAGGGTTAAGGTTAGGGCTGGGGTGAGGGTTAGGGCTGGGGTGAGGGTTAGGGTTAAGGTTAGGGCTGGGGTGAGGGTTAGGGCTGGGGTGAGGGTTAGGGCTGGGGTGAGGGTTAGGGTTAAGGTTAGGGCTGGGGTGAGGGTTAGGGCTGGGGTGAGGGTTAGGGTTAAGGTTAGGGCTGGGGTGAGGGTTAGGGCTGGGGTGAGGGTTAGGGTTAAGGTTAGGGCTGGGGTGAGGGTTAGGGTTGGGGTCAGGGTTAGGGTTAAGGTTAGGGCTGGGGTGAGGGTTAGGGCTGGGGTTAAGGTTAGGGTTGTGGTTAGGGTTAGGGTGAGGGGGAGGGTTAGACACAATCCGGCTTGTTGTGCATTTCTAGAAGTTCTTGATACAGTGCAGTTCAGAAAGCGGATGCTCAGTGCTATTGAATTCAGAGGGATTCCTATTGACCCCGTTCACCCGGACAGACTGAGCTGTAGCAGTGAGGCTGCCTGTCTGCAGAGCCTCAGTGTGGGGAACAATACAATCCAGTTCTACTGAACCTGTTTAAAGAGATTCCTCTAACCCTGTGCACTGCCTGGACAAGATTACAGGAGCAGGGGTATAGCACACATAGACTCGCATACAATAAACACACACTCACACACAATACACACAATACACACACTCACACACAACACACACAATATACACACTCACTCACACACACACAGCCACAGGCACTAACACACACAGCTCAGCAGTGAAGGAGATGAGAGAGTATAATCAATGCACTCAGTGAGTCACACAGACCAGCACAGGGGCTGCCCCAGGGAACGCCCCACCAATCCATCTCTGAGTCACACAAACCACACACACCTCCCTCCCTCCCAGTCCCTCAGCTCTAACCGCTAGACCCCACTGCCTTCCTCCCTCCCAGTCCCTCAGCTCTAACCCCTAGCCCACTCTCTCTCCCAGCCCTGTGGTAGTGTTTAGGCGGGTGTGCTGTGCTGCCAGTGCATTGAGGGTTATGGCAGCCTGTGTGAATGCAGGGGTCTGGCCTCTGCAGCCCACGCTGCTTTCAAAGAAGCTGCTGTTGAATATTCAACAGCGAGGAAATTTACAAACGTCAAAAGCCACGGTGGGTAAATGAGTGCTAATTTCCACATCACAGACAATCTGTAATGAGACCTTCAGAGCGCCTTGCAGAGGAGGGAGGGGAGAGTCGGGAGACACAGGGCGCTGGGGAAGTACTCCAGAGAGAGAGAGGCAGGTCCTGCCCCGTCCCCTCCCCAGTCATCCACACACACACACCTATTAAACCCTATTAAACACTAAACAGTGCAGAATTCCCCTCTCCTCCCAGTCCCTTCCTCCCACTTTCTGCTCCCTCCCAGTCCCTTCCTCCCACTCTCCCCTCTCCTCCCAGTCCCTTCCTCCCACTCTGCTCCCTCCCACTCTCCCCTCTCCTCCCAGTCCCTTCCTCCCACTCTCCCCAATCTTCCCAGTCCCTTCATCTCACTCTCCCCTCTCCTCCCAGTCCCTTCCTCCCACTCTCCCCTCTCCTCCAGTCCCTTCCTCCCACTCTCCCCAATCTTCCCAGTCCCTTCCTCCCACTCTCCCCTCTCCTCCCAGTCCCTTCCTCCCACTCTCCCCTCTCCTCCCAGTCCCTTCCTCCCACTCTCCCCAATCTTCCCAGTCCCTTCCTCTCACTCTCCCCTCTCCTCCCAGTCCCTTCCTCCCACTCTCCCCTCTCCTCCCAGTCCCTTCCTCCCACTCTCCCCAATCTTCCCAGTCCCTTCCTCCCACTCTCCCCTCTCCTCCCAGTCCCTTCCTCCCACTTTCTGCTCCCTCCCAGTCCCTTCCTCCCACTCTCCCCTCTCCTCCCAGTCCCTTCCTCCCACTCTCCCCTCTCCTCCCAGTCCCTTCCTCCCACTCTCCCCTCTCCTCCCAGTCCCTTCCTCCCACTCTCTCCTCCCAGTCCCCCGCCCTCCTCCCTCCTCCCTCCTTCCAGTCCCCCTCCCTCCTCCCAGTCCTCCGCCCTCCTCCCTCCTCCCAGTCCCCCTCCCTCCTCCCAGTCCCCCGCCCTCCTCCCTCCTCCCAGTCCCCCGCCCTCCTCCCAGTCCTCCGCCCTCCTCTCAGTCCCCCTCCCTCCTCCCAGTCCCCCGCCCTCCTCCCAGTCCCCCACCCTTCTCCCTCCACCCAGTCCCCGCCCTCCTCCCTTCTCCCAGTCCCCCTCCCTCCTCTCAGTCCCCCACCCTTCTCCCAGTCCCAATCCCTCCTCCCAGTCCCTCTCTTGTCTGTAGTATTGGAGACTCACCAGTTTGCGCTGGCACCAGGTGCAGATTCCACAGAGCACAAGCATGGAGGCGGTACAGATAGTCACAGCGAGAGAGACCAGCACCACACTGAGAGACAGCGTGCCTGAGAGAGAGAGAGAGAGAGAGCGACAGACACAATCAATCACTTCTTATTACCTGCTTACCGTTTGTTCCATCACAATGCGTTTCGTTGCACAGGATGATCACAATGCGTTTTATTGCACAGACAGGGCTAGAGAATCACATTCACTGCACAATACAAGACTAGAGAATCACACTCACTGCAAAATACAAGACTAGAGAATCACACTCACTGCACAATACAAGACTAGAGAATCACACTCACTGCACAATACAAGACTAGAGAATCACAATCACTGCAAAATACAAGACTAGAGAATCACACTCACTGCAAAATACAAGACTAGAGAATCACACTCACTGCACAATACAAGACTAGAGAATCACAATCACTGCACAGACAGGGCTAGATAATCAGTGAAGAGTCGGATATGAATGTTCTTCTGCCGTTATCCAAACCAGCCCCCCTTCTTCCCTCCCTGCTTGTGATTCTTGACTGGCATTCTGCTCGGCTCGGCTGAGACTCACTGCCTCAGTACAATCTGCATGAAGCAGTTTCATGTGTTTTTACTTCATCGCATGCTTTCGATTTCTAGGAACGCACTCCGGAGCTGTTCAGTCAATGCGGTTAGACAGCAGGGGTGCCTCCTGCTGGACAGTCAGGGAGTAGCCCGTCTCTTATGATTAAAATCCTGTTTTATTCTTGGAAAGAACACTGCATATGTGTGTCAGTAGCTAATCCTGAACACGAGGCAACGCTTTGGGCAAACTGGGAGGCGCTGGAATGTTCTAGAATATTTGAATTGGCTGAGAGTGGCTTCATGATTAATAAGAGCTATGACATGATTAATATGAGAATATGACACATGCATATTCCATGTATGTGTGTATCCAATTAATCAAACACATTGTCATTTACAAGGAGGAGCTGGCAGGACTGTGAAGGCACTGGGCAGAGCTGTGGAGTCTGTCTGCACTGAGGGAGGCTGGCAGCCACACTGTATCTGAGAGACTGGCTCACTTGAGAATACTGAGTGACCCCTCTGTGGACTGTGCTGGGACTGCGTGGGCAGAGAGAGCTCTGTCCATGGTGCTGGAGTCGGCAGCAGCAGCAGCAGCAGCATCGCAATCCACTCAGAAGCCAGGCAGCTGTCCCTTCCAGTGCTCACTCTGCTGCTTCTCATGAAGGCTCTGCTCCCTGTTCCTTTAATGAAGCCAATTAAGACCAGCAACACAAACAACAGCAACTACAAGCTAAACAAATCTCCTGAGGGCAGTGGAGTTATACAGCTGTACACATACACACCTTGGATTATTTCTCTCTCTCTCTCTCTCTCTCTCTCTCTCTCTCTCTCTCTCTCTCACTGTGCTGTCACTGTGCTGTATCACACTGTGCTGTGCTGTCTTTGTGCTGTGCTGTCACTGTGCTGTGCTGTCACTGTTCTGTGCTGTCAGTGTGCTGAATCACACTGTGCTGTGCTGTCACTGTGCTGTATCACACTGTGCTGTGCTGTCACTGTGCTGTGCTGTCACTGTGATGTGCTGTCACTGTGATGTATCACACTGTGCTGTGATGTCACTGTGCTGTATCACACTGTGCTGTGCTGTCACTGTGCTGTGCTGTCACTGTGATGTGCTGTCACTGTGCTGTATCACACTGTGCTGTGCTGTCTTTGTGCTGTGCTGTCACTGTGCTGTGCTGTCACTGTGATGTATCACACTGTGCTGTGCTGTCTTTGTGCTGTGCTGTCACTGTGCTGTGCTGTCACTGTGCTGTATCACACTGTGCTGTGCTGTCTTTGTGCTGTATCACACTGTGCTGTGCTGTCACTGTGCTGTGCTGTCACTGTGCTGTATCACACTGTGCTGTGCTGTCACTGTGATGTGCTGTCACTGTGCTGTATCACACTGTGCTGTGCTGTCACTGTGATGTGCTGTCACTGTGCTGTATCACACTGTGCTGTGCTGTCACTGTGCTGTGCTGTCACTGTGCTGTGCTGTCACTGTGATGTATCACACTGCGCTATGCTGTCTTTGTGCTGTGCTGTCACTGTGCTGTATCACACTGTGCTGTGTTGTCACTGTGCTGTGCTGTCACTGTGCTGTATCACACTGTGCTGTGCTGTCACTGTGCTGTGCTGTCACTGTGCTGTATCACACTGTGCTGTGCTGTCACTGTGATGTGCTGTCACTGTGCTGTATCACACTGTGCTGTGCTGTCACTGTGATGTGCTGTCACTGTGCTGTATCACACTGTGCTGTGCTGTCACTGTGCTGTGCTGTCACTGTGCTGTGCTGTCACTGTGATGTATCACACTGTGCTGTGCTGTCACTGTGATGTGCTGTCACTGTGCTGTATCACACTGTGCTGTGCTGTCACTGTGCTGTGCTGTCACTGTGCTGTATCACACTGTGCTGTGCTGTCACTGTGCTGTGCTGTCACTGTGCTGTGCTGTCACTGTGATGTATCACACTGCGCTATGCTGTCTTTGTGCTGTGCTGTCACTGTGCTGTATCACACTGTGCTGTGTTGTCACTGTGCTGTGCTGTCACTGTGATGTGCTGTCACTGTGCTGTATCACACTGCTGTGCTGTCACTGTGCTGTGCTGTCACTGTGATGTATCACACTGTGCTGTGCTGTCACTGTGCTGTGCTGTCACTGTGATGTGCTGTCACTGTGCTGTATCACACTGCTGTGCTGTCACTGTGCTGTGCTGTCACTGTGCTGTATCACACTGTGTTGTGCTGTCTTTGTGCTGTGCTGTCACTGTGCTGTGCTGTCACTGTGCTGTATCACACTGTGCTGTGCTGTCACTGTGCTGTATCACACTGTGCTGTGCTGTCACTGTGCTGTATCACAGTGCTGTGCTGTCACTGTGCTGTGCTGTCACTGTGATGTGCTGTCACTGTGATGTATCACACTGTGCTGTGCTGTCACTGTGCTGTATAACACTGTGCTGTGCTGTCACTGTGCTGAATCACACTGTGCTGTGCTGTCTTTGTGCTGTGCTGTATCACACTGTGCTGTGCTGTCACTGTGCTGAATCACACTATACTGTGCGTTGGCTATGGTGGAGACGGGCGGTACAGGCAGCAGTACGAGGATGTGATGAATGGGGCAGCCTGACGCACAGCAGCTCAGCTCAACTCAGCTCAGCTCAGAAGTGGGGCGTGTAATTAACGGTAATGCTTAATGTTCCTGTTTATGTGGTGGTGTAATTGCCCTGGCAGAGCGCTCGTAATGCCAATAAAGCTTCTCTGAAATGAAACTCAATGCAGAGTGATGGAGCCTGCTGCTATGAGCCAAGAGCAGAGAGATGGGGAGGAAGGAGATGAGCCTGTCTCTGTGTAAGAGATGAGAGACTGAGTCTGTGTCTCTGTAAGAAAGGAGAGAGCCTGTCTCTGTGTAAGAGAGGAGAGAGCCGGTCTCTGTGTAAGAGAGGAGAGAGAGAGCCTGTCTCTGTGTAAGAGAGGAGAGAGAGAGCCTGTCTCTGTGTAAGACAGGAGAGAGAGAGCCTGTCTCTGTGTAAGAGAGGAGAGAGCCAGTCTTTGTGTAATAGAGGAGTGCATTGTGGGACTGTGGGACACTGGGTAACCCTGAAAGCTGCTGTTTGCATCACTTTGCTCCTCTTTTAAAAGCCCTGGGTCTGTTCAAGACGCTCCCCTGTCAAACTGGCTCCCATGCTCAACCAATTAAAACCGACCTTATTACAGGAGCTGTTCTGCAGAGAAAACAAATACACTTTACTACAAAATATAAGAGAGCATTCACCAAGCTCCTGAGCAATGCGCTTCAAACTCAGCAGGGACCAGAGAGCCCTGAGCAGAACACAGGCAGTGCAGACAGACCCCAGGGTACAGTACAGAGCGGTCTAGACCAGGGGTCAAGGTCCGGACCACATTTGCACTCCCATCCACATACCGACAAACACACGCAGACAGAGCTACACAAATATCGTTTTAACATGTTGTTGGTTTGAGAGTTCTTCACTAGGTTTATGGAAGATTTTGGAACTCTTTTGGAACTCTCTCATTTTTACTAGTCTGCCTTCTTTACAGACTTGCCATTGCATGTCACGTTAAGCTGTTTTCAGTCTTTTACATCATTGTTAATGTAATTTATCCTATTTTTCCACCATTAATTACATAGCATGTGAATATTTATCATATGCAATACATTGGGTCTTGTACATTTTTTAAGTTGTGCAATTCTCTGTTTCCAGTTTAAAAATAAGGTATAATTAATGGTAAAAGTACCTCTGTTTGACAATAGGAAAACACCCACCAGCTTGCAATTGATTGCACCTGTACCAAAATCTGACAGCGTACCACTTTCAATGTAACAACATATCGCTTCATGATGTTGCACAGGTCAGGTTTTGGTACGCGTACCACTTTCTGACGACGTTTTCTAGGTCTTTGTGAAGTGAGATTTTCTGCACTCACATCATGAGGTATGAAAATAATGACGGTTGTTTTATTAGCCACAGAGAAGGGATGTGTTGACGCTTACAAAACAGGCCACAGCAGCCCACGAATTTCACTTCATGCGAGCTGCTAATGCAGTTGGCTTGTTGTACATTTTGTTTCATTCATAGCTTGCACTGAGTAGCTGCTACTTACTGACACAGCATCTCCAATGTAAATGCAAATAAAAACACAGATTGGCATATGACTTGGCCGTTGTCCTTGTGGTCCAGATTCGGTCCAGAGCACGCCTGTTGCAGTACCCCTGGTGCAGTGCGGTGAAACTTTGTAAAGTACAGGTTGAAAAATAGGAATTCCTAAAAAAAAAAAACCATATATATATATGTGTGTGTTTTTATCAGCAGACAGACCATGCAGAAACACCTTGGTAAACTATAAGGGAAAGAACGAGGGCTGATCAATGCGGCCTTAGAGTCAGATAGAGAGAACATTGCTTCAGAAAGCTCTTCAATTATTCAGCAGCTTCGGAAGTACTGCGGGCCATCCAGTACAATAATATATAAATAAAGAAATACATATTCCTTCTCTCTCCCACAACACCAGTCCTGCTCTGTTCCCAGTGCTGCCAGCCTCTCACTCAGGGCTGGAGTTCATCACAAACACATCGAGGAGGAGTGGATCAATAAAGAGCTCTCTCTCTCTCTCTCTCTCTCTCTCTCTCTCTCTCTCTGTTCTATTTCCTCCTCTCCCTGTGGCTAGGGGTCGGTTTGCTGTGTAAACTCTGTAACACTATGAAGACTCTCCACGCTGTCTATAAATATATAAACACACACACACACACACAGTTAATATTTAATCACTTTAATGATTTCAAGTTTGAAGATTGGTTATTTATTTTATGAAAGTTTGAAAGCTGTGTATTTATATAAGCCTGACTGCAAGTGTGTGTGTTTGTGTGTGCACGTGTGTGTGTGTGTGTATGTCAGTGTGCGTGTCAGTGACTGTGCACGTGGGCGTGTGTGTGTGTCAGTTGCAGCTGGTACTTATTATACAAAGGGTCAAACAGCTAAAGCAGACTGGCTTGAACCAGCAACCTCTCACGCTGAAAGTGAGTGTCTTAACTACTGTGCCACAGAGCCAGGCTCGTCTGCAGGAACTGTCCAGCAGGTGACTGACCCAGAGGGACTACATGTCGCTCATCTATGTTGGCTGGCCTGTCTATAGATTTATGTGGGGAACCGGTTAAAAATCTATCATAGGTTTATTATATATGATAAACCAATAATATTACCTATAAAACACCTGTGTAAAAATACATACAAACATGACTGAAGTCTTTAAAATCTTCAAAAGGCATGGACACAGTTAACCTGAACCAATACTTTAAGCGCAGCACAGAAACCAGGACCAGAGGACACTCCATGTGGAAGTGGAGACAGACTGAGGACAGAGGGCAGGAGACACTTCTTCACACAGAGAGCGCGGTGAGGGGATGGGACGGGTTACCTAGCCATGCTGATGAGGCAGAATCACTGGGATCCTTAAGACCCGACTTGCAAAGTTTTGAGATCAATCAGCTGCTCTGATTGGCTGAACGGCCTCCTCTGGATGAGCTCTGATTGGCTGAACAGCCTCCTCTCTTGCTCGGGAGTTTTTTTCTGTTCTCATGTTTTTCTGTTGTTGGAAGGGTAAGGGTGTGAGTTTGGGTTTGTTATGAAACATGGCAGTATTTTCGTGTTGGGTGGAAGGATGCTGTGGTCAGCCAGTCCACTCTAACCAATCCTGGCGGCCAGACTGACCTCAGCCCCCCACCCCATTCACACAGGGAGTCCGGGAGCGAGACACAGGATAGGGGACGGATTGTTTTTCAATGTGAGTTTGAAGGGAAGTCAGATAGATTTAAACAGAATTAACATTCAATTTGAAGGTTAATCTAATTTCTACATGCATTATTTATTTAAGTGAGGGAGAGAGAGAGAGAGAGAGAAAGAGAGAGAGAGAGAGAGAGAGCGAGGGAGAGCGAGATGCAATGAGTGACCTTTCAGTTGCTCAGTATATCGGGTTGGAAAGGTCAGAATAGGGGTCCTCCAGGTGGAGTGACCTCAAAATCAATAGGGGGGGGGTGGGGGGTGGGGGCAGATTGCTTCTTTAGTATGCTTAATATCACAAAATGCCTACATGTTTATTTCAAGTTGATTTTAATGAATAAATAATATAATAAATGCCAACAGTCTATATATATATATGTGTGTGTATCTCCCCCTTTCCCTCTCACCCAGTGTGATGCACTTTGCCTGTCTCGATTCACACAGGCTCTGTTTTCACACGGCACTTCCAGCTTGTCCCATTACTTATTCATCTCTGGCAGCAAGCTTTCTACTGGGGCTTCACAACAACAACACAAATCAAATCATGAGCCATCCGCTAACAACCACTCTGCATCCAAACGCTAAATAAAAACACAATTATGAATCGTGGATCAGGTGGAGAATTCAGCCTCCGATTGCAATTCTGAAAAGCTTGTCTTTTTATAGCCTGGCTTGTAAACAAGAGCACAGCACAGCGCAGGCCAACACTGGAGCTTGAATAGGAAGGACAGGACAGGACAGGACAGGACAGGACAACACAGCACAGGACAGCACAGCGCAGGCCAACACTGGAGCTTGAATAGGAAGGACAGGACAGGACAGGACAACACAGCACAACACAGCACAGCACAGGACAGCGTAGGACAGCACAGGACAGGACAGGACAGCACAGCACAGGCCAACACTGGAGCTTGAATAGGAAGGACAACACAGCACAGGACAGCACAGCGCAGGCCAACACTGGAGCTTGAATAGGAAGGACAGGACAGGACAGGACAACACAGCACAGCACAGGACAGCGTAGGACAGCACCGCACAGGACAGGACAGCACAGCACAGGATAGCGTAGGATAGCGAAGGACAGGACAGCACAGGACAGGACAGCGTAGGACAGCGTAGGACAGCGTAGGACAGCACAGTGCAGGCCAACACTGGAGCTTGAATAGGAAGGACAGGACAGGACAGGACAGGACAGGACAGGACAGCACAGCACAGGACAGCGTAGGACAGAACAGGACAGCGCAGGACAGCACAGGACAGGACAGGACAGCGCAGGACATGACAGGACAGGACAGCGCAGGACAGCACAGGACAGCACAGGACAGGACAGCACAGAGTTGTGAGCCGCTAACCACACAGACACACAGTGGAGAGGTGAGGACGTGTTTCATACTGATGAACTCATCAGCCACTAGGAGGAGAGGAGGAGAGTCATTACAATCGCTAGCTGCCAATGTGTTCATGTCAATTAAACCACACAGGAGCCTTGTGACTAACTCAAACACAGCTACCCCGAGACTGAAAATAAAAGTTATCATTAAGACGTTAATAAGAGGAGTCCGACAGTAACAAAGACCTCTCGCTGTCTACATGTATTACTGAGAGTCTTTTTAGTGCTCCTCTGTGTCTTATGATTGAGTTTTTAAAACGTTCCGTCAGACCTGCCCTTAAACTGGAGATGAAATGAACAGCACTATTAATATTTCATTTACTTTCAAAGTTGGGAGAGACAGAGAGAGAGAGAGGGGGAGAGGGAGAGACAGAGAGGGAGAGAGACACAGGGAGACTGTTGAGCTAGTCAGTTCCCAGAGATCACTCACTGAATGAAACGATCACCATCACTGGTGACAACAGCCCTCAGCTATCTGTGCTGAGCTCCCCCCCTCTGACAACCAGACTCCCCGCTCGCCAGCACCACACGGTAAAGTTTAACACTTGGTATCCACCCCCCCCCCCCCCCCCCACCCCACCCCACCCCACCCCAAGCACACCCGAGATGGCACATTCCAGCTTTTCTAAACTCGTGAAACACCCCCACCCTGATGGTACAGTCCACTGCAAGTCAAGTGTTCTAGCGTGAATCCAGCACTGTGCAGTACGAGGGTCAAAGGTCAGAGCACTTGATTGTGTTCGTTGTCAGGGGGGAACCTCCAGGACCACTCTGCCTTTGAATCCAATATGCTTATATAAGACTGCAGGTTCTCTGGTTGAGTTATTATTAGCACGCTCCCTGATTCTCCAGTGTTATTATTAGCAGGGCGTTTGTTTTTGGGTTGAATAAAGCAGACTGATCACTGTGGCTCGGGCTCTTTCTGTGTGGAAGGGGAATCACAGAAACCACTGCTGATGGAAACCCAGCAGAAAGCATTTCCTTTCAACAAAACAAGTGTGCAGGTCTAGGAGCGCAGACATGGGAGTATTTAAACTGGGTCACCTCTCTCCACCTCCTTCCCTCCTCGTCTCCTCCCCTCTGCTCTCCGAGTTAGTTTATTAAACACTGAGAGCTGCATTGCTCTAATAGAAGTGCTCTGGAGATGGAGATGGAGGATTTAATTGGCTGTCACTTTGCGCCCGTCTCTCCCTGGGAGAGTTCATGAGATTTCACTTAGCGCCGCTTTCTTCCTGATAAACCCCGTTAATACAGCCAGCTTTCATGTGGATGGGCCTTTGAAACAAATTACACGAATAATGCAAATAAAATCAGGCCACCGACCCAGAGAGAGAAACCACAGGCGGCAATTGATATCTTTAATTGCCTTCGCCGCGCTGCAGTTATTATGTACTCAGTATTAATTTTCTCATTATTTAAATGCAAAACCATGTGTCAATAAATAAGCAAAAACATCAGTCGAGCGCCACAATTATCTAATTAGCAAGAACACCAGCACAGCGTTCCAGAGCTGGCACAGGGAGTGACGTCATCGGACACAGCTGCCAGTCAGAGGGCCAGCGCCGCGGGGCAGACTGGGTCAGGCCGGGCCAGGGCTACTGCTTCCTCTTTAGGATTGTGATGTGCAGCGGTTCAGTGCAGTGACTGATCTTGAAGTGTGGGGTGAATCGGTCCATTCCTAATCGCCTGACTAACCAGCTTTCAGAGACTACAAGAGAAAGAAGACTCTGGAGCATAAAATCATGTGTGAATAATAAATATATATATATATATATATATATATATATATATATATATATATATATATATGAGAGAGAGAGAGAGAGAGAGGAGAGAGAGAGAGAGAGAGAGAGACGCACACGCACATGCACACCGGGATTACACCCTCGCTCCCAGCCCTGATCACTCACAGGATGAGCCGGGATTACACCCTCGCTCCCAGCCCTGATCACTCACAGGATGAGCTGGGATTACACCCTCGCTCCCAGCCCTGATCACTCACAGGATGAGCCGGGATTACACTGAGCTCCCGGCCCTGATCACTCACAGGATGAGCCGGGATTACACCCTCGCTCCCAGCCCTGATCACTCACACGATGAGCCGGGATTACACCCTCACTCCCAGCCCTTATCACTCACACGATGAGCCAGGATTTTTAATATGTTTTCCCATACCTCTGTGGGATTTACAACGCTTGCCTATGCTTTGTCATGCTTGTATCACGCTTTATTACACTTTGCTTTTATAAGGGAAGGTGTGACCTGGCCAGCTGAGAGGTCTCCTGATCGCTGCTCCTTCCAGCTGTAATGGAAAGTCATCTGGTGGAAAGTCCCTTTGAAACCAGCTTTCAAAAGCACATGAACAATCTCAATCTGAAGTCAATGGGCAAAAGAAGGTCAAGTGTTTAACAGAACAGCCCATCATTAATAGAGACACTGTCCCCTGGTGAAGGAGAGCTCTCAGTGTGTGTCTTCAGGGTCACGTCACTGTCGCTCTGCAAGCAATCAGAGTCATTAGGGGAAGCAGCAGCAGCACAGATGCTTGGTTAAGGACAGGAGAGAGACCTTCTGTATCAATGACGAAATGCGTTCGTTTTATAAACTGGACGTGCACAAGCGCAGCGCAGAAACCAGGACACACAGTGTGAAAATGAAGTGGAGACAGACTGAGGACAGAGGGCAGGAGACACTTCTTCACACAGAGAGAGCAGTGAGGGGTTTAGCCGTGCTGATGAGGCAGAATCACTGGGATCCTTTAAAGACCCGACTTGCAAATTTCTGAGATCAATCAGGTGCTAGGAAGCAGGACGAGCTCTGATTGGCTGAACAGCCTCCTCTCATCTGTTCATTTTCTCGTGTTCTTACGTTCTTGTATTTGTGATCCAATCACGTCTCAGATTGTTCCAGTCTCCTGAATCGCTGAGCGCAGGCAGGTAGAAGACAAGCCCTATCGACCTGGGAGACACAGGCGACGGAGAAATATCCTAATATTCTGTCCAGCCCTTCAGTGATAACACTCAGCTGTCACGCGTCGGCAGAACGGTCGATATCCTTGTTCTATAACATTTTGATAAATGTTCCCTTTCAGGAAAATACAACAAGAAATTACCAGCGAGGGGAAGATCGTTTATCCAGACACTAAACAGGGAGCGAGGAGCCAGAGCTACCGAACCAGACAGGGAGCGAGGAGCCAGAGCTACCGAACCAGACAGGGAGAGAGGAGCCAGAGCTACCGAACCAGACAGGGAGAGAGGAGCCAGAGCTACCGAACCAGACAGGGAGAGAGGAGCCAGAGCTACCGAACCAGACAGGAAGAGAGGAGCCAGAGCTACCGAACCAGACAGGCAGGGCAGGCTGTTCCCTCTCTCCTCTCACAATCCCTCTCTCCTCCTCTCTCACAATCCCTCTCTCCTCCTCTCTCACAATCCCTCTCTCCTTCTCTCTCACAATCCCTCTCCTCCTCTCTCACAATCCCTCTCTCTTCTCACAATCCCTCTCTCTCTCTCACACTCTCGCTCTCGCACTCCCCCTCACTCGCTCAGACCTGCAGTTACTCATTAAGGTTACAAAGCGCTCATAATGAAACTGTATCCAGGCTCTGATAATTGCTTTCATTTATAATGCTGTCAGCACAGAGGGCTCCTTTCAGAGCGCTTTTCACTGTTCTGTAACCCGAGTGGTGAAACACACGCATGAGACAGTGAGCAGGAGTGTGCGTGTGTGCGTGTGTGCGCACATGCTTCAGGCTCTGTGTGTGCGTGTGGAGATGCTTCCGGTATTGCAGACTGCCTCTCCGTCTCTAAATGTCAGCACTAACGTAGCGCACTGGCCTCGGTCATACCGCACTCAGACGTTCGGCTCCATCCACCGGAGCAATGCAAGAGACACGAGACCTGGGGAGGAGAGCAGCAGAGTGAGAGAGAGAGAGAGAGAGACACAGGGAGAGACACAGAGAGGGAGAGAGGGAGAGGGAGGAGAGAGAGAGGAGAGAGGAGAGAGAAAGAGGAGAGAGGAGAGAGCGAGGAGAGAGAGAGTGAGCGAGAGAGAGGAGAGAGAGACACAGGGAGAGACACAGAGAGGGAGAGAGGGAGAGGGAGGAGAGAGAGAGGAGAGAGGAGAGAGAAAGAGGAGAGAGGAGAGAGCGAGGAGAGAGAGAGTGAGCGAGAGAGAGGAGAGAGAGACACAGGGAGAGACACAGAGAAGGAGAGAGGGAGAGGGAGAGGGAGGAGAGAGAGAGTGAGCGAGAGAGAGGAGAGAGAGCGAGAGGAGAGAGCAGAGAGAGAGAGAGAGAGAGTGAGAAGAGGCCATTCCACTTGGCAGCGCTCGTTCTGTTCCTAGATCAAAGATCGATCCCCAAACGTGTTTAAAAACGATGCAGCAGCATCAACCCCTTGAATGGATTCTGCAATTGTTTGTGTGACTGAGTCCCCGTGCTGCACCCAGATGAGCGGCTAATACCCACTGCGGGGGGCGGGGGGGGGGGGGGGGGGTGTATCCCTGGAGACAGAGCTGTCGGACGCGCTTCACACTTCCATTGCGGGCTCTATCTCGATTCAGTGATACAGGCCTGCCTGTGAATGGAGCCGCACTTGTACTGGAGAGCGAGTGTTTGAAACCGTCACGTCTCGTGACCCTTCGATGACACCGTACAATATGTACAGCTGGCCCCGTTATATTTTAACTGATACAAGGCAGAGTTTCAATAAAACCAGCCGCACTGTCTATCAATCCACCGCACTCTTTCTATAAATGGCTTGTGTGCCTCTATTGCTTCTTATTGAAGCTCACCACAGGAAATTTGCACGGCCATTTTGCATGGTTTTCCTGTGATTATATTATGTATTTACTATAGTACACCATGGTTAGCCTTGTTTTTTTTTAATATGCTTTACCAGGCCTTTTACTGTGCTGTTATTGTGCTGAATCACACTGTGCTGTGCTGTTACTGTGCTGAATCACACTGTGCTGTGCTGTTACTGTGCTGAATCACACTGTGCTGTGCTGTCACTGTGCTGTGCTGTCACTGTGCTGAATCACACTGTGCTGAATCACACTGTGCTGTGCTGTCACTGTGCTGTGCTGTCACTGTGCTGTGCTGTCACTGGGGAATGTTATCATCATTGCTGTATTAGTTGTCATTGCGGGGGGCACAGCTCCGAGGACCCCTCCTCTACCCCATAGCGGGGGGCACAGCTCCGAGGACCCCTCCTCTACCCCATAGCGGGGGGCACAGCTCAGAGGACCCCTCCTCTACCCCATTGCGATGGTTCTGTAACTCCCAGCCTCGACCCCTCCCTCGTCTCTCTGACTGACTGAATGGTGGCACATGTTTGAAGTGCGCTCAGCCATATGGCAGTCACATTAATTATGGAAACGGTTTCTTTATAAATAAACACAGCCTACCCCCCCCCCCCCCCCCCCCTGTTCTCTCCTTGTTCAAAGGGGGCCCGTCACAAACCACTGAGTCCTCACTGTAAAAGCAGCTTGCAATACACTGTGCTTTCACCACAGAGATACAAATCAGTGAGAAATAAACTAGCACTGCATACTGTCTGAAACACAACCTCCAGCCTGTCACTGATAATGAATCCAAATCATTCAAAAACAAATCAAATTGTCTGCTGTACAGTGCTGGAGATTAGACCTTCTGTATAAATCACTCACGGGAGACTTGGGCAAAAGACTCCTGACTGAAGTGAGATCAGTGTCTGTTCAGACGGCAGCTCAGGACTCTGAGAAAACTAGAAATAATTACGCATCAGTGGAGCCCAGGAACAGCACAGTGCCCAGGAACAGCACAGTGCCTGGCTGGGTCTCTCTCCTCTGCCTGGCCCGGTCTCTCTCCTCTCTGCCTGGCCCGGTCTCTCTCCTCTCTGCCCGGCCGGGTCTCTCTCCTCTCTGCGCTCCCACTCCCATCGTACAGGCACAGCACAGTGTAATAAAGCACAGAGAACGCTTGGTAAAGCAGAGGGAAGCATTGTAAAGAGAGAGAGAGAGAGAGAGAGAGAGAGAGAGAGAGAGAGAGAGAGAGATGGAGGGGAAATCAACCACATCTTCAAAATTCTCAAATCAGGATTCCAAGATGGAACAACAAGAAATCAGTAGAGAAGTCAAGCAGACAAACGTTTCGACCTGCGGACCTAACAGATAACGTGTAAAACACACAGAGATGGAGAAGAGAGAGAAGAGTGAGGGACACGCTCCGACACCTTACCCACTCAATGCCGTCCATCACAGCCCTGTCAACGAGTAGGGAGGCTAATGCTATGAGTGCCTGTCAACGCTCCCTTTACACGCACCGGTGTCTCCACTGTGTCTGTGATGAATAGACAGTGTTCCACACACACGACCTTGGGACTGACACTGAGGCACAGACTCCCAGCAAGGCTGTCTGTTCCGTTCCTGTAACACTGAGGTGCCCCTGCAAGACTTGCGTCTTAACCGTCATACAAAAGAGCCAGGCTTGTGTGGAGAGGCTGAAAGAACCGTGTCTCTAGAGCCTCTAGAACAAAGAAGAATAAGCGAGAACGGAACTGAAGCCTTTCACAGATCCCCCTCCCTCTGAAACTCCTTAAGAGAGTTTTCCACTTGAATCCGATCTACCAGTTTGAAAAAGTCCAGCGGAACCCAGCTGCTCATTATAGGGTGTCCCTCAAAGAGGACCCTTAATTACAGCCCTTATCAATAATGCAGTGCTGGGGGCTGAATAATTCATCAGGTACAGCAATTAACACGATCAGCACCATGACAGGGACAGCATCCTACACGCAGGAGACCTGAGGGACTGGGAGGGAGGCAGTGTGGCTCAGTGATTAGACCTGAGGGACTGGGAGGGAGGCAGTGTGGCTCAGTGATTAGACCTGAGGGACTGGGAGGGAGGCAGTGTGGCTCAGTGATTAGACCGGTGGGACTGGGAGGGAGGCAGTGTGGCTCAGTGATTAGACCTGAGGGACTGGGAGGGAGGCAGTGTGGCTCAGTGGTTAGAGCTGAGGGACTGGGAGGGTCTCTTATAGTTTAACCTCAGGCTTCATGACTGAGGGCTTGCAGTTATGCATGCATTAAAGAGCAGTCTGCACACCAGCATGAAAAACGCGTTCACCCACAGCACATGAGAGAAATGAAACCAAAAGCAGCCTTCAAGCCAAGCTGTGAACCATCAAAGGCCTTGATTTCTGAAACGCTTCTTTATTCTCGTTCCTCTGTTTCAACACCAAGGAGCAGCTTGAGATTGAGGCTTCAGCTCCCTGGGAGGGGAGAGCTGGACGGCACCACGTCACACACTCTGCCGACACATTCACTGCACAGCCCTTCATCTTAGTGACTTTCTCAATGCATTAGTCATGACACTGCTAATAATAGGCTCAACAGAGTTTTAATAGTTCCAGGGTTAATCAGTCAGCTTCTCCTTTCCAATGCAGCCAGGGGGAGATTAATCCCCAGAGCGGACAGCGTTCTCTGGGCATGAGGAGCTGGGAGCTGGGATACAGGTAGGAACTCATTAACCTTGACAGAGAAAAGGGGGGAGGCATCTCGGAACGCTGGCATACTGGGAAGAGGACACAGGAATACTGGGAGCACTGGAAAGAAATCTGAATGGCGAACTCCTGCTCAAGCCTGGTAATCTCAGCACAAACGCCGGGCTGAAATCCCTCAATGCTGATCCTGCTGTTTGACGAGAGCCTGCTGATTAAACAGCCCTGTGTTTGCTCTCTATTGTTCACTCCCAAAGCAAAACAAAACCAGATTGGTAGTTAAACATCGGGTCTAGCAAGCAATAAGCACAGCAAAGCCAGCTGTCTGTGAAATCAACCCCCCCAAATCCCAAACAAGACAACGCTCCCTCTCTCCGGCTTGCACATCAGAAACAGTGCATTACTGAACACATTATGAAGAGCCCTCACACTGAACATTATACTGTTTAAAAGGACTGATCTACAGAGACTGGCTGAAAGGACTCAATCTGTTTAGCCTGGACCAGAGAAGAATCAGGGGACACACGACTGAAGTCTTTAAAATCTTCAAAAGGCATGGACACAGTTAACCTGAACCAATACTTTAAGCGCAGCACAGAAACCAGGACCAGAGGACACTCCATGTGGAAGTGGAGACAGACTGAGGACAGGGGGCAGGAGACACTTCTTCACACAGAGAGCACGGTGAGGGGATGGGACGGGTTACCTAGCCGTGCCGATGAGGCAGAATCACTGGGATCCTTTAAGACCTGACAAAGTTCTGAGATCAATCAGCTGCTCTGATTGGCTGAACGGCCTCCTCCGGATGAGCTCTGATTGGCTGAACGGCCTCCTCTCGCGCGAGAGTTTTCAGATAGTCTTATGTTAAGGGGGGGGGAGAGAGAGAGGTGAAGGAGAGAGAGAGTAGGTGAAGGAGAGAGAGGAGGAATGAGAGCTATCAGATGCTCTGTGCTTTGCCTGCTGTGTGGATCTCTCTGGTGTGTGTCTGTAATGTGATTTAGCCGAGGCTATTTTTAGCGGGGCTGGCAGAGACAGCACAGCGCAGCTCAGTGGAGAGACTCCGTGCCTCAGAGCTCCCACCCACCCCATACACACACACACACACACACACACACACACGAACACCCAACCTTGAGCAGGGTCAGAGGTCAGCGATGAACACAGCTCTCTAATCCACTGTCACTACAGCCACACATCAATCACCTGATTGATCACACACACCTGGCACATCATTCACACTCTCACACCTGCTATTAACACCCTCACAATTGCGATTTACACTCTCACATCTGCTATTCACACCCTCACACCTGCTATTCACACCCTCACACCTGCTGTTCACACACCTGCTATTCACAGTCTCACACCCAGTCTCAGGCAGTGCCTGCGGGTTCTTGCTGGAGTGTGGGTGGTATGAGAGGTTTGAGCGTTCGGTTTCCTCCTGGGTTTATCTCCCGGTATTGAGGGCAGTGCACTGGGGGCTGGGTTCTGTGGGAGGACGTGCTTTCTTTGTCATGCAGTTATTTTGAAGCTTTCAGGCACAGTGCGATCATGCTGTGATAGTGAGGCCCCTGTGTGTGCTGGCTCTGTTTGTGGCTTCATCGGAACCACCACACAAATGATTTTGTGTTGCGTTGAATCATATCTCTCTCTCTCTCTCCTCCTCGTTTTCACTACTCTCTCTGTTCTGTAGTGTTTTCATTGTGGACTACTCCTGTCCAATTGGAAAATCAATAATTAATTCAACACTAAAACAAAACAACCACCAAGTGCCCTGAATACAAATGCAAACTGACAAAAGGCCGACAAATCAATTCACAAGCAATCGATTCAATGACAATCAAATAATCAATCAATCAATTCACATCACAGTCACAATCAAACCCGGGACACAACCGAGCTGGCCAAGCATTGAGAGAACGGGTTCTCCCTGCAGACCAATGCAGGCTTGAGGCACGGAGACTGAACTGCTCCCTCCCTCACCCCCCCTAAGAGAAAGGGTGCTCCCTCCAGTCCAGGGCAGGCTTGAGGCACGAAGACTGAACTGCTCCCTCCTAAAAATGCTGTATTATATAAAGTTACCAAACAGACACAAGCTCCTCAGAGGAATTAATTCAGCAGCCTGGAAGTGGTCCAGTCTGAAGTTTTTAGTAATTTTTTAAAAATGTCTATTTATATAAATCTATGCAAATGACAGTGCCTATTGTCTCCTCTTCACCGCTCTGGATGGAACTCTCTGGAGCTCTCCCGGGATTCTAAGTGTCACAGTGTTCCACAGGACAAGGCAAGCCCCAGGTCCTAGTGCCTGACTGTTTACGGTTGGTTCTGTGCTGTTAATGTTGTGTGATGCAAATCGATCCAAGCAGAGGAGAGGGACAGGGGTGGGGTGGGGGCGACTAATAGGCTGTGCTAATGGAAGGGACTCAGAGAGGGGAAAGAGAGGAGGATGGAGAGGGAGAGGGAAGAGAGGGGGAGAGATGAAAGAGAGCACATTACAACACATGTTCACACTGTATCAACACTGAGATATAGTACTGCTCAAGCCATGCTGTTAACACTGTGTTTGTGTGTGTGTGTCCGTGCCACACTACTGCGCTCTCTATGTGTGGCGAGAGGCTACTCTGTATTCACACAGCGCGGTGTTGTCTGTGCTCAGCACTATCCTGTATCCACTCAGCGCTGAGCAGAAAGGTAATGAGTTGAGAAATGAAGCTCACATCACTGCCCTGACAGGACTGGCACAGAAACACCACAGAGCGCACACTGCAGCACAGCGAGACACCACAGAGCGCACACTGCAGCACAGCGAGACACCACAGAGCGCACACTGCAGCACAGCGAGACACCACAGAGCGCACACTGCAGCACAGCGAGACCCCACAGAGCGCACACTGCAGCACAGCGAGACCCCACAGAGCGCACACTGCAGCACAGCGAGACACCACAGAGCGCACACTGCAGCACAGCGAGACCCCACAGAGCGCACACTGCAGCACAGCGAGACCCCACAGAGCGCACACTGCAGCACAGCGAGACCCCACAGAGCGCACACTGCAGCACAGCGAGACCCCACAGAGCGCACACTGCAGCACAGCGAGACCCCACAGAGCGCACACTGCAGCACAGCGAGACCCCACAGAGCGCACACTGCAGCACAGCGAGACCCCACAGAGCGCACACTGCAGCACAGCGAGACCCCACAGAGCGCACACTGCAGCACAGCGAGACCCCACAGAGCGCACACTGCAGCACAGCGAGACCCCACAGAGCGCACACTGCAGCACAGCGAGACCCCACAGAGCGCACACTGCAGCACAGCGAGACCCCACAGAGCGCACACTGCAGCACAGCGAGACCCCACAGAGCGCACACTGCAGCACAGCGAGACCCCACAGAGCGCACACTGCAGCACAGCGAGACCCCACAGAGCGCACACTGCAGCACAGCGAGACCCCACAGAGCGCACACTGCAGCACAGCGAGACCCCACAGAGCGCACACTGCAGCACAGCGAGACCCCACAGAGCGCACACTGCAGCACAGCGAGACCCCACAGAGCGCACACTAAAAATAAATAAAGTACTTTCTTCAGCTGGTGGTAAACACAATTAGAGAATGATCCGTTATATTACTTAAAATACAAATATATTTAACAATACTGGCTATTAGTTCAGAGCAGAGAGGAGTGGTTTATTTTTGGCACAGGATAAATAAAATAGTGTAGAGCAACACCATTAAAATGTAGTTTATGCTAAAAACGCATGTTATTTGACGTTAAGTAAGCTTCAAATTAATGACTATTACACATGGAGTTTGTACAAAAAAAATATTTATTCGCTTACCTAAAACAAAAAAGGTTTGAATACTGTAAATAACTTAAACATAACTACTTTGAGAAAGAGTAAACTATCCTGCTGCAGATTTTAACTGAGATATTGAAACTTCTACGCGTCGTTGACAGTTTCCTTCAAACCCATTATCAAAATACTGTATCGGTTAAAATGATCTTCCTCACACACTGCTAAGATTGCAAGTATCATTGTTTTGTTTCGAAGCTTGGTTTAGACTACAGTATACTACAAAGTCGGATGAATGTAGTACCATGGGGGGAGGGGGGGGGGGGGGGGGTACAGCGGGACATACCAATCCCTCCCCGGGGCCCATGACGGCTCTCGGCGGCCCTACCCGGACTCACATAGGATTGGATCTCGCACGCTAAATCAAACTGCTTCCCACCGCCAGCATCTCCACACTTCACCTATTGATTCTGCTCAGAAGTGCTGCCATAAATTGTGTTTGTTCTGCTGGAGTCCCATTGTGTCAGTGAACCAGGGAGGCTTCAGAAATGACAGCAGCTCTCAAACCAGCGGAGCCTGTGGAGTCAGCTTCCTGGATTGTGATGGGCTCAGGAGAAGCAGCCGCGATGAGGATGATGATGATGATGATGATGATGAGGAGGAGGAGGATGATGATGATGATGATGAGGAGGATGATGATGAGGAGGAGGATGATGATGTCACAGGGTGCAGTACAGCTCCTGGATTAGCCCTGTCAACACTCTGATCCCACCACACCTCAACAGGGCTGTAATCCTCCACCTGCATCCTGGACTGTTTCATTGGACAGTTGTTATTCTGAATCCTTTCAGCAGGTGAAAGTCCTTGATGCAGCTCCCGGTCTTACTGGTGACAGCTGCGCTTGGAAACAGTTACAGTGCTGCCATCGTACATAAAATATTTCAGATGAGCTCCAGTGAACAGCTAGGACACAGCAGCGATGCCAGGTTCCAATGAGAGCACGCACACACAATCACACACTACCCGAAAGGTTCAAACGGGGGGGGGGGGGGGGGGGCATGGTTATTAAGGCTGGTTTGTGCTCCGTCACTGACGGTGATCACTAGTCCCTCTGGTTGTGCAATGGTGTCTTCCTGTGTGTCTGCAGCGACACTGAAGCAAGGCCCCGCCTCTTCCTGTGTGTCTGCAGCGACACTGAAGCAGGGCCCCGCCTCTTCCTGTGTGTCTGCAGGGACACTGAAGCAAGGCCCCGCCTCTTCCTGTGTGTCTGCAGGGACACTGAAGCAGGGCCCCGCCTCTTCCTGTGTGTCTGCAGGGACACTGAAGCAAGGCCCCGCCTCTTCCTGTGTGTCTGCAGCGACACTGAAGCAGGGCCCCGCCTCTTCCTGTGTGTCTGCGGTGACACTGAAGCAGGGCCCCGCCTCTTCCTGTGTGTCTGCGGCGACACTGAAGCAGGGCCCCGCCTCTTCCTGTGTGTCTGCAGCGACACTGAAGCAGGGCCCCGCCTCTTCCTGTGTGTCTGCAGCGACACTGAAGCAGGGCCCCGCCTCTTCCTGTGTGTCTGCAGGGACACTGAAGCAGGGCCCCGCCTCTTCCTGTGTGTCTGCAGCGACACTGAAGCAGGGCCCCGCCTCTTCCTGTGTGTCTGCAGGGACACTGAAGCAGGGCCCCGCCTCTTCCTGTGTGTCTGCGGTGACACTGAAGCAGGGCCCCGCCTCTTCCTGTGTGTCTGCAGCGACACTGAAGCAGGGCCCCGCCTCTTCCTGTGTGTCTGCAGCGACACTGAAGCAGGGCCCCGCCTCTTCCTGTGTGTCTGCAGCGACACTGAAGCAGGGCCCCGCCTCTTCCTGTGTGTCTGCAGTGTCTGGAAGCACAGTTAGTTTTTAATTAACTCATGCCTGGAGTGGATTCCTGCTCAGGCCCCATCGACCTCACTGCTATTTTCAGCCTGGCTGTCAGAGAAATGTTTTCTTATGTCCAGCGCTGTGTGCAGAAACTCACTGTTTTATGAGACAGGAAGAGGCGGGGCCCTGCTACAGTGTCTCCTTATTCTCTCCTCTCACATGTCACACTCTAACACTCACCCTCACCCTCTCTTTCCACTAGGACAGCTGTTAACAGCTATTCTATACAGCGAGACCTCTCTATCACGGCAGCCAACGTATTTCTTTATTCATTGCAGTTCTCGTTTGGTGTGCTGTTGAGGAGCGGCAGGCAAGCCTTCTGTGTCAACGAATTCCGTGTGAAGAAACAATCAGGGGCCTGATTGTGGAGCGAGGTGCTGACACAGCGTGATGAAAGAGAGGGAGCAAGGGAGTGTGCGGGGGGTTAAGAGGGAGCGAGGGAGTGTGCGGGGGGGTTAAGAGGGAGCGAGGGAGTGTGCGGGGGGTTAAGAGGGAGCGAGGGAGTGTGCGGGGGGTTAAGAGGGAGCGAGGGAGTGTGCGGGGGGGTTAAGAGGGAGCGAGGGAGTGTGCGGGGGGTTAAGAGGGAGCGAGGGAGTGTGCGGGGGGTTAAGAGGGAGCGAGGGAGTGTGCGGGGGGTTAAGAGGGAGCGAGGGAGTGTGCGGGGGGGTTAAGAGGGAGCGAGGGAGTGTGCGGGGGGGTTAAGAGGGAGCGAGGGAGTGTGCAGGGAGGTTAAGAGGGAGCGAGGGAGTGTGCAGGGGGAGGGGAGGGGGGGTTAGTTAACTTATTGTGTTCAGTGTTACACACAAACACAGTGCAGCTTTACTGAGGGTGCAGAGTGTCAGTGTCTGAGTATGAGGGTGTACAGAGGTGCAGAGTAATTACAGGGTATCAGTATTGCAGGGTCTCAGTGTGGAGGTGCAGGGTCTCAGTATTGCAGGGTCTCATTGTGGAGGTGCAGGGTCTCAGTGTGGAGGTGCAGGGTCTCAGTATTGCAGGGTCTCAGTATTGCAGGGTCTCAGTGTGGAGGTGCAGGGTATCAGTATTGCAGGGTCTCAGTGTGGAGGTGCAGGGTCTCAGTATTGCAGGGTATCAGTGTGGAGGTGCAGGGTCTCAGTATTGCAGGGTATCAGTGTGGAGGTGCAGAGTCTCAGTGTGGAGGTGCAGGGTCTCAGTATTGCAGGGTCTCAGTGTGGAGGTGCAGGGTCTCAGTATTGCAGGGTCTCAGTGTGGAGGTGCAGGGTCTCAGTGTGGAGGTGCAGGGTCTCAGTATTGCAGGGTCTCAGTGTGGAGGTGCAGGGTCTCAATATTGCATGGTCTCAGTGTGGAGGTGCAGGGTCTCAGTGTGGAGGTGCAGGGTCTCAATATTGCAGGGTCTCAGTGTGGAGGTGCAGGGTCTCAGTATTGCAGGGTATCAGTGTGGAGGTGCAGGGTATCAGTATTGCAGGGTCTCAGTGTGGAGGTGCAGGGTCTCAGTATTGCAGGGTCTCAGTGTGGAGGTGCAGGGTCTCAGTATTGCAGGGTCTCAGTGTGGAGGTGCAGGGTCTCAGTATTGCAGGGTCTCAGTGTGGAGGTGCAGAGTCTCCGTGTGGAGGTGCAGGGTCTCAATATTGCAGGGTCTCAGTGTGGAGGTGCAGGGTCTCGGTATTGCAGGGTCTCAGTGTGGAGGTGCAGGGTCTCAGTGTGGAGGTGCAGGGTATCAGTGTGGAGGTGCAGGGTCTCAGTGTGGAGGTGCAGGGTCTCAGTATTGCAGGGTCTCAGTGTGGAGGTGCAGGGTCTCAGTGTGGAGGTGCAGGGTCTCAGTATTGCAGGGTCTCAGTGTGGAGGTGCAGGGTCTCAGTATTGCAGGGTCTCAGTGTGGAGGTGCAGGGTCTCAGTATTGCAGGGTCTCAGTGTGGAGGTGCAGGGTATCAGTATTGCAGGGTATCAGTGTGGAGGTGCAGGGTCTCAGTATTGCAGGGTCTCAGTGTGGAGGTGCAGGGTCTCAGTATTGCAGGGTCTCAGTGTGGAGGTGCAGGGTCTCAGTGTGGAGGTGCAGGGTCTCAGTATTGCAGGGTCTCAGTGTGGAGGTGCAGGGTCTCAGTGTGGAGGTGCAGGGTCTCAGTATTGCAGGGTCTCAGTGTGGAGGTGCAGGGTCTCAGTATTGCAGGGTCTCAGTGTGGAGGTGCAGGGTATCAGTGTGGAGGTGCAGGGTCTCAGTATTGCAGGGTCTCAGTGTGGAGGTGCAGGGTCTCAGTATTGCAGGGTCTCAGTGTGGAGGTGCAGGGTCTCAGTATTGCAGGGTCTCAGTGTGGAGGTGCAGGGTCTCAGTATTGCAGGGTCTCAGTGTGGAGGTGCAGGGTATCAGTATTGCAGGGTCTCAGTGTGGAGGTGCAGGGTATCAGTATTGCAGGGTCTCAGTGTGGAGGTGTAGGGTCTCAGTTTTGCAGGGTCTCAGTGTGGAGGTGCAGGGTCTCAGTATTGCAGGGTCTCAGTGTGGAGGTGCAGGGTCTCAGTGTGGAGGTGCAGGGTATCAGTATTGCAGGGTCTCAGTGTGGAGGTGCAGGGTCTCAGTGTGGAGGTGCAGGGTCTCAGTATTGCAGGGTCTCAGTGTGGAGGTGCAGGGTCTCAGTATTGCAGGGTCTCAGTGCTCTAGTATTTCAGGTAATGACAGTATTAAGTGCTGCTCAGCTGTCTCGGGCAGTCCTTGAGTGCTCTGGTTGCCAGGATGCAGCTCTGATCAGCCAGCCTGTGGTTAGAGCCGCTCTGACCTTCAGACGCTAGCTGTTCTCTCTCTCTCTCTCTCTCTCTCTCTCTCTCTCTCTCTCTCTCTCTCTCTCTCTCTCTCTCTCTCTCTCTCCCTCCCTCCCTTCTTCCTTCACTCATTCCCTCTCTTAATGACAGATAAGAGTCTGTTTTACAGTCCTGCAAACTGCACAGTGTTTGAGACCAGATTATTAATCTCTGTATCTGGAAGCACACTTATAAAAGTTTGCAACAGTAAAAGCACTGAAAAGTATAAAGCACAGTAAATCATAGGCAAACATTGTAAAGAATAAGGGTGTGTGTTTGTACGTATGGCAGGTCTGTATGGCGGATCCATGGTTGTCCATGTGTCCCCGTGTTCCCTCCCCGTCCCTATGCAGGGTTGGTACAGCACAGGGTTCAGGGTCTGTGTCTCTGCAGGGCTGGTACAGCACAGGGCTCAGGGTCTGTGTCTCTGCAGGGCCGGTACAGCACAAGGCTCAGGGTCTGTGTCTCTCTGCAGGGCCGGTACAGCACAGGGCTCAGGGTCTGTGTCTCTCTGCAGGGCCGGTACAGCACAGGGCTCAGGGTCTGTGTCTCTCTGCAGGGCCGGTACAGCACAGGGCTCAGGGTCTGTGTCTCTCTGCAGGGCCGGTACAGCACAGGGCTCAGGGTCTGTGTCTCTCTGCAGGGCCGGTACAGCACAGGGCTCAGGGTCTGTGTCTCTCTGCAGGGCCGGTACAGCACAGGGCTCAGGGTCTGTGTCTCTCTGCAGGGCCGGTACAGCACAGGGCTCAGGGTCTGTGTCTCTCTGCAGGGCCGGTACAGCACAGGGCTCAGGGTCTGTGTCTCTCTGCAGGGCCGGTACAGCACAGGGCTCAGTATCTGTGTGAGGTGAGGGGGCAGGAGCTCTAGAGCACACAGTGCCACAGCAGCACTTAGTCATTTTAATGACAATCTCCCGGACATGTAATAATTACATTGAATGATTCATCCTCATTAGTCTAACAACTGAAGATATCTATAATAAAGAGCTGTACGGAATTATAAAAGGTTATTAATTTATAACCTTCATAAAAACATACGAGATCAGTCCGATTGTCAGGCTGGAGTTCAGCTACTGATCAAGGCAGAGTAACTACAGTGTGTGAGTGTGTGTGTGTGTGTCAGTGTGAGTCTGGGTGTGTCGGTGTGTGTGTGTGTGTATGAGCGAGTGTTTCAGTGCTGTGTGTGTGTCAGTGTGTGTGTGTGTGTCAGTGTGAGTCTGGGTGTGTCGGGGTGTGTGTGTGTCAGTGTGAGTCTGGGCGGGTCAGTGTGAGTGTGTGTGTGAGTGAGAATGTGTGCGTGACTCTGGGCGTTTCAGGGAGACACACAACACGGATCTAAACAGGATGTCTTTCAGGAAACCAAAAATATTCAAGTGTTTCCTCATGTTTCTAGTTCCAGTGGATTTCACCTGGCCTCCCTGATTCCTATCCCTCCCTCCAGCACAGACTCCGGGTGCGAGTGTTCAGAGGCAATCTCCCCCCCCCCCTTCTCCCAATACACATTCAACACACGCTGCTAGTAGGATCAAGGGCACTGCTGAGAGAGGGAGCAGAGAGAGAGGGCGAGGGAGAGATGCTAGTTTTCTCCCGCTACACAAAACACACACAGCAGCTCTCAGGAGAGAAGGCAGCCCAGGAGCAGCTCCATATCCTCTCCGTGTCTCTGAACTCGATACTGTTTCATCAGCTGCTGTTTGAGGACAGTGCCGTTCACCAGGGTGGTTCGGAATGACAATGGATGTTTGAATTTGGTTGGTTTCAGGTTTTTTGGTTTTTGGCGCAGCCCAACTGAGCTTCAGACAAAAATACAGCACAGAGAGGAACACAGGAATCTAGGAACCCACTGAGCATTTGAACCCAGCTCCAGAGAGCAACTAACCCACCGAGCGTTCGAACCCAGAGCCAGAGAGCAACGGATGGTGCGACACACATCCCCAGTCATGTGACAGTCGTGGTGGGCAAGTTCTCTGCATGCCATGCAGTCCTGTCCAATTCTCAGTAACAACTAGACTATATTAAAAAGGTAAAACAGAATTAGAACCGCAAACTCCACACTCATGGATCCGTTAATGCCTTCATTTCACTGCAGCGCTGTGCAATCATACAGACACTGATACTGTTACAAAAACACACGCAGCGACAACCATCTCGCCTTGGGGTAAAAACTAGAGGAAACAGGAGTCTGTCTACCAGAGCAGGCAGAATACTGTGCTGTGGGGAGTAACTGGTGCATTCGTGAGAGGGTACAGGAATCCTTTCAGAGGTGCTGGTATAAACAGGCTGCAGTAATATTCTGTAACTTCTGTCAGGGGTGTGTTGTTGAGATAACACAACGCAATTAGCCTTGTCTCTATATCTCTCCTCATTTAAAAGTACGCTGCCTGTGATTCAGAACTCAGCGCGGGAGAGACAACAGGCCATTGTGCTGGAATGAGAAGGCCCGACTTTATTTTTTTTAATTCAGTAATGTCAAGAAAAACAATGTGATAATCACAGGTTCAGTAATTACAACAGTTTCATATTCTCTTCCTATTCCTTAATTACAGACTGCTGTTCCTGGTGCACTGAGAGCAGAGACATGATTCTGAGAGCTCCCTGTGTAAGTGCAGGCTCCTCGCAGCTCAGTCCTGGGTGAAAGTGTTTATTGTAGGTTAGGTTGAGACCACTGGATTTGATTTCACACACCCCCTGCGAGTCTCTGCTCCAGTGAGGGTGTGTGTGAAGGAAGACTGTCCTCTCTGCTCCAGTGTTAGGTGGATCTGACGGGGAGCAAGAAACTAAACGACATGGAGAGGAGGATCCACGGCAGCCACCAGCCCAGAGTCTCTTCAGGGCTAGCACTAGACTTTGAGACGTTTCTGATAAGGGGGTGTCTGGCAGCATCTAAGGAAGACATATTGCCAGCGAGGGCAGGAGGGCTGGGGACGGCTCGCAGAGGGATGTGAAGACTCATTTCACAGGAGGAGTCGGACAGGAACCTCTGAAGCTCATTCCAGGCCTCCCAGATGCTTCTTGTGAAATGAATCTTCATTTACCTCGCTGAAAAAACGCTTGCACCGCGGCACACATTCAGAGGACAGCGTGTTAGCAAAGGCTTTTAAGCATTTGTGTTGTTAAGAGAATGAAAAATGACACAGCCAGTTGCTAAGATCTCTTGCTGAATTGTCAGCTAGAATTCTAGGTTGGCATGTTTCTGTACACAGCTCTGTATCAGTATTAGCCAGAGATGTGTTACCCTGTCAGACTGCAATGGAATGAGGGGAGAGGAAATAAAAGTAATCTTAAATGAAATAGAGGAGAGAGAGCGAGACAATGGTGGGGTTTTATAATCCACATTTAACAGAGAAATAGGTCGCTTTCAACGGGAGGAGGGGGCTGCAATGGCTCTGCTCACTCCACAGGTGGCTTTGACCTTGAGTGAGAATCTTACCCAGACCCTGTATTACATGCATTATAATATTCAATGGGCATACATTCAACAGCATAGCTAATCTCAATCTGACATCACTAACATTGAAACGAAGCCATTTGATGCAAACCTTCTCCTACAAAGAAAGGTGAGCTGGCTGTATCGCATCCATATCAAGGTAACTATGTATGCTATACAATTATATCAAAAAGTAGACAGACATTGATAATATTGAGATTCATTTCCTTGCATGTATATTGATATACAGAGATAGAAATGTGTGCGTGTGTGATCCGGGAGGAAAGGGAATGAGTTTGTGAGCCTGGGGCTCTGTGACATGCAGCAGTGGGACAGGTTGAGCACAGGTGTGTCTAATTGACCCAAAGGGATCTCTGTGACCCCCCCTGCAATCGCAGCCATGCAGGATTCAAGATGATAAACCACAATAAGAGCAGAAAGCGCTGGCTCAGTGTGACACACTAAAGAGGGCAGCCACTCTCACTGCTCTGTACAGGACACAGCGCTCAGTGCAGTCCGACATGGATATCTCAGGGATCAGTGCAGTCTGGCATGGACAGGCATTCTGCCTCTCCTTTCTTCACAAAGCTGGTTTGGTTTCATTTTTGTACAAATTCTCTGACTGTGATAAAAATCAATTTGGCACCTTTGCTAACTATCCAGGGATTCTGATCCGGCTGCCTTTCCATTGTGCAATCAATGCAGATTACAAAAAATAAATTGAAGATAACAGGGGGTGCTTTTTACCCCAAGGGTCTGCTCTGTTGTCCTAATCATGCTGGAGATGGCAGTGGCTGTTCTGTGCACATCAGTACACGCAGTGCTGTGCAGCTAACTCGTTTGGACGGGCAGAGGGAGGGAGGCTGGCTTAGCGCTGACCCTAACCACTACTGTGATGCTCTGTCACTCACTCAGCACTAAATACACACTCAGTAAAACAGGCTACTTAAGCAGAATAGACCCGTGGGTCTACAGAGCACTCAGTAAAACCATCTACAGACGGGGGGGGGGGGGGGAGAGAGATGGAGAGAGAGAGAGAGAGATGGAGAGAGAGAGAGAGAGGGAGATGGAGAGAGAGAGATGGAGAGAGAGAGAGAGATGGAGAGAGAGAGAGAGAGAGAGATGGAGAGAGAGAGAGAGGAGAGAGAGATGGAGAGATGGAGAGAGAGAGATGGAGAGAGAGAGAGAGATGGAGAGAGATGGAGAGAGAGAGAGAGAGAGAGAGAGAGATGGAGAGAGAGAGGGAGAGAGAGAGATGGAGAGAGAGAGAGAGAGATGGAGAGAGAGAGGGAGAGAGAGAGATGGAGAGAGAGAGAGAGATGGAGAGAGAGAGAGAGAGAGGGAGATGGAGAGAGAGAGAGAGAGGGAGATGGAGAGAGAGAGAGAGAGAGGGAGATGGAGAGAGAGAGAGGGATTCTGTTTAATATAGAGGGGGGAAGGGGGTACTGTTTGATATAGAGGGGAAGGGAGGGATTCTGTTTACTGTATTAATATAGAGGGAGGAGGGATACTGTTAGTATTAAGAAAAATTCTTTGTCTGTATATTTGAGTTGGTTATGCCATGTATGTGCTTTGGCAACACAATTATTTTTATTGTCATGCCAATAAAGCCAATTTGAATTTGAATTTGAATTTGAGATGGAGAGAGAGAGAGAGAGATGGAGAGAGAGAGAGAGATGGAGAGAGAGAGATGGAGAGAGAGAGAGAGAGAGAGAGAGAGAGATGGAGAGAGAGAGGGAGAGAGAGAGATGGAGAGAGAGAGAGAGGGGTATGCTATTCTTTTACTATGGGAAACTTTTTAAAAGGGTGAATGGAGTGTAGGAGGCGTTGGGCAATTTTAATAGCTATGAAAAAAAGCCATTTAAAATAACAAACGGATTTAACATAATGTGGGGGTCATAAACCCCTTTATAAAGGAACACGTAGTTACTGAAGCACTTCCACAATGCGCACTGTTGCTCATCCTGCTAGAGTTCCCGACAGCTCCGCGGGAGACCTCATCAGACACGGTTTATGTCACGCTGATAATTACACACCAATTATACAGCCGAGTTGGAAATTCATACGACTCAAACAAAAACAAGAAGAAATAGAAAAAAAAGCAAAGCGTTTGTATTGCTGTGCTTCAGTGCATCGTGCTTCTCAATGAAACTGCTTCACACTGTGACAGCACGGGACCCGGCGCACGGGGCTGCTGTTAGGATTAATTAGACACTGTACCAGGAGGGGGGCTCTTCTACTTCCCAAACTTATCTTCTATTCTTACGTTAGCCCCTCGCTGGGGGACAGATCGCAGTCACATAGGAGGCATCGCAAATCAAAGCAGGTATTCGCTGGGGTGTGGCCGGGGGACAGTTATTAAAAGCTCTATGGTAGATTAAAAAGCCAATCGATACGTAGCTGTGCTGGCAGGCACAGGGTCTGGGCGCTGCGCCACAGCACCGCCTGGACCAGGAGAGGTGAAGCGCTTCAAATACAGGCAGGGAGGCAGTCAGGGAGGGAGGTAGGGAGGGAGGGAGACAAACAGTCACGCAACAAGGTTATAAAGAAGTCCAGGGACTCGCTCCGCCTCAGCCTTGTCTCTCATCAGCTGCGGTCCTTGCTCACTCAGGGCGCTGCTTCTTCTCTGTCTTCTGGAGTGTGGGAGTGTGTGAGAGCGTGTAAATGACAGGCACTGAGAGTCCTGAGCTCCATGACAGTCTCTCTCTTTCTCCGATCGGATTTCTCCAGATGACCTTGTGCTGCTCAAGGCGATGACATGCGCGGCTGCTCCTCCGCGCTGCACAGTAATTATCGCCCGCTCTCCTGCCTGCCTGCCCGTCCATGGCTCGCTCGGAGGGACGGTCTATTTCAAGCGCCTTAATCTCTCTCTCTTCAGGCTGCGGTACATGTGCCCTCTCTACCCTTGCATGCCAGGCTGCTTCCCCGAGCGCGGATTAACATCTGCGCCCCCTCCTCAGCAGATTAGCAGAGAATAAAAAATAAATAAATAAAGTCTAATAAATGAATGGCAATGTCCAACAAGTATTATGACAGCTCCGCGCACCGCGCAGGAAACAAGACCAGCCTGCCAGCACCCGCTGGTCGGTGCAGGAGTGTATAATGCCAGAAACGGGTTCAGTGTGAAATTGGTTATTGCTAGAATTATTATTATTATTCAGCAAAGTTTTCTGGCTAATGACAAGTGACTAGTCCCCGATTCTACCGCCAACAGCAACCCATATACACACGCATTACAGAGTGACAGCCCAGTCGATAGATACAATACAATACAATACAATACAATACAATATGAGATGCCACTTGTTATTGCAAGGATGGTGTGGGAGTTGGAGAACGGCGATGTAATGAATCCAGCCTCCCCGCTCTCCGCCCTGTGAACGGATTGCAACGGAGAGACAGCAAGCGCGGCGCTCAGCAGTCACACACACACACACGCACACACACACACACACACACACACACACACACACACACACACACGCATGCAACTGGTCTGCCTGCAATTCGAACAAAGCGTGTGCGTTTTAATAAGAATGCAGCTCCATACAAAAAAAAACGCTGCGATTGATGAGGAACAACTGGCATTTATATCGTGCAGCAGATCCCCCGGAGTTATACAGAGGGGTTGTTAGAGCACAGCACAACATATTACACAGGGCTGCTGAAAGAGAAGAACAGGGACAATGACAGGTATGGGGCTGAATTCAAAACGAGACGCGCCGCCCTCTCCCCCTCTCCCCCTCTCCCCCTCTCACACGCCTTCTCAATAACAATAGGCTAAATAAATCATAACAATAATAATTAGACGATGGATAGTTTGCAACACACATTTTTTTTGTTAATATAACTAACACATCCCCTGCCATTCGACAGTGTGTTTAATCACCCTGAACTGCGCGAGTCTGATCTTGAGACGCGCGTGGAATTGACAAGGAGACCGTGGCACGGCGCGTGGGAACAAGAATACAAAAGAAACACGAACTACATCGGTGTCAGAGAAGTCGAACTAAAACAGCAGCAACAACAACGATAATAAAAATAATAATAATAATAATAATAATAATAATAATAATAATAATAATAATGTTCGCATTATTATCAATGCTATTGTGAATGCATTAGCAGTGATAGCGAGTCAGTTTACATAATCTCTACACCCAGAACACACGTCTCAATTATAATATATGAATCATTACAATAATAGTAAAAAGAAGTCCTGTCACTGGCGATTACTTTAATTGCATATCTGTTGCACGTTATTCTATCTTCTTCCTAAATAACCGAGCTATCTAAATTTCACTCAATTCGGTGCAGCAGGTGCTTCCAAAACAAGCGCCCGCTCTTTCCTTTCATCTCTCGTTTTTAATCAAATCAAATAACCTGAGCGATGGTCGGCGAGCACAGCATCCACACACACACACACACACACACACACACACACACCGTGCAAACACGCTAGCACACAAAGCAAACTTACTTACTCCCGAACACAAAAGAAATGCAATTAATTAATTCAATAAAGGAAATCCCTAAATACATACAAATCACTGAGCGGCGTGCACGCGTCCTCGTGCGACATAAACGGGCCGCAATTATTGTGTCGGTTTGACCTTGTTAAAGTGGATCAGACATTGATCGCTACGAGCTCCCCCACGCAACAGATCAGTCTCGGAGAGACGGGGATCGTTCACCACTTCAGGGGGCATAAAGTAACACCTGTGCTTTTTACAGCAAAGGAGAGAAGAGAGAGAACAGTACTACTGATAAAAAAAACAAATACTGCTAATAATGCAACTGAAAATAACTATTACCGCACAAATAAAGACGCTATCCCCCGTGCACCGCTTTGGAAAGATACAGAGCCCGTGTCTTACCTTGCCTCTGGCTGTCCGTGTTGATGTACATGGCTGTCTAGATTTCCCGGTCCCCGTCTCTTTGTATTGTAAACCAGTTGTTGGCTCTCCTGCCGCCCGGTCCCTTGTTTGTATTGTGGACACGCTGCACGGTACCCGGTGACGTGCTGCCGGTGGCTCTATAGTCTTGAGTCTTGTTCTGCTGCGATTTGCCTCTTCGCGAGTTCCCTATTGTGCTCCCCCGCAGAGCTGGCTGCAGCGCAGGCAGGTGTGTGTTTAATTCGGGGTTGGTTGTTATCAATCTGTAGAAGCGATCTCTACTCGTGGATCTCTGTGTGTGTGTGTTATACTAGCTATGCTGCTAGTACGAGACACAGCGAGTCATCCTCATCATCGCTGGGCTGCTCTCTCTCTCTCTTTCCTTCTCCCTCCCTCCCTCTCTCTCTTCCTCTTTCTCGCAAAAACGCACGGAGAGAGAGCGAGAACACAAACACAGCAAAGGACTGAGAGCTGAAAGCGCTGGATAAGTGAATTAATTCGATTTTATGAGATTCATAATAAATACAGTAAGAAGTAAATATAAGCTTGCTACGCAAGGGACGACACCCCACACCTCTCCCAATAGTCCTTGACAAAAAAAAAAAAATCACTCTGGCAGACACTTTGCATGGACAATTATAGACCAAAACCCCGGAGCGGCAATGCTTGAGGAACCGGGGCGCCGCCGCACAGGTATCTATCTCGTACTGCAGACAGGTGTAGGCTGACAGGGGCAGGTAGATTTACTGAGAGTCGTGCAGCACCACAGGTTATATTGCGTGCCTGTCGGAGTCACAACGGCAGCGCAGGTGGGACACCTTTCTCCAAACCCGAACCCAGACAGAGCCTGTAAAGGCGTGGTGACGTTTTGTTTGTATAGAAGGTGAGGGTGGTTGTATCTCAGGTGACGCAGTTCAGGATCCTAGCTGACCCCGCCAACAAGCGAGCTAAGCCGGATATACGTACCATTGCTTGATTATAATTTAACTTTTTTAATCGGTCATGTTTTACATTTTTCTTTTGCCAGAGAACTTCCCCTAGATCAAACAGAATTCTGTAACGCGTGGACCCATTGCGCGCAATTCTAGAATGGGTTGAGCGACCTATATCAGAACAATTCTAGAATGGATTGAGCGACCTATATCAGAACAATTCTAGAATGGGTTGAGCGACCTATAGCAGAACAATTCTAGAATGGATTGAACGACCTATATCAGAACAATTCTAGAATGGATTGAGCGACCTATATCAGAACAATTCTAGAATGGGTTGAGCGACCTATATCAGAACAATTCTAGAATGGATTGAGCGACCTATATCAGAACAATTCTAGAATGGGTTGAGCGACCTATATCAGAACAATTCTAGAATGGTTTGGGTAACACGGTAGATATCAGAACTATTACAGAGTGGGTCAGACCCGGCCTTAAAATGAGTTGGATTCTCAATTACCAGCAATGCAAGCCCAACAAACACTGTTTGCATTGTTTTCGCCTCCGACTCTGCTCGTGTCCAGAATCAACACGTGACTCTTCAAATCCGCCTCCTCGTTTGTGCTATCTAACCGTTTGATCGACTCTACCACAGTAAACCATTTGTGTAAATTGCAAAATAAAAAATACAACATCGTTCACTCGATTCTTGTTTCATAACAGCATTTTATTAAAGCGAGGCAAGTCTGTTTCAATCACATGACTGCATGTCAGAAATGTTCAGTTTCAATTCTACTGTGCAATATAATTCCTTGGTTTTCTCTGTCGCCTCCTGTACGCTTTACTGTAGCCAGCAGCGCCCTGCATGCAGAAAGTCCACCTCGTCACTGTTTCCCCGGGCGAATACCACGCATTGGCCGTGCTTTGCCGAGCAGGAACCGAGACCGACCTTCACCTGAGCTGCACCCTGACGGCACTGCGCGCTTGGAAAAGCTACCGGCCGAGGGAACTCCCCTGTGAAACATGCGAAGGTGTGAGTGTGCGCCGGACACAGACACAGAGGCCGTAGGAACTGGGAGAGGGGGAGGCACACACAACTACCTCCGGGAAGGAATGCAAATGAGGCTTCAAAATGATTCAGCTAAAATAATTTACTTTCATTATTAGCATTATGTTTTATTTTCAACATAAAACATGTATAATAATAATAATAATAATAATAATAATAATAATAATAATAATAATAATAATATAAAAAACGGAAAATGTTCAGTTCAGTGAAATGATTTAATTAATAAACGAATCGCGATTATTACAATTGTTTCTTTTAGATTGAAAGGCCCCGCGGGCACTGCAGGTCCAGCACATACACGCAGGTACACACAGATACACGCAGAGATACATGAACACACACACGCACACACTTGGGCGCATGCGCCAGTGCTGTCACACAGAACACGCTAAAAACTGTAAAGACGCTCTTTGCTACACAGCTGAAGAGCTCCCCCGGCGGCTGAACTGAAACTGCAGCCGTTCTGTGAAGCTACCCCGGTATTGCATGCTGGGAACCAATGTGCCAGTGTGTGTGTGTATCTGTGTTGTGTATGTCTGTGTTGTGTGTGGTGTGTTGTGTGTGTGGTGTGTTGTGTGTGTGTCTGTGTTGTGTGTGTGGTGTGTATGTCTGTGTTGTGTGTGGTGTGTTGTGTGTGTGGTGTGTTGTGTGTTGTGGTGTGTGTGTGGTGTGTTGTGTGTGTGGTGTGTTGTGTGTGTGGTGTGTTGTGTGTGTGGTGTGTGTGTCTGTGTTGTGTGTGTGTGGTGTGTTGTGTGTGTGGTGTGTGTGTGGTGTGTGTGTGGTGTGTGTGTCTGTGTTGTGTGTGTGTGGTGTGTTGTATGTGTGGTGTGTGTGGTGTGTTGTGTGTGTGGTGTGTGTGTCTGTGTTGTGTGTTGTGTGTATCTGTTGGCTGCTTGTTCCGCTGTGTTGAGGGGACCAGGGAGCTAATTTTAGAGCTGCTGACATGTTCTGGAGAGTGGGGCGCAGAGCTGCTTCCTTCCAACAAAATGTATTTCATTATTCACAATTAGAACTGAATCCATGTAGCAGACTGAGACTCAGGTGACAGTGTGCGAGAGAGCGGGAGGAAGAGAGGCAGTGTGTGTGTGAGAGAGAGAGAGGGAGGGAGAGAGGGAGTGTGTGTGAGAGAGGGAGTGTGTGTGAGGGAGAGAGAGAGGGAGGGAGAGAGGGAGTGTGTGTGAGAGAGGGAGGGAGAGAGGGAGTGTGTGTGAGGGAGAGAGGGAGGGAGAGAGGGAGTGTGTGTGAGAGAGGGAGGGAGAGAGGGAGTGTGTGTGAAAAGAGGGAGGGAGGGAGTGTGTGTGAGAGAGAGGGAGGGAGAGAGGGAGTGTGTGTGTGAGAGAGAGAGGGAGGGAGAGAGGGAGTGTGTGTGTGAGAGAGGGAGAGAGGGAGTGTGTGTGAGGGAGAGGGAGGGAGAGAGGGAGTGTGTGTGTGTGAGAGAGAGGGAGGGAGAGAGGGAGTGTGTGTGAGGGAGAGGGAGGGAGAGAGGGAGTGTGTGTGTGTGTGAGAGAGAGGGAGGGAGAGAGGGAGTGTGTGTGCCCCCCAGGAGGATGGACTGTTTACTTAGAAAAACAGAACTGCTGGAGCACAGTCAAGCAGAAATTAGCCTGGAGTAGAGAGGAGGGGGAGGGTGGAGGGGAGACAAATGAGTTATGACACGAGAGATGATGTGCAGCCAGTCATTCCTGTCAGGTCTGTGTTTGATTCCAGATCCACTCCAGAAAAGGGAGAGTGTAAACAGACGGAGTGCAGTCCTGAGTCTAGCTATGGGGGGCCCTGTCTGTAGCTCTGAGTTCAGAACTGAGTGCAGTCCTGAGTCTAGCTATGGGGGGCCCTGTCTGTAGCTCTGAGTTCAGAACTGAGTGCAGTCCTGAGTCTAGCTATGGGGGGCCCTGTCTGTAGCTCTGAGTTCAGAACTGAGTGCAGTCCTGAGTCTAGCTATGGGGGGCCCTGTCTGTAGCTCTGAGTTCAGAACTGAGTGCAGTCCTGAGTCTAGCTATGGGGGGCCCTGTCTGTAGCTCTGAGTTCAGAACTGAGTGCAGTCCTGAGTCTAGCTATGGGGGGCCCTGTCTGTAGCTCTGAGTTCAGAACTGCCGGCACAGCCTACATCAATATTTGTCTCTCAGTCTGTCTGTCTGCCTTTGTGTCAGTGTTCCTATCTCTCTGCCTCTCTGCCTGTCTGTCTGACTGTGTGTCTGTCTGTGTGTCTGTCTGTGTGTGTGTCTGTGTGTCTGACTGTGTGTCTGTCTGACTGTTTGTCTGACTGTGTGTCTGTCTGTGTGTGTGTCTGTGTGTGTGTCTGTCTGTGTGTCTGTCTGACTGTCTGTCTGACTGTCTGTCTGTGTCTGTGTCTGTGTGTGTGTGTGTCTGTGTGTGTGTCTGTGTGTCTGACTGTGTGTCTGTCTGACTGTGTGTCTGTGTATGTGTGTGTGTCTGTGTGTGTGTGTCTCTGTGTGTGTGTCTGTGTGTCTGTCTGTCTGTCTGTTTGTTTCCCTCCCTCCACTTCATGCAGTGAAACCAGACAGGAACTCTCCTGCGCTCCTCGTCTCTTCCATCCAGGAAACGACTCTACAACAGAGAGACAGAGGGGCCGGGACAAAAGCAAAGCATCCCCTGTGGCACTGTGCGTTCCTGTATTCAGCAGAACAATGTGATTACAAAGTGATTACAAAGTGATTACAGTGCAATTACAAAGTGATTCAAAGTGACTACAAAGTGATTACAATGTGATTACAAAGGGATTCAAAGTGATTCAAAGTGATTGTAATGTGATTACAAAGTGATTGCAGTGTGATTACAAAGTGATTACAATGCAATTTCAAGGTGATTACAAATTGATTACAAAGTGATTAAGGTGATTACAATGTGATTACAATTTGATTGCAATGTGATTACAAAGTGATTACAATGTGGTTACAATGTCTGGCCTGAAGAGTCTCAAATCAGAGTACTCTCTTTGGTTGTAGTTTTGTGTTGTCCGTCTGGTTGTGAAAATGTTTCTGAATTGCAGGATCATGTTCTTACTTTATTTAACTGTATTGTTTTTTCTACCTATCTTACTGTCCTGCTGAAAGAAGTCCCCACCAAAAAGCGTGCTTCTCTTCTGCTCAAAGTGGGGTTCCCTAATCGGGAGGAGGGGGTACCCTCACCTTTTAAACCTCCATATTTCACATAGATATAGATTTAGCTTCCATACGCCATCGCCTCTCCTTTGGGAATGGAGGGCTGTTTAAATCCATTCTGAGCAGGGCTAATGAGCTACAAACACACAGAGGAGATGAGATTATCATCGGGCAGCAAGCTGTTCTTCATTGGTGTTGTAGTGTTAACAGCAGGCTTTGCTTTGTCCTTCCTGTCTGCCTCTGTTTTTAAACCCGGCTCAATTTGTTTTTTTAAAACTGCAATAACCGGGAGCAAACCTGGCTGTATTTGCTGTCAATTGAGCCATTTCAATAAATAATGAACCTGAGGAGGTTCAAACACTACTCTGGGTGCTGCTGCTGCTGCTGCTGCTGCTGCTGCGGGAACATTAGAATTTCATTGAGATTTAAACTCCTGGGAGCTGCAGGAAAAGAAACTGAACATTCCCATCAGTCCGGTCAGGAATCCTTAAAAACTTTATATCGCGGTTCCTATTTTCCTATCCAGATATCTGAACGGCCGTTCCTATCCATATCTATACATTTCCATATATTTCTATAATTGTCCATGGATCTGTAAGAACTGGCAACATATTTCTTTCATTTTCGGTTTATTTCTATAGAGATCTAGAGATATTTTGGAAGGCAAACTGGTTCCACGTCTTCCAAAAGTTCAGCACAGTAGAAGTCCACAGTAATTTAGCAGTTTTCGCCCATGACTATAGTTTGCCTTTATCATAGTTTACCATGGCTTGCAATGCTTCCCTATGCTTTACCATTCCTCTCTGTGCTTTACAGTGTTTCTCTATGCTTTACCAGACCTCTCTGTGCTTTACAATGCTTCCCTATGCTTTACCATACCTCTCTGTGCTTTACAATGCTTCCCTATGCTTTACCAGACCCCTCTGTGCTTTACAATGCTTCCCTATGCTTTACCACACCTCTCTGTGCTTTACAATGCTTCCCTATGCTTTACCATACCTCTCTGTGCTTTACAATGCTTCCTTATGCTTTACCAGACCTCTCTGTGCTTTACAATGCTTCCCTATGCTTTACCAGACCTCTCTGTGCTTTACAATGCTTCCCTATGCTTTACCAGACCTCTCTGTGCTTTACAATGCTTCCTTATGCTTTACCAGACCCCTCTGTGCTTTACAATGCTTCCCTATGCTTTACCATACCTCTCTGTGCTTTGTTACACTGTGCTGTGCTTTTACTGTGGGACACTTTTCTAATTGAAGGATGACTCAGCCCAGCTTTTCAGGGATCAGGGTCTCCTATAGCAGCCGTTTCACAATCCCAGGGACAACAAAATAGCGACTTTTCTGGAAAAACACAAGCTGAGATTCTGAGCCGCTGCTCCTGTATCTGCCTGCCTGGCCGTGCCTGTGGTGCCTCCCTTTTGAAATCTTGCTGGGAAATGCATGTAGGTAGCTATAGAACACAAAGCAAATGTACCTATTGGTTTAGAAAAAGCACTTCCACACACTCACTATCAGGCTGCATGGTGTTTGCTTTGCAGAGAGTATCTGTGTGTATTTGCTCAGCCTGGGCTCTGTGAAAAAGACCCAGCCCAACGGATAAACAGAGCAGGGCGTTTTGCAACAGCTAAACCCTGGAGAGGAGATCTCCTTCTCTTATTCACCTGTGCTAATAAAGCATAGTGAAAGCAGGGTAAAGCATAGGAAAGCATTGTAAAGAACAGTGAGGTATGGTAAAGCATATTAATAAACATGGTAAACCAGGGTACACTGTGGTTAATACACAGTATTACCATGGAAAAAAACACAGCACACCACAGGGGAGCAGGGTACAGCACAGGGGAGACTAAACCATGTCCCTTTATACATTTTTGTGTTTATGTGGTCTTTTGTTATTGGAAGCTGAATCCGAATGGAAATTGATTTGTTAAGTTCTTGTAGTTTTTAGTAAATTGAGCGATCCATCATTACTGGCTGTAGTGCTGATGGAGTTATCATTGGGGTTCAATACTGGAGGGGGAGGGAGTACAGAATGAAGGAAGAAAGGGAGAGAAGAAGGAAGGGAGGAAGGCAGGAAGTACACTTCTAGAGGGTTCAAAGGCCCCCCCTGGTTTTCAACACGTTTTCACTGGTTTGAGTTTGGAAACTTCAATGAGCAGCTTGCGTTTCATTTAAACAGAGCTCGTATTAATTATTAATAAGTGATCAGTGCACTACTTCGACCGCAACATTAAAGCATTCAGCGCATTGAAGCTCTCAGCCAATCAAATGCCGGCTTCACACCCATTTCGAGAGACAGTTCAATTTGCTGTTCATAGGGAAATGTGTACTGTAGTCAACAAGTGAGGCAATCTAGGTAGAGCCTTCATCAGCATCGCTGAAATGAAACCAGAAGAGGCTGAGTGAAGCAAGCAGGCGTTCGGGCTCTAGAGCCTTCATCAGCATCGCTGAAATGAAACCAGAAGAGGCTGAGTGAAGCAAGCAGGGGTTCGGGCTCTAGTGCCATCAACAGCATCGCTGAAATGAAACCAGAAGCGCATTCTCAGACTACTCATTCACATTCCTGCACAACCTTGACATCTCTCTGCATAATAACCCCTCAGTAATTACATCTTCCATCTGCTCCCTCTTATGAAATTTTAAATTTTAAACAGGAAAAAGGACAGATGGGTTACTGGAGGATTAAAAATTCAGATGAATGATCTTCCCTTTATGATCGGGGCCAGTGATGAACGGGACATCCTACTGGAATAGCTTGGGGGGGGGTGGGGGGGATCAAACTTTCCAGGACTTTCCATCCTCACAATGAAAGAAAGGCCGGAGTGGGAGAGAGAGAGTTGAGACCTTTTACTCCTCCTTCTCTTTTTCCTTCTCGCTCCCTCTCTTTCCCCTCTCTGTCCTTCTCTCCCCCTTTCATTTCCCTTCTCTCTCCTCTTCTCCCTCTTTCCCCTCTCCTCCTCTTCTCTCTCTAATTCCTTCCCTCTCTCCCACGCTCCTGGTGGATTGAGAACACTGCCTCAAGGCCTCTTCGTTCACACGGTGTGAATCACAGCTGCACCTTCCCTCCCTGTCTCTGAGCTGAGTCGCCTGCCCTCCCACGCTCAGATTCACCGCGTTAATAACCAACAGCACCCTCTCTCTGCTCTTTGTTACATATTCACTGCTGCTTATTTTATTCAGAACTATTTTTAAACAAATGCAAACATATCAGCAATATCTCCCTCCCTCATTCATGTGCTGCAGGGGATTGGAGATGAGGGGCGTACAGCACAGTGGAAGAAAGCACAGTAAAAGCATGGTAAAGCATAGGGAAGCATTGTAAAGCACAGAGAGGTATGGTAAAGCATAGGGAAGCATTGTAAAGCACAGAGAGGTCTGGTAAAGCATAGGGAAGCATTGTAAAGCACAGAGAGGTCTGGTAAAGCATAGGGAAGCATTGTAAAGCACAGAGAGGTCTGGTAAAGCATAGGGAAGCATTGTAAAGCACAGAGAGGTCTGGTAAAGCATAGGGAAGCATTGTAAAGCACAGAGAGGTCTGGTAAAGCATAGGGAAGCATTGTAAAGCACAGAGAGGTCTGGTAAAGCATAGGGAAGCATTGTAAAGCACAGAGAGGTCTGGTAAAGCATAGGGAAGCATTGTAAAGCACAGGGAGGTCTGGTAAAGCATGGTAAACTATGGTACATGCATCGTATGCCCATGGGAAAAGGTAAAACTAATGTGCAAATTCAACTGAGTAAACTTTAAAGAGGTTGTCTGTAGAGACAGGGGCTCTATTTTCCACAGTGCTGTTGTTATAAGGCGTCTCTTGTTTCATTCAGAAAGGTCGGGTAGTAGGACTGTAATCCCACTCTCTTTGATCTCATCACTTTCATTATTCCTTGAACTCATTTTTCACTGAAGTCTAAAGCTGTTTCAAACTCTGGAAAGTCCAAGCCATTGTTTCTGATGTTTGTTGCTGTTCTGCAAACAGGACTCTGAATGCCCTAGTTCACATATTTCCCTGTAATTAATACATACACAGTGCCACGTACATCCAGAGATACATGCAGGCCTATTGTACCTGCTGAGCTTCCAGGATTTTGTGGTAAAACAGTTTAAATCAATACAGTTCCATTCCTTGGTCTGCTCTCCACCCCACCTATGAGTCTATATGAGTATATCTGAGTCTGCCAGTCTATCAAAGTATATCTGAGTCTATCAGAGTCTATCAGAGCGTATCAGAGTCTATCAGAGAGGATCTGAGTCTATCAGAGAGTATCAGAGAGTATCAGAGTCTATCAGAGAGTATCAGAGAGTATCAGAGCGTATCAGAGAGTATCAGAGTCTATCAGAGAGTATCAGTCTATCACAGAGTATCAGAGTCTATCAGAGAGTATCAGAGCGTATCAGAGTCTATCAGAGCGTATCAGAGTCTATCAGAGCGTATCAGAGAGTATCAGAGTCTATCAGAGCGTATCAGAGAGTATCAGAGTATATCAGAGCGTATCAGAGTCTATCAGAGCGTATCAGAGAGTATCAGAGTCTATCAGAGCGTATCAGAGAGTATCAGAGCGTATCAGAGCGTATCAGAGCGTATCAGAGTCTATCAGAGCGTATCAGAGAGTATCAGAGTATATCAGAGCGTATCAGAGTCTATCAGAGCGTATCAGAGAGTATCAGAGTCTATCAGAGCGTATCAGAGAGTATCAGAGTATATCAGAGCGTATCAGAGTCTATCAGAGCGTATCAGAGAGTATCAGAGTCTATCAGAGCGTATCAGAGAGTATCAGAGCGTATCAGAGCGTATCAGAGCGTATCAGAGTCTATCAGAGCGTATCAGAGTCTATCAGAGAGTATCAGAGAGTATCAGAGTCTATCAGAGAGTATCAGAGAGTATCAGAGCGTATCAGAGTCTATCAGAGCGTATCAGAGTCTATCAGAGCGTATCAGAGTCTATCAGAGAGTATCAGAGTCTATCAGAGAGTATCAGAGAGTATCAGAGCGTATCAGAGTCTATCAGAGAGTATCAGAGTATATCAGAGCGTATCAGAGTATCAGAGTCTATCAGAGAGTATCAGAGAGTATCAGAGTCTATCAGAGAGTATCAGAGCGTATCAGAGTCTATCAGAGAGTATCAGAGTCTATCAGAGAGTATCAGAGTCTATCAGAGAGTATCAGAGCGTATCAGAGACTGTCACAGTCTGTCAGTCTATAGGAGTCTATCAGATTCTGTCCTGCAGTCTCATGTTGCCTCTGCTGGAATAATGAGTCACTGCAGAACATGATGATCATTTGGATTTTAAATTTAGATTTAAAATCACAATGCAAAAACAATACATGTGGTTTGTAAAACATCTTTCAGTACTTCTATCAGATATTGAGACATATTCATTTTTCTGTTGTGCAAAACGTCTTTGTAATTGCTATGGCACCGCATGTTACATATTAGCAACGAAGAATACTGAATGATCTCGTTCCATTGCTGTAGGTCACATGGTGTGATTGCAGCGAGACCATTGGAGTGAATCTCCCTGAAATGACAAAGCTGCATCTGTCTCTACTGCAGTCTTACAGCGTCATCTTGTGGGGCCGTGTGGTACTGCAGGGCAAGGTTGTTTTAATGAGATTCCAGTATTATTATTATTATTATTATTATTTATTTCTTAGCAGACGCCCTTATCCAGGGCGACTTACAATCGTAAGCAAAAACATTTCAAGCGTTACAATACAAGTAATACAATAAGAGCAAGAAATACAATAACTTTTGTTCAAGTAAAGTACAAGTTTGACAAACCACAATTCAATAATACAGCAGATAATAGTGATAGTTACATCAGGATATGATTAAATAGTGATAGTTACATCAGGATGTGATTAAATACACAGTACTACAGGTTAAAAACTTGGCAGATTACAGTATTCTGAAGTACAGGATTAAATGCAATAAAATAGGGGCTGATAAGAGCAAAATAAAGCACATTTACATGAAGGGTGATAGTGTCCCAGGATAAAACAGATGAGTTCTACAGGTGCTGTTTGAAGAGGTGAGTCTTAAGGAGGCGCCGGAATGTGGTCAGGGACTGGGCAGTCCTGACATCTGTAGGAAGGTCATTCCACCACTGCGGAGCGGGCTTTGGAGGCAGGGGAGCGTAGCGGAGGTAGAGCTAGTCTTCTAGTGCAGGCGGAGCGGAGAGGTCGAGTGGGGGTGTAGGGAGAGATCAGTAAAACTCCCATTCAGAGCAGATCGAACCAGTCCAGGTGTTACAGCTTAATTACCATCTACAAACACGCAGCCCTAACTGAACAAGGGGAGAGTGTGTTGCAGTTTTAAAGGTTTTGCATTTTGAATGATCGTTGCATTATGCAATCCTAGCATTCCTCCCAGTGTTTGAAACTCACACTGCACCCAGCCCCGGCTTTCAGCACTCCCTTGTTGATGAGGTGTAGGGATGCACAGTGTGTTTAACACAGGCCAGATTGCTTAAAGTCTATTTTACAAACCCGTTCATTCTACATTGCGGGCACCCTATTTAGTCTGCGTCCCAACATGGAAGCGCAGCACCAGAAACGTCTACTCGCGCTGGAAACCACGCAGCTTCGTCTCAAAAAACACATTCTCCAAAATCAGCCATCCTAAAAAAAAGAATCCAAGCAGCATACAGGTGACGCGTCGCTCCCACTTCTGTACAAGAGCCAGCGTAATACCCGGGCGTGGTGTGACCCCAGGAAATGATGTAAAACCACGTTCAGCGCCGCCCTCCCACGTCCCCGTTGCGGAGTCTCTTCTGTATTCACGAAGTGCTGTGATTTATATATTTATTTATTGTGTCTTTCCTTCCCCCCCGTGCCTGTATGTGCAGGAAGCAGCGCCAGAGCAGAGCTGCGGAAAAAGCGGAAAAGCATCGCACGACAGCTGGGTTTGGGGGCGAGAGGTACTGAAGAGCGATACTGACTGAGCGCTCAGCTGCTTCTGCGGATTCGGACTGCAGAGCCACAGAAAGACAGCACAGCTCTCCTTCCGCTCTTCCCAAAAAAAACAGGGAAAGAGGATCACCGTCCGGCACCATGTATTATTGCAGTAACTGTTATTCGGGTCCGTTACGTTAAAGGGAACAGAGGAAGGGGGGATACTGGCAGCGCACATCTTAAATATTTTTTTTTTCTTCTGTACAATTCATACAGGCTTGCCTATACAGCGGGGATAAAAACGAAATGCGATGCTAGTACTACGTTACATATACGTGCCGGTGCTGTACATAATTAAATAAATATATATTTTTTTGGAAACCGAGATCGGAGAAAGCCGAAGGGACTCGAGTTCGGTGAAGGTTTCGGCTCGGTTCGGTTCGGAGGGGTTGAATAGACCGCGTCACGGTTCGGGGGATCGGGACGGCTGTGATGGAGATTGGATCACAGCATCGGGACTCGGGGATCGTTCAGCGCAAAACAGGTGAGAGAGGTGGAGGGAGAGGGGCTCGGCAGAGGGAGGGGTGCGGGGTGCAGGCCGGTCAATATGACAGTGTGTGCATGTACTGTAATGTGATGACTGGTGTGTGTCCACGCTTAATTAATCAATTAATGTATTTATTATCATAGGAAACCCGTGACCCAGCAGCCGCTATACAGCGCGCGTCGCTCACTCAATTAGATAATACGATATAATATCATTAATAATGAATGCGGCGTTTTTATGAAGCACGCCGTGCAGCTACTGTCGAGTTTAAACTGCACCTACACTATCAATATTTAATGTTACCAGATGCTTTTTCAACCCCGCGCTTCTGTTGCTCGCCTTCGAGTCCTGCGTATGTATTTTTTTTAAATGACTATAATCACTTTGGATGGAAGATACTGCAGGATGTTCAGCACGGCGCTACCATAAACACTGTACTGCCCTAAATAACATGGTCGATGTGCGCAACTGCGCCGAGTAATTAACCAGTACATATTCCGGGTACTATAGCAAGTGTGTAATTATTATTATTATTATTATTACTATTACTATTATTATTATTATTATTGTAGCGTTGAATATTGGTGTTTAAAGGGAACCCGACGAGGCTGGTCCATTAAACACTTGTCAGGTTTATTTAAATCAGATCTGACACAGAACCGAACAAGAGCAGTCACCATTTTCTTTACTCTCTCTCTCTCTCTCTCTCTCTCTCTCTCTCTCTCTCTCTCTCTCTCTCTCTCTCTCTCTCTCTCTCTCTCTCTCTCTCTCTCTCTCTCTCTCTCTCATCTCTCTCTCTCTCTCTCTCTCTCTCTCTCTCTCTCTCTCTCTCTCTCTCTCTCTCTCTCTCTCTCTCTCTCTCTCTCTCTCTCTCTCTCTCTCTCTCTCTCTCCTCTCTCTCTCGTTAGCTGAACACTCCCTGCGTCAATCACACATAGCTGAACGTGTCCACAACAGTTCTTACACTAGTATTATGTTCTGTTCGGTTCCTGTCAGTGGCGGATGCACTAGGTTTGCGTTGCAACGAGCGGTGGTGTTAGAGCTGCAACAAGTCGATGCCCGGTATACATATGTATAATGCATTATATTGATGTGTGTGTTTGTTTTGCGTGAGAGGTAATGACATTGTGTATTGACAGCTGTCCGTGGGGAGCGGGAGGAAGTGTACATATAAACGCAGGCTCTCTCTTCACTGGTGCAGACGACAGTACATTCTGACAACTGCGCTGCACAAGCGAGCAACTGGGCGTTCATTAACACAGGGACTCTCCCCCACCAGTTCAGTAACCTGCCCCCCTCTCTCTCTCTCTCTCTCTCTCTCTCTCTCTCTCCCTCTCTCTGTGGCAGTACCAGTTCAGTAACCTGCCCCCCTCTCTCTCTCTCTCTCTCTCCTCTCTCCTCTCTCTCTCCCTCTCTCTGTGGCAGTACCAGTTCAGTAACCTGCCCCCCTCTCTCTCTCCCTCTCTCTCTCTCTCTCTCTCCCTCTCTCTGTGGCAGTACCAGTTCAGTAACCTGCCCCCCCTCTCTCTCTCTCTCTCTCTCTCTCTCTCCCTCTCTCTGTGGCAGTACCAGTTCAGTAACCTGCCCCTCTCTCTCCCTCTCCCTCTCCCTCTCCCTCTCTCTGTGGCAGTACCAGTTCAGTAACCTGCCCCTCTCTCTCTCTCTCTCTCTCCTCTCCCTCCCTCCCTCTCCCTCTCTCTGTGGCAGTGCCAGTTCAGTAACCCTGCCCCTCTCTCCCTCTCTCTGTGGCAGTACCAGTTCAGTAACCCTGCCCCTCTCTCTCTCTCTCTCTCTCTCTCTCTGTGGCAGTACCAGTTCAGTAACCTGCCCCTCTCTCCCTCTCTCTGTGGCAGTGCCAGTTCAGTAACCCTGCCCCTCTCTCCCTCTCTCTCTCTCTCTCTCTCTCTGTGGCAGTGCCAGTTCAGTAACCCTGCCCCTCTCTCCCTCTCCCTCTCTCTGTGGCAGTGCAGTTCAGTAACCCTGCCCCTCTCTCCCTCTCCCTCTCTCTGTGGCAGTGCCAGTTCAGTAACCCTGCCCCTCTCTCCCTCTCCCTCTCTCTGTGGCAGTGCCAGTTCAGTAACCCTGCCCCTCTCTCCTCTCCCTCTCTCTGTGGCAGTACCAGTTCAGTACCTGCCCCTCTCTCCCTCTCTCCCTCTTTACCGCTCTGTCTCTGCCAGCACAGTGGAAAGGCTGCTTTATTGAGATTAGCTTTAAAGCACTGTGATCCATTTAAACTCTAATTAATCCTATCCCTAATCATGTTAAAAATATCACTTTCCCCCTCTCTCCCTCCCTCCCTCTCCCTCCCTCTCTCCCTCTCATCCTCCCTCTCTCTCTCCCTCTCTCCCTCTCCCTCCCTCTCCCTCCCTCCCTCTCTCCCTCTCCCTCCCTCTCTCCTGCTCTCCCTCCCTGGGAGGGAGGGAGGCAGTGTGGTCTAGTGGTTAGAGCTGAGGGACTGGGAGGAGGAAGGCAGTGTGGTCTAGTGGTTAGAGCTGAGGACTTGGAGGGAGGCGTGAGTGGGGGGCTGTGTGTGTGTGTGTGCCTGCAGTTGTGCTTCCACAATGGTTTGACTTGGGGCCCCAGTCTCTTCCTCTGTGTCACTGATCCCTTAATCAGCTGACTGGTCACATATTGAGACCCAGAGCTGCAAAGGTACCCAGACCTCTTCATGTTGGAGAAGCTGGATCGAGGGGCTGTTGTGATGAGACATGAGCTCGGAGAGAGAGCCTTCATTGTGACCTACAGCATGTAATCACACACACACTGAGACACACACTGAGACACACGCACACACACTGAGACACACGCACACACTGAGACACACACACGCACGCACTGAGACACACACACGCTGCTCAGCAGGGTCAGTAATTAGTGCAGGGAGAGGCTGTCCTACTTTCTGTGACTCTGAAGTGAGTTTGTCCTCTCTCTCTCTCTCTCTCTCTTCTCCTCTCCCCCTCGTTCTGTCTCTTCTTGTGCTCAGCCTGTGTTTTTCACGCTCCTGTTTCCCTGTGAATGTGATCTGCATTGTGCTGCGCTGGATCCGCAGTCGCCATGGAGACGGCAAGAGGACACAGAGCGCACTGACCCCGCCGTGACCCCAAGGGCACAGGAAGTTCTTTATTCCCAATCAGCAGCGTGTCAGGGAGGCACTGGTCTCGCCGCTTTGGGAGCTGTTACTGGGAGGAGACTGCGTTACTGGGGTTACTGGGAATCCAGTTAGTAAGTGCTGCTGGCCAATGCTCTTCATATTAAAAAAACAATTGCACTATTCTTAAGTAAAATTCTTAAGAGGCTATATTTTAAAACTTAAAGTGAATAGCTCATTAAAATATTAAAATATGTTTCAATACACAGACTGACACACTCGCACACAGCACTGCTAATCCGCCTCTAATGCACCAGGCAGGGTGTGTCACGGCTGGTTTATCCTGTACTGTTGCAGTCCCGGGCTGGGTGTGTCAGTGTTGCTGTCCCGGGCTGGGTGTGTCAGTGTTGCTGTCCTGGGCTGGGTGTGTCAGTGCTGCTGTCCCGGGCTGGGTGTGTCAGTGCTGCTGTCCCGGGCTGGGTGTGTCAGTGCTGCTGTCCTGGGCTGGGTGTGTCAGTGTTGCTGTCCCGGGCTGGGTGTGTCAGTGTTGCTGTCCCGGGCTGGGTGTGTCAGTGCTGCTGTCCTGGGCTGGGTGTGTCAGTGTTGCTGTCCCGGGCTGGGTGTGTCAGTGCTGCTGTCCCGGGCTGGGTGTGTCAGTGTTGCTGTCCCGGGCTGGGTGTGTCAGTGCTGCTGTCCCGGGCTGGGTGTGTCAGTGCTGCTGTCCCGGGCTGGGTGTGTCAGTGCTGCTGTCCCGGGCTGGGTGTGTCAGTGCTGCTGTCCCGGGCTGGGTGTGTCAGTGTTGCTGTCCCGGGCTGGGTGTGTCAGTGCTGCTGTCCTGGGCTGGGTGTGTCAGTGTTGCTGTCCTGGGCTGGGTGTGTCAGTGCTGCTGTCCTGGGCTGGGTGTGTCAGTGCTGCTGTCCTGGGCTGGGTGTGTCAGTGTTGCTGTCCTGGGCTGGGTGTGTCAGTGTTGCTGTCCTGGGCTGGGTGTGTCAGTGCTGCTGTCCTGGGCTGGGTGTGTCAGTGCTGCTGTCCCGGGCTGGGTGTGTCAGTGTTGCTGTCCCGGGCTGGGTGTGTCAGTGCTGCTGTCCCGGGCTGGGTGTGTCAGTGCTGCTGTCCCGGGCTGGGTGTGTCAGTGTTGCTGTCCTGGGCTGGGTGTGTCAGTGCTGCTGTCCTGGGCTGGGTGTGTCAGTGCTGCTGTCCTGGGCTGGGTGTGTCAGTGCTGCTGTCCTGGGCTGGGTGTGTCAGTGCTGCTGTCCTGGGCTGGGTGTGTCAGTGTTGCTGTCCTGGGCTGGGTGTGTCAGTGTTGCTGTCCTGGGCTGGGTGTGTCAGTGCTGCTGTCCTGGGCTGGGTGTGTCAGTGCTGCTGTCCTGGGCTGGGTGTGTCAGTGCTGCTGTCCTGGGCTGGGTGTGTCAGTGCTGCTGTCCTGGGCTGGGTGTGTCAGTGCTGCTGTCCTGGGCTGGGTGTGTCAGTGTTGCTGTCCTGGGCTGGGTGTGTCAGTGTTGCTGTCCTGGGCTGGGTGTGTCAGTGTTGCTGTCCTGGGCTGGGTGAGTTACTGGGAACCTTTAAGACCCGACTTGACAAAGTTCTGAGCTCATTCAGCTGCTAGGAACCATACAAGCTCTGCTGTCCGACTGACTCCCTCCCATTCATGCAGTTTTTTATGAAAGCTCATCTATAAGTGGTTGAAGTTAGGAGCTGTTTACCAATCAGCAGGGATCAGAAATGTGTTTGCATCTCCTCTCCTCTGTGTCTTTATGGCTGCTGCAATGTCACCTTACCTGTCTGTCAGGTAGGCAGTGACACACCCGAGAGAGGAGTCGGGATTGTGCTCAAACGCTCTGAGCCATTCAGAATTGTGGGGGGAGGGGGAGGGGGAGAAAGCTGCTCTCACTCCCAGCTTCATGAGAGAGAGATCGAGACAGACTCTCTCTTTCTGACTCGTAGCTTTCCAGGGCAGGGAGGGGCAAAGAGGAATTGTGGTACTTCCATTACGCTGTGTTGAAATAGAGCTATTTCTAGTTTGTATTGTGAAACAACACCAAAGGCACGGCACAGTGCAGTTAACCACACGCTTCTCATAATGAACTGTGTTTCAGTACGTTTGAATGCAAACACTCCCAACCCAGTTAATAAAAATACAATAATGACGATCATACTGTCAAGATCATGGTATTCTGCCACAGTGTCCTGAGAGACAGTGTTTGGGCTGCTGCTGTGTAATATGGTTGTGACAGCAGTGGTTTGGTTTTCGTGGTTTCAAAATAGCGATGATTCAACGGAATACAGCTAAAGTAATGAGTATTGTTGCCGTGGAAACTGAGCTGCTCTGGTTTTTTTTTTTTTTTTGTTCCTTGCTGGCTGCTCAGTTTTTCCGGCATTACATCATCGTTCGGGAATTTTAGGAGGTGATTCCAGGAGAAATTCCCTGCTGGATTTGTGTGTTCCCAGCCTGTGTGCATGTCATTGTCTGTATGTCTGGAGTGGGGGGAACTGCGTCGAGAGAGAAGTGAAGAGAGGAAAAAATAAGTTTAAAATGCACAAGAGAAAGAGATGGGAGTGAGAGAGGCAGAAAAAGAGACAGCGAGAAGGAAAGAGTGTGTGGGAGAGGAGAGATCAGGATGAGTGAGAGGAGAGAGAACATGATGAGAGAGAGGAGAGAGAACATGATGAGAGAGGAGAGAGAACAGGATGAGAGAGAGGAGAGAGAACAGGATGAGAGAGAGGAGAGAGAACAGGATGAGAGAGAGAGGAGAGAGAACAGGATGAGCGAGAGAGGAGAGAGAACAGGATGAGCGAGAGAGGAGAGAGAACAGGATGAGAGAGAGGAGAGAGAACAGGATGAGAGAGAGAGGAGAGAGAACAGGATGAGAGAGAGAGGAGAGAGAACAGGATGAGAGAGAGAGGAGAGAGAACAGGATGAGAGAGGAGAGAGAACAGGATGAGCGAGAGAGGAGAGAGAACAGGATGAGAGAGAGGAGAGAGAACAGGATGAGCGAGAGAGGAGAGAGAACAGGATGAGAGAGAGGAGAGAGAACAGGATGAGAGAGAGGAGAGAGAACAGGATGAGAGAGGAGAGAGAACAGGATGAGCGAGAGAGGAGAGAACAGGATGAGCGAGAGAGGAGAGAACAGGATGAGAGAGAGGAGAGAACAGGATGAGAGAGAGGAGAGAACAGGATGAGAGAGAGAACAGGATGAGAGAGGAGAGAGAACAGGATGAGAGAGAGAGGAGAGAAAACAGGATGAGAGAGAGGAGAGAGAACAGGATGAGAGAGAACAGGATGAGAGAGAGGAGAACAGGATGAGAGAGAGGAGAGAGAACAGGATGAGCGAGAGAGAGGAGAGAACAGGATGAGGGAGAACAGGATGAGAGAGGAGAGAACAGGATGAGAGAGAGAGGAGAGAACAGGATGAGAGAGAGGAGAGAACAGGATGAGAGAGAGGAGAGAGAACAGGATGAGAGAGAGGAGAGAACAGGATGAGAGAGAGGAGAGAGAACAGGATGAGAGAGAACAGGATGAGAGAGGAGAGAGAACAGGATGAGCGAGAGAGGAGAGAGAACAGGATGAGAGAGAGGAGAGAACAGGATGAGAGAGAGGAGAGAGAACAGGATGAGCGAGAGAGAGGAGAGAACAGGATGAGAGAGAACAGGATGAGAGAGGAGAGAGAACAGGATGAGAGAGGAGAGAACAGGATGAGAGAGAGGAGAGAGAACAGGATGAGAGAGAGGAGAGAGAACAGGATGAGAGAGAGGAGAGAGAACAGGATGAGAGAGAGGAGAGAGAACAGGATGAGAGAGAGAGGAGAGAGAACAGAATGAGAGAGAGGAGAGAGAACAGGATGAGAGAGAGAGGAGAGAGAACAGGATGATAGAGAGGAGAGAGAACAGGATGAGTGAGAGAGGAGAGAGAACAGGATGAGAGAGAGGAGAGAGAACAGGATGAGTGAGAGAGGAGAGAGAACAGGATGAGAGAGAGAGAGTAGAGAACAGGATGAGAGAGAGGAGAGAGAACAGGATGAGAGAGAGGAGAGAACAGGATGAGTGAGAGAGGAGAGAGAACAGGATGAGAGAGGAGAGAGAACAGGATGAGTGAGAGAGGAGAGAGAACAGGATGAGTGAGAGAGGAGAGAACAGGATGTCTCTCTGCCACAGCCAGAGAGACAGACCCTGGTGTAGACACCCTGGAGCACGGGGACCAGGCACTCATGCGCACCCATGTCCACTGTAAATACAGAGAGGGAGGGAGGGAAATGGGAGGGTTGTTGTTGTATTGTATTGTCTGGACTGTTTTGTGATAATGTTCATTGTTGAATTGCTTTGGCAAAACTCCATTTCATTTTGTCATGCCAATAAAGCATTTTTTGAATTTGAATTTGAATTTGAGTTTGAGTTTGGATGAGCGAGAGGAGAGAACAGGATGAGAGAGAGGAGACGGGTCTGTACTCGGGTCTCTCTTTTTCGCGCTCTCTCAAATTCAAATTTGCTTTATTAGCACGACAAGAAAGCACATACATGGCATGAACAACTAAAATATATACAGAAAAAGCATCTTTTAATATCTTCTCTCTCTCAAAATTCAAATTCAAATTGGCTTTATTGGCATGACAATAAAAATAATTGTGTTGCCAAAGCACATACATGGCATAACCGACTCAAATATACAGACAAATATTTTTTTTTAATACTAACAGTATCCCTCCTCCCTCTATATTAATACAGTAAACAGAATCCCTCCCTTCCCCTCTATATCAAACAGTACCCCCTTCCCCCTCTATATTAAACAGAATCCCCCCTCCCTCTATTAAACAGAATCCCCCCTCCCTCAATTAAACAGAATCCCTCCCTCCCTCCCTCTCTCTTTTCCCTCTCTAGTGTGATGTGTTCACGGTCTGTCTCTCAGGCTATGACAGGTCTCCACGTATTGACCAGCCAGTCTGGCTGTGTGTTTGTCTTCCCCCAGCAGGATTGACAGCTTCTGGGTATCACACATTTTTGGGAATTCTGGGACTAAATCACAGAATTTGGGGAAGAAAATGTCCCTTATGTTTTTATATTTTTCACACTGTGTCAGGAAGTGAATCTCTGTCTCTGTCTCGACCTCTCCTCTCTCTCTCTCTCTCTCTCTCGCTCTTTCTCGTTGTTAACCCCTGGTTCGCTCTCTCTCGTTGTTAACCCCGTGTTCTCTGTCTCTGGTTGTTAACCCCTTGTTCTCACTCTCTTGCTCTCTCTCATTGTTAACCCCTTGTTCTCGCTCTCTCTCGTTGTTAACCCCTTGTTCTCGCTCTCTCTCGTTGTTAACCCCTTGTTCTCTGTCTCTGGTTGTTAACCCTTTGTTCTCTCTCTCATTAACCCCTTGTTCTCTCTCTCGTTGCTCACCCCTTGTTCTCTCTCTCATTAACCCCTTGTTCTCTCTCTCGTTGCTCACCCCTTGTTCTCTCTCTCATTAACCCCTTGTTCTCTCTCTCGTTGCTCACCCCTTGCTCTCTCTCTCTCTCGTTGCTCACCCCTTGTTCTCTCTCTCTCTCTCGTTGCTCACCCCTTGTTCTCTCTCTCTCGTTGCTCACCCCTTGTTCTCTCTCTCTCGTTGCTCACCCCTTGCTCTCTCTCTCTCGTTGCTCACCCCTTGCTCTCTCTCTCTCGTTGCTCACCCCTTGCTCTCTCTCTCTCGTTGCTCACCCCTTACTCTCTCTCTCGTTGCTCACCCCTTGCTCTCTCTCTCGTTGCTCACCCCTTGCTCGCTCTCTCTCTCTCGTTGCTCACCCCTTGCTCGCTCTCTCTCGTTGCTCACCCCTTGCTCTCTCTCTCTCGTTGCTCACCCCTTGTTCTCTCTCTCTCGTTGCTCACCCCTTGCTCTCTCTCTCTCGTTGCTCACCCCTTGCTCTCTCTCTCTCGTTGCTCACCCCTTGTTCTCTCTCTCTCGTTGCTCACCCCTTGCTCTCTCTCTCTCTCGTTGCTCACCCCTTGTTCTCTCTCTCCCTCTCTCTCGTTGCTCACCCCTTGCTCTCTCTCTGTCTCTCCTCAGGGCAGTGATTGCTGGGAGGCACCATGCCGGGGATGGTCGTGTTTCGGAGGCGCTGGTCAGTGGGGAGTGATGACCTGGTGCTGCCGGCACTCTTTCTGTTCCTGCTACACGCCGTCTGGTGAGACACCCTGCCTGCCTGCCTGCCTGTCTGTCTGTCTGTGCACGTTTGTTTATCCGTCTGTCTGTCTGTCTGTGCATGCTTGACTGCCTGTCTGTGCACGTTTGTTTATCCGTCTGTCTGTCTGTCTGTGCATGCTTGACTGCCTGTCTGTGCATGTTTGTCTGCCTGTCTGTCTGTGCATGCCTGTCTGTCTGTGCATGTTTGTCTGCCTGCCTGTCTGTCTGTCTGTGCATGCCTGTCTGTCTGTGCATGCCTGTCTGTCTGTGCATGCCTGTCTGTCTGTTCATGCTTGCCTGCTTGTCTGCCTGTCAGAAGGGAGGGAGAGAGGAGACACAGAGGGGATTGTTTCTGGTCCAGTTCAGACCTCATCCTGCCTTCAATGGCTCCCATTGATCTGCTGCCTCCCATTCAGCATTGTTCCTGTATCCTCAGGGAGTGAAATCAGGGTAGAAGAATGGGCTAGTGCAGAGCTGGTTTCTCTGGTTTCTCTCTCTCTCTCCTGTCCCTGGTTCTGTTCTGACTTGGCTGTCTTCTCCCTGTCTCTGCCCAGGTTGGTGGTTCTGTCCGTGGTTCTGTTTGGGATCAGTTATGGGCCGGGGCAGTCCTGCTCGCTCACGCTGGTGGATCACGGCCGGGGGTACCTGGGGATCCTGGTGAGCTGCCTGATCTGTGAGGGAGCCATCATCTGGCTGAGCATGAGGGGCAGCATCCTGTACACCGAGCCCAGAGAGTCCATGCAGTACGTGCTGTACATCCGACTGGGTGAGTACTGTACTGCACTGCACAGCACAGCACAGCACAGCACAGCACAGCACAGCACTGCACAGCACAGCACAGCACTAAACGTCAGCCTGCCTGCCTGTCCTCCCTCTCTTACACACTCAATCACTGTGACTGTACTGATCTATGTTATCACTATTATAACATCCCGCCTCCTTCCCCCTCTCTCTCCAGCGATCCTATTGGTGGAGCTGGTGTATGCCATTGTGGGGATTGGCTGGTTGGTTCAGTACTACGGGCCATGCGATGATGTCACTGCCAAGAACGTCACACTAGGTAAGGAGCTACAGAGTTAGGCTGCGGTGTCGGGCTGTGAGAGAGAGACAGAGAGAGAGGGAGTATGTCTGTCACTGTGTGTGTCTGTTACTGACCCCTCCACTTCCTGTCCCTGAAGGAATCGTGGCCTGTAATTGGCTGGTTATCTTCAGCATGTGCTTCACCCTGATGTGCACCTTTGACCCTACGGGGCGGACCATTGTCAAACTGCGAGCGACCAAGAGGAAGCAGAGAAATCTGCGGACCTACAATCTGAGGTGAGAGGAGAGAGATGGGGCTCTCAGGTACCCAGTACAGCACTGAGTTCTCTATACTAGACTGTATTGAATTAGCTGGCTCTCAGATCCCCAGTACAGCACTGAGTTCTCTAGACTGGACTGTATTGAATTAGCTGGCTCTCAGATCCCCAGTACAGCACAGAGTTCTCTACACTAGACTGTATTGAATTAGCTTGCTCTCAGATCCCCAGTACAGCACTGAGTTCTCTACACTAGACTGTATTGAATTAGCTGGCTCTCAGATCCCCAGTACAGCACTGAGTTCTCTACACTAGACTGTATTGAATTAGCTGGCTCTCAGATCCCCAGTACAGCACTGAGTTCTCTACACTAGACTGTATTGAATTAGCTTGCTCTCAGATCCCCAGTACAGCACTGAGTTCTCTACACTAGACTGTATTGAATTAGCTGGCTCTCAGATCCCCAGTACAGCACTGAGTTCTCTACACTAGACTGTATTGAATTAGCTGGCTCTCAGATCCCCAGTACAGCACTGAGTTCTCTACACTAGACTCTATTGAATTAGCTGGCTCTCAGATCTCCAGTACAGCACTGAGTTCTCTACACTAGACTGTATTGAATTAGCTGACTCTCAGATCTCCAGTACAGCACTGAGTTCTCTACACTAGACTCTATTGAATTAGCTGGCTCTGAGATCATCAATCCTCATGCTTCTGAATCGTGACTCATTTGATTGATAGCTAGTGTAGGAACACGTGCTTCATGATTGGCACACTGTGTGTGTGTGCAGTGAGCTGTGCTCCCGTCTCTCCCCCTGACTGTCTCTCCTCCCCCAGGCACCGGCTGGAGGAAGGCCAGGCCAGCAGCTGGACTCGGAGACTCAAGGTGTTCATGTGCTGCTCTCGAGCCCAGGACTCTCAGTCTGTGAGTACAGCACCCTCCCTCACTCCCCTCCCTCCCTCACTCCCCTCCCTCCCTCACTCACCTCCCTCCCTCACTCACCTCCCTCACTCCCCTCCCTCCCTCACTCACCTCCCTCACCCTCCCCTCCTTCCCTCCTTCTCACTCACCTCCCTCCCTCCTTCTCACTCACCTCCCTCCCTCCTTCTCATTCACCTCCCTCCCTCCTTCTCACTCACCTCCCTCCCTCCTTCTCATTCACCTCCCTCCCTCCTTCTCACTCACCTCCCTCACCCTCCCCTCACTGTCTCCCTCTGTCCATCCCTCTCACTCCTCTCACTCTCTCCCTCACCCTCTCTCTCCCTAACCTCCCTCTCTCACTCCCCTCCCTCCACACTCACTCTCACTCCCTCTTTCTCTCTGCCTATCCCTCCCTCTCCCTCACTATCTCACTCTCACTCTCCTCACTCTCTCCCTCTCCCTCCCCTTCCTCCCTCTCTCACTCCCCTCCCTCTCTCCCTCCTCTCCCTCACTCTCTCACTCCTTCCCTCCCTCTCTCTCACTCCCTCTCATTCTCACACTCTCTCTTTCCTCCCTCCCTCTCTCTCCCTAACCTCCCTCCCTCTCTCACTCCCTCCCACTCACTCTCCCTCACTATCTCACTCTCACACTCTCTTCCCTCACACTCTCTCACTCCCCTCCCTCACTCTCTCACTCCCTCCCTCTCTCTCTCTCCCTGCAGGATGCGTACAGCGAGATTGCGAATCTCTTCGCTGAGTTTTTCCGTGACCTGGATATCGTTCCCTCTGACATCATCGCAGGGCTGGTCCTGCTGAGGCAGCAGCAACGTGCCAAGCGCAGTGCCGTGCTGGACGAGGTAGGGGGCGCCGGAGAGTGGGGGGGGGGGGGGGTCAGTTCTCTGGGTCAGTCCTGTTCTTGTTAACTCTCTCTCTCTCTCCCTCTCTCTCTCTCTGTCTGTTTCCAGGGGAACAACGACATTCTGGCTTTCCTGTCGGGAATGCCGGTCACCCGGAGCACCAAATACCTCAACCTCAAGAACTCTGTAAGTGTGTCGGGAGTACCGACGGGACAGTGGTGTGTGTCTGTCTCTGTGAGTGTGTCAAAGTGTCTCAGTGCCAGTGTACTCGGGTCCCTCTCTCTGTCTCTGTCTCTGTGCCAGTGTACTCGGGTCGCTCTCTCTGTCTCTGTCTCTGTGCCAGTGTACTCGGGTCGCTCTCTCTGTCTCTGTCTCTGTCTCTGTGTGAGTGTGTCTCAGTGCCAGTGTACTCATCTCCCCCCCTCTCTCTCTCTCTGTGTAGCAGGAGATGGCGATGTATAAGGAGGTGTGTTACTACATGCTGTTTGCTTTGGCAGCGTACGGCTGGCCCATGTACCTGATGAGGAAACCAGCATGCGGACTGTGCAGACTGGTCAGCTCCTGCCCGTGAGTACCTGTACTTGTCTGTCCCCACCTGTACCTGTCTCTGTACCAGCACTGTCTGTGAGTTTATCTGTATCTCTCTGTGTGTGGGAGGCTGGCACTCTGCAGCATATGCATGTATTACTGGAAGAGCTCCCCCAGGGGGGCTAGAAGGGTACTGCAGCATTTTTTTTCTTTTATTTTGTCATTAGCACGCTCTCCCTTTCTCCCCCCCTCTCTCCCTCTCTCCGCTCCCCCTCCCCCAGGTGTCTCTCCCTCTCTCAGCCTCGCTTCTCCCCGGGAGTCACAGTGGAGGATGATAACTGCTGCAGCTGCAACGTGATCGCCATCAAGAGGCACTTCCTGGACGAGAATCTGGCCGGGGTGGAGATAGTGTACACGTCCTGCCATGATGCTGTGAGTGTGGGGCACTGTCTGTGTGTCTGTGTGTCTGTCTGCCTGCCTGTCTGTCTATATGTCCTGTAGGATACTGTGCATGACTCTACCCCCCTCTCTCTGAAGGTTTATGAAACTCCGTTCTTTGTGGCGGTGGATCATGAGAAGAAGAAAGTGGTGATCAGCATCCGAGGAACCCTGTCCCCCAAGGTAGAGTCAGCATGAGAGCACAGCACACAGCATACGTCACAGCACAAAGCACACGGCACACAGCACACATCACAGCACAGACCAGCACAGACCAGCACAGCCCAGCACAGCACACAGCTAACACAGCACACATCACACATCACACATCACACATCACAGCACAGCACACAGCATAGCACAGCTACACAACATCCCTGGTTTTGGAGCACTGGTGTTACTGGTTGTAAATGGTTCTCCCCAGGATGCACTGACAGACCTAACTGGAGATGCAGAGAGGCTGCCTGTGGAGGAGCAGCATGGAACCTGGCTGGGGCACAAGGTGAGGAGAGAGGGAGAGAGACGGGGAAAGAGTGGGGGGAGAGAAGAGAGAGAGACGGGGAGAGGAGAGAGAGAGAGAGAGGGGCAGGGTGGGAGAAAGAGAGTGGAGGAGAGAAGGCGGAGGAGAGAGAGGGGGGATGTTCTCAGGTTAAGACACGGGTATTAGATGAGATTGTGCTAACAGTGCATGTTCTCTTCCTCTCTCAGGGGATGGTCCTGTCAGCCGAGTACATCAAGAAGAAGCTGGAGCAGGAGATGATCCTGTCACAGGCGTTCGGCAGAGACTTGGTAAGGCAGCTTTGTGTGTGTGTGGTTCTGGGTGTTTGTGTGTGGTTCTGGGTTTGTGTGTGTGTGTTTGTATGTGTGGTTCTGGGTTTGTGTGTGTGTGGTTCTGGGTTTGTGTGTGTGTGGTTCTGGGTTTGTGTGTGCGTGGTTCTGGGTTTGTGTGTGTGTGTGGTTCTGGGTTTGTGTGTGTTTGTGTGTGGTTCTGGGTTTGTTTGTGTGTGTGTGTGGTTCTGGGTTTGTGTGTGTGTGTGTGGTTCTGGGTTTGTGTGTGTGTGTGGTTCTGGGTTTGTGTGTGTGTGTGTGGTTCTGGGTTTGTGTGTGTGTGTGTGTGTGTGGTTTTGTGTTTGTGTGTGTGGTTCTGGGTTTGTGTGTGTGGTTCTGGGTTTGTGTGTGTGTGTGGTTCTGGGTTTGTGTGTGTTTGTGTGTGGTTCTGGGTTTGTGTGTGTGTTTGTGTGTGGTTCTGGGTTTGTGTGTGTGTTTGTGTGTGGTTCTGGGTTTGTGTGTGTGTTTGTGTGTGTGGTTCTGGGTTTGTGTGTGTGTCTGTGTGTGTGGTTCTGGGTTTGTATGTGTGTGTGGTTCTGTATTTATTCCTCTCTCTCACCCCAGGGCCGCGGTACGAAGCACTACGGGTTGGTAGTGGTGGGGCACTCGCTGGGCGCCGGCACGGCCGCTATTCTCTCCTTCCTGCTCCGCCCCGCATACCCCTCACTGCAGTGCTACTCCTACTCACCACCAGGGGGCCTGCTCAGGTAAGCGGGGGGAGAACCCTCATCGTCAATATATATTATTATCATTGTTATTATCATTATTATTGTCATCATCCTCATCATTAAGATCTCTCCCCCTCTCTCGCAGTGAGGATGCCATGGAGTATTCCAAGGAGTTTGTCACCTCGGTGGTTCTGGGGAAGGATCTGGTTCCCAGGTCAGTGCCCCTCCTCTCCTCTCCTCTCCTCTCCTCCACTGTTTTGTTAAACTCTGCACAGGTTGCCATGACAATTCTGTTTGTGTCCCAGGATTGGTCTGTCTCAGCTGGAAGGGTTCAGACGCCACCTGCTGGAAGTTCTGCAGAAGAGCAACAAGCCGAAGGTAGGGGTGAAGGGTCCAGGGTCCGACCGCACTGTTAACTGTTGAATCAGGCATTAGTGTGCGTAGAATCCCATTAGTTTATATAGTGTAACAGTCCCCTCCTCAGTAAACAGTACTCCACTTTGCAACCCATTTGCCTGCTTAGTGTTTGGATTTATGGATTCTTCTCGTGTGCCTGACGTTCTGACTGGTGTAGTAAATTAGCCAGTGATTGGATGACTGAATTCTGTCTACGAGCTTGTGATTAGGTATCTGTAGTTCTGTCTCTGGCTCCTCCCCCTCAGTGGCGTGTCATCGTGGGCGGGACCAAGTGCATCCCCAAGTCGGAGCTGCTGAACGATGACCTCTCTGTGACCTCGGTCCCTAACAGCCGGCTGTGGACGCACCCCAGTGACCTCACCATCGCGCTGTCCGCCAGCACCCCCCTGTACCCCCCCGGCAGAGTGATCCACGTGGTGCACAACCACCCCCCTGAGAGCTGGTGAGACGGCACTCTGCATAGCACTCTGCGTAGCACTCTCTATCACTGTCTCACTCTTAACACACACACAACCTTCTCTCGCTCTCAGCTGCTGTGGTCAGGAGGAGCCCACCTACTCGGCTATCTGGGGGGACAACAAGGCTTTCGATGAGGTCATCATCTCCCCAGCCATGCTGCACGAGCACATGCCCCACATAGTCATGAACGGACTGAACAAGGTGAGAGAGGGAGGGAGGGAGGAAGGGCTTACCAGGGTGAGTGGCTGGGAGAGGAGGGGAGAGAGGACTCAGAGGGCAGGGTGCAGGTCATGGTGAGGGAATAGCAGGTGTAGAGACCAGTGTGGTGACGGACTGCTGGCTGCTCTCTCTCTGTCTGTCTCTCGGGCCAGCTTCGGCCTGCTCTGTCCACTCCTGCTGGCAGTCAGTCCTGGTCACTTTGGTTGCTTGTGGGTCAGTCTTGGTCATCCTTCTTGCTTCAGGTTTCTGGTGGTCAGCAGTGGTCACTCTCTTCTCTGCTTCCTTGGTTGGGTCACTGGGCCCTGTTGAGTTTAGATACCCCTCTTGCTTGTGGTCAGCAGGGGTCACATTTCACTCTCCTGGCTGGCTTGGTGGTCCAGTCCTGGTCTCTCTTCACTCTGCTGGTGGTCAGTCCTGCTCACTCTTCACTCTGTGCTGGTGGTCAGTCCTGGTCTCTCTTCACTCTCTGTGCTGGTGGTCAGTCCTGGTCACTATTCACTCTGTGCTAGTGGTCTGTCCTGCTCACTCTTCACTCTGTGCTGGTGGTCAGTCCTGGTCTCTCTTCACTGTCTGTGCTGGTGGTCAGTCCTGGTCTCTCTTCACTCTCTGTGCTGGTGGTCAGTCCTGGTCACTCTTCACTTTGTGCTGGTGGTCAGTCCTGGTCACTATTCACTCTGTGCTGGTGGTCAGTCCTGCTCACTCTTCACTCTCTGTGCTGGTGGTCAGTCCTGGTCTCCTGGTCTCTCTTCACTCTCTGTGCTGGTGGTCAGTCCTGGTATCTCTTCACTCTGTGCTGGTGGTCAGTCCTGGTCTCTCTTCACTGTCTGTGCTGGTGGTCAGTCCTGGTCACTATTCACTCTGTGCTGGTGGTCAGTCCTGCTCACTCTTCACTCTCTGTGCTGGTGGTCAGTCCTGGTCTCCTGCTCACTCTTCACTCTCTGTGCTGGTGGTCAGTCCTGGTCACTATTCACTCTGTGCTGGTGGTCAGTCCTGCTCACTCTTCACTCTGTGCTGGTGGTCAGTCCTGGTCTCCTGGTCTCTTTTCACTCTCTGTGCTGGTGGTCAGTCCTGGTATCTCTTCACTCTCTGTGCTGGTGGTCAGTCCTGGTCACTGTTCACTCTGTGCTGGTGGTCAGTCCTGCTCACTCTTCACTCTCTGTGCTGGTGGTCAGTCCTGGTCTCCTGGTCTCTCTTCACTCTCTGTGCTGGTGGTCAGTCCTGGTATCTCTTCACTCTCTGTGCTGGTGTTCAGTCCTGGTCTCTCTTCACTCTGTGCTGGTGGTCAGTTCTGCTGACTCTTGCCGTGCTGTCTGTATGGAGCCCCCCCTCTCACATGCACTCTGCGCTGTTGTTGTTGTAGGTGTTGGAGAGACACAGTGACGTCACTCCCAGCTCAGAGCCGTCCGAAGCAGAAGACTGGACCTCACAGCTCTGACCTAGCCAGAGACTCCCCCCCCCCCCCCCCCCCCTCAGGCTTCACTGCCCTGGGCTTGTGGATTTTCCACAGCAAATTGACTTTTGTACGTTACCTCCCGGGTAATATTCCCTGAGAGACAGAGAGGAGATAGCGAGGGAATAATGAGGGACACGCAGAATGTTCTAGTGCTGTAACTGGGAAAGGAACACACAAGAGCGACGCGGATACCTGTGCTGTTCACACATTGCTGCAGCATACGCCAGCCTGAATCTGACTCTGCAGTGCCGTTTGAGTTTGCACTGAATCGCAGAGTGTGTGTCCTTGTGTGTTATTGCAATCCCACTGGAGGAGACTGACCTATTTACTGTGGATCTGCGGTATCGCTGCAGTGGAGAGAGAGAGAGACGCACACAGAGATCGGGTTCAATGTGTTCTGTCAAACTGAGCAGACTGACTGATTATTTCCTCAGGAGATTCACTGTACCTGCAGAGAAATATCTGGGCTGAGGGATCTGTTTTTTAATGTTGTGGTTTTTTTTTTTTTTGTTTTGTTTTAATATTTACCGCAGTAATTTTGGGACAGGTTTATATAATGAATTTACCTGTTTGCTAAGTTTTTTTGCAATATGTTTTACTATACCCTTCTGTGCTGTGCTGTGCTGTGCTTACACACTGAGATTGAGCAGACTGGTCACTAGGTGAAAGTTTCATATTATTATTATTATTATTATTATTATTATTATTATTATTATTATTGTAAGCAGGGCTTCAGTGTTCTTGTGTGGTAGTGGGATTGTAAGCAGGGCAGATCACCCTCGTGCAGCATCTCCTTTGTAGGGATGTCCGAGCAGCGTCCAGTTTCATGAGAAATCGACACGTTTCTGTATCTCATCTGTTTTAACTTTCTTTCATATTTTCATCAAATAAAGATTATTTGTCATTGCTGTGGTTTTGTGTGTTTTGAGTTGTTGGGTCAGTCAGTGGTTTGGTACCCCGTCCCTTTTCAGACTCACACACATCTCTCCCTGCCCTGTCTCCTCTCTCTCTCCCCTCTCCTCCCTCTCTCCCCTCTCTCTCTCTCTCTCTCTCTCTCCCCTCTCCCTCTCTCTCTCAGGTCCTTGAGAACTATAACCTGGGGAAGACGGCTCTGCTGTCTGCTGCGAAGATCATGGTGAGCCCCACGGAGATGGACCTGAACCTGGAGACACTGTACCAGGACCAGGGACCCCCCCCGGGACCCCCCCAGGAGCAGCCCCCTGCCCAGCCACGCAGGAGCAGCAGCATCCGGTGAGGAAGAGGGAGAGAGATTCCACCTTGCTGTAATTCTGTCTCATTGGTTCTCTCCTGATTTTATGCCCAGTTGATGCACATGCTTCCTGAGATGATGCTGCTAATAGTGTTGAGAAGGATGGCAGTGCTAATGATGCCCGTCTCTCCTCTCAGGAGCTGTGCGCGCTCGGAGATCTCTCTGGAGGGTTTCTCGGAGGCGGCCTCACCACTCCGCCCGCCCCCCTGCCTCCGGGACCCCGTGTCGGCCCTGCTGAGGGGGGCGAGGGAGCGGCTGGCCGGGGAGCTGCGGGAGAGGAGAGCCCCCCTTGCGGTGATGGAGAGCCTGTCGGATAACGAGTCTCTGTACAGCCTGGACTCCCGGCGTTCCTCCGCAGCCTTCAGGGGCTCTCCCAGCCTGGGGCCCCTCCCCGAGAGGCACGAGGGGCCCTGCTTCTATATCGACCCCCCCATCCCTGAGGAGAACCCCTCCCTCAGCTCCCGGACAGAGCTGCTCGCCGCCGACCAGCCAGACACTGCGCTCGCCCTGTACAACCAGGCATACTCCCCGACTGGGAGCAGCCAGCCGGGTGCACTGTTTAACCAGGGCTACTCTCCACCCCACCCTGCTGGAGCAGGGTCCCTGTTCAACCCCTCCCCTCCCAGAAAGCAGGAGGCAGCACACAGCCGGAGGTACCATTCCACCCCCAGCCACAGCTCCCACTCCCCTCCCAGCCACCAGAGGGCCTCCTCCGAGGGAGTGGAGTCGGGCCGGTTCAGCCAGTCCAGTGCGTCTCCGGGTGCGAAGTTGCTGAACGGCCGCCCCCCCTCCTCCTCCTCGGGGGCCCCCAGCCCGGCACTGCTGGAGTTCGCGGAGTTCATCGATGGACTCTTCAACCTGGACTCGCGCCACGGCTCGCTGGGGGACGTGTTCCAGCTCTCTGAGGAGGAGGAGGAGGAGGAGGAGGAGTCGGGGCGGGGATCGGACCCCCAGAACCAGGACTCGCAGCAGCAGATTCTGGCCCGGGCCCAGTTCGAACCCAACCTGGTGCCCAAGCCCCCCCGCACCTTCGCTAGCTCTGCCGACCCCTCCTCTGGCATCTCGCTGTCCCCCTCCCTCCCGCTCAGCTCCTCGGGGGAAGCCATGGACCTAAGCCCTGGAGACCCCCCTCTCCCCCACCCCCTGCGGACTCACCCCTCCCAGGAGGACCTCGTGCTCTCCGCTCTCTAGCGCTGCCTCCTGGCTGCAGGGCAGGGCAGCGCTTTCACTCCGCTCTGTGGCCCCTGGCCCCTGGCCTGAGACGACAGCAGTTTTTATTGTGGTTTTCAGGACTTGCTGTTTCGTAGTTTCTATGTGTTAAGGTTTCTGAACCATCGTGATGCAGGATGGTGTTGAGGGTGAGCCAGCGCTCGTGTCACTGGGAGCTCGTAGCAGTGCAGCGGGAGTCCAGCTGAGCTCCCACTAAGTCCCAGTATGAGACTGGGAGTCTGATTGCTGGCCCTGGTGGTGCAGAAGAAGCACTGAAGCAAACTATGTGTGAAAGCAGAGCAGGAGTGACACAAGCAGCCATAACACCCACTCCCACTCTCACTGTTTCACCCACTCTCACTGTCACCCACTCTCACTGTCTCACCCACTTTCACCCACTCTCACTCTCTAACCCACTCTCACTCCTAGCCCACAGTCACAGACTCTTGCTCTCTAGCACACTCACACACACTCACTCTTTCAGAAACGTGCACTGCTTGGCACTACAGCCTGGTCCTTGTGAGACAGACAGAGAGACAGTGAAGGTATCCCGCATGACCCTGTGTCCTAGCGTCATGTCAAACCCCTGCTCCTCCCATGCTGCAGGGGGCAGTATTGCCAAACTGACCTGAATAGAATAGAATGTAAAGTTTGTATTTGTGAACTGAAGCACTTTGTAATGAATTGCTCATGTGTGCAACCCCTCCTCATTGTTATTCATGTTCACACAACAATACAATCTGAATTGACATGTTCGTTATTCGAAAAGGGGGGGTCATGACAGACCAAAGGGGATCCCAATTAGAAGAAGTCTGGGAACCCCTGTAATCGAAAATGAAAATACAACCTCCCCCCCCCGCCCAGGGGAGGGGAGGGGAGGGGAGGGACGGGACTGCCCGGGGGAGGGACGGGACTGCTCGGGGAGGGGAGGGGAGGGACTGCTCGGCGGGGGGAGGGGATGGGAGTGGAAGTAATGCTCGGGGGAGGGGGTGGGAGGGGAGGGGAGGGATTGCTCAGGGGGGGAGGGGAGGTACTGCTCTGGGGAGGGGAGGGGAGGGGAGGGGATGGGAGGGGAGGGACTGCTCGGCGGGGGGAGGGGGACATAATGGGAAGGGAGGGGAGGGGATGGGAGTGGAAGTAATGCTCGGGGGAAGGGGTGGGGTGGGGTGGGAGGGGAGGGACTGCTCGGGGGAGGGGGTGGGATGGGATGGGAGGGGAGGGGAGCGACTGCTCGGGGGAGGAGGGGGTGGGATGGGAGGGGAGGGGAGGGGAGCGACTGCTCGGGGGAGGGGGGGGGATTGGAGGGGAGGGGAGGGACTGCTCAGGGGAGGGGAGGGGAGGTACTGCTCTGGGGAGGGGATGGGATGGGGTGGAAGGGGAGGGGAGGGACTGCTCTGGGGAGGGGATGGGATGGGATGGGGTGGAAGGGGAGGGGAGGGACTGCTCAGGGGAGGGGAGGGGAGGTACTGCTCGGGGGAGGGGGTGGGAGGGGAGGGGAGGGACTGCTCGGGGGAGGTAATGCTCGGGGGAGGGGAGGAGGAGGTAATGCTCGGGGGAGGCGATGGGAGGGGAGGGATTGCTAGGGGGTGGGGAGGGGAGGGACTGCTTGGGGAAGGGGAGGGGTGGGACTTCGCGTGGAATGGGAGGGGAGGGGAGGGGAGGGGAGGGCTGGGAATTTGCGGGGGATGGGAGGGGAGGGACTGCTTGGGGAAGGGGAGGGGTGGGACTTCGCGTGGGATGGGAGGGGAGGGGAGGGCTGGGAATTTGCGGTGGAGGGGAGGGATTGCTAGGGGGTGGGGAGGGGAGGGACTGCTTGGGGAAGGGGAGGGGTGGGACTTCGCGGGGGAGGGGAGGGAAGGGAAGGGGAGAGGAGGAGGCACTATCATGTATGTATGTAAGAAACTGTTTGTAATAATATTGTTGTACAAAAAAGAAATAAAATAATATAGGATTACTATGTACATATATATAAATACACAGTATAGAGAGAGAGAGAGAGAGAGAGAGATTAGTTCTTCAACTATAACTGATCTGCAGGACTGACTAATATTTAGGGTTTTATTTTGTCCCCACCCTGCTATGAGAATGTAGTGAAGCCCCCCTCATGCCTGGTTTGTGATTCAATAAACATCCCTGACAAACACAGCCGTGTGAGCCTCGTCACTCCCCCCCCCCCCCCCCCCCAGGTCAGAGGAGCCGAGAGGGGGGTATCTCGCTCTCTCTCTCTCTGCCTCTCTCTAGCACCTGAATTCAATTGTGGAGCGTCACAGCTAGGCAGAACCACGCAGAATCACTGGCTGCTTCGGCTCTCTTGTCATGCCAGCAGTCTCCAGCAGAGGGCAGCCTGTCCCAGCTCAGAGAGGGAGGAAGGTGAGCAGCACAGTGCACGGTTTCAACGTGCCACGGTAATGTGTCCTTCATAGAGAACTGCGACCAGGCCCTTTTAACGAGTTGTCCCCTTCAAGCAGGGCTAATGATTAACGATGATTGAATTGGGAGAGAGGAGCCTGAAACCCTCCCTGTAACAGCTTCATTCAATCACAGTGAGAACATCCAGAGGCTGTCTCGTATGGGCGGAGTCACCAGCCTCTCCTTTCTGCCTTTCACCTTTTCTCTGGAGGCCTGGGTTCAAATGTGGCTGCTCCGGTCACATGGGTAACTCTGTGTAATCCAGCTCGCTGGTGCCACCGAGATGCACACAGGACCCGGATTCAATAAGAATGAGGCAGTGCGGTGTTTACTCAGCCACACCTTTCCAAAGGCACTGATAAGAGAGCACACCTCTCCTCCCCTCCCTCCCTCCCTCACTCCCTCTCTCTTGCTGCGCCGCTTGGTTTGTTTCATTCTACAGCAGGAGAGACTGTCCCGTTCCCCAGGGGGTCACACAGTGCCCCGTGAGCTGTTTGTTTAAACTACTGAGACACAACACTTCCACCACTGTGCAGTCACTTGCACTAAAGCTTTGTGTGATAGCAGACCGGTCTGCCTGTGTCCTGGGTGTTGACTGTGCTGTGATAGACCGGTCTGCCTGTGTCCTGGGTGTTTGACTGTGATAGACCGGTCTGCCTGTGTCCTGGGTGTTGACTGTGCTGTGATAGACCGGTCTGCCTGTGTCCTGGGTGTTGACTGTGCTGTGATAGACCGGTCTGCCTGTGTCCTGGGTGTTTGACTGTGATAGACCGGTCTGCCTGTGTCCTGGGTGTTTGACTGTGATAGACCGGTCTGCCTGTGTCCTGGGTGTTTGACTGTGATAGACCGGTCTGCCTGTGTCCTGGGTGTTGACTGTGATAGACCGGTCTGCCTGTGTCCTGGGTGTTGACTGTGATAGACCAGTCGGCCTGTGTCCTGGGTGTTGACTGTGCTGTGATAGACCGGTCTGCCTGTGTCCTGGGTGTTGACTGTGCTGTGATAGACCGGTCGGCCTGTGTCCTGGGTGTTGACTGTGATAGACCGGTCTGCCTGTGTCCTGGGTGTTGACTGTGATAGACCGGTCTGCCTGTGTCCTGGGTGTTTAACTGTGATAGACCGGTCTGCCTGTGTCCTGGGTGTTGACTGTGCTGTGATAGACCGGTCTGCCTGTGTCCTGGGTGTTGACTGTGCTGTGATAGACCGGTCTGCCTGTGTCCTGGGTGTTGACTGTGATAGACCGGTCTGCCTGTGTCCTGGGTGTTGACTGTGATAGACCGGTCGGCCTGTGTCCTGGGTGTTGACTGTGATAGACCGGTCGGCCTGTGTCCTGGGTGTTGACTGTGATAGACCGGTCTGCCTGTGTCCTGGGTGTTGACTGTGATAGACCGGTCTGCCTGTGTCCTGGGTGTTGACTGTGATAGACTGGTCTGCCTGTGTCCTGGGTGTTGACTGTGATAGACTGGTCTGCCTGTGTCCTGGGTGTTGACTGTGCTGTGATAGACCGGTCTGCCTGTGTCCTGGGTGTTGACTGTGCTGTGATAGACTGGTCTGCCTGTGTCCTGGGTGTTGACTGTGATAGACCGGTCTGCCTGTGTCCTGGGTGTTGACTGTGATGTTGAGATTGTGTTTTGATAGCTGGGATTCAGTCTCCTGTCAGTCCCTCACCTTTACAAGCACAGAGGTGATTGCTCCGCTAAAACAAACAGAGTGAAGCCTTGTTCTATAAATAGATGCCAGTGTTGTTTCTCCTGACGGTTATAAAGCACGGGGTGGGGGGCAATGCTGGTATCGTTCCAAAGCAGGTGAATGGCTGAGAGGTAAAGCCTCGGTTTGGATCGTTGCCACGGTGACAGGCTGAGCTGTCTCTGGTATGACATCACCACTCTGCTCCTCTCCCACTCGCTCACACACACACCTCCCAGGTATGACATCACTGCTGTAGTCCTGTAGCAGAGAGAGAGAGGGGGGTTCTGTTCTGGAATCACAGTAACGGGCCAGTGAGCACACTGCATAGTGGACCGCGAGTTAATGAACCAGCAGCGGCTGGGTTGCAGTGTGGCTGCAAAAAGGGATACAGGTGAACGTAAAGCTGTGTGAAAAACAGATGAAGAGTGAAATGCGCTATGCGAGTGCCGCTGTGCTTGCAGTGCACTTTCATTGTTCCACTATAATCTGTATTCCAGCATCCTTTACAGTATAATATCCATCTTCTATCCCAGTATAATCCTCACTCCAGTATAATCTCCATTTTCTACCCCAGTATAATCCTCACTCCAGTATAATCTCCATCTTCTATCCCAGTATAATCCTCACTCCAGTATAATCTCCATCTTCTACCCCAGTATAATCCTCACTCCAGTATAATCTCCATCTTCTATCCCAGTATAATCCTCACTCCAGTATAATCTCCAATTTCTACCCCAGTATAATCCTGACTCCAGTATGATCTCCAGCCTCTACCCCAGCATAATCCTCACTCCAGTATAATCTCCAGTTTCTACCCCAGTATAATCCTCACTCCAGTATAATCTCCAGCCTCTACCCCAGTATAATCCTGACTCCAGTATGATCTCCATCTTCTATCCCAGTATAATCCTCACTCCAGTATAATCTCCAGTTTCTACCCCAGTATAATCCTCACTCCAGTATAATCTCCAGCCTCTACCCCAGTATAATCCTGACTCCAGTATGATCTCCATCTTCTATCCCAGTATAATCCTCACTCCAGTATAATCTCCAGCCTCTACCCCAGTATAATCCTCACTCCAGTATAATCTCCAGCCTCTACCCCAGTATAATCCTCACTCCAGTATAATCTGCAGCGGTGCAGTGCACAAGCAGCGTTCTCATGCAGCCCTGCCCTCAGTCTGTGAGAGCTGGGAGGGAAACAATCTCCGCTGTGTCCCCAAGCTGTGAAGAACGAGGGGTTTGTTTGGGGAACAGAGCGCAGGAATGTGTGACTCTACAGCTGGGAGCCTGAGCCGTTGAACAAGAAAATCAGCATTGTCTGTTTATAAACGGGGGGGGGGGGGGGATGGGGATATAACACACTGTAAATAAATAAATAAACACCCCATTCTCAGCGCTTAAGCACGGTCACATGATTACTCAACATCATTCAAATTACAATTCAGGAATAATACATGCATAAGGAATAAGGTAATAACTAACACCGTGTTTGCATAGAAGGCGTGCCTGGTTACTCATCTCCACACCGGCGAGGTGGACAGACGAGATGAAGCGAGAGGAGAGCCGGGGACAGCGCGGGGTGGTACCAGGGGGGCGAGCGGGAATCGCAGTGACGTGGGGTCTATGCAGGCATGGACACCCACGCAACGGGACACGGCACCCCACAGTAAACACACTGCACAGGAGGCCCAGCAAGGACGGGCAAAGCTATTTTTAAATGACTGATCCGAATGTTACAAAAAGGTTCTATTCTCAGAAATAACCCTTTAGATAAAAAAAAATCACTATTGCAAAATAAATACATAATAATAATAATAATAATAATAATAATAATAATAATAATAATAATAATAATAATAATAATAATAAAGTTGTATGAATCATTTTTTCAAATGCTGAACTATTCTAAGCGAGCATGCAGTGATAATGATGCACGCTGTCTACTGCAGTGCTGGAAAACCCCAAGCAGACACGGTGCAGCTCTTCATTTTTGATGCAATAGAATCCATACTGAACAGTAACACACGCACACACACACACACACCGACACACACCTACACACACGCACACACTGAGAAACACACACATACACACACACGGGCACACGCACACTGACAAACACACACACACACACATGCACACACACTGACAAACACACACACGCACGCACACACACAGGCACACGCACACTGACAAACACACACACACGGGCACACGCACACTGACAAACACACACACACACACTGACAAACACGCACACGCACGCATGAACACACACTGACAAACACAAACACACACACGCACACACACACACCGACACACACGCACGCACACACACACTGACAAACACAAACACACACGCATGCACACACTGACAAACACAAACACGCACGCATGAACACACACTGACAAACACAAACACACGCACACACACACACCGACACACACGCACGCACACACACACTGACAAACACACACACACGCATGCACACACTGACAAACACAAACACACACGCACACACACACACACACACCGACACACACGCACGCACACACACACTGACAAACACACACACACACAGGCACACGCACACACACGGACACACGCACGCATTCACACACACTGACAAACACAAACACACGCACACACACACACACACTGACAAACACACACACACACACACGCATGCACACACTGACAAACACAAACACACACGCACACACACACACACTGACAAACACACACACACACAGGCACACGCACACACACCGACACACGCACACACTGACAAACACACACACGCACGCATGCACACACACTGACAAACACACACGCACGCATTCACACACACTGACAAACACAAACACACACACACACACACACTGACAAACACACACACACACACAGGCACACGCACACTGACGTTAAACACACACACGGGCACACGCACACACTGACAAACACACACACGCACGCATTCACACACACTGACAAACACAAACACACACACACACACACACACACGGGCACACGCACACTGACAAACACACACACACACACGGGCACACGCACACACACACTGACAAACACACACACACACACACGGGCACACGCACACACACTGACAAACACACACACGAACGCATGCACACACACTGACAAACACATACACACACAGGCACACGCACACTGACAAACACAGACACACTGAAAAACACACACACGCACGCATGCACACACACACTGCATTTGCATTCGCATTTTATTTGTGATTACTCTGTTATTAGAAATAATGTATCAATTTATATGAAGGATATCAATGTATAACTCTGATTCATCAAAATCACGCCGCGTATAGTGTCATAGTTTTACTTCAATTTTACTAAAGGAGTCGTTAATATCAATGTCACGTTTAATTTAATTGTACACGGGTCTCGATACTAGAGTGACGTAGCCTCCGCAACTCGCTCTGAGAAAGAGAGTGCGTGAGAGAGAGAGAGAGAGCGCTACTTCAGTTTAGAGATTTTACAGAACTGAGCGGGCAGACAGCGGTGTCCCCAGAAATAAAATAATAATTCGTTACCTTTATTTTACCGTCTTCTGTCTGAAAAACAAGGACGTTGAATCGTTGAACTTTCAGGGATTGTGTGTTATTTTTGTTCTGAGAGAGAGAGAGAGAGAGAGAGAGAGAGAGAGAGAGAGAGAGAGAGAGAGAGAGAGAGGGGGGCATTGACTCAGCCGATAAACACTCCCGGGGGTGAAACTTTCACCACAAGAGGGGAGAAACGAAGAAAAATCACTGCGAGACACTTTCATATTGTGAAAGAGGCACATCTGTAAGGACAGAAAGCTACACATACCAAAGGAAGAGAGAAGGGGGACTGGTGATTCCCGGAACGGCGATGTGTGTGAGTCGTTTGTAGAGTTCGGGTTCGGTTCGGTTCAGAGTTTTACATGGATTTGCTGGAGTGGAGCCGCTAGAATGGACGTGGTCGATGAAACAGAAGCTTTGCAGAGATTCTTTGAAGGTAGTTATTTTAAAAAATATATTATTATTATTATTATTATTATTATTATTATTATTATTATTATTATTATTATTATTATTATTATTATTATTATTAATTGCACCTGACTGTGCTCTGTCTGGATTTTCACTTTATTGGGTGTCACTTTGTGTTTATATCGTTACTGTTTAAAAACATGCACAGTGGGTGCATCATTGCACACTGCTACACGCGTCTCCCTTTATGATCCGTACTATAAAAAGGTTTCTATTGTGTTAAAATGCATCCTTAAATGTGTTTCGCTGTGATGTTTAACACTGAATATGTTTCGCGAGTCTGCCTGTCTTAGTGTGAAACCGTGCTTTAAAAGAGGAGACTGATTGTAATTCTATAGAAGGAATACACCGAAATGTTTCGATTGAAAAAGTCCAGTGTAATAGAACAATACTACTAATAATTCTAAGAATCCTAATGATAATAAACGTTAGTTTAACAATCAACATGCAGAGAGAACGCTCAGACATTGAGAAAGACTTCTGGTCGAAACGTAGCCCTGATTGTACAGAAGTTATTGCGGTCGAGTCTCAGTGTACGCCTGACTCGTGTTTATTTGAATTCTCCTTCCTAAACTATCTCACCTGTCTCTCTGTACTCGGTTCCACGGTGTTTATACATTCCTTTGAAAAGCGATTCATACTTTATAGTAACGCATAGGGACGAGGTTACAGCAACGCGACCCCGAGAGGGAGAGCGAAGAGACATTTAAAAAACACTCGAGTTCACTTCCCATCAATAGCAGTTCGGCATTTTGACACTTTGAGATTGCTGCTGACCTTTCTGGTAGGGTTGGGTGCAGTAACATTACGAACACTCCTATTGAATTTTCTAGAAATAAATCTAGTTTCATACAGAAAATCGGGGGCATGTTCCAATAATGCTGTAGGGTTTCTCTAGAAATGGAAAGATCTCTTTGTTTAGTTTTAGATGAGAGATTTCTCCCGAGACAGTTTCTATATATTGCTGCTGAAACATTTAAGAGCCGTTATAGGATTGCCATAAACAACCTATTCGTTGTTATTAACACTAGTTACAGGATTAGAATTTCGAAAGCGTGTTACATTGTAATATCTATGTTTACATATTCCGTAATAAAACCAGACCTCTTAACTATATGTTAAGAAGTGGATTTGGTTTTCAAATAATATATTTTCAAGTTGTGACCGTGTTTATTAGATTATATTTCTAGTCAAGACATACGTGTCTTCTTCGGGTGTAAGTGGACATTTCAACAAACAGAGATTGTTTCAAGCTATAACATTTTATAAGTCACTTGAACCCTGCAACTCTTCAAGAGCTGAAACCAATTAAAAAGGTCTAATTAAGCAGGTTATCAGTTCAATTAAGGGTCTAGTTAAGTAACCACTGGTTTACATGCATCGATTCTGGAGCAAAATACTGAGATCTCGATAAACACAGAAAGTGAATAGAATTAAACTGTTCACCAGGGCTTCTAAGAAGAATATCATGAACTCTCTGATTAGAACAGAGAGTCAAGCACAGAGCTGTCAGCCAGTCCCTTCTAAACGATTAAACTGAAGAAACCCGCTGTTCATAAATCATTTTTAAACATCACATTGGCTTTTGTACTGACTGCAACAATCCAACAGCTTTGACAGGTAAACCCTTAATCATCTGTTTCTAGAATTGGAACTGTTTTATTTTGACGAGGTAAGTAGTATTTTTTTTAACCTATAAAAACCTGCTGGATTGTGGCTCTCCAGGACAGTGCTGTACTATTGTGCGGTGCTGTTGTGGGTCAGCAGTTGCACAGACCCAGTCTGACGTTACTGAACGGAGAGAGGATTCCTCTCCGCGTTCTGTAGGTCTTTGGAGGTTTCTACAGAATCCTTTTTCTTGATTAATTCAGATGATTAATTATCTGGGTTAACCTATTATGGGTTTATATAAACAAGGCATTCATTAAATACACAAATAAACATACACAATCTACTGCAATACATGCAAACCCCTTTTTAATGTTTGAGAACAATCTTCACAGTAATACAAAGATGACGCGTCTTCACGGTGTAAACCAGTAAGCTCGTAGGTGTGGGAAGCGTGTTGGGTCCGTATTCATACCTAAACAAACGGTGTATTGACAGTTATGCTTTGGATATTGCCGGTCGAAGGTTACTGTGATTGTGTTCTGAGGCCTCGGGGTATTTAACTGAATTTGTGCCAGTGCTGGAAGACACGCTCAAAGTTTGAAGCTAAACCCAGGCCCCTTCCCGCCCCGGCCGAGCTCAGGGAACTATCGTATCATTTTCATCGGCTATTACTGTGACATTACCCAGGCGTGGAGAGAGACAGAGTCCCGCACTTAACAAATTAAACGAATGCGAACTCGACGACTTAATTATGAATTCTGAGTTGTAGATGTTAAATATTTTGGAACACTGTTTATTATTATTATTATTATTATTATTATTATTATTATTATACTGTACAGTATAATAATTATTGGTTTCGTTTCAATTAGAATTATCCGCCTGTTTTTTTTTTTTAATAATAGCCCACAAATCCTTTTGCACACTGACCCCCCTGAAGCAACGCGACAGGGAAGTGCGGCGCTGCAAAACGGGCTGTTTATTAACACTAAATATACACAACAGAAAACCATAAAAACACATTAAACAAACTTCTCATTAATGTATGTAATCAGCAAGATAACAGTGCAGGAGTGTGTGTGTGTGTGTGTGTGTGTGTGTGTGTGTGTGTGTGTGTGGACAGCTATTGCTATCAATGTGCGGACAACATTTGAGAAAATGTCCCCACAAAGATAGTAACTCCTGAAAAAAGAACGTTGTGGGGACGTCCCCACTTTGTAAAACACTTTTAAGAACTAAATATGCCTTAAAAAAAGTGCCAAAATATTTAATTTGTTGTCGACTTTCACCGTGAGTGGAGTTCTGTCTGACTGGTGTTAGAAATAGTAAATAAAAATCTAGTGAGAGTCAATGAGAAGTCTCCACAAATATAGGAATGCAAATGTGCGAGTGTGAGTGATGTGTGAGTGAGTGTGAGTATGCAGGAGTGTGTGAGAGTGAGTATGCAGGAGTGTGTGAGAGTGAGTATGCAGGAGTGTGTGAGGGTGAGAGTGTGCAGGAGTGTGTGAGAGTGTGAGTGTGAGTGTGAGTATGCAGGAGTGTGTGAGTGTGCAGGAATGTGAGTGTGAGTGGCAGGAGAGTGTGAGAGTGTGAGTGTGTGTGTGCAGGAGTGTGAGAGTGTGAGTATGCAGGAGTGTGTGAGAGTGTGAGTGTGAGTATGCAGGAGTGTGTGAGGGTGAGAGTGTGCAGGAGTGTGTAAGTGTGAGAGTGTGAGTATGCAGGAGTGTGTGAGTGTGAGTATGCAGGAGAGTGTGAGAGTGTGAGTGTACGGGAGTGTGAGAGTGTGCAGGAGAGTGTGAGTGTGCAGGAAAGTGTGGGTGTGTGAGTTTGAGTGTGTGAGTGTACAGGAGTGTGTGAGTGGGAGGTAGAGCAAGAGGCAGCAGTGTGGTCTAGTGGTTAGTGCTGAGGGACTGGGAGGGAGGCAGTGTGGTCTAGTGGTTAGAACTGAGGGACTGGGACGGAGGCAGTGTGGTCTAGGGGTTAGAGCTGAGGGACTGGGAGGGAGGCAGTGTGGTCTAGGGGTTAGAGCTGAGGGACTGGGAGGGAGGCCGTGTGGTGTAGGGGTTAGAGCTGAGAGACTGGGAGGGAGGCAGTGTGGTCTAGGGGTTAGAGCTGAGGGACTGGGAGGGAGGCAGTGTGGTCTAGGGGTTAGAGCTGAGGGACTGGGACGGAGGCAGTGTGGTCTAGGGGTTAGAGCTGAGGGACTGGGAGGGAGGCAGTGTGGTCTAGGGGTTAGAGCTGAGGGACTGGGAGGGAGGCCGTGTGGTGTAGGGGTTAGAGCTGAGAGACTGGGAGGGTAGGAGACGGTCTCGTGTCTCGGTCACTCTGCCGTGCTTGGTGTCTCAGCGCTCCCGCACCCTCTCCTCTGCTCTCTTGTCAGTTCAGCGATGGCTTTCTATGTCTCTCTCTCTCTCTCGGGTGGCTAATCTTCTTAGCGGGCCGCGGTGACGGCAGTGCTGGGTCGGGGAGAGCCGGAGACAGAGCAGGCTATCGGAGTCCTGGTACAACCAGACCTCATGACACCCCTCTTAATCCCTGCTCACCTCCCAAATCCTTAAATAGCAACCCCCACCCCCCCACACACACACCTGCCTGCCCCTGACTTGCAGAGACACACAGAGACACACAGCACTGCACATACACACTGCTGAGAGGAACCGGCTGGAATCACTGTGTAGGAAACAAAGAGAGAAGCTCTGAAGTACCGTGGGAGAACATGTGAGGACGGAGAGAGGGAGCGAGACAGAGAGAAAGACAGGGGTCTGATTCCTGAGAGAAAGAGAGGGGTCTGATTCCTGAGAGAAAGACAGGGGTCTGATTCCTGAGAGAAAGACAGGGGTCTGATTCCTGAGAGAAAGACAGGGGTCTGATTCCTGAGAGAAAGACAGGGGTCTGATTCCACTGGTGTGTCACGGAGAGTGCTGGTAACAGGAAGGACCATGTTGTGGCTGAGAACAGGTACCTGTCTGTCTGTCTGTCTGTCTGTCTGTCAACATACAAATACTTTACTACTTTCCAGTTACCAAGAATATACTGTTGTGAATACTACAGCAAGCTCCAGTACAGTGAATCCTACAGCAAGCTCCAGTACAGTGAATACTACAGCAAGCTCCAGTACAGTGAATCCTACAGCAAGCTCCAGTACAGTGAATACTACAGCAAGCTCCAGTACAATGCTGTGCGATGGACTAAATTATTTTTATATGGGTTATTTGTCAGTCTGTGTGTACAGTATATATATATATATATATGTGTGTGTGTGTCTGTGTGTACAGTATGTGTGTGTGTGTCTGTGTGTACAGTATGTGTGTGTGTGTCTGTGTGTGTGTCTGTGTGTACAGTATGTGTGTGTGTCTGTGTGTGTGTCTGTGTGTACAGTATGTGTGTATGTGTGTCTGTGTGTACAGTATGTGTGTGTGTGTGTGTCTGTGTGTACAGTATGTGTAGGTTTTAGTGTTTCATCCCCAGGTTCCCATGTTTATAATCTTGTAATTTCTGCTGTTGTTGTATTGGTTACCCCGGCAATGCTGGGTACAGGTCATGCACTCGTATGTCTGAATATCCGACTTACACTCATCTGATTGTGATGAAACTTGGTTTGGACATTCCTTGTTGCGATTTCTTGGGGGTGTCAGAATTGCAAGCAGGCTTGAGGCTTGGAGACTGAACTGCTCCCTCACTCACCCCCCTAAGAGAAAGGGTGCTCCCTCCAGTGCAGGGCAGGGCAGGTTTGAGGCTTAGAGACTGAACTGCTCCCTCACTCTCCCCCCTAAGAGAAAGGGTGCTCCCTCCAGTGCAGGGCAGGGCAGGTTTGAGGCTTAGAGACTGAACTGCTCCTTTGAGTTGTCATGTGGATTATTTGCTGTCACTGTGTTTTTTGCATATTATATTTCTGGAAGGTGGGAGGCGGAGCTTCATTGAAGTTGGACAATGGGAGGCGGAGCTTCAGTGTTTGTTTGTTCTGCCCGGAATGCGCTGCAGCAGTGGATTGTGGGTACTGTTTACAGTGTGATGGTTGCTGTGGACTTTGCCCAGTTGCAGTCGAGTCTGACTCTGTGGACAATGATTAACCAGCAGCGTTTACACAAAGACACACACCACAGTAAATACACACAGTCAATACACACTGTCAATACACACTCTCAATACACACCCTCAATGCACAGCCCAGTTATAATACACACTGTCAATACACACTCTCAATGCACAGCCCAGTTATAATACACACTCTCAATACACACTCTCAGTGCACAGCCCAGTTATAATACACACTCTCAGTACACACTCTCAGTGCACAGCCCAATTATAATACACACTGTCAATACACACTCTCAATGCACAGCCCAATTATAATACACACTGTCAATACACACTCTCAATGCACAGCCCAGTTATAATACACACTCTCAATACACACTCTCAGTGCACAGCCCAATTATAATACACACTCTCAGTACACACTCTCAGTACACACTCTCAATGCACAGCCCAGTTATAATACACACTCTCAGTACACACTCTCAATGCACAGCCCAGTTATAATACACACTCTCAATACACACTCTCAGTGCACAGCCCAGTTATAATACACACTGTCAATACACACTCTCAATGCACAGCCCAGTTATAATACACACTCTCAATGCACAGCCAGGGTCACAATGAGGTAATGCTGGAGTTAGTTATAAAATTGATTTCTGTGAAGCTCTCCTGCAGGAACACATCCATTTAACTGCAGGTTATTTTCTGCCTGCCCCTGACCTCTGGTGTACAGGCTCTCTCCTCTTAAAGGGAAGGCCAGTTTTGGCAGTGTGCTGAGAGCACAGTGCCTGCCAGTGCAGTAAATCAGCTCCTGCTGTTCTGTTTGCGTTCCTCGCTGTCATTCCTTCCACTTGAGCTCTGGTGTGAGATTAATTAGAAGGAATTACATGCGGTACTGTGGAGCAGCATTCACTCAGCTGGCTGTGCACAAGGCAGCCACACCAGAGTACAGGAGGGGCAGGGTGTAGAGGCAGTGTGGGGGTGTAGAGGCAGTGTGGGGGCGTAGAGGCACTGTGGGGGGTGTAGAGGCAGTGTGGGGGTGTAGAGGCAGTGTTGGGGTGTAGAGGCAGTGTGGGGGTGTAGAGGCAGTGTGGGGGTGTAGAGGCAGTGTGGGGGGTGTAGAGGCAGTGTGGGGGGTGTAGAGGCAGTGTGGGGGTGTAGAGGCAGTGTGGGGGGTGTAGAGGCACTGTGGGGGCTGTAGAGGCACTGTGGGGGTGTAGAGGCAGTGTGGAGGTGTAGAGGCAGTGTGGGAGTGTAGAGGCAGTGTGGGGGCGTAGAGGCACTGTGGGGGGTGTAGAGGCACTGTGGGGGTGTAGAAGGAGTATGGAGGTGTAGAGGCAGTGTGGGGGCGTAGAGGCACTGTGGGGGGTGTAGAGGCACTGTGGGGGGTGTAGAGGCACTGTGGGGGGTGTAGAGGCATTATGGAGGTGTAGAGGCAGTGGGGGGTGTAGAGGAAGTGTGGGGGGCGTAGAGGCACTGTGGGGGCATAGAGGCACTGTGGGGGGTGTAGAGGCACTGTGGGGGTGTAGAGGCAGTATGGAGGTGTAGAGGCAGTGTGGGGGTGTAGAGGCAGTGTGGGGGTGTAGAGGCACTGTGGGGGGTGTAGAGGCAGTTTGGGGGTGTAGAGGCACTGTGGGGGGTGTAGAGGCAGTTTGGGGGTGTAGAGGAAGTGTGGGGGGTGTAGAGGCAGTATGGAGGTGTAGAGACAGTGTGGGGGTGTAGAGACAGTGTGGGGGTGTAGAGGCAGTGTGGGAGTGTAGAGGCAGTATGGAGGTGTAGAGGCAGTGTGGGGGTGTAGATGCAGTGTGGGGGGTGTAGAGGAAGTGTGGGGGGTGTAGAGGCAGTGTGGGGGTGTAGAGGCAGTGTGGGGGGTGTAGAGGCAGTGTGGGGGTGTAGAGGCAGTATGGAGGTGTAGATGCAGTGTGGGGGGTGTAGAGGCAGTGTGGGGGTGTAGAGGCAGTGTGGGGGTGTAGAGGAAGTGTGGGGGTGTAGAGGCAGTGTGGGGGTGTAGAGACAGTGTGGGGGTGTAGAGGCAGTGTGGGGGGTGTAGAGGAAGTGTGGGGGTGTAGAGGCAGTGTGGGGGGTGTAGAGGAAGTGTGGGGGTGTAGAGGCAGTGTGGGGTGTAGAGGCAGTGTGGGGGTGTAGAGGAAGTGTGGGGAGTGTAGAGGCAGTGTGGGGGGTGTAGAGGCAGTGTGGGGGTGTAGAGGCAGTGTGGGGTGTGTAGAGGCAGTGTGAAGGTGTAGAGGCAGTGTTGGGCTGTAGAGGAAGTGTGGGGGGCTGTGTCTCAAAAATATAGACTGAGAGCTGAGCAACTGGGATGGAGGGACGCAGTGTGGTCTAGGGGTTAGAGCTGAGTGACTGAGAGGGAGGCAGTTTTGTCTAGTGGTCAGAGCTGAGGGACTAGGAGGGAGGGAGGCAGTGTGGTCTAGTGGTCAGAGCTGAGGGACTGAGAGGGAGGGAGGCAGTGTGGTCTAGTGGTCAGAGCTGAGGGACTGGGAGGGAGGGAGGCAGTGTGGTCTAGTGGTCAGAGCTGAGGGACTAAGAGGGAGGGAGGCAGTGTGGTGTAGTGGTCAGAGCTGAGGGACTAAGAGGGAGGGAGGCAGTGTGGTGTAGTGGTCAGAGCTGAGGGACTGGGATGGAGGGAGGCAGTGTGGTGTAGTGGTCAGAGCTGAGGGACTGGGATGGAGGGAGGCAGTGTGGTGTAGTGGTCAGAGCTGAGGGACTGGGATGGAGGGAGGCAGTGTGGTCTAGTGGTCAGAGCTGAGGGACTGGGATGGAGGGAGGCAGTGTGGTGTAGTGGTCAGAGCTGAGGGACTGGGATGGAGGGAGGCAGTGTGGTCTAGTGGTTAGAGCTGAGGGACTGGGATGGAGGGAGGCAGTGTGGTCTAGTGGTCAGAGCTGAGGGACTGGGATGGAGGGAGGCAGTGTGGTCTAGGGGTCAGAGCTGAGGGACTGGGATGGAGGGAGGCAGTGTGGTCTAGTGGTCAGAGCTGAGGGACTGGGATGGAGGGAGGCAGTGTGGTCTAGTGGTCAGAGCTGAGGGACTGGGATGGAGGGAGGCAGTGTGGTCTAGTGGTCAGAGCTGAGGGACTGGGATGGAGGGAGGCAGTGTGGTCTAGTGGTCAGAGCTGAGGGACTGGGATGGAGGGAGGCAGTGTGGTCTAGGGGTCAGAGCTGAGGGACTGGGATGGAGGGAGGCAGTGTGGTCTAGTGGTCAGAGCTGAGGGACTGGGATGGAGGGAGGCAGTGTGGTCTAGGGGTCAGAGCTGAGGGACTGGGATGGAGGGAGGCAGTGTGGTCTAGTGGTCAGAGCTGAGGGACTGGGATGGATGGAGGCAGTGTGGTCTAGGGGTTAGATCATTGTGCCGAACTTCGTTGTGTTCATTTCACAAAGTGGACTGATAATAGACACGCTTTGCCGGGATGTTGTTTTCCTGGGATGGCAGTGTGGATGCTGCCTGGCTGTGCAGGCGAGGCGCTGTCAGGGCATGTGATTAATGTGCACCCACTCGATCCAGCTCATACCTGAACTAACACTACACAGATGTGAGAGAGGAGAGCAGGAGAGGGGAGGGGAGAGGAGAGAGGGCAAAGGGAGAGCAGGGAGTGCTTTATAATGACTTTAGAAGAAAGCTGCAATATGAACTGGCACCCATGTCTGCAGTTTGAGGCTCCTTGTTGTTCTGCTGTATGACTTTGACAGATTGTGATACTGAGCGCAGACTGGCTGTGACTGGGGAAGGTAGAGTGCTGTCCCAATGCCGAGAGAGGGTCCTGGGAGCAGGCTGGAGGAATGCAGCAGTGTGAAGGAGTGGCTCCGACAGTAAACAGCTCCTCTACGCTTATCAGTGTCTCAGCAGCTGCACTGGATCAGCTAATCCAAACTGGAGCCTTCAGGAAGAAATACTTGCCAGCCTGCAGCTGAAAAGCAACAGCTTGGTTTGAGTGTGTGTGTGTGTGTGTGCGTGTGTGTTTGTGTGTGTGTGTTTGAGTGTGTGAGTGTGTGCGTGTGTGTTTGTGTGTGTGTGTTTGAGTGTGTGAGTGTGCACGTGTGTGTTTGTGGCTCCTTTCTAGTGCTTAGAATATCCCACAAGGAAGACAAATCTAAAAAAACCTCTCTTGTCCCCGTAATGTTTAAACATATCCAGTAGAGATAGCAGTGTGGCTCCAATGCACCAGTCCCTGTGTGTCTGAGCAGAGCTGAATCACAGTCACTGCAGTGTTAATGCAAGCAGCTTCCCTCACTGCCGTAGCATTCACTCGGACCCGGGGCCAGGCTTTACAAACCAAGGGCTTTTCAGAGCCGAACAAACAGCCAGTGTGCGAGTGGAACAGAGGTCCTTTGCAGGGCTCCTGTCAATATTTGTTTGTGCGCTGACCTGCCCAGAATGGGGTATTATCCTCTGAACTCACAACAAGGGCATTGACTTGGTCGGGGCACAGGCTGGACCTTGTCTGTCTCTGAATCCGACTGTCCTGCGGCTGAGAAAACAATGCTGGCAGTGTGCGAGCTCCACAGCTGGGCTGCGGCAGGCCATTACCGAGGTACAGGCTATTGTTCTGACAGACCAAGAACTTACAGAGCTGCAGTACAAACAATTTACAGAGTTCAGTTTCTATCCCAATCACACTGTCCCTCTCTTCTGTCCCTCTCCCCTGTCCTTCCCATTAACATTGTCCCAATATCTGCTGCGTCTGTTGTGTCATGGCGGCAGGATAAATGTAGTCCAAGTGAAAATAAAGATGTCACTGAAAACTAAAGTCACCACGGCAGAATGATGGAGGAGCGTTGAGGGTTAGGGGTAAGGTTATAGGGTTAGGGTTGAGGAAGTCTTTGCACTGCTGGAGGTGTGAGAACGATTGTCATCCCTTATCTATCACTCAGGAGGGACTAGCTGAGCCGTGGCTCTGTGATGCAGTTTTGATTGGTGTCCGTGATGGCTCTGTGATGCAGGTTTGATTGGTGTCCCTGATGGCTCTGTGATGCAGCTTTGATTGGTGTCCCTGGTGGCTCTGTGATGCAGGTTTGATTGGTGTCCCTGGTGGCTCTGTGATGCAGGTTTGATTGGTGTCCCTGGTAGCTCTGTGATGCAGGTTTGATTGGTGTCCCTGATGGCTCTGTGATGTGGGTTTGATTGGTGTCCCTGGTAATGTAGGGTGGAGGAATGTGCAGATTCAACACCCTTATATAACAAACCCAGATCACAGAGAGGGACTCACTGCTCTCCAGCTCCCTGCTGAGTGTGTGTGCTCTCAGATCTCCAGTACAGCACTGAGTTCTCTGTACTAGACTGTATTGAATTAGCTGACTCTCAGATCCCCAGTACAGCACTGAGTTCTCTATACTAGACTGTATTGAATTAGCTGGCTCTCAGATCCCCAGTACAGCACTGAGTTCTCTATACTAGACTGTATTGAATTAGCTGGCTCTCAGATCCCCAGTACAGCTCTGAGTTCTCTATACTAGACTGTATTGAATTAGCTGACTCTCAGATCCCCAGTACATCACTGAGTTCTCTATACTAGACTGTATTGAATTAGCTGGCTCTCAGATCCCCAGTACAGCACTGAGTTCTCTATACTAGACTGTATTGAATTAGCTGGCTCTCAGATCCCCAGTACAGCACTGAGTTCTCTGCACTAGACTGTACTGAATTAGCTGGCTCTCAGATCCCCAGTACAGCACTGAGTTCTCTATACTAGACTGTATTGAATTAGCTGGCTCTCAGATCCCCAGTACAGCACTGAGTTCTCTACACTAGACTGTATTGAAATCCCTGGCTCTGGCATCCCCAGGTGTCAGTATTTACAGTAAGTGGATGGGCTGTATGCAGTCCCAGCAGCTCTGCGCAGTGTTCCGATGTAGAAAGCTGAAGGAGTGTGCACTGGCGGACCCTGGGGAGCAGCCTGCGCAGATACTTCATGGCTCCTAACATACGGTGGAATGCAATATTTTTTTTTTGTATTTCTGTTATCAGTGTTCCCAGCAGCAGCAGCTCAGGGTTTGAAACCCGATGCAATGGGGTGTGTGTCTGAGACCGGAGCCAGCATCTGGATCTCATTATAACCACCGCTGAGCAAGGCATTGTGTGATCAGGGAGTGCTGGGGAGGGCTGCAGGTTATTATTAGAAACTCTTTATCATTGCTTGCCCTCCTGCATGAAGGTAGCTATCTGGAAGGGGGGTGGGGTGTCTTGGGTATTATTGTGAATAAGGCGGGATGACATGCAGCTGTGTAAAGCTCCGCAGGATGAGGTACCATTTCAAACACTCGCAGACTTGTTTCTGACAGGTGGTCAAATTGAGTTGCACTGTGAGTTAAAGCACCAAGATGACCTTTGACCCCTGGGGCCTTGCATCACATACGGTCACTTCTACGGTCTTCTCCTGCATCACAGAAACACTTGCCACAGGTACAGGTAGAGACACAGACAGCGCTGGGGCTGATCTGCTTGTGGTGACCAGCCCAGGCAGGGACTTCAATCTTCAGGTTTGGAAGTGATGATCAGAACTCAGCGCTGATTCATTACAATTGGAATTCGGAACGTGCAATTGATTCTTTGGAACTCAGAAATGATTACTCAGAATAGACGCAGCCTGGAATTGTGGTAACAGGACTCTACTCATGAATTGTTAACCATCGTGTTTAGTTTCAAGGTTTTTTTTTTTCATGAAACTGTCCTGAGCGGTTATCCTCTCAGCGTTCATTCTCTGGAGCACGAGAGGAGAGGAGAGGACATTAAAAACGATTCTTCCAGAAAGCTGTCATGTGACTGGAAAGCAGGTCTTGTAAATACCAGGGATGTGAAATGTTAGAATTCGATCCCTAATCCCTGCTGTTTATACAGAGCTGGGACTAATGGGAACAACCAGGAGATGTTTTAAACAGGTCCAGCCCTACTACCCCTTTAACAGAGTGCCAGTGTGTTCAGGCAGTGACAGGAGCTGCTATTCAAACCTGTATTTACGTTTTTAACATGGTGCTGTACTGTTCCATTAATGATATAAATTCAAAGGACTCCTAAATTAGGTCAAAGTTGAGGGATTGCAAGAGAGGGGGGCAGTGTGGCTCTAGTGGTTGAAGCTGAGGGACTGGGAGGGAGGCAGGCTCTATTGGTTAGAGCTGAGAGACTGGGAGGGAGGCAGTGGGGCTCTAGTGGTTGGAGCTGAGGGACTGGGAGGGAGGCAGTGGAGCTCTAGTGGTTGGAGCTGAGGGACTGGGAGGGAGGCAGTGGAGCTCTAGTGGTTGGAGCTGAGGGACTGGGAGGGAGGCAGTGGGGCTCTAGTGGTTGGAGCTGAGGGACTGGGAGGGGGGCGGTGTTGCTCTAGTGGTTGAAGCTGAGGGACTGGGAGAGAGGCAGGCTCTATTGGTTAGAGCTGAGAGACTGGGAGGGAGGCAGTGGGGCTCTAGTGGTTGGAGCTGAGGGACTGGGAGGGAGGCAGTGGAGCTCTAGTGGTTGGAGCTGAGGGACTGGGAGGGAGGCAGTGGAGCTCTAGTGGTTGGAGCTGAGGGACTGGGAGGGAGGCAGTGGGGCTCTAGTGGTTAGCGCTGAGGGACTGGGAGGGAGGCAGTGGGGCTCTAGTGGTTGGAGCTGAGGGACTGGGAGGGAGGCAGTGGGGCTCTAGTGGTTGGAGCTGAGGGACTGGGAGGGAGGCAGTGGAGCTCTAGTGGTTGGAGCTGAGGGACTGGGAGGGAGGCAGTGGGGCTCTAGTGGTTGGAGCTGAGGGACTGGGAGGGGGGCAGTGTGGCTCTAGTGGTTGAAGCTGAGGGACTGGGAGGGAGGCAGGCTCTATTGGTTAGAGCTGAGGGATCTGGGAGGGAGGCAGGCTCCCTTGGTTAGAGCTGAGGGACTGGGAGGGAGGCAGGCTGTAGTGGTTGGAGCTGAGGGACTGGGAGGGAGGCAGGCTCTAGTGGTTAGCGCTGAGGGACTGGGAGGGAGGCAGGCTCTAGTGGTTAGCGCTGAGGGACTGGGAGGGGGGGCGGTGTGGCTCTAGTGGTTGGAGCTGAGGGACTGGGAGGGGGGTGGTGTGGCCGTAGTGCTTTCAGCTAAGGATCTGAATCCTGAATTCCTGCTGTGACCTACTTTAGGAGATGAATCTAATGGTCTCCCTTACCTCAGTCCTGAAGGAACTTGGCCCTGACCTGGGATCAGGGTGAGAAGTAATTATCTGACACGGCAAGAGATTCCAGAGCTTTGATAAGATAACCCTGCTGTAAATCCTACACTGCTGAGTGGAGCGCAGGAAGCTGGACGTGAAGCGCTAACCATACACTTCAAAGACAAACGTCTTTCCATTCAACAGAAGAACGAACTCTGTAGCCAAGAGGCGAGTGAGGGTCTTATACTGATGCAGGTCTTATTATCTCATCAGCCGCTCGGAGGAGATCCGTTACAAGAGGGAGAAGAAGGAAGGGGAAAAAAGAAAGGGAGGGAAAGGCAAGAAGAAAGGTAGGAAGGAGGAAAGGAGTGAGATAAAGGGTGAGGGTGGATGAGGGGGGGATGGTGGGGAGCCCAGCTCTCCAACTCAAACAGCAGGATTCCTGACATTCCAGTGCGGAGTGGAGCTTAGGCTGTCAGGGAATGAGGGACTGTGGCTGAGGTGGGGGTTGGGGGTGCAGGGGGCTGGGAGAATGCGGCTAGGATGGGGGGGGGGGGGGCTGGGTGAATCTGAGAGGTGTCTTGTCTAACTGTCTGCTATGAGAATATGAGTTTCCTCACTCTGCCCTACAAACTTCCTCCAGCCTGCTCTGCACTGTGTGCCCAGGCCAGGAGCTCCCGCTATCAATATACAGTACAGGTCATAATGTCTCAGTGTGAGTGAGTGTGTGTGTATGTGTGAGTCTCACTGTCTGTGTGTGTGTGTATGTGTGTGAGAGAGAGGCTCACTGTGTGTGTGTGTGTATGTGTGTGAGAGAGAGTCTCACTGTGTGTGTGCGTGTGTGTGTGTGTGTGTGTGTGTGAGAGAGAGAGAGATAGTCTCACTGTGTGTGTGTGTGTGTATGTGTGTGAGAGAGAGTCTCACTGTGTGTGTGTGAGAGGGAGTCTCACTGTGTGTGTGTGTGTGTGTGGGTGTGTGTGTGTGTGAGAGGGAGTCTCACTGTGTGTGTGTGTGTGTATGTGTGTGAGAGAGAGTCTCACTGTGTGTGTGTGTGTGTGTGTGTGAGAGAGAGTCTCACTGTGTGTGTGTGTATGTGTGTGAGAGAGAGTCTCACTGTGTGTGTGTGTGTGTGTGTGTGTGTGTGTGTGAGAGAGAGTCTCACTGTGTGTGTGTGTATGTGTGTGAGAGAGAGTCTCACTGTGTGTGTGTGTGTGTGTGTGTGTGTGTGTGTGAGAGTGAGTAGCCTCTCTGCAATGCCTCCACTCCTAATCCCGTTGTTCTCCGCTCTCCTCTCCAGGGGGTCATGTGGCTCTCAGGGTAGCAGTAAGCGCCTCAGCCTGGTAATCGCCACTTTCCCAGAGACCTTGACCCTGCTCAGCAGAGCCTCAAATCCCAAACTGCTGACCTGCTCCTTCCCCAAATCTGCCCACCCTTAACCCTTCCTCGCCCGGGTTTGAGAAGACGGGTCATCTCTATCACAAGCACACAGCGGCGCTTTCATATAGTCTCACACAATACAAGACAGTTGATCGATTTCATTGGTTTCAGTTGTAAATGCAAGAGCAGAGCAACAACACAGGCGCAGAATTGTGTGATTGAATCCACCGGGAGAGTGCTGGGATAGTGCTGAGGTCTGGGGCTTAGTCTACAAGGAGAGCAAATGGAAATCCATACTTACCGCTATCAATGGTGGAGCTTTATTTGCATATGTACATTATAAGCATCGGGAAAGCCTTGGGAAAGTGAGAGTGAGGGAGGGAGAGGGAGAGGGAGAGGGAGAGGGAGAGGGAGAGGGAGGGCTGGTTAATAATTACACTCATGTTGGTTTAATTGATTGGACGCTGTGTGGATATCCATTATCTCACTTTCCTGCTGCACTGCAATAGAGGCCATTGTGCTCCTGCGTTGTGTGATAACAGAGACCAGCATTGATAGGAGCTCCCACAGAGCAGAGTGACTGTGCTGCCCCTTATAAAAGCAAAGTGGAATAAAGCACATGGGAAAAGCATGCAGGATTTCTGTGCAAACCCTGCAGTACCTTCAGTTCAGCACGCTCTCAGAGAGGGGTAGTGGGGGAACCAAAGAATTACATCAGCCAGTATCTTGAATGAACACGGTAAGCAGATCTCTTGTTTGAACACGGTAAGCAGATCCCTTATTTGAACACGGTAAGCAGATCTCTTGTTTGAACACAGTAAGCAGATCCCATGTTTGAACACGGTAACCCACCTTGGGCTCTCTCTCTGGGGCTCTCTGTGTGGCAGCAGCTGGAAGCCTGGTCATTGTGGATTGTCTCGCAGGTGAAGACTGGAAGTCTCATTGTGAGAGCGACACAGAGATAGAGCTCAAACTCACGATTCATTCAGCCTCCTTCCATTGAGGAGGAGGGGGGAGAGGGAGGAGGGGGCTGCTTTTAATACAACGAGAAGAAAACGGGCTGGCTTTACACTGAGAGGGATTGTGTTCAGAATGATCAGCTATTCATGTAGTGACAATGGGACAACTGGATAATTAACAGTAAACCAATAAAACAAAGCACAGCATTTTGCACAGAAAAACCTGAAACTGCATTAAGTGTGAGGGTTTATTGTGAGTGTGAGCATGTGTGTGTGCGGCGTGTGAGAATGCTAACGGAAGGTGTCTTCTGTATGAAACAAGATTCTTAACGAGAGCATCTTCGTTTACAGACAGGCAGTAACTCCCAGCGCTGGCCTCACCCATTTCACTGGCAATGTACAGCACTGCACCTCTCTCTCTATCTATATCACTCCCTGTGAGAGTTCAGAAAGGTGAGCTGAGTCACAACTGTTTCCTGCTAGGATGGAAATTCTGTGTTTTCCTCGCATTCCACAGAGAGCTCTGGCTCTGCTCTGTGTGCTGCCCACACCTCTCGGCTCTCTGGCAGGACTGGAGGGGAGCAGCAGTGAAAGGGTTAAGTCCGCAGTGGGGTTGATGTATAGCTGCTCCTGGCTCCTCTCCAGCAGATTCCTGCCCCTCTCATCTTGCTGTTCACAGGTTGTTATGATTATCAGCCCAGCCCTGAGAGGAGTCTGTGCAGTGCCAGAGAACACACACAGACACAGTGAAATGCCTTCATCACTCTCTGTCACTCTCTCACTCTTCCTCTCAGTCTCACTCTCTCACTCTCTCTTCAGGTCACGATATCAACGGCGCTCTTGAGCCGGCGAACATTGACACGAGCATTCTGGAGGAGTACATCAGCAAGGACGACTCGGCCGACATGTGAGTGAGAACCAGCGCACACACGCTACTGACATGCTACTGACACACGCTCATGCTACTGACACACGCACACACTACTGACACACACCTATACTCGTGACACACTCTCACACTACCAACACACAGACAAGTAACTGGCACTCCACTGGCACACTCAAACACTGCACTGATGTCACTGTTATCTGGATGTTTTGTATAGAGGGGAAGAACATCACTTATCTTTAAGTGAGAATTCCTAAATGAACAAACAACTGCACGGCGCGCTCGATTTTGTTCCAACGTTCGTTATGAAATGCTTGTTAAAATCAGCTGCTGACGTCAGTGGAGAAGGAAGCAGCCTGTGGAATTCTCTCCCCCGCACCCCAGAATAGAGGCCGTGTGTTCCACGCTCTCACAGGCTCATTCCCCTGCCATGCTTACACAGCGCGGTTCCCTGCTTCGTCCGTGTGCGAGACCGACGCTCTCTGCAAAGTTAGAAGAGGAGCTGCTCCTAATGTGTGCAAATGGGGACATGCCTTATCATGATTAGCATTCGTATCATTATTGCTGTTCACAGCAGCGGTGTATCAGCGCTCTGACTCTCTTCTGCTTGCTCCACAGCTGTTTCCCTGAGATCCCTGCCAGCTATTCGAACCCACAGCCAGGTGTGTCTGCAGGGGGTGTGTGTGTGGTGAGCAGTCCTCTGCCCATCAGACAGGGGGCGCTGCTTCCCAATCCCTGCCAGCCACCCTACCCTCCCCACCTGGGTCTGCTCAGCAAGGGCTACCCCTGCATGGGCCCTGGGCCTCCCATCAAGAGCGAAAGCAAGGGCCCCTACGCTCCTGGGTAAGTGAGAGGGGAGAGAGGACTGGAGAGAGTGAGGGGAGAGGGGACTGGAGAGAGTGAGGGGAGAGGGGACTGGAGAGAGTGAGCGGAGATGGGACTGGAGAGAGTGAGGGGAGAGGAGAGAGCTGGGAGGGGGTAGCAGTGAAGGAGAGCTGGGAGGGGGTAGCAGTGAGGTGGAGCTGGGAGGGGGTAGCAGTGAAGGAGAGCTGGGAGGGGGTAGCAGTGAGGTGGAGCTGGGAGGGGGTAGCAGTGAGGTGGAGCTGGGAGGGGGTAGCAGTGAAGGAGAGCTGGGAGGGGGTAGCAGTGAAGGAGAGCTGGGAGGGGGTAGCAGTGAGGTGGAGCTGGGAGGGGGTAGCAGTGAGAGAGAGCTGGGAGGGAGTAGCAGTGAAGGAGAGCTGGGAGGGGGTAGCAGTGAGGTGGAGCTGGGAGGGGGTAGCAGTGAAGGAGAGCTGGGAGGGAGTAGCAGTGAAGGAGAGCTGGGAGGGAGTAGCAGTGAAGGAGAGCTGGGAGGGGGTAGCGGTGAAGGAGAGCTGGGAGGGGGTAGCGGTGAAGGAGAGCTGGGAGGGGGTAGCAGTGAGGTGGAGCTGGGAGGTGGTAGCAGTGAAGGAGAGCTAGGAGGGGGTAGCAGTGAAGGAGAGCTGGGAGGGGGTAGCAGTGAGGTGGAGCTGGGAGGGGGTAGCAGTGAAGGAGAGCTAGGAGGGGGTAGCAGTGAAGGAGAGCTGGGAGGGGGTAGCAGTGAGGTGGAGCTGGGAGGGGGTAGCAGTGAAGGAGAGCTGGGAGGGGGTAGCAGTGAAGGAGAGCTGGGAGGGGGTAGCAGTGAAGGAGAGCTAGGAGGGGGTAGCAGTGAAGGAGAGCTGGGAGGGGGCAGCAGTGAAGGAGAGCTGGGAGGGGGCAGCAGTGAGGTGGAGCTGGGAGGGGGTAGCAGTGAGGTGGAGCTGGGAGGGGGTAGCAGTGAAGGAAAGCTGGGAGAGGGTAGGGGAGGGTTAGGGGGTAGAGTGGAGGGACTGTAATGTTAAACTACAGTCACAGTAGACTGCATATTCAAGACTGTTGTGTGAGTTAGCTTTGTGCGCTCACAGGAAGTGTCCCCCCCTCTCCCATCACTGCGCAGGACAGTTCCATTGCATCACACTGGTACGCCCGGCGCGACGTGTTTGACTTTCCCTCGGCAAACAAAAGAGAAAGGGAGAGGGAGAAGGAGAGGTACATTCCTCTCAATAGAGCTGTTCCATTCTTATTGTTGTTTAATATTTCTATATATTTAAAGTTTTGAGGAAGACCTTTTGATTTTGAATTGTATTTTATCCTGCAGCACTTTACCTGAGTCCCCTCCCGATTCCAGCTCGGAACCCTACTCCCCCCAGCAAGTGAATGGTAAGTTCCAGTGTCCCCTGTGCCACAGTGTGGCTCCATCCAGACTATACCACTGTGCAGTCGGGGGGGATGGGGTGGAGTACGTATGGGCGATATCTCTCTGCAAATAGGGCAGGTCCGCTGCCTTTGTCCCGCTAACAAGACTGAAAGTGGCTAGCGCTTTAAAATGAGCTTATAAACACTGGGGATGGAAAACAGAGGGAGAGAGGAACAGGGATAGCGAAAAGCACCGAGCAACACCTGCAAGGACAGCGGCAGTACTGGAGAGTCCTAATGCTGTAAAAATAGAAATATTCAGACTTTAACATGGTCATATTGGAGTGACTGATGGGTATGTAAACAGGCCTTTTCAGTGTGTGTATAGTCTATGTGTGTACGTGTGTCTGTGTGTGTGTGCGTATGTGTATGTGCATGTGTGTGTACATGCATGCATGTGTGTACGTGTGTGTGTATACGTGTCTGTGTACGTGCGTGTACGTGTGTTGTGCGTGTCTGCATGTGTGTACGTGTGTGTGTACGTGCGTGTGTGTGTGTATACGTGTCTGTGTACGTGCGTGTACGTGTGTGTTGTGCGTGTCTGCGTGTGTGTACGTGTGTGTGTACGTGCATGTGTGTGTGTGTGTGTGCGTGTGTGTGTGTGTGTACATGTGTGTGTATGTGTGTGTACGTGTCTGTGTATGTGCATGTACGTGTGTGTGTGCGTGTCTGCGTGTGTGTACGTGCGTGTGTGTGTACGTGCGTGTGTGTGTGTACGTGCGTGTGTGTGTACATGTGTGTGTGTGTATGTGCGTGTACGTGTGTGTGTGTGTGTGTGTGCGTGTGTGTACGTGTGTGTGTACGTGCGTGTGTGTGTGTACATGTGTGTGTGTATGTGCGTGTACGTGTGTGTGTTGTGCGTGTCTGCGTGTGTGTATGTGTGTGTGTACGTGCATGTGTATGTGTGTGTGTGTGCGTGCGTGTGTGTGTGTGTGCATGTGTGTGTATGTGTGTGTACGTGTCTGTGTACGTGCGTGTACGTGTGTGTGTGTGCGTGTCTGCGTGTGTGTGCGTGTGTACGTGCGTGTGTGTGTACGTGTGTGTATGTGCGTGTGTATGTGCGTGTACGTGTGTGTGTGTGCGTGTCTGCGTGTGTGTACGTGTGTGTGTGTACGTGTGTGTGTGTGTGCGTGTCTGCGTGTGTGTACGTGTGTGTGTACGTGCGTGTGTGTGTGTACATGTGTGTGTGTGTACGTGCGTGTGTGTGTACGTGCACATGTGTGTGTGTGTGTGTATGTGTGTGTGTTCACTCATATACCGGGCCTCTGTGAAACCAGCAGGGTTCACAGACTGGAACAGGGAACTGACTGGGAGGAAAGGAAATCAAACAGATAAGCTTAATAAAGCAGGCAGTGCGTTGGTGTGACAGAGCAGGTTATAACCCAGCTCTCATAGTGAGTTAGCTCTATAGCCGAGTACGCACTATGACAAACATGAAGTCTACGAGAAGTCTTTGCAATATCTTAACGTTATATTATACATCTAATATAATGTATAGTAGACCCTGATATTGATGTGATATAGCCATCTGAAATTAGATATATAGTTTAGGGTGCTGTGTAAAATTCAAGCTGATTTTCACCACTCAAGGTCCCACTGACCTTGTATAGAGAGAGAGAGAGAGAGAAAGAGAGAGAGAGAGAGATTTCTGATCCATTCCCCTGCCCCCACTGGAAGTCCAGTCCATGCCTCGGTAAGTGAGCCCCCCCTCCCCTCCTCTCCCCTCCCCTCCCCTCACACTCAGTCCATGCCTCGGTAAGTGAGCCCCCCCTCCCCTCCCCTCACACTCAGTCCTTGTCGGAGTGGAATCTGCTAATCTGATTGGCCGGCCTCCAAGCCTCAGTGGAACAATGGTAGGTACACTCCAATCAGAGAATTCGGCAGTTTCCAAGAGACAGCGTAGCGTGTTTATTAAAAGGTATTTGAACTGGGCTTGACAAGAGCAGAGAGAGTGTGTGCGTGTGTGTGTGATAGAGTGTGTGTGTGTTTGTGATAGTGTGTGTTTGTGATAGTGTGTGTGATCGAGTGTGTGTGTGTGTGACAGTGTGTGTGTAATAGTGTGTGTGTGTGTGTGTGTGTGTGTGTGATAGAGTGTGTGAGTGTTTGTGATACTGTGTGATAGTGTGTGTGTGTGTGTGTGAGTACGTGTGTGTGTGAGTACGTGTGTGTGTTATAGAGTATACCCTTCATTAGTTTTTAACTGAAAGCAGGACGTGGTAAACTCAAAAGGTTTGGTTGAAACACCAATGGGCTGCTGTATGGGTTACTGACCTGCAGTTAGTGTCATCATTATCACTGTGATACTGACGGGAGATAACAGCCTCCTCATCGCAAACTCAGAGGGGTTTGATCCGGTGTTCAAGCTAGCTGGAAATCACTGCTTCAGCTGAGGAGTAATTCATGTCTCTCCTCTCTCTCTCATATGCAGATCAACACATGCATCGGACCATGACCCCAGAGAACATGTGTCACATGACCCCTCCCACTCGTCTGGAGCACCAGGCCCCGCCCCCTCTCGGCCCCGCCCACATGCAGGGCCCGCACCCCCACTATCCCAGCATGCCCCGGGACATGTACATGAAGGCGGAGCCGATGATGTCTCAGTATTCGATTGGCCCAGTGATGGCGGCCGGGGATATTCAGCACAACCAGCAGGGCCAGATGCTGCACCAGCTGCTACAACACCACCAGGGGGCACCAGAGTGAGTCCTCTCTCACTGTACTGTCTCTGTGATTCATTGCTGTCTCTGAGCGCAGTGTCTCTGTGTCTCTGAGCGCAGTGTCTCTGATCACTGTGTTTCTCTGTCTGAGTGCAGTGTCTCTGAGCGTAGTGTCTCTGAGCGCAGTGTCTCTGAGCGCAGTGTCTCTGATCGCTGTGTTTCTCTGTCTGTGAACGCAGTGTCTCTGTGTCTGAGCGCAGTGTCTCTGATCGCTGTGTCTCTGTGTCTCTGAGCGCAGTGTCTCTGTGTCTCTAAGTGCAGTGTCTCTGATCGCTGTGTTTCTCTGTCTCTGAACGCAGTGTCTCTGTCTCTGAACACAGTGTCTCTGTGCGCAGTGTCTCTGCGCAGTGTTTCTGAGTGCAGTGTCTCTGATCGCTGTGTTTCTCTGTCTCTGAACACAGTGCCTCTGTGCGCAGTGTCTCTGAGCGCAGTGTCTCTGATCACTGTGTTTCTCTGTCTCTGAACACAGTGTCTCTGTGCGCAATGTCTCTGATCGTTGTGTTTCACAGTGTCTCACTGTCCACCTTGTGTGTTTCAGTGGGATTCCTGTCCATCAGGCAAAGAAGAGGAAGCACTCGGACTCACCCCCCAACACTCTTAACACTCAGATACTCAACGGCATGATCAAGCAGGAGCCAGGTAAGCATAGAGCACACCTGCACAGGTAAACACAGACCACACCTACACAGATAAACACTGAGCACATCTGTCCTGGTTTGAGTTTGTGAAATGAATAAATTGAAGGACGAGCGCAGTAACAGAGGAGTGTTTCTGTCCTCCCCTCTGCAGGGCTGATGCAGGACAGCGACAGCTCCTACCTTGACCCCAACTACCAGTGCATCAAGTGGCAGCCGCACCAGCAGAACAAATGGGCTACGCTGTACGACGTGAACTGCAAAGAACTGTAAGTGCCTGCTATCTGCACCCCAAAACACCTGATCATCACCTGCTACCTGCACCCCAAAACACCTGATCACCACCTGCTATCTGCACCCCAAAACACCTGATCACCACCTGCTATCTGCACCCCAAAACACCTGATCACCACCTGCTATCTGCACCCCAAAACACCTGATGAAAACCTGCTACCTGCACCCCAAAACACCTGCTGCACCACCTGCTTCCTGCACCCCAAAACACCTGATCACCACCTGCTATCTGCACCCCAAAACACCTGATCATCACCTGCTACCTGCACCCCAAAACACCTGCCACATCACCTGCTACCTGCACCCCAAAACACCTGATGAAAACCTGCTACCTGCACCCCAAAACACCTGCTTCACCACCTGCTATCTGCACCCCAAAACACCTGATCACCACCTGCTATCTGCACCCCAAAACACCTGATCACCACCTGCTATCTGCACCCCAAAACACCTGATCACCACCTGCTATCTGCACCCCAAAACACCTGATCACCACCTGCTATCTGCACCCCAAAACACCTGATCATCACCTGCTACCTGCACCCCAAAACACCTGCCACATCACCTGCTGCACCACCTACTATTTGATGTATTATAATTTAAAGTCCCTTTATAAACACCAAAACCAAAGGCCAAACCCGGACACATCTGTGACAATTCCTTGATTGGTTGTGCCCGACTGAGACAGAGTTCAGACAGAACCACGTGGATCTGGAACCAGAACCACAGCTCCAAATGGGAGTTCCACACTCCGTTGCTCTACCAATAAGAGAGTTTGAAATGCAGCACAATGCGTTCTGGGAAGGAACTGGGAGAGGAGTGTAAATGGGGGAGGTTCAAGTAGGGAAAAACAAAAACAGGGAGCGGTCAATGGAGAGAGAGAGAGAGAGACTTTGGTGTGAAAATGAAAGGGTTTCTGCCTGAATTCCTGAGAGGTTAGTACTGAGGGGGAGGACAGCTTGAAGTTTCGACTGGGTGATACCTGCCAAGGAGGAGGAGAGGAGAGGAGAGAGTGGTTAGGAGAGAGGAGAGAGGGGGAGAGGAGAGGAGAGAGGGGTAGATGAAAGGGTGATGGGAGAGGAGGTTGAGAGATGGGTAATCTTAATCCAGCCCACAGAGATATCATTATGAGTTACTTTAATAAAAGAAATACACTTCTTTGAAAATGCTCCACTCCATTCGCCACTAGCAGTAGCTGAGTCGTGTCTTTGGGTCCCATGCTGACCTAGCTTTGCAGATCCAGATCACGAAGGCTTAACAGCAGTTTAGACTGAAGGTATCAGGTTAGCTGACCTTGTGACCCCGCGTCCTTTAATCCCGATGACCCTCTGCACCCCTTTTTATTCATCGTCTTCTTTTATTATTTATTTAAGATGGTGAGAGAAATCCTAGGATATTGTAGCTGGATGGATTTTGTTAAGTAAACGTGTGCCATGTGTTTATTTATTCAGAGTGAATGGGGAGGACTGCAGCTCTGTCTCTGTCTCTGCGTCTGTCTCTCAGTCACTGTGACCTTTGACTTCAGACAGTGAGGTGAAAAAACAGGCCTCCATGGGGCAGGGGCAGCTCTCCCAGGTGTTGTACAGTGCAGGGTTAGAGTTACAGCTAGTGTGGGTGTCTCAGTGCCTGCAGGACGCTACAGTAATCATAGTAAAACCGCAGAGTCTCTATGGCAACGTGTTTCCCCTGTCAGTCTGTGACGCTGCCCAGCTGTGCATTGTGATACATCAGCGGCTTCCCGTAACCAGGAATGGAGTTCCATTACAGAAACACGCTGATAATCCTGGTCAGGATGCTTACCTTAGAGCACAACGTTCCCCCTCTACCAGACCTCACCTCCCTCTCTCTCGTTCCCCCTCTCCCAGACCTCACCTCTCTCTCTCGTTCCCCCTCTCCCAGACCTCATCTCACCTCCCTCTCTCTCGTTCCCCCTCTCCCAGACCTCACCTCCCTCTCTCTCGTTCTCCCTCTCCCAGACCTCACCTCACCTCTCTCATTACCCCTCTCCCAGACCTCACCTCCCTCTCTCTCGTTCCCCCTCTCCCAGACCTCACCTCCCTCTCTCTCATTCCCCCTCTCCCAGACCTCACCTCACCTCCCTCTCTCTCGTTCCCCCTCTCTCAGACCTCACCTCACCTCCCGGTCTCTCGTTCCTTCTCTCCCAGACCTCACCTCACCTCCCTCTCTCTCATTACCCCTCTCCCAGACCTCACCTCACCTCCCTCTCTCTCGTTCCTCCTCTCCCAGACCTCACCTCACCTCCCTCTCTCTCATTACCCCTCTCCCAGACCTCACCTCACCTCCCTGTCTCTCGTTCCCCCTCTCCCAGACCTCACCTCACCTCTCTCTCATTACCCCTCTCCCAGACCTCACCTCCCTCTCTCGTTCCCTCTCTCTCGTTCCCCTCTCCCATCCTGGAGTGTAACCATTCACTGTGTCAATGTGAGCTCCCTCACCGCCCTCCCCCTCTCTCTCCCTCTGTCCCAGCCCCATGCCCACGTACCGCGTCGACGCTGACAAGGGCTTCAACTTCTCGGTGCCTGATGACTCCTTTGTGTGCCAGAAGAAGAATCACTTCCAGGTCACCGTGTACATTGGCATGCTGGGAGATCCCAAATACGTGAAGACCAGCGAGGGGCTGAAAGCGATCGAGTGCTTCTACCTGAAACTGAACGGGGTCAAGGTGAGGGGGAGCGATCGAGATCTTCTACCTGAAACTGAACAGGGTAAAGGTGAGGGGGAGGGGGAAGGGGGAGTGATCGAGAGCTTCTACCTGAAACTGAACAGGGTAAAGGTGAGGGGGAGGGGGAAGGGGGAGTGATCGAGAGCTTCTACCTGAAACTGAACGGGGTCAAGGTGAGGGGGAGGGGGAGCGATCGAGATCTTCTACCTGAAACTGAACAGGGTAAAGGTGAGGGGGAGGGGGAAGGGGGAGTGATCGAGAGCTTCTACCTGAAACTGAACAGGGTCAAGGTGAGGGGGAGGGGGAGTGATCGAGAGCTTCTACCTGAAACTGAACGGGGTCAAGGTGAGGGGGAGGGGGAGCGATAGAGAGCTTCTACCTGAAACTGAAGGTGAGGAGGGGGAGGGGGAGGGGCCTCTTGGAGTTGTTCCCACTTTGTGCCCCAAGACTCAGTATTCACTGACACCTCTCTCCCGTCTCCTACAGCTGGAAGCCATGAACCAGACCATCAACGTGGAGCAATCCCAGTCCGACCGCAGCAAGAGGCCCTTCAAACCAGTGGTGTGAGTGTCCCACCCCAGTGCACCAGTAGAGCTACTGGGACACCCTTCTCCCTCTCCCTCCCTCTCCAGCAGGGGAATGAGGGGCTAGACTGACTCAGATGGAAATGGGAGGGGGGTTTAGGGAATGGGAGAGAGAGAGGGAGAGATGGCGGGTGAGTGGGTGCAGGAAGGGGAGAGGGAATGGGAGAGATAGGAAAAGAGGGAGGAGGAGATGGAGATGGAGGAGAGGAGAATGGTTAGAGGTAGAGACAGGGAGGTGGGAGGAGGAGATGGAGATGGAGAAATGGAGAGGAGAATGGTTATGTGATTAGACAGGTAGAGACGGAGGCAGGAGGAGGAGATGGAGAGATGGAGAGGAGAATGGTTAGAGGTAGAGGTAGGGAGGTGGGAGGAGGAGATGGAGAGAAGGAGAGGAGAATGGTTATGTGATTAGACAGGTAGAGACAGGGAGGTGGGAGGAGGAGATGGAGATGGAGAGATGGAGAGGAGAATGGTTATGTGATTAGACAGGTAGAGACGGAGGCAGGAGGAGGAGATGGAGAGATGGAGAGGAGAATGGTTAGAGGTAGAGGTAGGGAGGTGGGAGGAGGAGATGGAGAGAAGGAGAGGAGAATGGTTAGAGGTAGGGAGGTGGGAGATGGAGATGGAGAGAAGGAGAGGAGAATGGTTATGTGATTAGACAGGTAGAGACAGGGAGGCGGGAGGAGGAGATGGAGAGATGGAGAGGGAGTTTATTAAAGTCTCGTTCTCAGGTCACCCCTCTGTCTGTGTTGCAGGGTCACCCTCCCTCCTGAGCAGGTGACGAAGGTGACGGTGGGGCGGCTGCACTTCAGCGAGACGACATCAAACAACATGAGGAAGAAGGGCAAGCCCAACCCTGACCAGAGGTGACCTCGATACACCTGCTGATCAAACTAGTGACCCCGATACACCTGCTGATCAAACTAGTGACCCCGATACACCTGCTGATCAAACTAGTGACCCTGATACACCTTCTGATCAAACGCAGTGTTTCTGAGCAACAGATTTTCACCAATTCTTACATTGATTAAAAGTCTTGCAAAACATACAAGAGGAAGAAGGGCAAGCCCAACCCTGACCAGATACTGTCTGTTTACATACTGTTAAGAGAACGTGCGTTTATATACTGTTAAGAGAACGTGCGTTTATATACTGTTATGAGAACGTGCGTTTGCCACAAATACATCAATAGAGAGACGTCCTATGAAAAGAAAAACTGCAGTGAAAATGTGTCTGCAATGTAGAAGTATCCCTTTAACTCATGTGCACAAGCTCTTGCAAACTGTCCTGAATGTTGGTCTTTCTGGACAGAAGTCTGGAGAGGTTTGTGTAGAGGGCCGAGTCCCTGACTTCCTGTTTTCTGTTTCCTGTGCAGGTACTTCATGCTGGTGGTAGCGCTGCAGGCCCAGTCTCAGAGTCAGAGCTACACTGTGACAGCGCAGGCATCCGAGAGGATCATAGTGAGGGTGAGGAGTCTGTGTGTGTCTCTGTGTGTGTGTGTGTCTGTCTCTGTGCTTGTGCATCTCTATATGTGCGTGTGTCTCTGTGTGTCTTTGTAAGTCCTCTATTCTCCTCAGAATTAACAGCTAATATTTATTCTTCAGTGTTCAGTACTAGCGGTTCCCAGGCTGATAAAGTGTGCAGTGTCAATATTAACAGTGTGCTGCTCTGCCCTGCAGGCCTCGAACCCGGGTCAGTTTGAGAGTGACAGTGACGTGCTCTGGCAGCGCGGTCAGCTCCCGGACACCGTGTTCCATCACGGCCGTGTTGGGGTCAACACGGACCGGCCCGATGAGGCTCTTGTCGTCCACGGCAACATCAAGGTCATGGGGTCACTCATGCACCCCTCGGACATCCGGACTAAGGAGAACGTGCAGGAGGTCAGTACCCACCCCAGTACCAACGACCCTCTCCCCTCTCCCCTTGCTCCTCCCCTCCCCTCTCCCCTCTCATCCCTTCTCCCCCCTTCTCCCCTCTCCCCCCTCATCCCTTCTCCCCCCTTCTCCCCTCTCCCCCCTTCTCCCCTCTCCTCCCTTCTCCCCTCTCCCTGGTTCATTCTCTTTGTCTGCTTGCAGGTTGACACCACAGAGCAGCTCAAGCATATCTCCCAGATGAGACTGGTCCACTACCAGTATAGACCAGAATTCGCTGCTACTGTGGGCATCGACACCACTGCTGAGACAGGTAATACATTACACCTGAGACAGGCAATACATTTACCTGAGACAGCTATAATACATTACACCTGAGACAGCTATAATACATTACACCTGAGACAGCTATAATACATTACATCTGAGACAGCTATAATACATTCACCTGAGACAGCTATAATACATTACACCTGAGACAGGTAATACATTACACCTGACAAACACTGCTCGCCTGGACGAATGACAAACACCTGAGAAGGTCCCTTTACCAGTGTGATGATGTCATGTCCTGTCCAGGTGTGATCGCGCAGGAAGTGCAGGAGATTCTTCCCGACGCGGTGAAGGAGTCGGGCGACGTCGTGTTTGCGAACGGAGAGACCATCGAGAACCTGCTGGTGGTGAACAAGGTGAGGACCTTCAATCTAATCAATCCAGATTATAGAGGAAGGATATCTATCTATCTATCTACCTATCTACCTGTCTACCTATCTATCTATCTATCTGTCTATCTATCTATATATATATTGAGCTTTCTGTCTCAGGATCGTATCTTCATGGAGAACGTAGGCGCGGTGAAGGAGCTCTGCAAGCTGACTGACAACCTGGAGACTCGAATCGACGAGCTGGAGAGATGGAGCAAGAAACTGGCCAAACTGAGGAGGCTGGACAGCATGAAATCAACTGTGAGCGGAGGAACTCTGAGGTGAGGAGAGGGGAGGAGAGGAGAGGAGAGGAGGGAGGCTGGACAGCATGAAATCAACTGTGAGCAGAGGAACTCTTGAGGAGAGGAGAGGGGAGGAGAGGAGAGGAGAGGAGGGAGGCTGGACAGCATGAAATCAACTGTGAGCGGAGGAACTCTTGAGGAGAGGAGAGGAGGATAGGGAAAGGGAACATCAAGGGAGAGGGGAGGGGATAGCGAACATCGAGGGAGGGGATAGGGAACATCGAGGGAGAGGGGATAGGGAACATTGAGGGAGAGTTGAGGGGACAGGGAACATCGAGGGAGAGGGGATAGGGAACATTGAGGGAGAGTTGAGGGGACAGGGAACATCGAGGGAGAGGGGAGGGGATGGGAAGCCCCTGAATTGGAAGCCTGGTTCCTCAGAGATGATTTCCAGTAACTCTGCAGGTTAACACGCCTCTGCATTTCCTTCACAGCCAGTCAGGAAGTCAGTTTAGCCGGGCGGGAAGCGGGCCATACAAGAAGAGGCCGCCCAAGGTGGGCAGCAAGGTGGGTGCTTCATCTGATCCAGTGATTGCAATGCTGTGTGTGTATTTGTTCTGCTTCCACTCCTGGCTCAGTCAGGCAGACAGTGACCCTGCAGTGAGACCCCCTTCCTGTACCTGAGCTGCTCCTGCTCGTTAAATACAGTCAGTCCTTCACTGCTTTGAATCCCTTCTTCAGCCAGCGACGTTCCGGAGTTCAGAGTGGACAGCACCTCACAGTGGTGGGTTCCAGTACTGCAACCACACAGGAGCCACTGAGCTCCATGCTTATGGATTGATCACTACAGTCACATTGTACAAGTCCAAACTAGACAAGCTGTTCTGCTGCAAAATACACAGTGCATTGCACAGCCATTCCAGTTAGAGAATAAATAGGGATAACAAAATTATCTGTAGAGTGAAGAGTCTCTCTCAGTGTGTCTGTGTCCCTCTGTCTCAGTGATTGACCTCTGTGTCTCTCTGTCTCACTGATTGACCCCTGTGTCTCTCTGTCCTCTCAGAGTCCGAGCGTGTCCGAGCAGAGCTGTATCAGCCACCGCTTCCTGCAGGGCACCATCCTCGCACTGGTCATCATCATGGCCTTCAGGTAAGAGGTGACCGGTCACTCTGCCACACTGACCTCTCGGGACCCACACCTTCAAACACTCGAGCCCTTCACTTTAACCTCCGAGTGGAAACACTGAACCCAAACTGCAGCATCAATGGGATTCCATCAGCTCCTCTAAGAATCTACATGTAGCCTCTTCTGACGCCAGCAGTCAAGGGCTGTGTTAGTCTGCTGACTTCGAAAGTGCCCTGGAGTAATGTAGCAGGTTCATTAAAGACCCTGCCTCTAATACAGACTCTGCAGTAAAGACCCTGCCTCTAATACAGACTGCAGTAAAGACCCTGCCTCTAATTCAGACTCTGCAGTAAAGACCCTGCCTCTAATACAGACTCTGCAGTAAAGACCCTGCCTCTAATACAGACTCTGCAGTAAAGACCCGGTCTCTGATCTGGCAGCTCCAGTACAGATGGCTTGCCCAGTGTTCCCTGTCCAATGCTTGTCCTTCTTTCTCTGCAGTGTCATCTCCATGTCCACGCTGTACGTGCTGACGCTGCACAACCGCAGTGAAATCGACGCTGAAGGGTAGGTGCCCCCTCTGCGCTCTCTCGACTCTCACACACCCCCCTCTCTGAACACGCCCCTTTCAAGTTGAACGATTCCTGCTGTCTCCTCTGTTCACGTCTCTCTTTCTTTTTTCACTCTCTCGTTCCCCCTCTTTGCCCTGCACTGTCTGCACTTGGCCTGTAGTTCGGTCGCCATGGCTACCATCTGCATAGTGACCATGTCCTGGAGGCATGGTCTAAGTGCCACAGTCACACTCTGTCCACGGTATGTCCACTCTGTCTCTCTGTCTCTTTATAAATGTATCCATGAGTATAAAAATGCAATCTGAACGTACACAGCAGCTTGGTGAAGGTTGGTACAAAGTCAAGGCAGTTACCATGTGCTTTGGCTACTTGGCTGATGAGCTCGTTTCAGGACAATATTGCTAACTGGCATTCTTTGTTTGATACTTTTCACTGCATCACACAAGGTGCAGGTTTGTGTCATTCCAGCTGACTGGGAAAGCTGTAAAGCTATAGAATTATACCATCCTTTATTTCCATCCAAAATCAGGGTTACGGACTCTATTAAAATGGGGTTTGTTTTACTGACTGTTAGTAAATTTATGGCTGGCTGGCTGGCTGGCCCCTCTGCCCTGAGGAAGGACTTTCGCTCATGTTTCATCAGTAATAATTAATTCAAAGTGGAGATAGTACAGTGGTAGATCTGCTGTTTAAAAGTTTTGGGTTTGATAATCCCTCCTCTCTTCAGTGGCATGAAACTGCAATTGTGCAATAAGGTCCACAACTCCCTAATTGTGCAATCCCTGAAAAGGGAAGTTACTCTCATATGCAAGGTTAGACTGCGAGACATGTCAGAAGGAGCATGCTGTGCTGTTCTCTTTGGAGTCCTGGGTTCAATTCCAGGTAATTCCTTCTCTCACCTTCTTCTGACCCCCCCCCCCTTAATCTTTCTCTTCCTCCTGTGGAAACACAACCAACATTGTTACTTACCTCAGGAACCAGATTTATTTTAAAGTACAGTTAGAAATCAGCTGGATTTGAACCCAGTCCCCCAAGGGGAAACAGCACGGCATGCTAGTGAATTATCCCACTGCGCCACTTGCCTCCATGCGAGAGTCTAGCGTCGCATATCAGATCTTATATCCACCTCTGTATATGATCATTTTGAATGCTCAAGACGGCTGTCCCGTTTTGTAAGGTTTCTCGTTTGTCCTTTACTGGGACAGGTCCGCTCCTGATTTTGGCAAGTCCCGGCAGTCCACCTTTTCCCCGGACTTCCCTGGAACCACCCCCCCTTCGCAAGGTAAGACTCCCTCCACCCCCACCTTGTCTGTTTATAATGTTTCTCTGTAACGCGCCACATCAGTGCGTCAGAAACAAGCTTGTGGGGAATATTACTGTAACAAAAAAAACAACTGAAAACTGAATGTAGGCAATCTCCCCGAGTCTCTCATGATGTCTTCTTGTTTGTTTGTTGTGAATGTTGCAGTCCCGCCCTCCCCTACTCTGTCAAATCAGGACGTGTGCTGTTCCTCCAACCTTACCATAACCAACCAATCAGCAACCACCCTCTCCTTTAGCACTAACCAATCCACTGCAGGTAAGAGCTCTCCCCCTTCTCCTGTCGTGCTGTGAATGAACATCTCTGGCTAATAACCGGTGCAGTTTCATTATTGCACTGTCAGCGTTCATAGTCTGTTGGCCTTTCAGTCGCCTGTCCCCTCTCTCTCTCTCTCAGATCCCAGTGCTCCCACCTCCACTGCTGGGATGACCAATAAGAAGGCTAAGTCCCGTCAGAGTGAGAAGGAGGGTCGGTTTCGGAGCCGGCTCACCCCCGCGCCGCCCCCTCACAGCACTCACATCCAGGGCAAGTCCAAGAGACCGCCTGAGCTGGGGAGGGCAGCAAACACACTGCCGGGGGGCGGGCAAGACCTGCCCCTGCCCCTGCGCCAGCGCAGAGCAAAGACTGCCTGTGAGTAGCTGTCTGATCACCCTGCCAGCACTCTGCTTGTTCAACTGTATGTGATCAATCGATTGATTGATCAATCAATTGATTCATTGGTTGATTGATTGTGTTCCAGGGCCGGACCCCGCTCTGAGCTCCCTGCGGATTTTGGAGACAGACCAGCCAATCACAGCGCAGCACTGCACCCTGCCTGAGTCATGCAGGTTAGCGGGGTGGTGTGTTTGTGTAATGGTGGTGTGTGTGTTTTCAGAGTGCAGTTCTGTAGCAGGTTGTGTATGTGTAACGGTTGTGTGTGTGTTTGTTTCAGCCCCGGTAACTACAGCTACACCGTCCTGCTGAGCAGCAACAGCACCGCGGGCCGAGTCGGACTCACCCTGGAGATGAAGTGAGTCTCTGCAGCTCCAACTCAGCCACTCCCCCAGCACTGGTTGATTTATCTGTGTAAAACTAGCTCGACGCTCATTGCGATCTTACCCTCTCCCTCTCCTCAGCTCCTCCTCTCCGCTGCTGGTGCTGCTGTGTGGGGTCAGCAGGGGGCGCCCCTGTGCCAAGAGCCTGGATACACAGAGGGGCCTGGACATGACCTCCACAAAGGTACTGAATACTCACGCACATGCACACAGAGAGGGGCCTGGACATGAACTCCACAGAGGCACTTTATAGAAACTGACACAACCATCTGGACACAATGAGATTATTGGGTTACGTGCACTGACTCCTTTCTCGTTCTCTCTCTCTATCTCCTTCCTCCCCCATTCCATCTCTCTCCTCTCAGGGCATGGCTCATCGGTGGCCTCTAGAGGTTATTCCATTCCATAACATCGCGTATCACTTCCGGGTCGCCAAGTCTGTAAGTTGCTCATTTATATGTCCTGCTGTGCGTGTTCAAGTCTGTAAGTTGCTCACTTATATGTCCTGCTGTGCGTGTTCAAGTCTGTAAGTTGCTCACTTGTATGTCCTTCCAGACCAGTTCACTCTCTCCCCAGTGAGCATCCTCTAGTAAAGCTAGTGGAGCGCTTCAGGGCGGGAGAGGCAGAGACAGGAATAGTGAAAGGATCAGTTCAATATTTCTACACACTTTCTGATCATTTGCTAGATCGATGTAATAGAAGTTGATGTGTGACCCTGTCTGACTTTTGACATGTCTCCTTGCAGCAGGAAGTGACCTGTGAAAGCAAGCACGTGGAGGCGGGACTACCCTTTGCCAACTACCACTTCCTGTTCCTGCAGGCGTGTGTCTGAAAGGGGAGTGTCTTACACCAGGTGCATTGTGGGACAGAACCACTATGTATATATCTCCTTGCACTTCCTGTTTCCAGAGTGACCCCCACAGTATCCTGTGCGGGGAGGGAGGGAGGGAGGGGGTCACCATGCTGTACATTAAAACAGCTTCATTATTGAGAGGTTCAATCCAGCAGAGGACAAACCAGTTACAGGAGATCCCTCCCCCTCCCCCTCCTCCTCCCCCCCTCCTCCTCCTCTACAAAACAACTTTGGCACTTGCTGTGTATTTTTTTAATTGTATTTCTTGTCTCATTTTAACTGACACTTTGTTTCAAGTGGCATTAACTTCACTCTGTAATCACACTGCAGCAACACACTGATTACACTGTAATTACACTGCAGCAACACACAGATGACACTATAATTACACTGCAGCAACACACAGATGACACTGTAATTACACTGCAGCAACACACAGATTACACTGTAATTACACTGCAGCAACACACAGATGACACTAATCACACTGCAGCAACACACTGATTACACTGTAATTACACTGTAGTAACACACAGATGACACTGTAATCACACTGCAGTAACACGCATTACGCTGTAGTTACATTGTAGAAATGCACTGTAATTACACTGCAGCAACAAACAGATTACACTGTAATCACACTGCAGCAACACACAGATTACACTGTAATCACACTGCAGCAACACACAGATTACACTGTAATCAAACTGCAGCAACAGACAGATTACACTGTAATCACACTGCAGCAACAAACAGATTACACTGTAATCACACTGCAACAACACACAGATTACACTGTAATCACACTGCAGCAACACACAGATTACACTGTAATCACACTGCAGCAACACACAGATTACACTGTAATCACACTGCAGCAACACACAGATTACACTGTAATCACACTGCAGCAACACACAGATTGCACTGTAATCACACTGCAGCAACACACAGATTACACTGTAATCACACTGAAGCAACACACAGATTGCACTGTAATCACACTGCAACAACACACAGATTACACTGTAATCACACTGCAGCAACACACAGATTGCACTGTAATCACACTGCAGCAACACACAGATGACACTAATTACACTGCAGGAACACAAAGTGTAATTAAAGAAAAGCCTGATCAGTAATGGGCCAATTATTTTTATACAAATTCTATTTATGTTACAAGCCGCCTTTCCTTTGCACCAAGTGAACAGCAGCAGAGTCTGACTGGCTTTCGAGGCTGCTGCATGTGAACAGTGTGATCAGAGTTATAACAGTGCCACTGAAACACAAGTGTCCTGCTTCTACTTCTATACTCCAGCACTTGTATAATAATAAGGATGGCTAACTGGATTGTGATTAGCAGTTACACTGGATTGTACTGGTCTGAACTGGGTTTCAACACCACACGGAACTGACTTTGGACTACTGCTGGGAATAGCAGATAAAACACTGGACATCTCGTAGCAACTGCACTGGATAGGAATCATACTGGAGTCCAGAATCACCTCATGCATATTGAAATCTAACAAGTGATACACAGTGTATGCATATTGAAATACACACATGCAAGCATAATTCACTGCACTGAAATCCTGCTGTTAATTCAAACAGAGCATCTCAGAGTGTTGGTTTTAATGTCTTTCTTATTAGGACTGTGTCTCCTTACACTGCCCCGACGCTCAACTCCAAGCTATGTGGATATGCTAAGTTTCCCAGGAGATTAAGCTTGTAGAGTTTCTCAATAATATAATAAGATAAAAAGAGGTGCCTCTAGTACAGGCTACTGCTGATGATTCATCTCAAAGCAACACTGTCACTGGGCAGGTATCCTCGCTCCAGTCAATGCATCTCATACAGGTAGTTCTACACTGTGTTTATTCAGACCAGGGCGGGTGTGAAGCACACCCCTCATCTCATACAGGTAGTTCTACACTGTGTTTATTCAGACCAGGGCGGGTGTGATGCACACCCTTCATCTCATACAGGCAGTTCTACACTGTGTTTATTCAGACCAGGGCGGGTGTGATGCACACCCCTCATCTCATACAGGCAGTTCTACACTGTGTTTATTCAGACCAGGGCGGGTGTGATGCACACCCCTCATCTCATACAGGCAGTTCTACACTGTGTTTATTCAGACCAGGGCGGGTGTGATGCACACCCCTCATCTCATACAGGCAGTTCTACACTGTGTTTATTCAGACCAGGGCGGGTGTGATGCACACCCCTCATCTCATACAGGCAGTTCTACACTGTGTTTATTCAGACCAGGGCGGGTGTGAAGCACACCCCTCATCTCATACAGGCAGTTCTACACTGTGTTTATTCAGACCAGGGCGGGTGTGAAGCACACCCCTCATCTCATACAGGCAGTTCTACACTGTGTTTATTCAGACCAGGGCGGGTGTGAAGCACACCCCTCATCTCATACAGGCAGTTCTACACTGTGTTTATTCAGACCAGGGCGGGTGTGAAGCACACGCCTCACTTCCTGTGCATCACTTTAAACGTGTCTCACTTCCTGCACCGCCCAACAAAGAAGCAGCACTATGCAAACTCACACACTGTGGACCAAAGGACTTAGATATTCCAAAAACAGAACGACCTTTAACCTCCCCAAACTGTGAGCTCCTGCTGGGCCAGGATGCAGTCTGGTAGGGGTGGGGTTGGGGGTGCAATATCGCCTCTTTCACCCCCCACCCAACCGCGCCTCCCAAACAAAGTTAAAGACGTGTTCTTATTGTTACACTGTGTTCTGAAGCTTTACTGTTACAAAACCAAACACTGGAAAGAGACCGGAGAGTCCATGCTGACAGACAGAGCGTTCTGAGAGAATGTTCCGAGACAGACAGAGTGTTCTGCGAGAATGTTCCGAGACAGACAGAGCGTTCTGAGAGAATGTTCCGAAACAGACAGAGCGTTCTGAGAGAATGTTCCGAGATAGACAGAGCGTTCTGAGAGAATGTTCCGAAACAGACAGAGCGTTCTGAGAGAATGTTCCGAGACAGAGCGTTCTGAGAGAATGTTCCGAGTCAGACAGAGCGTTCTGAGAGAATGTTCCGAGACAGACAGAGCGTTCTGAGAGAATGTTCCGAGACAGACAGAGCGTTCTGAGAGAATGTTCCGAGACAGACAGAGCGTTCTGAGAGAATGTTCCGAGACAGACAGAGCGTTCTGAGAGAATGTTCTGAGACACACCGAGCGTTCTGAGAGAATGTTCCGAGACAGACAGACAAAGTGTTCTGGAATGAGGTCACAGAGACAGGCTGCACTAAGAGGTGATGCTACCTCGGTCACCCCGCTCCGTAGGGGCAGTGCTGTCTCTCGTGAAGGGATGGAGGGCTTTACTCTCCAGCAGGGTCGATCCCTCACTTTTTACAAGCACTACATTGAAATGTTTTACACTGTATTTTTGGCAGAGCACATAAAAGTAAAAAATCGAAAAAAATTCAAACATCAATTAAACTAAATGTATACACACTGACGTCACTTATCATAGTGGAAGGTAGACAGCACATCTTCAGTGTAGGACTATAAGTTATAACTGCAAGATTATAATTATTTAGTGGTTTTTTTTTTTTTTTTGGTAATGTAGGAAAATGGCATTCTACAGCTTTATTTGTTGTTTTGTTTTTGTGTAAATATAATGCGCCTATAAGACACCCTGAAATAGGAACTGTGCTGCGGAGAGCTGTGTGCTCAGTCTTTGTCGTGCCAAATCTCACAGCCCAAACTAATCTCACCATTGGGATTAACAAACAACACCCTGCTCCTTAGCCATAGCGTGGGTGTGAGAGAGTGACAGTGTGTGAGAGAGAGCGAGAATGAGAGCGAGTGTGAGACAGTGATAGGGAGTGTGTGAGAGGGAGAGTGAGTGTGTGAGGGAATGCGAGAGAGAGTGCGTGTGAGTGATAGGGAGTGTGTGAGAGAGAGAGAGTGATAGGGAGTGTGTGAGAGAGAGTGTGAGGGAATGCGAGAGAGAGTGCGTGTGAGAGTGATAGGGAGTGTGTGAGAGAGAGAGAGAGTGATAGGGAGTGTGTGAGAGAGAGTGTGAGGGAATGCGAGAGAGAGTGCATGTGAGAGTGATAGGGAGTGTGTGAGAGAGAGAGAGTGATAGGGAGTGTGTGAGAGAGAGTGTGAGGGAATGCGAGAGAGAGTGCGTGTGAGAGTGATAGGGAGTGTGTGAGAGAGAGAGTGATAGGGAGTGTGTGAGAGAGTGTGAGGGAATGCGAGAGAGAGTGCGTGTGAGAGTGATAGGGAGTGTGTGAGAGAGTGTGAGGGAATGCGAGAGAGTGCGTGTGAGAGAGTGAGTGTGTGAGGGAGAGAGTGTGTGAGAGGGCGAGACAGAGAGAGGGAGTGTGTGAGAGGGAGCGAGTGTGTGTGCGAGGGTTTCTTTAAGCCAGACGGTGGGTGTGAGGGTGAGAGGGTTGGTAGAACACTACTCCTAACCCAGCGAGAGGGAGGCGAGTGTGAGCCCCAGACCCCTGTGTTGCTCACAGTTAAGAGTCCTGCAGTTTCAATGCTTTCAGGACCCAGCCCTCCGAATTGGGCAAAGTGCTTGACCAAAGCAGCAGAAACGAAATCAGGGGCTTCAAGAATAAAAACACAAGCTTGTTAAAAAAAATAAAAACATAACTTTTATTAAAATCTACTACATGGAAAGTAAAGCTTAAAGCTGGTGTAAATATGTATTGTACTGATCTTGCTGTTGCAATCTGATTTTTATTATAATTTTTTTTAAATTTAAATTCTTTGAAATTTTACAATCACTGATTTGTAACCCTTTGTATATGACCACACACGTCGTTCTATATCTGAGCTCAGTGTCACCTGCCCTGTGCGGAGCTGTGTGATGCTCTAACAGGTCTCTGTACCATTATTACTGTGTCGTTATTATTATTATTATTACTGCTTTGCTATTTATTGTGCGGTTCTTTCACAGCTGATTCGTTACTTTTCCCTGAATTATGGAAATGAAATCTCTGTAACTCTTTGCTGAAGCTTCTATGCATTGTTAACATGTTTCTTGTTTACTTTTGTTTTTCTTATTTTTTTAATACAATATTCTTTATTCTCATTAAGTCACCTGTCTCAAATTATTTGAAGATATATACAGTAGATGTGTGTGCTACAACATGACAGTGTGTGTGTGCTACAACACGACAATGTGTGCGTGTGCTACAACATGACAGCGTGTGTGCTACAACACGACAATGTGTGCGTGTGCTACAACATGACAGCGTGTGTGCTACAACATGACAGCATGTGTGTGTGTGCTACAACATGACAGCGTGTGTGTGTGTGCTACAATACGACAGAGTGTGTGTGTGTGTTACAATACGACAGCGTGGGTATGTGTGTGCTACAACACGACAGAGTGTGTGTGCTACAACATGACAGCGTGTGTGTGTGTGTGCTACAATACGACAGCGTGTGTGTGTGCTACAATACGACAGAGTGTGTGTGTGCTACAATACGACCGTGGGTGTGTGTTACAACATTTCTACTTTACCCTCTACCTTTCACCATGTTTAAGTTATTTGCTTTGTGAACAGACAGACAGACACACACACACACAGACGGCTTCATCCCCAGTGCTGTCAGCTCCTCACAATCACATACCCGAATCTCCCAAATATTGTTACTTAAAATGAGAAAAGAACAATGGTTTCCTATGAAAAAATCTTGTGTTTATTCGGTGGATGGCTCCCCTCCCCTCCCCAGGTCAGTGCTCAGTTTGTACAGAATCTGTGAAAAACAGTTGCAATAAGAAATGCCTGCGTTGCCATGGCAATGTTGAAGTCCACGCCCCTGGAATGTTGCTGTGGTGTGTAGCCCCTCCCCTTTTCTCTCTGCAACAGGAAGTCAGAAAAAAAACTGAGAATCAGTTAATGTATGCGTTCATATAATAATAATAAAAAAACACAATTTCAATTATAAAATTGTACATCATAGTCACCTTACTGGAGCACTAGATTCAAGCAGCAAAATTCAAAACCAAGAAAAAGCTCAAATGTGCAGCTGTGACCCCTCTGAGATTTATAAAGTAATTCTGCTCCTCTGCAGGATTTCTCTCACCGTGCCCTATTTCACATACTGCAGTTAAGCACACAGGAGAGGTCTCAGCGGCTGGGAGTCTGTACGCACAGGAAAGCAGCGAAAACCTAAAACAAATACTAACCGACATCCCGTCTGAAATAAAAATACTGAACCCCACCCTCCCCTGCCACGAGAGGGGCACACTCCATCCCCCCAGCCTGCCCCGCGACACCCCTTTAATGAAACACTTGAAGCCAGCTTACCAGCATGCCTCAGACGTAGATGCCGACCCACAGCAGCAGGAAGAGCACCCCGAAGCCCATGAAGACCGAGGCGACCAGCGAGATGAGCAGCTCCTTGTAGATATCACGAGTGTACTTGGTGGAGGTCACCTCATAGCTGAGGCAAGGAGTCAAGGAAACAGGACTGTATCACAGCACAGCTGTGCACTGCAGACTGTATCACAGCTGTGCACTGCAGACTGTATCACAGCTCTACAATAGACTATCACAGCACTCGAACTGCTCCCTATCGCCATCGTCTTTTCACAGGCACTCAGCCAATGGCACAACAGTGCAACAGTGCCATCTAGAGGCTGCTTTTCTCTCCTCAAGCAGTACACTATACGGGTCAATGTCACAGTGTTACTCTGTGCTACACAGTAACGAACCTAGCCTCTGCTAAACCCACAACCACTCACCTGCACAGCTAGTACAGAACAACCGTGTGGGGTCTCAATGCTTCAGTCTTAAAATGTACAAAATGCCAGGTCTTCACATCAAGCTCACTATTTACGAGCGAGGTTCGGAACAGCTGATTGAAACCCTGTCAAGCCCGGTCTTAAAAGGTTTCTGTGCTGCTCTCAAACCACTAGTTAGTTCCCTGTGTCCAGTCCAAGGCAGCCGGTTCTCGTTCAGGGACCGGATTGTGCCGTGCTGGCAGAAGGATACACGAAGAACCAGGCGGTGAAGAACATGCCGATGGCGAGCAACACCACGGTGAGGTGAGGGAAGACAGCCGGGTTCACCGGGCTGGTGTATCGAGTCATTGCCTCCAGCTCCTAGACAGAGAGAGAGATCGGCGGGTTCAACACACACAGACAGAGACAGAGAGAGAGAGAGAGAGAGACAGGCGGCTACGGAATGCGTATAAATATTAAACACAAACAGAAATCTTACTAGGCAAGAATTGTACAGTTTTATGAGGATTAAACGTAGATTTACATTATTATAAATAACTGCCCTGTCGTGAAGCAGTTTCAGCTGCTAGTATAGGCTGTACTGTGCGCTTAGTCCCACTCCCCACGCCTTCCGGACTCTGTGCTTAATTAAGCCAGAAGTGATACCCGGAGAGCTGGAACGGGAGTCTCGTTCACATCCTTCTCATGGGTTACAATTTAGCATGCTCGATATTAACTTGAAGTTTTCAGTTGGGTAGCAACGTGGATTTAATAAGAGTGCCGTGCATAAGATAGGAAGGCGCTCCGCGTTTTAAAATGACTTTAGATATTTAAGAAAGTACGTACATTAAATTATCCCAGTACTGTACCACAACACTCCCAAATAAAAATCAAACAGTCCATCTTTGTAATGTTTTTAATTTATGCAGAGATCCTGAGATCGTTAGCTTGACACTGCAGACTGGGTGTTTATTGAGCTGCGTGTTTGTGTGTGTAGGGTCTAGGGACGGGTGCACCAGTAACTGTGCTGGGATACAGCGTACCGAACCAAAACCTCATGAGTAATTACAATAATCACCGAGGCAGGACCTCGACTGGTTTATTATTACACTTTTACCGTAGCTATATAACGCATTAAAACGCACACTAGAGTAATGAGGACACTATTTCTAGCTGGATTTGCACGTTAGATACTCACCATGTCGTTTCTGTCTCCAAGTCTCTCTCAGGAAGGCCACGTAGCTGCGGAACAGCCGGGTCATCAGTCGCCTGTCACCCGGGGCAGTATGGGAAATGTAGTTCCGAGGGTCCCGCTTCTCTGGCATGAAATGTAGGATTGGAGAGCAGAGAGAGACGGCGCACTTTAATTTAATAACATGTTTCTAAAATAGATATCAGTGTTCCTGCAAATTAAATAACATTACACTAAAAACCTTGCTTCAGGCACAACAGCTGCCTGTCCGAGAACTACAATTCCCAACTATCGGACTATAAAGCGCTTAAAACCAATGAGAAGCGCTTACGTTTAACGGGGCGGGTCTGATACAAGGAGTATCAGCCCTATAACAATAATTAATAACAACGATCTTTCATTGCGTGTGACTTCAATAGCACGGCTCGGCTCTCCGCGGAAAAGAGGCATAATTGTACTGAAATTGGTTGTTTACCTACAATATATTATGACCAGTCCTCCAATCGTTAACTGAATTAAATTGAATAATAATAATAATAATAATAATAATAATAATAATAATAATAATAATAATAATAATAATAATAATAATGTAGTTTTGCAATTTAAACTCGTCTGGCAATTGATTACTACAGTGTCTCTCCTGTAGGCATGTAGCTCCAGGCCGGGTCGTGTAATTACACGAGAGCGCCACACAGCGGCAGCAAAGCACCGCTACGAGCTGGTGGAGTCTGTCTGTGCTTGTTTGCTATTACCGCTGTATACAATACAACCCGGTTAGGTTTGATCAGGGTTAACCATTTAGTATTTTACTGTTATGTAAACAATCAATAAAAAAGTAACAGACTGATATAAATAGCGCTGGCATTAGATTTACATGCAGAGCGTGCTATTTTCGGAGCTGCCCCTTTCTCCAGTGTAAAGGAGCGCGTTGTACTGAATTAACACACACATCCTGGATTTGTCTTGGTGATGAAAATAGAAGGCGTGTGCGTGCATCAGAAAGCATGGGGGCTGACTCACATACACTGTAATACAAGAGCAGTGACACAGCATTACAGAGAAACCTTGCTATCAAACAGCATCTCCTCCAGGGATAATTACAATACCAGCCCAGCCACTGCACTGTAGAGGACACCACACAGAGCACACCACACACAGAGCACCACACACACAGCACCACACACAGAGCACCACACACACAGAGCGCGCACACACACACACACACAGCACCACACACAGAGCACACCACACACAGCGCACACACACAGAGCACCACACACACACAGCACCACACACAGAGCGGGGACACACACAGCACCACACACAGAGCACACCACACACAGAACACCACACACACAGCGCACACACACGGAGCACACCTCACTGCAGGTTACCTGGGGGCATTTTGAGATAAGTGTTTGAAAACATGTTTGATAAATGAAGGGTCTACTTTACTGTGTGGCTCTGGATCCAGATTCCAGGCCAGTCACACATGCACTCTACAGTGTGGATCGCATGCCGGTGGACTCTGTTACTGTGAGTAGCTCTTGCTGTTGTGCTGGACTCAGACAGGCACACACACTGTGGGAAACAGTACTGGCTGTACTGGCTATTCAGTACTGGCTAGATGAAAACACACAGGAGAGTTTTTGAAGAAAGGTAAATCAGGTCATTTTTTTTACTATGCATTAAAATTGTGTACAATGTGAATTAGGTGAAATCAGAACAAAAACACAAACCCACTGTTCAAGTTTTCAGTTGTTTTGAATGCTGTGAAGCCCAGGGCTGCCGTTACCCGGTCTCAGAATCCCAGCTGCCTGGACTGAAGGTGTGAGATCAGCAGCCCCACTCCACCTGTCACTTCACTGTGCCAGCAGTGGAATCATGCAGCCCAAAGTGAAGCTGGTGGCTTCATATGACTATAGAAGCTCAGAATTACACAGTCATGTCCAGGGAAAAGTGGAACAGCAGCAGGTGACTGACAGCGAGTTGTGTAGGAAAAACAAGAGAGAAACAAACACACATTCTCATATACAACTGGGAATTGAATACAAAAGCATTACAAAAAACCATCAGCACTTAAAGATATACAAGCATATCCAATCCAACCATATTCTATTATAAAAAATAAACCCTCCACACACACACACACACACACAGAGCGCGTTGAGGGGTCCACTGACGCTGGGACCAGCACTGAAGGGGACAGTCTCTCTTTGCTCCTCCTGAGGGAAAAGCTGGACAATCTCATCCCCTTTCTGTTCACAGGCTGTCTCTTCATTTCCTTACACAGGACACGGTGCAGTTAGTGACGCGCTGACCTCACATCCTGCCGCGAGAGAATTGATGGCGCAGCCAGGCCGAGTCCTCGTAGAGCCGCGTGTCTCCCAGACACTCCGCAGTGTGCTTGTAGAAGTAATAGTACAGCACGGCCACTGAGGGGTTAAACACAGAGAAGGCGGTCAGACACTCAGCAACCCAGTGCAGTACCCTGCCTGTGTGCCTGTGGAAGTGTCTCTGTGTGGCAGCGTGTGTGTCAGTGTGTGTGGCGGCGTGGGTGTGTCAGTGTGTCTGTGTGTGGCAGCGTGTGTGTCTCTGTGTGGGATGTATGTGTGTCTCTGTGTGGCATGTGTGTGTGTCTCTGTGTGGGATGTGTGTGTGTCTCTGTGTGGCATGTGTGTGTGTCTCTGTGTGGCATGTGTGTGTGTCTCTGTGTGGCATGTGTGTGTGTCTCTGTGTGGCATGTGTGTGTGTCTCTGTGTGGCATGTGTGTGTGTCTCTGTGTGGCATGTGTGTGTGTCTCTGTGTGGCATGTGTGTGTGTCTCTGTGTGGCATGTGTGTGTGTCTCTGTGTGGCATGTGTGTGTGTCTCTGTGTGGCATGTGTGTGTGTCTCTGTGTGGCATGTGTGTGTGTCTCTGTGTGGCATGTGTGTGTGTCTCTGTGTGGCATGTGTGTGTGTCTCTGTGTGGCATGTGTGTGTGTCTGTGTGGCATGTGTGTGTGTCTCTGTGTGGCATGTGTGTGTGTGTCTCTGTGTGGCATGTGTGTGTGTGTCTCTGTGTGGCATGTGTGTGTGTGTCTCTGTGTGGCATGTGTGTGTGTGTCTCTGTGTGGCATGTGTGTGTGTCTCTGTGTGGCATGTGTGTGTGTGTCTCTGTGTGGCATGTGTGTGTGTCTCTGTGTGGCATGTGTGTGTGTGTCTCTGTGTGGCATGTGTGTGTGTCTCTGTGTGGCATGTGTGTGTGTCTCTCTGTGTCGCAGCGAGTCTCTCTGTGTCGCAGCGCGTCTCTCTGTGTTTCTCTGCAGATTTACTCACTGAGACGCTGGAACACAAAGAGAGCCTGCAGCCCGTCCGTCCACACGTACCGGTCAGAGTGCTGCCAGCGCAGGTTCTGGGGATATTAAGACAGACAGACAGGGATTTCAAACACAGACACCAACAGTCAGACACTCAAGACTCCCAAGAAAGTGAACTGAGAACAACAGACCCCCCTGGAATCCAGATATAACTATCGCTCCTCATCTCAATGCAGAACAGTTCGGTCTAGAGATCAGGGTTGAGAGACTTGGGTTCAAATCCCCTACACAGCTCTGCCTGCAGCCTAGTGGTCAGAGTGAAGGACTGGGAGCCAGGGGATCACACACCGCTCAGTAGTGGAAGGACGTTGTGATTGAGGTCCTGGGTTCGAATTCTCCTGTGGTTTGTAAGGCAGTGCCAGGCTGCATCCTTATCCCTGAGTCACTCTTTGTCATTCCCTGACACTGAGAGGCTGAGCTGCTAATATCACATTCACTAATACCTGAGCCCAGTCTCCTTGGCAGGTGCAATGTGAAGGAGACTAATTCATCACCTGCACTGCAGGAGGGGAGAGAGAAGAGAGGGTGAAGAGAGAAAGAGACTGATGACTCACCAGCCCCACACTCCCAGTACAGCCCGTCACTCACCATCACCCACACGTGGAAGGCTATGCTCAGCCCGAGGTAGAAGGCAGACACGATGAGCAGCCCTTTGAAGCGCTGCAGCAGCAGGGTGACCAGCCCCACCTGGAACACGAAGGTGTTGAAGAACATCAGCAGTATGATGATCACATTGAACAGGATCGCAATGTCCTGGATACTGAGAGAGGAGACACACACAGAGCAGGGTGAGGGCAATGTCCTGGATACTGAGAGAGGAGACACACACATAGAGAAAGCAGGGTGAGGGCAATGTCCTGGATACTGAGAGAGGAGTCACAGGCCCCTCACCCCGCTCACTCACATGAACAGCACCAGTTGCCCGCTCCCCTGCCCCTGCCCCTCTCACTGACTCACATGAAGAGCACCAGCTGTATGACGGGGGCGGCTCTCAGCAGCTCACTGAAGGAGTTCACAAAGAGGTCGAAGGTGAGCAGCAGGAGCTGCACCAGCAGCACCAGCGAGTAGTTACTGGTCTGGAGCATCACTGGGCCGGGTCAGCGAGGGGGGGCATCGGGGACCTGGGGTGAGGAGAGAGAGAGAGACAGAGTTACACACTCTCACACACAGGGACGAAGCACTATCCCAGGGACACACACAGCCAGCGAATCCATACCTACAGAGCACAGCTTTACACTAGCACACCATGAGACTAAACTAGAGGCTTCTATGGATATACTCAGAAAGCAGGTCATATACATACAGAAAAACAGACACACCTGCCCTGGGACTGGGGTTTCACAAACAGAGCACCCCTTCCCTCCCAGTGAGGCCATCCTGACTTACCCAGCGCTGGAGGAGGGGGTGCGGGGAAGAGATCCTTCTAGAAGAGAGGCTGCCTGACAGAGCAGAAACACAGGCCCAGAGTCCGAGCCACAGAGGGGCCCATACTCACTGCAGAGAGAGAGGGTGCAACACGGGACTGGCCTGACCCTCTGTGAGTGCGAGTGTGAGTGTGAGTGTGCACTCACTGGCACTGACAAATAAACAGCTCCCTGTCCTCTCTCCCCTTCTTCGTAGTATCTCTTCAAGGTTCTGGGAGACGATCTTCAGGTGCTTTCTCTTTGTCCCAACCTGTAGAAAGCCAAGACTATTTATATAACAGGTTCATGTAATTGGTGGTCTGGCTGCGTGTGTCGCGGCTCCCTGCTGTTTTGAATTCAAGAGAAAGCAGAGTGAGGGAAGAAGGCAGAGGAAGGATAATCAGGTTTAAGGAGATTACAGCAGATTACAGAAAAAGGGTCCTTTACTGGGGCTGGGAGGAGTGCAGAGCGACAGGCTCCCCCCACCCCCCACCTCAGCGGACCCGCAGACCCGCAGTTACGCAGACAGTGCTTATGAAACAGCAGGATTACTGTCCCGGGATCAGTGCTTCATTTCACAGAGTGCAGACTGATTCACTTGTGTTTAATCCCTGGAGCTGTGAGTGAGCTGCCACACAGCACATGCTGGGACACAGTCACCCAGGTTCAACCTCATGTTTATATGCTTCTTACAAGCTTTGAAACATTACCAGTTTTGTCTTGGTTTTATTGTGGAGGTGGTGCTCACACTGCTAAAAGATGGCTACCGCTAAAATGATTTATTACGACGTAACGTCCCTGTGACGTTTGTTGGTCGCATATTTATAGCAGCAGCTTGCGCAGTATCTCACTGCGGATTAGTTATTTAAATGCGTCTCCTACCGTCCAAGACTGCTGTGCTGAGCGTCAACTAGGAACCACTCGCTGCAGATTGGAATTCACTTCACAACATTGCAAACAGATACCCTGCAAGTCTCAGTGGAGTCGTGCGGTAGAGTCCTGCATGGGTCGGGTTCGGGTCGTTTTGTGAATTTTTTCGGGGTATGCGGTTCGGGTCACAAAATTTAATTTTCGGGGACAGGCTCAGGTGTGAATTAGAAATCACCAAAAACTTGTTCTGTTCCCTCAGCGTACTTGTCTGTAACCCTTTCCCGTACTAGAAGGTAATTGTATTCCCTGCCCTACACAGGAGGCGATTAGGGAGGAGGCAGCTGACTCTAGTGTTCTGGGTTTGTATTGCCACTTGTTTGATACGTTTGATAGGGCAGCAGTGTGGAGTAGTGGTTAGGGCTCTGGACTCTTGACCGGAGGGTTGTGGGTTCAATCCCCAGTGGGGACACTGCTGCTGTACCCTTGAGCAAGGTACTTTACCTAGATTGCTCCAGTAATAACCCAACTGTATAAATGGGTAATTGTATGTAAAAATAATGTGATATCTTGTAACAATTGTAAGTCGCCCTGGATAAGGGCGTCAGCTAAGAAATAAATAATAATAATAATAATAATACGTCGTGAGATCCTTTTATCACGTCTGCTTGGCGATATTAAAATGTCTGTGGACGAGGTGAAACGAAAGATAGCGCAGGGTGTATATCACGTAGCGGATAACAGCGGGACAGGTCAATCACAAGTGTGGAATTATTTTGGAATCACAGCGAATTAAAATAATGAACGTCTGACTGGATTAGTTGCTTGTAAAATCTGTCGTCATGTTTTTGTGAACGACAGCCACAAAACTGTCTCTGCGCAAGCGCAGGTGGAGCTCCCTTTCAACCGGTGGCACGAAATTAATAGACAGGCATTTTTAAGTAGAGATAGTTAATATGTCACAATATTAAAATATATCCAGACCACTAGAGAAAGCTGCCACGCTGTATAGCCCAACTCAATCTGTGAATGGTAGAGATATCTGTGTTAATGGGAGAGATTCAGTCGACGCAGGCAGTAGGTAAGGACAAACACTTGAGGGTTCGGGTCGGATCGCGGTAAGAAGACGGTGTTGCAGTGGGTTCGGTTCGGTCCGGGTCGTAAAAATCGGACCCACGCAGGACTCTGTGGTGAGGGACAGGCAGCGCCTCTTTATAGTGCTGTGAGAACGAGACTCAAATCAGAATCAAAATACAATTTCCCTACAACAATAACTCTGCGGTAGAGAGATCACCCCGCTCCTAACCACAGTGTGCTCGTCCCGTTCAGCTAATACAAACCATCTCTTCACAATTTACTGTCAGTTCCCACTTCGGTTATCCCCCAGTACTCTTTCACCTGAAAACCATCGTTCCCAGTTCGACCCCACGCTTCTCCCAGTTACCTGTTTCTTCTCAGGTTCCGTTTAGTCTCTGGCGTTGTTTCACTCCCATAGAAACGACAGACGCTTCGCAGAACGTCGAGTCTCACAGAAAGGAGGGCAGGTCGCTGGGAAATCCCGAGGCCCGCACTGCTATGCTCACTGACCCCTAGCGGCTGGGAGGAATCTACGTGTTGCTGTTTTTATTGCACGCTGTTTTGTCACACCTCCTCAAGGCTCGACTGGCTTTATATTTGTAAAGAGCTAGAGTGTCCACCTGTCCCTCTGTCCCGAATTCCTAGACTACAGTTTAGCCCTGTTACCAAACCTTCTCATAACAGCCTGGTCGACTCACACGTGAGAGAACTACATTTCCCATGACTCTTTGCTAGCGAGAGACACGAACGGCTTTCTGAAGTTAAGAAAACAGGTGAGGTTTAAACTTCCAGTTTCACACATTCGACACGATAATCAATCACGGCTTTTAACGCCTCTGTCAATGAACTGTAGCGTGTTATTGACGCTTAGTTTTGTTTAGCGTGTCCTTTTATATTCAGCAGCTGTAGACTGGAGATTAAGCGCACGCACACCACAGCGGCGCTGCAGTCTGAAGGTGGAGGCTGGGATGGTATGTGACTGGGTTTAAAACAAACTTAGAAACTCGGTAACAAATGAATTTCTTTTAATTCATATGCAGAGACCAGTTCCGTTTGTTCGTCGTTATTGCGCTGTACTGTACAGCTTTTTTTTTTTTTTTTTTTTTTTTTTTTACAGTGGCTAAATATCACGTGATAACCACATTATAAAACCATAACTGCGTTCATGTATTTATTTATAAACACGGGCGACCTTGCACGGAGCTGGATGTAAATTAGTACAAATTAAACAAATAGAATGCGCAGTGTATATTATAAGAAATGAGAAACCACTTTTTAAGAGCTGTGCAGAATACTTCTGAGATGTTTTTTTGATTGTTACACGCTTTTTCTGTTGGTTAGTGGGTTCTGGTGTAAACAGGTCTTCTGAAGCATTAGCGGGCTAGAAAGAAACCTACTAGCACCGCCCTTCAGGTCCAGTGTGTCTAACCGAACAGTAACAGAACATAAAGAACCAATCACAGAGCACACACACAAACAGAACCCCTGCTCGCGTCCGCAGTTCTGACTGAGAGCTCTCAGGTGTCAGTGTAGCAACACAGAAGCGAGTAAACTCTGTATCCCTTATCTGAGAAGTGCCCAAATTCAAAGTGGATGAAAGGCGTTTACCCTCGACTGCACACTGCTGAGCTCCCTTGCATTGACAGCCCTGGATCCCTGGGTAAACCCACTTGCAGAAGTGACAGAGAAATTTTGTAATGTTTGTGCTGAGATGGTCCAGTAGCATTTTGTAATGTGTTTGATAGAGAGCTTTCTTTTGCTGTGCCGGTCTTCGACTGCCTGGGAATCTCATGAAGAGTCACAATCAGGGGATCTGTGGCGAGCTTTTATCACAAGACAGAGTACAGCACAACATTGACAAGGGATGGTTTTATTAATATCGTGAGCAAAAGCAAAGCTGGCCTGATGCAGCATTCAACACCAGAGCTGTGTATAACATGCAACACCAGATATTGTCCACTGAGCTCTCAGCTAACCATTGGGATCCTAACACTGTGGACGAGGTTTCGCACAGATCCGTGCCTTTGGAGTTTACCTGGAGAGTAAAGGGTTACGCTTCCTAGCTCTCCGTGTTTGTTGCATTCCCAGTCAGTAACAGTTATTAAGGCATGTGTTTTGCACTGGACTGTGAGTCAGCAGGGAACCATGAACAGCAGACAGGAATCTCTGCTCTAATTATCTCACCCACGGAGGAGTGCGGGTGGTTCACCAGCGAGAGGAAGCTGCTGTCAGCCCAGGGCAGAGGAAGTTTGTAACACTGTGCTACCAAGCACAGAAAAACAATCCAGATGTAATGAATAAAAACACAGTGAGCCAGTGTGGTTTGAGAGCGCTGTGTGTGTTCGGCTGTCTTCTGTTTGCACACCTGGCTGGACAGTGGCAGCACCTGCTGTGTGACTGGCAGGCTGATGGGGAAGTGTAGACTACCTGGTTCTCTATTCCTGTAACTGAGGGCTGTGTGTGAGGAAGCCTGCATGAGAATCTGAAAAAACAGGCCGCAGGTTCTTCTCCATAGAATCAATGAACAGCACATGAGCTGCAGCACTTCCTAAGCATGTTTTAAACTTCATCACCCTGGGGCTCCCAAGCGGAGCATGCAGTAAAGGCGCTCCGCGTGGAGTGCAGGATGCGCCCTATAGTCTGGAGATCGCAGGTTCACATCCAGGCTATGTCATTGCCGACCGTGACCGGGGGTTCCCAGTGGGCAGCGTATAATTAGCCGAGCGCTGCCCGGGTGGGGAGGGTTCAGGTCGGCAGGGCAATCCACGGTTCACTGCACACCAGCGACCCCTGTTGCTGATAGGGCACCTGTAGGTCTGCAGTGGAGCCATTCAGATCTGTGTTGTCCTCCGGCACTATAGGTCTGGTGGATCCGCAGTGTGAAAAATGACGGATTGGCAGGAGCACATTTCGGATAACGCGTGTTTCAGCCTCCGTTTCCCGAGTCGCCAGGGGGTTGCAGGGGTGAACCGGGATAAAAATAATAATTGGGGATTCCAAATTGGGGAGAAAACTGGGGTAAATTTAAAAACAAAAAAAAACTTCATCACCCTTGCCTAATGATAATTCAGTTAAAGGTGAGAGGATTTGAACCCAGGTGTTTGATAATACAGGGGGTTGAATCAGACCTGTGTGATGAAGAGTGTTTATCGCACACTGGACTGTGCTGTGTCTGCAGATCATCACATACCACGTCTGTGTAATAAATACTGCAGGAGATTCCCGTCCCCTCACAGTACACACCATGAGATTCCCGTCCCCTCACAGTACACACCATGAGATTCCCGTCCCCTCACAGTACACACCATGAGATTCCCGTCCCCTCACAGTACACACCATGAGATTCCCGTCCCCTCACAGTACACACCGTGACTAGATTGCCCTAAACTGAACTTTCAGTTCCTCCACGCAGAAACCCCCGTCTAAATCTGGCTGTCACCGCAGAGACAGCCCTGTGAGCAGGGGGGGAGAATCACTGGTACTGTGGCTTCAAAATACTGCTGCGGACAAACTGGACTGTCAACACAGCCTGCTTGCTTTCTGGTAACACTGTAATCTATCTTGTTACAAGAGCGTGTTTTTATATATAATGCACTTTTGTTATTGTGTAACTTACACTGAGTCCCTAATTGTTGATGATTGTTAAATAATACTGCACATGCTCACTGACACACGCACACACACTCACTGACACACACGCTCACTCACTCACTGACTCTCTCTTTCAGTTCCTGCTTGCTGCCTCTCTCTGTTCCTGATTCTTCTGCTCTCAGACAGACAGACAGACAGACAGATAGAGAGACAGAGAGAGAGAGTGCACAATTCTCCTGCAAGGGAAGCAGAAACAAGGGAACGTTGGAAAGACAACTGAAGAAGAGACGGCGACACAGAGGTGAGTAAATTCTTTTTTTTTAAATAGGTGAAATGGATTGCTAGGGTCAGGTAAAAAAAAAAAAGTAGTAATGAAGGTAGAATGTGTATTTGGACGGTTTAATTAAAACACACCATGTTAACGAAGTACAATGAAATACAGCATGAAGATAGAAATCTATGACGTTCACTTGACTCTCTCTTTTTCTCTCTCTCTCCTCTCTCAGTGCTCTCAGGATGCGTGTCCCAGGGCAGCTATACCTCACCTACCTGCTGGCTCTGTGCCTGGGTTTGCTCTGCATGGTTTTCGTGGCGTACTGGAATGCGACGTGGCGCGGTGGCTTTGCCTGGGACGGCTCAGCGAAGCAGTTTAACTGGCACCCAGTGCTCATGGTGGCTGGGCTGACTGTGCTGTATGGGAGCGGTGAGTCCGGTACTCTGGGGTTAGGGCTGGTACCCGTTGTGGGTGTGCTGGGTGTGCTTGCCTATTAGGGATGTGCATTGTGGGCAGTTTTTACGAACGTTTAAATGCTATGCAGGTGTCAGTGTTTAAACCAGATCTACATACACACTCTTTATATTACATTCAGATGTGTACTGACAGACCTGGTTAGTATTTCCTAAGCAAAGAAATACGCAAATAACGTTTTAACAAAGACTTAACTACAAAAGTTAAGCGCAATTGTATTTGTACTGCGCTATTGAGATGTACCTGTGCTGGCTCTGTGGCCACAAAGTGAATAAACGAAACAAATTCTATTATATTAAAAGAACAAAACCAGTACTACTAATACTACTAACAATAATATTAATAATAATAATAATACATAATGTATTGAAAAAAACATCCTTTTCAAATCGTGCTATAATATTCACAGGGAATATTAAATAAATCAATCAGTCACCATCTTGCCTTGGGGGTGTGTGTTGATGTTGTGCTGCCTGCCTTGTGTATTTGTGTTATTGTGACTGTGTGTGTGTTAGTGTTGTATAGATGTGTTGTATAGACACTGTGTTGACGCTGTGCCCAGCCTCGTGTGTGTTAGTGTTGTATAGACGCTGTGTTGTATAGACGCCCTGTGTTGTATAGACGCTGTGTTGTATAGACGCCCTGTGTTGACCCTGTGCCCAGCCTCGTGTGTGTTAGTGTTGTATAGACACTGTGTTGTATAGACGCCCTGTGTTGTATAGATGCTGTGTTGTATAGACGCTGTGTTGTATAGATGCCCTGTGTTGACGCTGTGCCCAGCCTCGTGTGTGTTAGTGTTGTATAGACGCTGTGTTGTATAGACGCCCTGTGTTGTATAGACGCTGTGTTGTATAGACGCCCTGTGTTGTATAGATGCTGTGTTGTATAGACGCTGTGTTGTATAGACGCTGTGTTGTATAGACGCTGTGTTGTATAGATGCTGTGTTGTATAGACGCTGTGTTGTATAGACGCTGTGTTGTATAGACGCTGTGTTGTATAGACGCCCTGTGTTGTATAGATGCTGTGTTGTATAGACGCTGTGTTGTATAGACGCCCTGTGTTGTATAGATGCTGTGTTGTATAGACGCTGTGTTGTATAGACGCCCTGTGTTGTATAGATGCTGTGTTGTATAGACGCTGTGTTGTATAGACGCCCTGTGTTGTATAGATGCTGTGTTGTATAGACGCTGTGTTGTATAGACGCCCTGTGTTGTATAGATGCTGTGTTGTATAGACGCTGTGTTGTATAGACGCCCTGTGTTGTATAGATGCTGTGTTGTATAGACGCTGTGTTGTATAGACGCTGTGTTGTATAGACGCTGTGTTGTATAAACGCCCTGTGTTGACCCTGTGCCCAGCCTCGTGTGTGTTAGTGTTGTATAGACGCTGTGTTGTATAAACGCCCTGTGTTGACCCTGTGCCCAGCCTCGTGTGTGTTAGTGTTGTATAGACACTGTGTTGTGTAGACGCTGTGTTGTATAGACGCTGTGTTGTATAAACGCCCTGTGTTGACCCTGTGCCCAGCCTCGTGTGTGTTAGTGTTGTATAGACACTGTGTTGTGTAGACGCTGTGTTGTATAGACGCTGTGTTGTATAAACGCCCTGTGTTGACCCTGTGCCCAGCCTCGTGTGTGTTAGTGTTGTATAAATGCTGTGTTGTATAGACGCTGTGTTGTATAAATGCTGTGTTGTATAAATGCTGTGTTGTATAGACGCTGTGTTGTATAGACGCTGTGTTGTATAAATGCTGTGTTGTATAGACGCTGTGTTGTATAAATGCTGTGTTGTATAGACGCTGTGTTGTATAAATGCTGTGTTGTATAGACGCTGTGTTGTATAAATGCTGTGTTGTATAGACGCTGTGTTGTGTAGACGCTGTGTTGTATAGATGCTGTGTTGTATAGATGCCCTGTGTTGACGCTGTGCCTCTTTGCCTGGTTGCAGCGGCAGTGCTGTACCGGCTCCCTCTCACCTGGGGAGGCTCCAAGCTGCCCTGGAAGCTGCTCCACGCCGGCCTCACTCTGCTGTCTTTCCTGCTGGCTGTGCTGGGGCTCTTCGCTGTCTTCAACTTCCACAACAAGGGCAACACCCCTAACTTGTACTCCCTGCACAGCTGGATCGGCATCAGCACTGTGGCCCTGTTCACAGGACAGGTAACACAGGACACCTCACAGGACAGGACACCACACAAGACAGGACAGGTAACACACAACACCTCACAGGACAGGACACCACACAAGACAGGACAGGTAACACACGACACCTCACAGGACAGGACAGGACAGGTAACACAGGACACCTCACAGGACAGGACAGGTAACACAGGACACCTCACAGGACAGGGCAGGTGACACAGGACAGGACAGGTAACACAGAACAGGTAACACAGGATAGGACAGGTAACACATAGCTCACGACTGTGTGATATATTCTAGCTAGAGCTACACTGCCCCCTTTCACAGCACAGTGTGTTTTTAAATGTTGTATCAATGTCGCTTGGCTGTTGTTTTGGCCTTAAGTAAAAATAAAGTAAAACAAGTTTCCTGTGTGTGACAGTGCCCCCTGCTGTTTCCCCCCTGCAGTGGCTGCTGGGCCTGGCCTCCTTCCTGCTGCCCTGCACCCCACTGGAGCTCCGCCGACGCGCCAAGCCGCTGCACGTGTGGCTGGGCAGCGGCATCTTCATCCTGGGCATCGCAGCCTCCATCTCGGGCATCAACGAGAAGCTCATATTCTCCCTGTGAGAGCCGGCAGTGCCAGTGTGTGTGCGTGGATTGTGTAGTGTGGGTATTGTGTGTGTGGATTGTGTAGTGTGGGTATTGTGTGTGTGGATTGTGTAGTGTGGGTATTGTGTGTGTGGATTGTGTAGTGTTGGCATTGTGTGTGGATTGTGTAGTGTTGGTATTGTGTATTTGCTCTCACTGTGTGTGTGTGGATTGTGTTTCCTCAGGAAGGGTCTCAATGGGACGGCACAGTATTCAGCCCTGCCACAGGAGGCGCAGTTTGCAAACATGCTGGGGGTCCTGATAGTTGCCTTCGGATTGACTGTGCTGAGGATCCTGTCCAATCAGGCGTGGCAGAGACCGGAGGGGGAGAACAGTGAGGTCACACAGGTGAGAGAGAGTGACACACAGAGTTCAAGATACACACACACACACATACACACAATACTAAACACATACACTGCGATTGTTGTCTTCACAGCCGCTGCTGCAGGACTGAGGAGAGCAAGCGAGTGAGAGAGACGCCGCCTCCTCTTCCACACACAAGCTTGTCTGCGTTTCACCTTCACGCTGATTCACTGGGTTTCTTTAGATTCAAAAGAAAAACGTCTTTATGTCTGTATTTGTTTCATTCGGGTTGTGTTCTGTTTGTAGAGATTTAAAGAAAATAATAATGTTTAATAAATGATTTTCTCCATGGGGGGTGTGGCGTGCAGTTTCTGAAGCCGTCCGGAGGCTGAGTGAGAGGAATGGGCTTGTTTGATTGGCGGCTCCAGACTGTGCTGACTGTACTCTGATTGGCCACGCTGCAGGCCAGGTGGACTCCGATAGGCTGTTTATGTATGAGGGTTATGGTTGAGGGTGTATTGCACTGTGTGAGGGTTGTGCCCTATTCCCGACCCTTTGTGTGTGTCACTGCGTTAGCGTCTGTGTGTGCTGTAGCACTGACACTGTTGCTGTACCCTTGAGCAAGGTACTTTACCTAGATTGCTCCAGTAAAAACCCAACTGTATAAATGGGTAATTGTATGTAGATATCATGTAATATCTTGTAACAATTGTAAGTCGCCCTGGATAAGGGCGTCTGCTAAGAAATAAATAAGAAGAAGTCACTGCTAATGCATGGACTGGAGTCGCTGCTAATGCATGCAGTGGATGAAAGGCTGAGATGGGAGGAAACACGCACTTGCACGAGCCTATACTGGGAGATCTCTTTGCATCTTATTGGTCAAAACGTTTCCCATGCACAAACTGCACACCAGGCTTCTTTTAATTATATATACAACTTTTATTAAGTTACATAAATGTATAAAACCACTGTTTTTAATTTTAAATAAAAGTTAAGAAAAAGCACTGCATATTTTTCTTATATTTTTCAATCTCCCGTCAGAGAAAATCCAAATGAGGTAATTGGAGAACAACAAGCGTGCTGATCAGTGAGGTAAAGTACAGACTTCCATTGCTGGTTCAGAGTGTGAGCTTCATGCAGAGTACTGATGTGACTGTAGCTGAGATTCAGGTGTGTGATTTGGGGAGATAACCTTCACACAAACGCATTAGCAAATCAAGGATCATTTCTCCAAGCAGGTCACATTTACTCAAGTGCAAAGTTAGCACCACATTTCATTCCTTGAAGAAAATGAAGAAAATAAAACTATTAATGCCATAAAACTAGAAATACAGAGCTCCGAGGGGCTGGTTGTGATCAATAGAGCGCGCAGCTCCGAGCTGAGTGGACCGGTCCAAAGCACAGCAGAACCTTTCAGCTCCGTCAGGCAAACAGAACCGGTGTGGCTGGATTTGGATAGACTGTGAAGGAGCAGCCCTTGGCAATGCCAGGCTGAGAGCCATCACTGAACATTAGTGAGCGGAGGGCGTGTCGGAGGCTTCATGATGGAGGGCTTTGTTTTGTCGGGGCGGGGCTTGCAGAAGGGGGTGGTGCAGGCAGCAGGAAGTTGCAGAATGACCTGTCCAGCAGGGGTCACGTCGGGGTCATGAAGAGGTCAGCTGGGTGACACGTCCCTGTGGTAAAGTCTAACTCTCTGGAGAGGCACTGGGGCAACAGACATCCACCCCTGAAACAGTGCAGGGAACAGCGTCATATCTGTATATCTGTAACACAGAGTAGTGCAGCAACCCCCCCCCCCCCCCCCCCAACCAGCACAGTGCACTCTACCAACCCTCCTCACCAGTGTAGTGCTGTCCCCCCCCCCTCACCAGTGTAGTGCTGTCCCCCCCTCCCCCCCGCACCAGTGTAGTGCTGTCCCCCCCCCCCCCAGTGTAGTGCTGTCGTCCCCCCCCCCCCCTCCTCACCGGTGTAGTGCTGTCGTCCCCCCCCCCCCCTCACCGGTGTAGTGCTGTCGTCCCCCCCCCCCCCCCCCTCACCAGTGTAGTGCTGCGTCTCACGCTGCTGGCAGCACACTCTCTCAGCTTCTATCAGGTCTTGTTCCTCCAGGCAGGTCTGGAGTGGGGGGCAGGGGTTGGGCTGACAGCGGACCTCTGACCCCTCACACTCGCACACAGCACAGCTATCGCACCACAGTGCCCCCTGCTGCACAGAGACAGAAACCCCGTCAGCGCCAGGGAGTGTTTTGTTTGCAATCAAGTGTTAATTTGCATCATGACCTCAATGACACAATAAATGACTAAGGTACACCTCTGATGTGTATCTTCTGGTTAGTCTGGATCCAATTCTCTGAAGAGCTTCAGTGCTGCTAGCTTATATAGAGTCTCTGTAGCTGCGCTGGTTACCTGGTGAAGCTGACCCCTGTGGACACAGCCCTGGGGTCCTGGACACTGCGGACAGCACTGACCCTTCGGAGTGACTGCCAGGGAGGGGCTGCAGGACAGAGGAGGGCAGCGGACCGGCTCACACACCAGCTCTCCAGCCTGCAGAGATCAGAGAATTCGTTGAGAAAAACAGCAGAGCCAGCTTGAATAATCAGCATGGCTCTCAGTGGAAAACGGGTGTGGTGAGTGTGGAGTGAACCCCCTTCGACTCCTCGCTTTAAAATGACTGCGCTTTTCTGATATTCCTGACAGTTACCAATATCATCATTATCCCCCAATGAACCTCGGGAAGGGGTCTGGTTTGGGGATGGTGTCAATGTAGTTTAATGAAAAGGTTTTCAAAAGGCAACAGGGCAATTCCAGTGCAAATGAGGGCTGCCCATGAAGCAGTTGGTGTGTCTGGGTTAGCCCCTTCAGACAAGCTCTCACAGCCTGCCCTGGAGCCCTTTTCTCCATGTAGTTTGAACCCAGAACGTGGTCCAATGGAGCTGGAATGAACAGCTTACTGTGCACGTGCACTCGGAGCAGTCTTCTCTCCGAAACATCGTCCCGTTTCTGAACCTCATTCCATTGGCTCTGCAAATAGGGTCAGAGGTCAACTGACATTCTAGTCAAGAGAAAAAAAAAAAAAAAAAACTTTGAAAATGGTACAAGAGCACCGAATAGAGAGTAGAGCAGCCATGCAGCGAAGCACAGAGATAACACAGCAGACAGCTTCACCTGGAGAGAATGTGCAGTGAAGCACAGCAGACAGCTTCACCTGGAGAGAATGTGCAGCAAAGCACAGAGAAACACAACACAGAGCTTCACCTGGAGGGAATGTGCAGCGAAGCACAGAGAAACACAGCACAGAGCTTCACCTGGAGAGAATGTGCAGCGAAGCACAGAGAAACACAGAAGACAGCTTCACCTGGAGAGAATGTGCAGCGAAGCACAGAGAAACACAACACAGAGCTTCACCTGGAGAGAATGTGCAGCGAAGCACAGAGAAACAGCACAGAGCTTCACCTGGAGAGAATGTGCAGCGAAGCACAGAGAAACACAACACAGAGCTTCACCTGGAGAGAATGTGCAGCGAAGCACAAACACAGCACAGAGCTTCACCTGGAGAGAATATGCAGCGAAGCACAGAGAAACACAACACAGAGCTTCACCTGGAGAGAATGTGCAGCGAAGCACAAACACAGCACAGAGCTTCACCTGGAGAGAATATGCAGCAAAGCACAGAGAAACAACACAGAGCTTCACCTGGAGAGAATATGCAGCAAAGCACAGAGAAACAGCACAGAGCTTCAACTGGAGAGAATGCGCAGTGAAGCACAGAGAAACACAATGTTATACAGCAGAAGGTTTATAATTACAAAATGTAGCAGAAAAATATAAGAACATGTATCCTGGGTGGAATTCTCGGTTCAGATTCCTTGTGCTGGTGTGAATTCTACTCTCAACAGGTGTCTCTTTAATAATCACAGCAAGGCATAGTAATGATACACGTGCTGAGTGTAGAGGATTCTCATGTTAAAGCAGTTATTTGTTGAGACACAGCGCTGGCAGTGGAGTGTAGGAGTGACTTGGGTTTGGATGAGGCTGGCTGTTGCAGTCCGTGTTGTGAAGGCATGGGGTTGAGGTTAGGGGTTTCGGGGTTGGGGTTAGTGGCAGCAGGCATGCTGGGGCGGACTGGATTACCTGGGCAGGTGGGGCAGCACTGGCCCTCGTCTAAAGCAGTGAGGTCGGGGTGCAGTGGACACACAGCCCTGAGACAGGCCAGCCTGCCAGCCTGCAGTCGAAACGCAAAAGCAAGTCGATTACTGGACAGCAGAGCCAAGCACTAAGCATCGTGGGGCCTGGAGACGGCGCGATCAGGAATTATTGAATTAAGAAAATAAAATAAAGCAAGCAGGACCCGGAACCACTCCGGGCATCTAAATCAAATTCAAATACAGCAAATAATATAATAAACTAACAGTGTTTTACTCGGGTACTGTAAAATGTCCCTTTATTAAGGGATGGATGGATGTGTAAATTTGGATTTAACATGTTCATTGAACTAACGCATCTGTAATGACAGCTTTTGGCCACCAGGAGGCACCGTTTACAAAAAAAAACCATGAGCTTGAAGAGGTAAAACAATGTAAAGAATGGGAGAACATTTCAGTGCTCAGTGAGTGATTGCCTGTGTGTGTCTATAGGAGTCTGGATTTGGAAACTGTACCTCACAGCTGCACAGCAGACAGGAGCTTGAGTCAGGAGAGAACACAGAGCCTTCTTCAAACACCAAGCCCTCAAACCAGCACCCTGAAACAGGGCACAGTGGCGTATCAGTTAAAGTATTAGTTAACATTTTAGAAACCTGCATACAAATAACATTTAAATTATATTTCGAACACCACCAACCTGAAGGCTTCTGTTCAGCAGTCCTGTCTCCAGATTCACCCCCTGCCTTCCTGCCTCCTCCCCCTGGCACTGCCTCTCTATCTCCATCTATTCGCAGGTCTATGGAAGTCGGAGTGCTTACAGTTAGGGGTGTGGCTTGAGTTATGGGAGTGGCCAGTGTCAGAGCTGTGGGAGTGGTTACAGTCCTGAGTGTGGGAGTGGCCAGTGTCGGAGTTGTGGGAGTAGTTACAGTCCTGAGTGTGGGAGTGGCCAGTGTCAGAGCTGTGGGAGTGGTTACAGTCCTGAGTGTGGGAGTGGCCAGTGTCAGAGCTGTGGGAGTGGTTACAGTCCTGAGTGTGGGAGTGGCTAGTGTCAGAGCTGTGGGAGTGGTTACAGTCCTGAGTGTGGGAGTGGCCAGTGTCAGAGCTGTGCGAGTGGTTACAGTCCTGAGTGTGGGAGTGGCCAGTGTCAGAGCTGTGGAAGTGGTTACAGTCCTGAGTGTGGGAGTGGCCAGTGTCAGAGCTGTGGGAGTGGTTGCAGTCCTGAGTGTGGGAGTGGCCAGTGTCAGAGCTGTGGGAGTTGCCTGGGAGGAAGGTGCTGGAGTTTCTGGGTCTGTGGTAATGAATGCGGGGGTAACCCATTGTGCTGAAGTGGTCGGAGGGTCGGAAGTGGTCAGGGCTCTGAGGTTCCCAGTAGGCGATGAAGACTCCAGTAGAGTGGCACTGGTAGGAGTGGGAGCTGTGGCCATGCCTCTGATCTTGAGCAGTGCTGAGAGGCCAAGCCGGACAGGTGTGGGTGTGATTGTCTCTCCCCTGCCTGTCTCTCCCCTCCCTGCCTCTCCCCTCCCTGCCTCTCCCCTGCCTGCCTCTCCCCTGCCTGCCTCTCCCCTGCCTGCCTCTCCCCTCCCTGCCTCTCCCCTGCCTGCCTCTCTCCTCCCTGTCTCTCCCCTGCCTGCCTCTTTCCTCCCTGCCTCTCCCCTCCCTGCCTCTCCCCTCCCTGCCTCTCCCCTGCCTGCCTCTCTCCTCCCTGTCTCTCCCCTGCCTGCCTCTTTCCTCCCTGTCTCTCCCCTCCCTGCCTCTCCCCTCCCCAGCTCTCCCCTGCCTGGCACACTGGCTCCCTCATGGTCTGACTCAGAGGCTGCAGGGGAGGCAGTGGTTCCACGGGAGGCTTGTGATGAGCAGGTTGTTGTAGGAGTCGTCTTTGAATCTTGCAGATCAGCAGTGCTCTCTGAGGGAGAACAGCACAGTTACACTAGCTACTTCAGACATGCCACTCATTAAACATGCAGTATCTGATGATCATCCAGTTTCAGTACAATTCTAAGCTATACAATGCACATGCTCAACAGATACACTTCAGAAACCCCGTGCCCCAGTCCTGTGGGTTACCTGGATCGGGTGCTGCAGTTTGTCCTCCAGGACAGAGAGGGCAGCAAAGTCCTGGCTGGTGCAGCAGTGGCTCACTGCAGGGCAGGTCTGGGCAGGAGCCTCCCTTCCATTCGCACTCCACATTGCCTTCCTGTGGAGATGAGCGAGACAGGACTGATGGGGCACCAGCGGAGTAAAAGCATGTGCAGTGGGCACAGGGCTAATTCACATCATACCTAACAAAGCCTTCCTTCTGTCTGACTGCTGCTCTCTATTTTAATCTGTGGGGCAGAAGATGTGCCAATCATAACAGACTGCAATTCTAGTGACAAATCGACAACAATTACACTTGCTTGAGCTAGAACAACGTGCAATCTGTTAGAGCAGAGCTTTCAATTGCAGTCAGAAAGGGCTCCATATCCAAGGCTGATGAACACTAAAAACAAATCCCTTGACATCACTTGGACAGATGTTCTGGAGCACAGAGACTATGCCACTGTGCAATGGATTCCTGTACTCGGCACTCTCGCTGCACCCAGCTGTCTGGTCCTGGGTGATAGCGAGTGCTGGTACAGAGCTTGGAAACGGAGAGCAGATTCTGTGCTGCAATGCACTTGTCAGACAGGCAGTGTGATAGTACCTACAGCACAGAGGCACACGATGCAGGGGTCTGACTCCGAGGTGTGATAGCCTCCATCCTCCATGGCCTGTCCTGCATACAGACACGCTGAGACAGGGAGAGAGAGAGGGAGAGTTACACCTCCTAATCCTGAACAATGCAATACACTGAACTAAATTCGCAACTCTCTATACTTCCAGTATAGGGTCAGCTCTCCAGGTTACCTTGACAGGTAAGGCAGGGTATGGAGTTGCTCTTGACAGGTAAGGCAGGGTATGGAGTCGCTCTTGACAGGTAGGGCAGGTATGGAGTTGCTCTTACCTTGACAGGTGGGACAGCACTCTCCCGGCAGGGGGTAGGGGTGTGAACAGGTAGTATTGCAGTGGATCTCCTCACAGCTCACCTCTCCAAACTGTTAAGAGAAAGCAGTGGAGTGTGTTCTAAATGCGGTTTCACAGGGAGGACATGAAGCTAAAGACATTCCCTTGTAAAGTGGATGAGAGCTGGAGGCAGCCCCTCCCCTCAAGGGTTAAAGATATCAACTGACATCAAGCCCTCCAGAGAGCAGCTGATCTCCAGACTCTGAGGCTCATTAAAGCTGATGACAGCTGAATCAATCAGGACACGGGTTAGTGTAATAACTGCAGTGACAATAACAGCACACTGATTCGGGACGTATCGGGATACAGAGTGAGCCGGGCCCAGCAGCACATGACGCAAGCCTTCAGAGAAACACTTTTTAATAAGAGCTCTTCTCTGACAGCAGAGATTCACACAGAGACAGACACACAACAGAGATACACACAGAGACACACACAGCAGATACACACACAGACACACACACCTCGGCTCTCCTTACCTGGCAGGTGCACTGGGTACAGGGGCTGCTCTCCAGTGTGAATGACAGTCCGTTCAGCACCTTCCGACCCTCGTAGTTACAGTCTGAAACAGACAGGGGGCGACGGGTTAGGGAATAGTTCAGACCGGATTGGTTACACTCCTCGCCCACCAGACCACACTGTCATTGCGGCGGAGTGGGTCAGCGCCTCTACAGATAGGCTGGCTCAGTCACACTCACCCTGACAGACTGGGCAGCACGCCCCCTCCTGGTGGAATGGGTAGGTACAGCTGGGTTTGCACTGTGCTGGGGAACAGGCCACGGAACCGGACTGAGGATCAAAAGCACAGGGTTACACACCGAGAGGAAGCACTGAGGAGCAGAGCCCTGGTCTGCACAGAGGCAGAGCTCCTGAAGACTCCCTCCCACCTACCAGGCAGATGCAGTGGAGGCAGGGGTCCGAGCGCGATGGGAAGGACTCGTTGTTCTCATACACCACTCCGCTGTAGCTGCAGCCTGTGGATTGGAAAGGGTGTTTTTATTGCAAGGGGTCTGTGTGTAAGGGGCAGGCTCAGGGTATTGAGGAAGGGAAGGGACTCATACCTACGGAGCAGTCAGGGCAGCACTGTCCCGGGATCAGAATAGGGTGCGGGCAGCTCTCCAGACACTCCGTCCTCCGACAAACAACCATGCCCCCCGACTGAAACACAGACACACATTTACACAGAGAAACTGGGATATTAAATTGACACCCTGACACACACACACACACAGATACTCACACAAACCCTGTCACACTCACACACTCTAACACATACACCCCAACACACACAGATAACCTCACACACACCCCGACACACCCCACTCGGTTCTAACCTGGCACATGCAGGTCTCGCAGGGGTCTCCGGGAGACCAGATCTGTCCCACAGGAAACTCAACTCCGTTGTCATCCACAGAGCACCCTGGGAACAGGAAGCAGAGCGAATCAACAACCTGAACTACGCAAGGCGGTTCTCAACAAGCTGGGGACAGGAAGTCAGTCCTACCTCTCTCCACGGTTGCCTGGTGACAGGAGAAGCAGCACTCTCCAGGTTCCAACCGCCAATCACCTCTGGGACAGTCCAATACTGGGCAGGGGGTGTAGGAACATTCCACTTCACCATTCTGAGAGAGAACATGCAAACAGGGTCATTTCAGGGGCACAGAGCAGCCCTGCGTTGAATGAGGGAGGTAGTCAGAGAGAGAGAGAGAGACACAGACAGAGTACCTTGCAGACACAGGTGGTGCAGTCATCTCCAGGTCGAGAAAACTCTGCCCCCTCCAGATACACGTTCCCCTGGTAGACACACTCAGCTGCACACAGAGACAGTGAGTAATAGAGATCAATACATGTGTTTATCACAGGGCTTACCAACGGGTAAATCAAATATTGCATTCTTGGTAATGTGAAGTGTGATCGAATAGACACCATGTGATTTGGTTGGGCTCTGATAGAGATACACAGATACCTGGGCACAGAGGGCAGCACTCCGATTGGATGGGCTGCTCACATGTGACTGGAGGGCAGTCGGGGGTGAGGCACGTTATATTTCCAGCCTGTGAAGACAAAAAAGAAACAAATTAAAGAGACAGCCCCCTCCCATAACCACCCTCCCCCCGAACACTCTCACACACACACACGACTCCACACTCACCAGGCACAGACACAGGGTGCAGCTGTCTTCCTCAGGGGAGAAAGTCTGTTCATCCTCCAGAACCAGCCCTTTGTACAGGCAGCCTTGGGAGAGAGAGAGAGGCAGTGAGAGTGTGCAAGAAAGCATAGCAAAGTGTGATAAAGCAAGGTAAAGCATAGGGAAGCATTGTAAAGCACAGAGAGGTATGGTGAAGCATAGGGAAGCATTGTAAAGCACAGAGAGGTCTGGTAAAGCATAGGGAAGCATTGTAAAGCACAGAGAGGTATGGTAAAGCATAGGGAAGCATTGTAAAGCACAGGAGGTATGGTAAAGCATAGGGAAGCATTGTAAAGCACAGAGAGGTCTGCTAAAGCATAGGGAAGCATTGTAAAGCATAGAGAAGTCTGCTAAAGCATAGGGAAGCATTGTAAAGTACAGAGGGGTCTGGTAAAGCATAGGGAAGCATTGCAAAGCACAGAGAGGTATGGTAAGGCATAGGGAAGCATTGTAAGCTCAGAGGTATGGTCAAGTATATTTTTTAAATAAGATGGAGAACTATGATAAATGCATAGTATTTCCATGGAAAATGCATGGAGCTAAAATGACTGCTAAATGTTTCTAAGGGTGACACAGGAACAGCCATGAAGTAAGACAGCCACTGCCTCAAGAATGACTCTGCAGACACCTGCACCCCATTCTCCCTTCCTCTGTCATGCATCTGTCTGTTTAATCCTGATGAATGCAGTGGAGAACACTGTTATACTGTGGTCTGAAGGAAGCAGAGCAAGCTGGGGGTGCAGCTGGGGGTGCAGCAGGGGGGGGGGAGGTCACTCACTGGTGCAGGACGGACAGCACTGCTCCGGGGCCGAGGCTGGGTGGGAACAGGAAGCTGAGCAGGTCACATGGTGGCAAAGCACCGCCCCTTCCTGCAAAGTCAAGTGTCAGTCTGAGTGAAAACTCCCCTCATTGCTAAAATACCATAAGCATGACATTGAGAGAGAGAGAGAGAGAGAGAGAGCACAACATAGTACAGTCACATCTGTTAATTACTAGTTCAAAAGCAAACATTTTGAATACTGCTCCCCATCAGTTCTGAGGGTGCTTCCCTCAAGCTGGCCGATTTACTGACCTCCTATTAACATCCCTGAATGCACCAAAATCAGAGTGGAGAGCGGTCTTCAATAGTCTTCAAAAGAGAATTCATTTTACATTACCTCCCCCCCATGCAGAACACAAGAGAGACTATTACTGGGAGGCAGGTGCAGTTCCTGCAGTGCGGCTCCAGCCAGCTACTGCCCTCGGGGTGCAGGGCTCCCTCATGGGAGCAGAGCGCTGGGGTCAGCTGTAGGACTGCTGAGGGAGGGGGCTCTGCGTGAGAGGTGTGGACAGGCCGAGGGGGGGGCAGGTCTGTGGGTGGAACCAAGGAGCGGAACAGGGTTTGGGGCTCTGCTATTGGTACAGGGAAAGCAGTGGGTGGGGTTACTGCAGACTGCTCCACTGCTGGAGTGGGAGGGGCTATAGGAAGAGTGTCAAGAGCTGGGGACTCTGTAGTTGGTAGACTGACTGGAGGTGTGGTCTCTGGTGTGGGTGGGACTTGGGGTGTGTTATTGGGAATTAGGCTGGTTGCTACAGAGATGGTACTAGCTGCTGGGGGAGGCACAGAGGCATAAATAGGGGTGGAGGGTGATGAGGGGGGCAGAGCTGAAGCTACAGCCTGGGTATTGGGAGAGGCCTGTGGTGTGGTCTCCGAGGTAGGAGGGGCAAACAGTTTACTCTTCCTGGAAGACTGCTGAATGGTTTTCATTATGGGAGCTGGGACCATGGCAGGATCTGGGAGAGCTGAAACAAGAAATACATCAAAGAAATACATATTAAACACCTTCTGTGTGACCTGTGCGGGTCCTCTATCTGTGTGACCTGTGCGGGTCCTCTATCTGTGTGACCTGTGCGGGTCCTCTATCTGTGTGACCTGTGCGGGTCCTCTATCTGTGTGACCTGTGCGGGTCCTCTATCTGTGTGACCTGTGCGGGTCCTCTATCTGTGTGACCTGTGCGGGTCCTCTATCTGTGTGACCTGTGCGGGTCCTCTATCTGTGTGACCTGTGCGGGTCCTCTATCTGTGTGACCTGTGCATTCTCTCCCGTTGGGGTGGAGCTGGCTCCCCTCTGGGCAGTTACACAGGAAGCTGCCAATCAGGTTATGGCATGCTGACACCCAGCGTTCACTGAGCCGCACTCGTCAATGTCTGAGAGGAGACAAGGGGGCAGTTACTGAATTACCCCCCAGGCATTGAGATAAAACAATTATAACAATCATCCATAGCACCTTAAACATGGTCTAAAATGAGGCAAGAAAGGGTTCTAGCATGTGATGGTGTTTTAGTGCCTCCTCTAATAATGCTGCTTTTATATTAAGATATGGCACCTGCATAAACTGTATCCAGTATCCTGACCCACTTTCCAAATTGAAATCCAAAATGTGTTTGTCTTTGTTTTGCAGTGTCTATTACTGCTATTGCACACTGGCAGTTGCTCAATGCTTTTCCCAGCTAAGCCTCTTGCTGGTGGAAGACACCGAGAGGGATCCTGTTGTGACTGTGGTGATGAATAGCCGTGGGGAGCTGGGAGCCCGTCTGCTTCATAGAGAGGGGATTAACGCAGATTACAGGAGGAAGTGCAGATCACAGGGCTCACAATCTAGTCCTGAGGGAGCAGGGGAGCCCTTTGAAGATGGAAAAACTCTTCCATCTGACAGAGCCCAGCAACAGAGTGAGGATGAGCTTGTGTATCTGCCTGCCTGTTCCTGTGCCAGTGACTTTGCTTGTTGTGTTCTATGCTGTCAGGCTATAAGAGAATAAGTCAAGCAGACCAACGTTTGGGCTGGTGCCTAAAAGAAGGCTCGCTCACCAGTGTGGCAGTCTGTTCCTGTCAGTCCCGGTGGACACACGCACTGACCGCTCACACACTCCGCAGCCCCGCCTGCACAGGCCGGCTCACAGGTAGCGTCCACTGAAACTGCGGAGCGAGGACAGAGGCAGTGAGATCTGACCACTCAACATAGGAGTATCTGCTGCTGTACAACACCAGAGAGAACGACTGAACAGCATGCTATCAGAAGAGCATTGAAACTCTTTGACTAACAAAAAAAAAAATTAAAGGGAATGCGATTAAGCTTCTTTCTGCCTCTCAGAGACACCTGTAGTCTCGAGATTCCCCGTCTAAACTCTGCTTTCCTCCTCTGCATAACGGCCCCTATTAGACAGCCAGACAGCCACTCTGTAATTTACTTGCCAGAGCATACAAAAGCACATCAAAGTAGAGGCCAGCTCTGTCTGTCTGAAAGAAAACAACTTTACAGCAATTTCCCCACGAGTCAGCACAGTAGTTATCGCAGTTCAAGAGGCTCTGAATAGTGCATTCCCTTCATCTGTCCAGGTGTGCGCAGTGATAACTGCAGCACATTGATAAGAGGGTCCTGGCACTGCCTGGGGATACATTCATTTGAACTGCATTCAACACTGAGAATAACACTCAAGACAAGAGGCTGAGGTCTGTCTAGTAAATATTTGTATCACATGAATTATTGAGGCTGTACCTGTGCAATCGACCCCGTTGGGTAGCAACACAAACCCAGGAGGGCAGGGTCTCCGACAGGACTGGCAGCTGTGCAAGTCAACTGGAGACAGAGACAAACGTTATCATATCGCTGCTGGACCTGCTTACAACAAACCATTCTCAATGTAACAGTGCACCACGATACAGCAGGAGTCCTGCCTGTGTAACAGTGCACAGCGATACAGCAGGAGTCCTGCCTGTGTAACAGTGCACCGCGATGCAGCAGGAGTCCTGCCTGTGTAACAGTGCACCGTGATACACAAGGAGTCCTGCCTGTGTAACGGTGCACCGTGATACACAAGGAGTCCTGCCTGTGTAACAGTGCACCGCGATACAGCAGGAGTCCTGCCTGTGTAACAGTGCACAGCGATACAGCAGGAGTCCTGCCTGTGTAACAGTGCACCGCGATACAGCAGGAGTCCTGCCTGTGTAACATGGCTCTTTGAAGTTGCTTGAAGCCTGCCCATGTTAATGCCTTGTGACGCGCTTACCCACACAGGATCTGCTGTCGCTGTGGAGTCGGTAGCCATGACGACAGCCACAGTGGTAGCTGCCTGCAGTGTTGATGCAGTTGTGAGAGCAGTGGTTTGTGTTGGGAAGGGCACACTCGTTCTCATCTGAAAACAGCAATGCAAACTGCAGGTCCAATAACTAACTAAGTATACATAAAGACTTGCCACCCCTCGCACCCTCACCCTCGCACACCCGCCACCCCCTTGCCACCCTCTTGCACACTCGCCACCCCCTCGCACCCTCACCCTGGCACCCTCTCCACCCCTCGCACACTCACCCTCGCACACCCCCTGCTCGCGGAGCCGAAAGCCTGGCTCACATGTGCACTGGTAACTCCCAGCCGTGTTGTCACACCCGTGGCCACAGCCATGTGAACCGTCTGTACACTCATTCCGGTCTGAAACACAGAAACATGTCATACCCCCCGCTGCAAAGCAACAGCTGCACCTTAGAGGCAGTCTATCAGGGGCCATCCTATATCACAGTCTATAGAGATGCACTACACGCAACAATACAGTCCATTTCAGGTCCAGGACAGTAGCTTCATTGCTACTAGAATCTACAATACAGTGGAGCTACTCCAGTTTATAATCTCGTATCTGTGATCTGCTACTTCCCACTAGTCCAGGCACAGCCACCCCCAGCCCTCATACCCACCTTCACACCGTTTCCCATCAGGCAGCAGCTGGTACCCCACTGGACAGGTGCAGTGGTATGAGCCCATCACATTCTGGCAGAGGTGCTGGCAGCGAGGGGGGTGCAGGTGACATTCGTTAATATCTGGAGAGAAAATCAGACAGGTTCAAAAAGTTAAACAAAATCTGTTTAAAAGAGCAGCAGATTCTATTTGCATGGAAGTTTAAATCAGATACACTACCTGTGCAGTTTCTCCCGTTGGGGTGCAGTCTGTGCCCAGGGGGACACTGACAATGGAAGCTGCCCGGAGAGTTTCTGCAGGAGTGCTGGCACAGCGCTAGGCCAGGGGTCTCGCACTCGTTCACATCTGAAATCACAACAGCGTAGTGAGAGGCACGGCAAACAGCAAACACTGAACACACAGATCAAGCAAACTGCACCCACTGAACACAGAGATCAAGCAAACTGCACACACTGAACACAGAGATCAAGCAAACTGCACACACTGAACACAGAGATCAAGCAAACTGCACACACTGAACACAGAGATCAAGCAAACTGCACACACTGAACACAGAGATCAAGCAAACTGCACACACTGAACACAGAGATCAAGCAAACTGCACACACTGAACACAGAGATCAAGCAAACTGCACACACTGAACACAGAGATCAAGCAAACTGCACACACTGAACACAGAGATCAAGCAAACTGCACACACTGAACACAGAGATCAAGCAAACTGCACACACTGGACACAGAGATCAAGCAAACTGCACACACTGAACACAGAGATCAAGCAAACTGCACACACTGAACACAGAGATCAAGCAAACTGCACCCACTGAACACAGAGATCAAGCAAACTGCACCCACTGAACACAGAGATCAAGCAAACTGCACCCACTGGACACAGAGATCAAGCAAACTGCACACACTGAACACAGAGATCAAGCAAACTGCACCCACTGAACACAGAGATCAAGCAAACTGCACCCACTGAACACAGAGATCAAGCAAACTGCACACACTGAACACAGAGATCAAGCAAACTGCACACACACACTCCAGCACCGACAGCGGGCCGGAAGAGAACAGAATACAAATTATAAAACAAAAAGAGACAGCAAAGCTGCTGCTAATGGGCCCCTGCACGTCTATCTCAGGTGCTCCAGTCAGGCTTTGATCAGTAACCCAAAAACTATTTAAAGAGAGCAGCCTTATTAAGGCCTTCTCAAGACAGCTGCCCAGGTGAGCCTTGAGCCTTGCTAAGGTGTGTTGGAGCATTTCCTTGGATTACCTGCACAGGTGCGTCCGTCAGAGCTCAGCCGGTATCCATGGCGACAGGTGCAGGAGTAACTTCCTGGCGTGTTCACACATCGCTGCTGACAGCGGGCGGGGCCGGGGGCCTGGCATTCATCCCGGTCTGAAACACAGGAGAGCCAGGCAGGGCACAGGGAGAGGAGAGAGGAGAGCATACTGGTAAGACAGGAGCTGCAGTGCCAGGAACAATACAGCAGGGTTTCTATGTGTGAAAGCCATCTGTTATTGGAAATCTGAAGTGTAAAGTGGAGTCAGTTTTGTATTTATGGCTCACAGATGGATCTCTGAGAAAGTGTTCAGCTCAGTCCCTCTGCAGGCAAGCAGCTGTGGATGATTCAGAGTGCCTCCTCAACACACAGGCCAAATCACAAGGCCTTGCAGTGTTCTGCCCAGTCACTCATAAACCCAGCCCGGTATCATACTGACAGACCCAGCACAGCCCGGTATCATACTGACAGACCCAGCCCGGTAGCATACTGACAGACCAAGCCCAGCCCGGTACCATACTGACAGACCCAGCCCAGCCCGGTACCATACTGACAGACCCAGCCCGGTAGCATACTGACAGACCAAACCCAGCCCGGTACCATACTGACAGACCCAGCCCGGTACCATACTGACAGACCCAGTCCAGCCTGGTACCATACTGACAGACCAAGCCCGGTAGCATACTGACAGACCAAGCCCAGCCCAGTACCATACTGACAGACCCAGCCCAGCCCGGTACCATACTGACAGACCCAGTCCAGCCCGGTACCATACTGATAGACCCAGCCCGGTACCATACTGACAGTGAATTTACTGCACAGAAGCAGTCTTACAGTATCTTCCCAGCATGTTTGCATGCGGGAAGGGGAGGGGGGGGGGTCTTTGGCAGGGTGCCCAGCTTAGAGGGCACTGGGACAGCCAAGCACTGGCACCATGCCACAGTACACACACACACACACACACTACCCCCAGCACACATGCTACGGAAACTCAAAACCAGATGTAGACTTAGTTAGTTAGGTGGTCATGGAGAAATTGGTTCCTTCTGTGTTGTGTTTCTTTCTGTGGCACAAGAACAAGGAAAGGAGCACATGGAAGGCTGAGCATGATCGCTGGGAAAGTAAAGTAGCTTCTACCAGCCCCATACCTACGCAGGAGCGCCCGTTGCTGTGGAGATAGAATCCCACACGGCAGGAACACTTGTAGCTGCCCACAGTATTCTGACAGCGTTGTTGGCATGGTGACCGGTTCCCAGAACACTCGTCTATATCTGTAATGAAAAGAACAACACAGAGAGGGTGAGAGGCAACAACAGGCTATTACACACTCAGCACTTCACTCACTGCGGCTCAAACACAGCCTCACACACAAACACACTCATGTCTAGGCCTGCCCTGTATTTACTCACCAACGCAGCTGTGTCTGTCAGGAGAGAGCTGCATCCCGGCACGGCACTCACACACAAAGCCTCCCTCCGCATTGACACACTGTCCTCTGCAGGCTGCTCCTGAGCACTCGTTAATGTCTACAAGCAAGTGAGGGAACAGATTGAGAGAGGCAGTGATAGAGAGCGAGGCAGATTTCATTAGTGAGAGCAGCTCTTGGTTTCTTTACCTCGGCACGCAACTCCATTGCTGGTCTCGATCATTGTGAACCCCACTGGACACACTCTGGAGACCTGCTCACACCCACCGCTATTGCAGGACATGTCACAGCCATACTCCCCACAGCCTGCAACAGAAGAGAAGCACAGAATAAGCACACATGCTGAGAGAGAGAGAGAGAGAGAGAGAGAGAGAGAGAGACAGAGCGAGAGACAGAGACAGAGACACACAGACAGAGAGAGAGCGAGCGAGTGAGAGACAGAGAGAGAGAGCGACAGACAGAGCGAGAGAGCGAGAGACAGAGACAGACAGACAGACAGACGAGACAGACAGACAAACAGAGACAGAGAGAGACAGACAGACAGACAGACAGAGAGACAGACAGACAGGCAGAGAGACAGAGAGACAGAGAACGAGACAGACAGAGACAGAGAGAGACAGAGAGATAGACAGAGAGCGAGACAGAGACAGTCAGACAGACAGCGATGCTTTCTTGATAGTGTTATTGTATGATTTCATACTCATTACAGTTCCATACTTATTACAGTTTGAATTATGATCCCTTTATCTTATCCTTATCTCATGTAAGCAGCCAATCAGGAGCTTCGCGTGCCTCATGAAGCCCCACCCCCTTTCCGTTTCAGGGATACTGGCTGAGAGGCTGCAAGCTGTCAAACGAATGCAGTTCAATTAAAATTACAATTTGATAAGAAAACCTGAAGGTTCAGCACTAACACTGCTATCTGTGGCTGGGCTTGTCAAAAACACGATAACGTAATATTGTATTGACTGACTGATCAGTAAGTCAGCACGCACACACAAAGACACACGCATGCACGCACACACACACAAAGCTCTGGACTGTCTCACCCACAGCTTCAACCTTAGGATATCACAACAACGTCAATTTAACAGATAAACAAGGCTGACAATTGTCTGAGTGAGTGTGTGACAGGCAGAGTGGGTCTGTCTCAGGTTTGAGAGAGCGTAGGTAACAGTTAATGTAGGAATGCGATGCCCCTCTATCTCCCCGGTGCTGTGCAGTGCCCGCTGTAACCAGGAATCAGGCAAGTTAAATTTGGTGTTAACAGTTTCCAGCTGGTTACTAATTTCTCCCAAGGAGTTTGGAAGTGCTGACAAGCCTGGCTGTGAGGGTTTATTCCTACTGATAGGAACCAGATTGGTCTGGATGGGATGGAGGGGTGACTGTTTAACCCGAGGTCTAGCTGAGACATCTGACAATAATTAACAAACAGAGGAAGAAAGAAATTGGTCACAGAAGGACAATAACACAATGGTTTTGACCAGAAATACAGAGTGTCTAAGACTGACAGCGAATGAGATGAACTGAAACAGATGGAAGGCCTCTTGGTGCCTCAAACTCCTGATCCTCCGATGGGCTGCTGGGATCACACTGGCCTGGATAGCGACGCCCTGTAACCCTATCCCTCTGGATAGCGACGCCCTGTAACCCTATCCCTCTGGATAGCGACGCCCTGTAACCCTATCCCCCTGGATAGCAACGCCCTGTAACCCTATCCCTCTGGATAGCGACGCCCTGTAACCCTATCCCCCTGGATAGCGACGCCCTGTAACCCTATCCCTCTGGATAGCGACGCCCTGTAACCCTATCCCTCTGGATAGCGACGCCCTGTAACCCTATCCCTCTGGATAGCGACGCCCTGTAACCCTATCCCCCTGGATAGCGACGCCCTGTAACCCTATCCCCCTGGATAGCGACGCCCTGTAACCCTATCCCCCTGGATAGCGACGCCCTGTAACCCTATCCCTCTGGATACCGACGCCCTGTAACCCTATCCCTCTGGATAGCGACGCCCTGTAACCCTATCCCCCTGGATAGCGACGCCCTGTAACCCTATCCCTCTGGATAGCGACGCCCTGTAACCCTATCCCCCTGGATAGCAACGCCCTGTAACCCTATCCCTCTGGATAGCGACGCCCTGTAACCCTATCCCTCTGGATAGCGACGCCCTGTAACCCTATCCCTCTGGATAGCGACGCCCTGTAACCCTATCCCTCTGGATAGCGACGCCCTGTAACCCTATCCCTCTGGATAGCGACGCCCTGTAACCCTATCCCTCTGGATAGCGACGCCCTGTAACCCTATCCCTCTGGATAGCGACGCCCTGTAACCCTATCCCTCTGGATAGCGACGCCCTGTAACCCTATCCCTCTGGATAGCGACGCCCTGTAACCCTATCCCCCTGGATAGCAACGCCCTGTAACCCTATCCCTCTGGATACCGACGCCCTGTAACCCTATCCCTCTGGATAGCGACGCCCTGTAACCCTATCCCTCTGGATAGCGACGCCCTGTAACCCTATCCCTCTGGATAGCGACGCCCTGTAACCCTATCCCCCTGGATAGCGACGCCCTGTAACCCTATCCCTCTGGATACTGGTATTGGTTTGAGTAGAAAAAAGATGGATCAAAGTGGGAACCTAAAAAAAATGATCAGTTAGTGAAGACCCTAGAAGAAACTACATAACTGTGCAGCAGAGAGAGTATAAGAGAGAGGGAGTGAAAGAGAGGGAGAGATAGAGAGAGACTGTGCAAGAGAGTGAAAGTGTCAGAGTCTGAGAAAGAGAGGGTGATAAAGTAATATAAATTGAAAGAGTGTGATAAAGAGAGAGGGAGTGAGAGAGGGGAAGTCATAGATGAGAGTGAGGGAGTGGTAAAGAGTGACAGAGCAGAAGAGTTTTACAAAGTGAGAGGGAGCAGAAGAGAGTGAGAGAGAGAGAGGGAGTGATAAAGTGAGATAGGGAGTGATAGAATGTGAGAAGGACTGTTACCAAGTGAGAGTGAGTGATAGAAGATTGAGAGTGAGGGAGTGAGAGGTAGGCAGTGAGGCTTGGTGGTCCAGTAGTTAAAGAAAGGGGCTTGATACCAGGAGGTTCCGGGTTCAATCCCAGCTCAGCCACTGACTCACTGTGTGTGACCCTGAGCAAGTCACTTAACCTCCTTGCGCGTCCTACTGTAAGTGACTCTGTAGCAGCAGCATTTGTTGATGCATAGTTCACCCCCTAGTCTCTGTAAGTCGCTTTGGATAAAAGTGTCTGCTAAATGACTCATTAATTCAAAGTGATAGAGAGGAGGACTGTTAGAAAGTGAGAGAGGGAGTGATAGAGAGTGAGAGAGAAGGCAGGATCACACTTACCAGGCGGTCCAGCGGAAAATGGCACAGACACACAGGAGCGGCCGTTAGCGGAGAGCTGGTAACCATGGTAACAATGACAGCGGAAGGTTCCGAGTGTATTCTTACAGAGCTGCTGGCACAGCGCTCCCCCCCCGAACCTTGAGCACTCGTCTGTGTCTGCAAGAGATCAGAGAGCAAGTCTGGGTCTTACACACACTGTGAACAGCACTGTCTGTGTGCAAGAGATCAGAGAGCAAGTCTGGGTCTTACACACACTGTGAACAGCACTGTGTGTGTGCAAGAGATCAGAGAGCAAGTCTGGGTCTTACACACACTGTGAACAGCACTGTCTGTGTGCAAGAGATCAGAGAGCAAGTCTGGGTCTTACACACACTGTGAACAGCACTGTGTGTGTGCAAGAGATCAGAGAGCAAGTCTGGGTCTTACACACACTGTGAACAGTACTGTGTGTGTGCAAGAGATCAGAGAGCAAGTCTGGGTCTTACACACACTGCGAATAGGTGACCAGTGTTGTTTCAGTTCTGAAGAATTCAGGACACCTTTGCAATAAGAGCTGATGTGTGTGTGTGTATTTCTGATGTCACTGTCCAGGCATAACATAACAATGGCAATATGACACATCAAGTGTATGATAACTAAGTAAATACCTAACTGGAATCAAGGTAAAAAAGCACCTGAAAGCAGGGCCAGGGATGGGGAGTGGAGTTAACCCTTTACTGCACATTCTGTTATACTGTCAGACTGACAGCCAGCCTGACTGACTGACTGGCAAAGAGACCATGCACCAGAGGAGTTTTACTCTAATTTCCTTTTTCAAGTAAAAAGTTTGAAACTGTTAGAAATCATTACTCTGTTTGTTTTGGATGTGTTTCAACAGGCTCCAAACTCAAAGCAGATGTTCCAGGCTGAGTGGCGGGAGCGTGCGGGGCAGCTCAGCTTGAGAGGTGGCTGCAGGGCTGTAGGGAGCGCTGTGTTCAGAGCTGCACTCGAAAGGTTCAAAGAAACTCAAGAAATGTAATGACAAGTCTTGGTCATGGTCTTCAATTTTGCTTGATGAGATTGAGAAAGGCTGTTCTCAGGAATGTTTGTTGTTGAATTTATGGGTGATTTTCAGAGCTTAGCTTTGTCCCTCTGCAACAGAACCAGATCAGATCCGACCACACCACCCCAGACACTAGAGACCAGACAGCAGACACCAGACCAGACAGTAGAGACCAGACAGCAGACACCAGACCAGACAGTAGAGACCAGACAGCAGACACCAGACCAGACACTAGAGACCAGACAGCAGACACCAGACACCAGATCAGACACTAGAGACCAGACACCAGACCAGACCAGACACTAGAGACCAGACAGCAGACACCAGACCAGACACTAGATATCAGACACCAGACCAGACAAGAAATCAGACCAGACCAGACACTAGAGACCAGACAGCAGACCAGACCAGACACTAGATATCAGACACCAGACCAGACCAGACAAGAAACCAGACCAGACCAGACACTAGAGACCAGACAGCAGACACCAGACCAGACACTAGATATCAGACACCAGACACCAAACCAGACACTAGAGACCAGACAGCAGACACCAGACCAGACACTAGACACCAGACCAGACACTAGAGACCAGACACCAGACCAGACCAGACACTAGAGACCAGACACCAGACACTAGATATCAGACACCAGACCAGACCAGACACTAGAGACCAGACACCAGACCAGACACTAGACACCAGACACCAGACCAGACACTAGATATCAAACACCAGACCAGACCAGACCAGACCAGACAAGAAACCAGACCAGACACTAGATATCAGACACCAGACCAGACCAGACACTAGAGACCAGACACCAGACACTAGATATCAGATACCAGACCAGACCAGACACTAGAGACCAGACACCAGACACTAGATATCAGACACCAGACCAGACCAGACACTAGAGACCAGACCAGACACTAGACACCAGACACCAGACCAGACACTAGATATCAAACACCAGACCAGACCAGACCAGACAAGAAACCAGACCAGACACTAGATATCAGACACCAGACCAGACCAGACACTAGAGACCAGACACCAGACACTAGATATCAGACACCAGACCAGACACTAGAGACCAGACACCAGACACTAGATATCAGACACCAGACCAGACCAGACACTAGAGACCAGACACCAGACACTAGATATCAGACACCAGACCAGACCAGACACTAGAGACCAGACACCAGACACTAGATATCAGACACCAGACCAGACCAGACACTAGAGACCAGACACCAGACACTAGATATCAGACACCAGACCAGACCAGACACTAGATATCAGACACCAGACCAGACCAGACACTAGAGACCAGAGACCAGACACCAGACACTAGATATCAGACACCAGACCAGACCAGACGCTAGAGACCAGACACCAGACACTAGATATCAGACACCAGACCAGACCAGACACTAGAGACCAGACACCAGACACTAGATATCAGACACCAGACCAGACCAGACACTAGAGACCAGACACTAGATATCAGACACCAAACCAGACCAGACCAGTATGTGGGCTCTCACCATGGCAGCTACGTCCGTCCCTGGCCAGGCTATATCCCAGAGAGCAGCTGCAGGCTGGGAATCCTCCAATCAGAGTGCAGCTGTGCTCACAACGTGCTGTCAGGCAGGAGGTGGGACTTCCTGGAGAACAGAAGAAATTCAGTCCCACATGGCAATGCACTTTAGAACTTCTTATTATTTAAAGTCTCGAAACCCGAAGCCTTGGGGGGGGCGGTTCTATTTGCTCTTTGCAGGAAACAACTTTATGTGCACAGTCCATACAGTACAGCACTGAAGACACTGAAAAACACTTGTGGTCAAAACATTTGCCATTGCCAGGCGGAAAAACGGGGAGAACTGAATTTAAAAAAACAGACGAGGGAGCGACAGAACTTGGATAAGTGAGATAATTACAGGACAGCAGTCTGCTTTCCAATAACATGTTGTTGTACTGTAATGTGTGTTTGAATTCTTTACTAACAATATAAAGCTTTGGTTCAGTGTAGATGCTTTTGCTTTTGTTTCACCATCAGCTGCAAACACATTCCTTCAGAGTTCAGGAAGGGTCACATGCTGTTTTTTTTGTGGATTTGTTTTCTGATGAATAAAATTCCGATTCAAATAACTGTATTCTCACAGGAGAACCAGTGGCACCAGGCCCAATAACTAAAAATAAAAATTCCTCTTGGAGAAAAAACAAGGGCTGTTTTTATTTTAAGTGTTTAAACATTTCGTTCTGAAATGTTAGGAGCAGGGAACCCCAGTCTGACCCAACCAAACAATAGAAGCACAAACTGCAGCTCCAGAAAGATACACGCAATGCAGGAAATGCATTGACTACTAGACACTCCCCACCGCTGCCAAGATTGGGCTGTTAATTATTCTACTCACCTTCCGTATCAGCACGATTGAAGATGTCTTCAGCCAGTAAATGACCAAGCCACCCCTCATCTGAAACATCATAAACATCCTTGTGGTCACACTGAGCATGTGCAGCGATATACACAGTCACAGTTAAACTAAGAAGCAGAAGGAATTTTGGCAAAGGCCTTCTTAAGAGTTCTAAAATACAACATTCAGACACAAAAGAGATTTGCAGAGGCGTGCTTGGCCCGAAGGATTGTACTGGAATGATTTAGCTCAGCGAGTTTATTGATTGAGTGTTTGAAGCTAAAAGACTATACAGTAAACTCCACTGCATCAATGAGACGCTGTGGGGCCACTACAGCAGGGCTGGGTTACCTGGACAGGTGACTCCCTGCTTCCCTCCCCGACAGGAGCACACGTTGGGTGCGATGCAGAAGCCGTCCCCACAGCCGAAGGAACACACCGCTGAGGGAAGGGAGGCAAACAAAGATACAAAAACATACAAACACTTTCAACGAACACTGAGAAAGAGGGCTTAAACATGATTTACATAGAATTACAAGAGCCCTGATAGAATCACAGAGCAGATATCAGACAGCCAGCCCCTCCAGCACAGACCAGGCTGAGCTCTGATAGAATCACAGAGCAGATATCAGACAGACAGCCCCTCCGGCACAAACCAGGCTGAGCTCTGACAGAATCACAGAGCAGATATCTGACAGCCAGCCCCTCCACCACAGACCAGGCTGAGCTCTGACAGAATCACAGAGCAGATATCAGACAGCCAGCCCCTCCAGCACAGACCAGGCTGAGCTCTGATAGAATCACAGAGCAGATATCAGACAGCCAGCCCCTCCAACACAGACCAGGCTGGTCTTTACTCACGTGTGAGGCAGAGTCCACTTGCTGAGGAAGGAACCCAACCAGGGCAGCAACCAGTGCCGAACCCAGCCGAGCACACATGGGGACCCGAGCGGTGCCTGCAAAGAGGGGGGAGAGAAGGCCAGAGAGAGGGGGAGAAGGGAGTGAGTGAAGCAGAGAGAAAGTTACCCAGCTTGTAACCTCAGTACAGCTCTTCAACAATTACATACTTTTCACAGGTGGACTTGTTACAGTAAAGAGCTCTTAAATTGTAATGTTTGATTCTTTCAGCAGAGTAAACTCTGATACTGTAACAGGGCCCTGGACAATGCAGGGTTTGCACAGCGAAAGGCTGCTTCGTTCTGTCTGAACTCCGCAGAGCGCGGTGCTCATTACTGTGTCCTTCAGTTCCTACAGGATTCCCTCTGTCAGAAGAAGCTTCGGGATTTAGGAAGAATGCTCGTGGTTTTGAATGCCCAAACTGGACTGACAGTGAGGAAGATGAGCTGAATGACAAAGGCGCTGTGTATGTGTCGTGCGCGTCTCCGCAGCGTCAACGAAGTAACCCGCTTACCTCGGCGTTGGTGGGTTGTAGTGCTGATGTCCTCTCTTCCGTCCGCCGGGGTAAACTCTTCCGTCAGCTTTCAGCAACAGGACATAAACGCACAGAAGCTTCATCGCAATCATAACTGCGCTTTCAGAGCGGGTATAACCGCGTCACGAGTTTCTTTAGACACGCTTACATGTATCTGCCAGGTGTGGAACAGTGTAAGTGCGCACCTTTTGCACATTTAAATCCGCACTGAGCCCAGGAGATACCCACCGGTCAGGTACTGGACGTGTTTTCGGTTGTTTGTGTTAACATTAAACTCGGATTGCAGTTGTAAACATCCCCGCTTTCCCCTCGATGTCCATTCTCTTCTGCTGCTTTCCCTCTGAACGGAACGGGGAGGCACTTTCCAACTGTGTGCGTTTCAGTTTGTAATCCTCCCTTTATTCCTTTTCCAGCGGCTTGTGGTTACAGTGAAAGCGCAGTATATACATATAAATTGCTAGCCAGAGTGTTGTATACTGTATTCAAAGCGTTTTCATGTGTGCTAAGAATGTGTTTGCCCGTTCAGATCCTGTACCGCACAACAGGACAATCGAAACACCGGTCTCTTAGACAAACAAACCTCCAGATCCCCGTCTGCGCTCCAGTCTCAGACGGAAATTATTTTCCCTCGGCTTTCTGTTTAGGTTTTCAAGACCTACCGCAGAGAGGAACACCCCCAGCCTCACTGCCCCTGTGTAACCCAATGCTCCTGTCCCCCCTCAATGCTCCTGTCCCCCCCTCCAGGACTGCTACCTCTGCGTTATTCCAGCACGATTCACAAAAGTGCAACTCGACCGCAGCCGATACAAGAACTACCCTCACGCTGAACTCTCCTTCTCTATTCTCATGCGGGTGTTTTGTAGTATTGTTTTATATTGTCATTTATTGGGAGATTAAAAGACATCTACATCCCCCAAAACAGATACACTGCAACGCAACAGGTCTCTTGGGGCAGGAAACTTTTGGGCATTTTTTTTTTTTTTTTTTTTTGCAAGTTATGTAGCAACATTTTTTACCATGCGAATACAACACATAAACAATCTTGAATTAAGTATCTTACGAGTTGCTTGAAAACAAACAAAACAAAAAAAACGTCTTGGTGTTTCACGGGCTGAAATTCAACAAAGGTGAGATTTTTTTTTTTTTTTGTTAGTGACTGTGTTACCCTCAAAATAACGTCACGACTGCCCCCTGGTGGTTATGTGGCACAACATCATAACTTTCAGTCCCAAATCTTTTAATCGTGTCCTATTTCATACACATACTACAGTAAGAAACAACGGAGTTGAATTTGTTCTATATTTAGATCTTAAAAGCAATTCCAGTCCATATCCTGATTGGTAAAGCGTTTCACAATAAGAGATCACACTCAGGTTTGGGATCAGTGGCGTTTATTTAAAATAATAAAAATGTAGGATTCTCAGGAATTTTCATCATGGTGTATTCAGCATTAAAATGAAACACATTCATTAAACAGGTAATAAAGCCTTCAGTGCATGCTCATGTCACCCTGAGTTATCGGAAAATTTAAGCAGCAGCTGCAGAAATGAAGCTTCAGTGTATTCATGGTACCAGCAGGAACCAATCACAGCCTGCCAGAGACAATGCCAGTGCAGTAATGATGCATGTAAAGAGTCCTGCAGTATTGCCCCAGGGGTCAGGGCAGTGAACAGTCACTGGCCCTTCTTCTTCAGCATGATGCTGTTCGCTCTCTTGAATCGATAAACCACGTTCGCTACCTCATCCGACAGCACCTGGGGAGAGAGATGGGACTCTAGGAAACAGCTCAAGCAATGTTCAACAGCACATGCTATATCTGTAAAGTGTAGAACCATGCTAGAATATCTCAGACACTATCACACCCAAATCCAGTGTTCCAGGCACCCCTCCCTGGCACAATGCTCCTTGTTCTAGTAACGTATTGTGGACAGGGCAAGACTTTACTGTTCACTGGGACTGATTGCTATGTGGTGTACAGGCTAGCAGAAAGTACTAGATATGATCCACACAGGTACACAGTGCTGACTCAGAGCAGTGTAGACGTGATCCACACGGGTACACAGTGCTCATTCAGAGCAGTGTAGACGTGATCCACACAGGTACACAGTGCTGATTCAGAGCAGTGTGAACGTGATCCACACAGGTACACAGAGCTGACTCAAAGCAGTGTAGACGTGATCCACACGGGTACACAGTGCTGACTCAGAGCAGTGTAGATGTGATCCACATGGGTACACAGTGCTGACTCAGAGCAGTGTAGATGTGATCCACACGGGTACACAGTGCTGACTCAGAGCAGTGTAGACGTGATCCACACGGGTACACAGAGTTGATTCAGAGCAGTGTAGACGTGATCCACACGGGTACACAGTGCTGATTCAGAGTAGTGTAGACGTGATCCACACAGGTACACAGTGCTGATTCAGAGCAGTGTAGACGTGATCCACACAGGTACACAGTGCTGATTCAGAGCAGTGTGAACGTGATCCACACAGGTACACAGAGCTGACTCAAAGCAGTGTAGATGTGATCCACACGGGTACACAGTGCTGACTCAGAGCAGTGTAGACGTGATCCACACGGGTACACAGAGTTGATTCAGAGCAGTGTAGACGTGATCCACACGGGTACACAGTGCTGATTCAGAGCAGTGTAGACGTGATCCACACAGGTACACAGTGCTGATTCAGAGCAGTGTAGACGTGATCCACACGGGTACACAGTGCTGATTCAGAGCAGTGTAGACGTGATCCACACAGGTACACAGTGCTGATTCAGAGCAGTGTAGACGTGATCCACACGGGTACACGGTGCTGATTCAGAGCAGTGTAGACGTGATCCACACGGGTACACAGTGCTGACTCAGAGCAGTGTAGATGTGATCCACACAGGTACACAGTGCTGATTCAGAGTAGTGTAGACGTGATCCACACGGGTACACAGTGCTGATTCAGAACAGTGTAGACGTGATCCACACAGGTACACAGTGCTGATTCAGAGCAGTGTAGACGTGATCCACACGGGTACACAGAGCTGACTCAGAGCAGTGTAGATGTGATCCACACGGGTACACAGTGCTGACTCAGAGCAGTGTAGACGTGATCCACACGGGTACACAGTGCTGATTCAGAGCAGTGTAGATGTGATCCACACGGGTACACAGTGCTGATTCAGAGCAGTGTAGAAGTGATCCACACGGGTACACAGTGCTGACTCAGAGCAGTGTAGATGTGATCCACACAGGTACACAGTGCTGATTCAGAGTAGTGTAGACGTGATCCACACGGGTACACAGTGCTGATTCAGAACAGTGTAGACGTGATCCACACAGGTACACAGTGCTGATTCAGAGCAGTGTAGACGTGATCCACACGGGTACACAGTGCTGACTCAGAGCAGTGTAGACGTGATCCACACGGGTACACAGTGCTGATTCAGAGCAGTGTAGACGTGATCCACACTGGTACACAGTGCTGACTCAGAGCAGTGTAGACGTGATCCACACAGGTACACAGTGCTGACTCAGAGCAGTGTAAACGTGATCCACACGGGTACACAGTGCTGATTCAGAGCAGTGTAGATGTGATCCACACGGGTACACAGTGCTGATTCAGAGCAGTGTAGACGTGATCCACGCGGGTACACAGAGCTGACTCAGAGCAGTGTAGATGTGATCCACACGGGTACACAGTGCTGATTCAGAGCAGTGTAGACGTGATCCACACGGGTACACAGTGCTGATTCAGAGCAGTGTAGACGTGATCCACACAGGTACACAGTGCTGATTCAGAGCAGTGTAGACGTGATCCACACGGGTACACAGTGCTGATTCAGAGCAGTGTAGACGTGATCCACACAGGTACACAGAGCTGATTCAGAGCAGTGTAGACGTGATCCACACGGGTACACAGTGCTGATTCAGAGCAGTGTAGAAGTGATCCACACAGGTACACAGTGCTGATTCAGAGCAGTGTAGACGTGATCCACACAGGTACACAGTGCTGATTCAGAGCAGTGTAGAAGTGATCCACACGGGTACACAGTGCTGATTCAGAGCAGTGTAGAAGTGATCCACACGGGTACACAGTGCTGATTCAGAGCAGTGTAGACGTGATCCACACGGGTACACAGTGCTGACTCAGAGCAGTGTAGAAGTGATCCACACGGGTACACAGTGCTGATTCAGAGCAGTGTAGACGTGATCCACACAGGTACACAGTGCTGATTCAGAGCAGTGTAGACGTGATCCACACGGGTACACAGTGCTGACTCAGAGCAGTCTAGACGTGATCCACACGGGTACACAGTGCTGATTCAGAGCAGTGTAGACGTGATCCACACGGGTACACAGTGCTGACTCAGAGCAGTCTAGACGTGATCCACACGGGTACACAGTGCTGATTCAGAGCAGTGTAGACGTGATCCACACGGGTACACAGTGCTGATTCAGAGCAGTGTAGACGTGATCCACACGGGTACACAGTGCTGACTCAGAGCAGTGTAGATGTGATCCACACGGGTACGCAGTGCTGATTCAGAGCAGTGCATTTATAAAAACAGCCCAGCATAGTTGCACTGGAGTTATGAATATTACCTTCATGGTCGAACCCAGACTTTTCTTCTCCCCTTCTCTGGATTGGCTCTGAAATGGCACAAGATTTTGTTACACAGATCATATTTATCTATGAATATTTTTAATCAAAAGGGGGTTCGGTGTCACAGTGGCTGATTCACCAGCCTGTCTTGCTTGAGTCTGGCCCCACAGTGCACTCGGACTCCACACAATGAAACAGATTGTATCAAACAAAAGAGCTCCACACAATCTCTCTGCCGTGCAGAGGTCTCAAATGTGCAGTTTTGAAAGAAACACACATTACAGAATCTCAGTTTGCAAGTCCTGCTTGCACTTCCTGGGTCATTTCACCTGGAGAGTGAAATTGTTCCCACCCCTTCGCTGGCTTCTTTCCCATCAATAACCAATCAGCTGCTTCCCCTACTGAGTGACATGCTTTCAGCCAGTAACAAGCTTGGACCCAGAAGATACTGCTGAGGTGAAATGAAGTACAAACAGCTGCCCTGACAATCAGGCAAGAACTGCAGTTACCCTCCAGCAGAATCACTTTGTTATCTGCAATTACTTCTTACTACAATTTCACAGCTGGCAGAATCATATTGGTGTGTATTTGTATTCCTACTTTACATGTGTAAGTTACTTGCAGATTTGCAGAGTGTTTGTTCAAGTGAAACTTTACCGGCAGCTGGTGTGTGCTTCAGCTACTGCTTTATGTGAATTAAACAGGAGGTTTTCAGACTGCTCTGTATTCGCCCACCATCTGTGTTTCATTTATTTTTCTGTACTGTACTGTAGTAAATATGATGTCATGTTTAATATCCAATTGAAAGGTTGTGTTTTGTTATTGAAGGTGTAAGCGGTGCCTCTCGGTTTCCAATGTGTGAGGCAGCCAGTATTTCCTGACCTGGGGGGTGCTGCTGAGGTCATCACAGATCACTGCCATGGTGTGGATCCAGTTCTCATAGACATCCTCCTCCTGATTCCTCTCTCTGGAATGAAAAGCACAAATAGGGAACATTATTATCCTGCTATTGCCACACCACCTCTTACCCCCTCCCCCCCTCCCCCCCTCTCCCCGTCACACTCACTCCCCTCACTCCCTCCCCCTCTCCACATCACACTCACTCCCCTCACCCCTCACTCCCTCCCTCCCTCCCTCCCCCTCTCCCTGTCACACTCACTCCCCTCACCCCTCACTCCCTCCCTCCCTCCATCCCCCTCTCCCCTCCCTCTCTCCCCACAGACTCATTCCCTCCCCTCCCTCCCTCCCCACAGACTCATTCCCTCCCCTCTCTTCTCCTCACACACACTCTCACCTTCCCTCTTCCCTCAACCTCTCTGTTTACCCTCTCCCCTCGTCACACACACTCCCCTCTCCCCTCTCCCTCCCCTCAGACTCACCCCATGTCCTGAAGCAGTTCTCTCTGTGCCAGCACCTCCTTGTGTGCCTCCCTCACACGGCCGTCCATGGTTAGTCGGGCAGTCAGCTGGGCACAGTGCACCCCCAGCACTGCCACATTCAGACTGTCCTTCACAAGAGAGCTGTGGGAGCAGGCAGCCAACATCAGACACGGGCAGGGCAAAATATGCATACATGTATATATACAGACGTGCTCAAATTTGTGGTACCCCTCCACAAAAAACGAAGAATGCACAATTTTCTCTGAAATAAGTTGAAACTGACAAAAATAATTGGCATCCACCATTGTTTATTCCATATTTAATAGAAATCAGACTTTGCTTTTGATTTTTTATTCAACATAATATTGTAAATAATAAAACAAATGAAAATGGCATGGACAAAAATGATGGGACCACTAACCTAATATTTTGTTGCACAACCTTTAGAGGCAATAACTGCAATCAAACGTTTTCTGTAGCTCTCAATGAGACTTCTGCACCTGTTAACAGGTAGTTTGGCCCACTCTTCCTGAGCAAACTGCTCCAGCTGTCTCAGGTTTGATGGGTGCCTTCTCCAGACAGCAAGTTTCAGCTCTTTCCATAGATGTTCGATAGGATTCAGATCAGGACTCATAGACGGCCTCTTCAAAATAGTCCAATGTTTTGTTCTTATCCATTCTTGGGTGCTTTTAGCTGTGTGTTTTGGGTCATTATCCTGTTGAAGGACCCATGACCTGCGACTGAGACAGAGCTTTCTGACACTGGGCAGTACGTTTCGCTCCAGAATGCCTTGATAGTCTTGAGATTTCATTGTGCCCTGCACAGATTCAAGGCACCCTGTGCCAGGCGCAGCAAAGCAGCCCCAAAACATAACCGAGCCTCCTCCATGTTTCACTTTAGGTATGGTGTTCTTTTCTTTGAAAGCTTCATTTTTTCGTCTGTGAACATAGAGCTGATGTGACTTGCCAAAAAGCTCCAGTTTTGACTCATCTGTCCAAAGGACATTCTCCCAGAAGGATTGTCGCTTGTCAATATGCATTTTAGCAAATTCCAGTCTGGCTTTTTTATGTTTTTCTTTCAAAAGTGGAGTCCTCCTGGGTCTTCTTCCATGGAGCCCACTTTCGCTCAAAAAGCGACGGATGGTGCGATCAGAAACTGACGTACCTTCACCTTGGAGTTCAGCTTGTATCTCTTTGGCAGTTATCCTTGGTTCTTTCTCTACCATTCGCACTATCCTTCTGTTCAATCTGGGGTCGATTTTCCTCTTGCGGCCGCGCCCAGGGAGGTTGGCTGCAGTTCCATGGACCTTAAACTTCTTAATAATATTTGCAACTGTTGTCACAGGAACATCAAGCTGCTTGGAGATGGTCTTGTAGCCTTTACCTTTACCATGCTTGTCTATTATTTTCTTTCTGATCTCCTCAGACAACTCTCTCCTTTGCTTTCTCTGGTCCATGTTCAGTGTGGTGCACACAATGATACCAAACAGCACAGTGACTACTTTTCTCCATTTAAATAGGCTGAATGACTGATTACAAGATTGGAGACATGTGTGATACTAATTAAAGAAACTAATTAGTTTGAAATATCACTATAATCCATTTATTTATTATCTTTTCTAAGGGGTACCAACAAATGTGTCCAGGCCATTTTAGAATATCTTTGTAGAATAAGCAATAATTCATCTCTTTTCACAGCTTCTTTGCTTTATTCTATGACATACCAAAGGCATGCAAGTATACATGATAAAATAGCTTTTAATTTCATCACTTTTCAGGAGGAATGAAGCATTATTTCAATGAGCTGTAAGGGTACCAACAAATTTGAGCACGTCTGTATATATATATTCACACACACACTATATTATATACAGTATATATATATATATATATATATATATATATATATATATATATATATATATATATATATTCAAACACACACTTCAAAAAAACCCAAGTGAAAATTAATTGAAACTGAAATGAATAAATATTATCCCCCACTGGGCAGCCATCAAGGTGAGGTATTTAATGGTCAGTTTCTTGTGTATTGTGCCACATTGACCCTGACCTGGCAGCGTGGCTGCTGGAGATTCAGGAGACGGTCTTACCTGTCGGGGGCCACGCTCTTCTCCAGGCTGAGGATCCGAGTGGCTCTCTGCAGGTCGCGGGTCTTGAAGTCGAGCTGCAGCTGAAAGGGAACTTTATCCCTTTCAAGGAAATCTGCAGGGAACAATACAGGCAGGCTTATTGACAAACACAATATCAGCACACGCTCCTTTTACTGACAAGGACTACTTCAACTAGCAGACCTGTCTGCAATATTACAGGATGGGAGAGACTGCAATGTTACAGGATGGGAGAGACTGCAATGTTACAGGATGGGAAATTCTGCAATGTTACAGGAGGGGAAACTCTGCAATGTTACAGGATGGGAGAGATTGCAATGTTACAGGATGGGAGAGACTGCAATGTTAAAGGATGGGAGAGACTGCAATGTTACAGGATGGGAAAGACTGCAATGTTACAGGATGGGAAACTCTGCAATGTTACAGGATGGGAGAGATTGCAATGTTACAGGATGGGAGAGACTGCAATGTTACAGGATGGGAAACTCTGCAATGTTACAGGATGGGAGAGACTACACTGTTACGGGATGGGAGAGACTGCATTGTTACAGGATGGGAGAGACTGCAATGTTACAGGATGGGAGAGACTGCAATGTTACAGGATGGGAGAGACTGCAATGTTACAGGATGGGAGAGACTGCATTGTTACAGGATGGGAGAGACTGCAATGTTACAGGATGGGAGAGACTGCAATGTTACAGGATGGGAGAGACTGCAATGTTACAGGATGGGAGAGATTGCAATGTTACAGGATGGGAAATTCTGCAATGTTACAGGATGGGAAATTCTGCAATGTTACAGGATGGGAAACTCTGCAATGTTACAGGATGGGAGAGATTGCAATGTTACAGGATGGGAGAGACTGCAATGTTACAGGATGGGAAATTCTGCAATGTTACAGGAGGGGAAACTCTGCAATGTTACAGGATGGGAGAGATTGCAATGTTACAGGATGGGAAATTCTGCAATGTTACAGGAGGGGAAACTCTGCAATGTTACAGGAGGGGAAACTCTGCAATGTTACAGTAGGGGAAACTCTGCAATGTTACAGGATGAGTTGTTTTTTAGGACTGAGTTAGAAATCAGAGAAGCAATCTGACATGGCCGGATGCTTGCAAAACTATTTTCCACTTTGCAAGAAAATGTCAGTTTCCTGTGTTACTGACTCAAAACCACAGAATACAAACAAGAGTGCAGATGAGACGCAGTCAGCATTGTGGGGGGGGGGGGGGCTGTGGAGGAGGGGAGATTCCTATGTTGCCTTTTCACCCGCTGGTATAATATACGTGTGTGTAAATGTGAAAGCTTCATGACATTCAGGTTATTATAGTCTATCCTGGCAATGGAAATAGCTTATTAGCAATATAAATAGAAACAATGCACAGATCACTTAGAAACAATGCACAGATCACTTAGAAACAAGCACAGATCACTTAGAAACAAGCACAGATCACTTAGAAACATGCACAGATCACTTAGAAACAATGCACAGATCACTTAGAAACAAGCACAGATCACTTAGAAACAAGCACAGATCACTTAGAAACAAGCACAGATCACTTAGAAACATGCACCGATCACTTAGAAACAAGCACCGATCACTTAGAAACAAGCACAGATCACTTAGAAACAAGCACAGATCACTTAGAAACAAGCACAGATCACTTAGAAACATGCACAGATCACTTAGAAACAAGCACAGATCACTTAGAAACAATGCACAGATCACTTAGAAACAAGCACAGATCACTTAGAAACAATGCACAGATCACTTAGAAACAATGCACTGATCACTTAGAAACAAGCACAGATCACTTAGAAACAATGCACAGATCACTTAGAAACAATGCACAGATCACTTAGAAACAATGCACTGATCACTTAGAAACAAGCACAGATCACTTAGAAACAAGCACAGATCACTTAGAAACAAGCACAGATCACTTGGAAACATGCACAGATCACTTAGAAACAAGCACAGATCACTTAGAAACAATGCACAGATCACTTAGAAACAATGCACAGATCACTTAGAAACAAGCACAGATCACTTAGAAACAAGCACAGATCACTTAGAAACAATGCACAGATCACTTAGAAACAATGCACAGATCACTTAGAAACAAGCACAGATGACTTAGAAACAATGCACAGATCACTTAGAAACAATGCACTGATCACTTAGAAACAAGCACAGATCACTTAGAAACAAGCACAGATCACTTAGAAACAAGCACAGATCACTTAGAAACATGCACAGATCACTTAGAAACAATGCACAGATCACTTAGAAACAATGCACAGATCACTTAGAAACAAGCACAGATCACTTAGAAACAATGCACAGATCACTTAGAAACAAGCACAGATCACTTAGAAACAAGCACAGATCACTTAGAAACAATGCACAGATCACTTAGAAACAAGCACAGATCACTTAGAAACAATGCACAGATCACTTAGTAACAATGCACTGATCACTTAGAAACAAGCACAGATCACTTAGAAACAATGCACAGATCACTTAGAAACAAGCACAGATCACTTAGAAACAAGCACTGATCACTTAGAAACAAGCACAGATCACTTAGAAACAAGCACAGATCACTTAGAAACAAGCACAGATCACTTAGAAACAATGCACAGATCACTTAGAAACAATGCACAGATCACTTAGAAACAAGCACAGATCACTTAGAAACAAGCACTGATCACTTAGAAACAAGCACAGATCACTTAGAAACAAGCACAGAAACACTGCCAGAGTAACTGCTCCCCACCTCAGTGAACTATGAACTCAGTGGTCTATTGTCAAGGCTTTGGGAAGTGTGTGTCCAGTGTTTATTACTCACTCTGCAGACTGGACTCCTTTATCCCAAACTGAAAGGTGATCTCCAGGTCTTCAGTCACATTCCCAATCTCCTTCACCAGCCTGTGGTGGGAATGGTCCTCATACTTAAAGTACCTGACATGAATAGGGTCACACAATCAGCGCTGTGAAACAGGGATCATTCAGACTAAAGTCATTGTAACTCTTCATCAAACTCCTTCTCCCAGCACTCAGACACCCCCCACCTCATTAGCACCCACTTACATGCCTTCTGCAATCAGAAAAGTGGCCTTCACATTGGTGGCAATAACGTTGTCTTCTAGAACAGACTGAATCTCGGAGGACACATTGTTGATGTTGACTATATTGACCTGCAGAGCACAAGAACTGGGGTCAGCAACAGTGAGGGTATATTGTGGGTTGAGGATTAAACCTAGAACAGGGAATACATTGAGAATGCTTTTTGACTCTTTGGAAATCACATTATATTTCAGGTGCGCATATCAGAAACATTGCAGAGCTCTCACCCTCCCACCAGTGCGATCAGCCAGCCTCCCCACCTCAGCCAGTCTGCAGTCTGTGCCTTCAAACGTCAGCACAGAGACAATCACCCTGCCAGTGGCACACAGAGAGAAGGGAACAGGAGGCTAGTCAATGCATTCTCACCTTACTGAAGTACTTACACTCTTCTGATATCATTACCACACAGATATACAAATTCACACACACATAGAGCCGGGACTCCAGCAGTCAGCTTCTGAGTGCACTTATTTACTGGATGACCAAATGTAAAAGATAAGATCAATGCATTGGAATTGGAGGTGCAGACCTCATATCGCGCTGTGAACACCCCTAGTGGAAGCCCTGGCTCTGGATTAGTTATTTACATGGCTGAGTTTATTTTGTATCTTTCTGTCCCTTCATGTTACACTGGCAGAATTCAGTAACACTGGGCAGCAGAAGATTGTGTTTGCAGTTTGTGATTAGCTTTGCTCTTGAGTTACCCTTTCTCAGCAGCCTCGTTAGCCAGGTTCCTGTAGAAATAAGAAGAGCTTTGACAGGCATCATCTATATATCCTAGTCCAGTATTAGCTAGTCCATCGGTGCAGATTATCACCTGCAAAGGGAAAAGTGAACCAGAATTCCTTTAGAAGCACAAGACACCTTGCCCACCCTCTCAGTCATTCCTGTGCACTAACCGAATGGCTCCTTACCTCTGATCTACTCGTTAACAAGTCAGACAGTCACTCAGGACCATGGACCCAGAACACATTCACAAGCATTGTGGGACATGTCTTTGAACCGAAAGGAGCTCTAAGGAATTTCTTTAGCTTTAGGTGTGTTTCATGTCTGAGAGTGAGGACTGAATGTGCACAGTAAGTGTAAAACTCCACTGGCGGAGAGAGACACTGTCAGCCATTCAGTCTGCTCGGAACACTTTAAACCAATGAAAGAACTTCGCAGTATTGCTTGAGCTGACCTTTGACCCGGAGTACCTGGACGCCATCGCTATGGATACCAGAGCGGCTGGCCCCAGCGCGGTGGAGCCATGTTCACGCATCCTGTTGTGAAGAAAGAGGTTATGAACTGGTACCAAACCAGTACACATTCAGAGGGATATTCTGACAATTAAAACAAGACACAAAGAAAGTCATGTTCCTAGTCATTGAAAAAGAATAGCATGTTTGTGTTGTGCCCAAGCTGCAATAATACAAGCAAGTAAAACCAATTTGAAAATGTTTAACATTACTGAATGGGACCAGCCCACACTGTCTTATCACGCTGCAGTTAATTATTGTGCAACTTTTTCCACAAATGACTGGGTGGGCACTACTTATAACTTGTTATTGCTTCATTTAAAAACATGGTATGGTTATCATAACAGCACATCATCTGTTTCTGAAACCTTTTCTATCTGATATTTACACCTCACTGCACTGCACAGGAAGTGGTGTTTGTCTTTTGAAGCAAACGCGTGTTTAGCTCATTGGTTAACAGCAGCAGTGTGCAGCTTGGCTCAAACTCACTCCTGGACTCTGCATCGCAGCGTATCGATGCTCTCTTCAACACAGCGAGGACAAGTGAACTGCTGGCCCTGTGACATGAGGAAATCGAAATCCATGAGCTCCCACTCCTTCAGCATCAGAGGGATGCCCGTCCCATCTCCATACACAGTGACCTGCAACCAAGCACACGCAGCCACCATTAGAGAACCTCCACATGACCTCATCACTCCCATCAACCCCCACGAGGTGACCAGCACACATACATGCTGCTCCCACTACAGCCACCATCAGAGAACCTCCACATGACCTTATCACTCCCATCAACCCCCACGAGGTGACCAGCACACACACAGGATGCTTCCACTACAGCCACCCTCAGAGAACCTCCACATGACCTCATCACTCCCATCAACCCCTACAAGGTGACCAGCACACATACATGCTGCTCCCTCTACAGCCACCATCAGAGAACCTCCACATGACCTCATCACTCCCATCAACCCCTACAAGGTGACCAGCACACACACAGGCTGCTCCCACTACAGCTACCTTCAGAGAACCTCCACATGACCTCATTACTCCCATCAACCCCCACAAGGTGACCAGCAGCCCCCCATAATAATGCTGTTGAGCAGCACTTTACCTCATCATTGAAGGTGACGAGTGCAACACGCCCCCGGGGGCAGGTCTGCAGCAGGAAGTTTAGAGATCTCTGAATGGCATCCTGGATACTCTGCGATCACAAAGCCAACAACAGCAAACGCATTACTGACTGCTCTCTGGATCGCTGCAAAGCAGGCTTTGAAAAACAAGGGGGGTTCAAAAGGAACAGCTCCTTACCTGAAGTCTTGACACATGGACCGGTTTGTTTATTGCATTCGAAATTTCCACCTAGAGAAATAGATATAATCATGATATGACCACAGCACTGCATTAGACCCGACATGAGCTCTGTTTGAAAACCTGTCTGCTCTAAATTCCACTTCCCTCAGTCTACCGTGGTCTTTATTCCACTGTCTGTGTATTGTGTTTCGGGGATAAAAGTGGCATTTATTCACTCCTGGGTGGGGTTAACCTAGTTTAAGGGTGCAGTACTTAGATTGAGCCTCAAGTTTAGAAATAGACTTATTGGGGTATAGGCTTTCCGTTACCTCTGCAGTAACGCACATGCTGCCTGAGATATCCACACAGAACACCACCAGCAGATCCTCCAGGTTGACGTAGTCTCCGTCTGCGTCCTCGTGCAGGTACAGCACGTCATGGCTGGGCATCAAGGACGCGCTGCTGCTGCTGTCAAACCGGTTGTGCTGGCTGCAGAATTCACAACTCCAGTCCTGAACAAAGAGTAAACTGACATCCTTCTCAGGAAATAACACCTTCTCTTTCAACACATATTGAGAGAATGTATGTATGTTACATAACATACATACACGATACTCACACTGCCTCCTTGGTTATGGTCAATGTTACTTAGTTGAGACACAGCTGCTGAACACCTCCGACATTGAAGAGAGGGGCTGGATCCTACAGGCACCGCAACTGAACAGGAAATAAGCCCATTAATTACTCAGCAATGCCATATTCACATTAATCACATTTTTGAATGTGTGTGACAGTTTCATTCCATCGCTTCAGTAGAGATTCCCCTGGTGCTCTGCTTGTAGTGGAGTTACATCCCAGTGTGCAACTTTATTACAGTGGACTGGCAGTGATACTAATACAGAACAGGGAAAACAGGAATTCAGCAAACACTGCGAGTCCTTCAGCAATTTGACTGGTTCAACCATTGTTATCATGGCAATAGAAGCAATAGAAGAGTCCATCAGAACATTTTAAGCCATTGTTCAGTTTGTGAAGATATTTTGAAACTGGTCTGTTCCTATGTATTGTAGTAATGTTGAAATCTGCCACACAATGTATAGAGCATGTCCTGCAGCTTACTGTTTTTCAGATCCACCAGTCTTCCTACATTGACAGAAACCACGTTCACATCCACATTCAAACACCCGGTGCGACGCTGGGAGGCTGCAGGAGGAATCACACAAATAAAAGAAATGATACCAAGAATTGAGCTTGATTTAGATTTGATCATCTATTTATTGTGATTCACTTTTCACTGCTTGTGCACTCAGCAGGGCAGTGTGGGCGGGGCTCTTCTCCAGGGGTACTCACTGCGTGGGGGCAGGGGAGGAGGGATCCTGGGGTGTGAGGGCGTGGGGGCAGGGTGCGGGCTCCACGACCGCTCCAACCGGCTTTTCTGTCGAGGGGGAATCGGCGGGGGAAGGAGACTCTCCGCTGCACCTGTTAATAAAGCACAGTCCTGTCAACCAGACCTGCTAGTGCCTTATCCCAGAGCCCCTGAATGTCTTTCCATGAACTTTATTTGAGTTGGTTTATTTTAAAGAAAAACATACAGCTAAAACAGGTTTGGTCTTTTTTATTGTATTAATGCTAGATGCTTAACTCTGCTTATAGAAAGGAAGGCTCTGAGCCCACACTGATATGTGCCTGTGTTTCTATCACTGTGTGCAGGTTGAGTTTTAGAGCAGAGCTGAGCTGGCAAACATCCAAGACTGTCACGGCTGTTGTATAACATCATTAGCATTGCCACGTTGCCACAAGAATAACGTGTCATCATTACCACAGAGTGGCCTGTCCGGTCCCTTAGGAATCACAGCGATCCGGTTATCATAATCACGAGAAGCTCTGGAGAAGAGCCTTTCTGTAGGCTGGCATTGAAGGCTCCTTCTCCCCACTCCTGGCACATCCAAAAATGAAACTGTGGCACATTCGCCTTGTTCTGTATGACAGATATCGTGCAAGAATATAATCAGAACATATTCAAAATATCTAGCATAATAGTTTAATTGTTTAATACTTTCATAATAGAATCAACATACAAATACAGCAAAGCAGTTAATGAACTTGATTGACTGACATCTAAAGCTGACTGAGAGACACTAGTTTTCTTACCAGACAATCTAGCCTGGGGTTTAGGCTTCCAATTGCACACAACATGACTGCAGGCAAATTCCATCCCTCAGTGTGTGTGCTTGAGCTGAACAGAGAACCGAGAAACCAACTTGTAATCATGCCAGTACAGTAACACAACAAAACACACACACCAGTACACACACTAACACAACACTGACACAACACACAAACCAGTACACACACACACCAGTGCGCACACACTAACACAACACACACACCAGTGCACACACAGCAACACAAACCAGTGCACACACTAACACAACACTGACACAACACACAAACCAGTACACACACACACACCAGTGCGCACACACTAACACAACACACACACCAGTACACACACAGCAACACAAACCAGTGCACACACTAACACAACACTGACACAACACACAAACCAGTACACACACACACACCAGTGCGCACACACTAACACAACACACAAACCAGTGCACACACAGCAACACACACCAGTACACACACTAACACAACAACACAGTTAATTGTAAGTCGCCTGGGATAAAGATGTCTACGAAATAAACAAATAAATAAACAAAATAATAATAATTGTATGTAAAAAATAATGTAATTGTATGTAAAAATAATGTGATATCTTGTAACAATTGTAAGGGTGTCTGCTAAGAAATAAATAATAACACATAAAAAAGTTTTTTTTATGGTTAAATAAATAAAAGTGAAAGTGACTACACCCAAATGAGTTATTTCTAGCTAGATAGATAGACAGATAGATGGATAGATAGCTAGCTAGCTAGATAGACAGATAGATGGATAGATAGCTAGATAGATAGACACACATACAGTGTGATACAAGCAGTATCTAACAGGCTTATTGTTAGTGGAGACTGACAAGCACATGAAATGGAGCCGTAGGTCTTACCAATCTGTCGCTCCCCTGGGCACATGAAGCTTCCTGTGTGCATTCGTACCAGGGAGCCACGCGTACTCTTCGTGAGCTCTGTAGCAACACTGTCCTGCTGCTCCAGTATGTAGCGATGCCTTTGTTTGTTAACATTTACATTTGAAAAACGATTCAGGACAGATAGATATCAATATGTATGTATTTCCCACAGCAGTTTTGTGGCTGTGCTCTCAGTGCTGAGACTGATGAGGATGCTGGCGGGACAGCGTGGGTTGAGTGACAGGCAGCAGACTGGGCTTCCTTTTCAAAAACATCTCTCTCCCCTCCAGCTGCATCTTCCTTTGGGGGTGGGGGGTGGGTTGATGGGTTAGGGTTTAGGGTGAACTGGGGACTTTAGAATGGACCCTTGCACTGAGCATGCACACAACTGTATTAGTTTTGTAGCTGATTAGCTTGAGATTCTTGAGATTCTTGAAGGTACTGAGGTGAGAAGCTGCTGCTGTTGTTGAAGGGTTGTCAGTGTTGGGATGGGGTGGGATGGGGACAGGAGGATTTTTAATTTATTTGGCAGATGCTCTTATTTTGAAACAAACGCATACATTGGTATTTAATACCACTAAAAAGGTTTGCTGGTTTCTCTTAATTACCAATCTTTTATGAATTGCTCTAGCTAATCTGCCAGTGACAACAGTACAACAATTATAAAAATGCAACACAGCTGATGAAATACAGCACCTTAAAATGAAAAAAGAAATTAACTATGTCCACAGTGTTGCTTATTATTGACATAATAAATACCTCCAAATTGTTTTAGCTATATCTATTCCTATTCCATTAGAATACAAGTCATGAATAATAATAATAATAACAATAATAATAATAATAATAATAATAATAATAATAATAATAATAATAATAATAATACAAACGATGTAGTTTATGTGCAATGGCATTGTTACATCGTGTTTGTTAAGAAGTAGATATCATAATTGGAATGATGAAAATGGATATAGGCTTTTCAATAAACAAAATAATCGGATTAATAATAAATTATAGCCTAAAACATAAACAATCCACCCAAACTATAGTTGTTTTAAAGAGAACGAACAGCGCGCGTCATAAACCACCCTAAACCCTGCACCCTGCACCCTGCACCAATGCTGCCACCCCGTGGCGATTAACTGGAATTAATGACATACTAAAACAACTGTTTAGACCAGTGCTGCCCAAACACGGTCCTGGAGAGCCCCTATCCAGCAGGTTTTATAGGTAACCTTTAATCATCAATTTCTTAACACGTGGAACAATTTCATTGTGATCAATTAAGCAGGTGATTTATTAAATGAAGTCATTTCGAGATCATTTGATACAAAACATGAACTACCCTTTTCAGCCCTCAATGGCCTGGATTACATGCTGGGAAAATGTCATGACTTATCTGTCTACTGTCATGACTTATTTAAGGTGGTTATAATTTTAGATCATTTTAGTTTGTTTAATTGATCAATTCCTGCTTTGAAAATTCATGTTGTATTTGATTTTTGTATAATGTATTACATTGTATTCAAACATAAACCAAAACTAACTAAAATTGTAATCCAGACCGTACCACCTTAAATAAGTCATGACCGTAAACAAGTCATGAGATTTTCTCAGCATGTAAACTGGCCCAATGACCAGAGCTCCTTTAATTGAACAAGTTATTTGCTTAATTGATCAATAACTTCCATGTGTTCCCAGTCTTTAGAAATTAGCGATTTAGGGTGACCTACAAAACTTACTGGAAAGGGGTCTCCAGGACCGTGTTTGGGCAGCACTGGTTTAGACCTTCAACAATCACTGCAGGGAGAAAACATGCTTCGGTAATTTTTGCTAACTGCACATGCACAGAGCGGAAGAACAGTGGAGGCGGTAGTGTAGTGTTTTTCAGGAAAAATAATCGACTGATCTGTAGTTCTGTGCCGCGTTTGTATTTTTTAAAAATGTACATTCAGTTGGAAGTTTTTTTTTTTCTTTAACAAATAAATAAACAAATACCGACTACTTCTAATTTTCTCCGAGAGACCTTCTCCGTGTCGAGTTACACACACACACACACATACATAAGGGCTTCTGTAGGTCTGGTTTTTGGTGTTTTCGTCCGACTTTTCACCTCTCCTTTAAGAATTAATTTCACAATGAACACATTTCTCAGTTTTAATTCAGACACCGAAACACATTACACAGTGCTCGGGGTCATTTTAAAAGGAAAGTGGTTAAACATGACGGAAACACAGACAACCAGAAGCCCGGTGCTACCCATCCACGGTATTGCTTGTTGCTTTAATAAATGTAGGTTTTGATGAGAGTCTCTCTTTTAAAAAAAAAAACTAAAAGCACAGCACTAAATAACATGCAGACTACGCCCAAGGGAAAAAAAACCCTTATAGTATTGAAAAAAACAAGAGGATTTATATTAAACAGTTTCTACCATCCCTTCTTGATGAAAGACAGTTACATGTCGAACGACTTTAAAGCCTTATTTGCCGCTTGGATCTCGACTAACGGCGGCTACGGGGAGACAGGCTGGGATCATGCCTCCGGGAAGCACTGCATCGGTTACCACACCGGTACCTGCTGCAGGCAATAAATATTCCAGCGCTCCAGTTTTCAACAGCAACGCACTACTGTTTTCTCAAGTTTTTTATTTATTTATTTAATAATTAAATACACTTATAGATCGACAAACTTGTGCCACAGAAATACATTGCACAACTATAGGACCCCAGCCCCTTGTTAGATCTGAACGCACCGAGAAGGGAATTCGACGTGACTGACCCCTGCTGGGTGTAAAGAGTACTTCTGAAATTACGTCAAATCTCGCGATATTGAAGGACGGACATTTTATTCCATTGATTGTTGTGCTGTTGGTAGAGTATCAGACCAGAAAATTCTCTGCGTTTGTTTTGATTTTTTTTTTGGTTTTCTTTTTACATTTATCGACAATGACCCGGCACGCCGGCCACAAGCGCTCTTACTGACTCTCAAGGTCGGGTAACGGTGTGTTGAAACGGTTTCGGTGTTCATGGAAATGGTTCCTAGCGATGAAAATGAACTCGTACCGAAAGAGGTAAGATTAAATGAAAGTGGTAGAGACAGGGCCCGGTCCTTCTTCACGGTAAACAAACAACGCGTCCAGCCTTCTAGTGAGGAAAAACAAAATCTAAACATGGTGTTTACTGTTAAAAAAAAACTAAATCAAATACTACTACACTGAACATAACAAGCAACGACTACAGATACATGTTTTACAGATAAATAAGAAGGGATTTGAATACCAATAGTACAGAACGCTAGGGTGGTTCTCTATATACGCACCCTTACGTCATCCGTCAGTGGAAATAAATATTTTCAAATATTTCTGTGTTGTATTAACTGTGTTCGGTAAGCACATAGTTCAGATCATTTTCCCAGTGTTTCTGCTGTGTTGCCAATGGGAATCTAATAATACAAGAATACGTTTGCATTGTTATTAATTGGGATCGTTTGCAGGCGCAGACTCCCAGTACTGATGGACCCGTGTACTGTGACACGAAGGCTTTGATTTGATCATGGCTACAAACATTATGCTGTGGTGCATTGCGATCATGGTTAACGATAACTGATCGTTTGGAAATAGATGTGGAGTTGGTGAAACATTGATTAAAAGCAGTGGAGTAATTGTACTGTTTTTGTATTGCAGTTTAAATTAAAATGGTACAATTTGTTTAGCACCAAGTATACAGAACTGCGAGTTTATGAACAGTTTGATGTGTGAAAAAATTGACACAATGAAAATAATATTGAGATATATGTGCGTATCTGTGAGCTCACTGTCAAATTACTGTAGAAAAATGGAAGTTTATCTGTGTGAGCTCACTGTAAAATTACTGTAGAAAAGTGGAACTTTTGACTAAACATTTCACACAGGATTTTCTTTACGTAAATTGAATGTAAGTGCAAGAAACAACAAAACCAACCATATGGCACACGTGTAATACAGCCTAAAGAGGTATTTTTCTGTTGCTGCTTTATTTCAAACTACAGCAAACACGAGTACTATACTGCAGCCTATGCACCGTTATTGAGAATTATTTTGAATTACTTTTTACAAATGACCTACACTGAAATGCGCATAGATCCACCCTGTGTTTAAATGACTTCTTGACAGTATCTGTGCTAATGTCGAGCTCTGAAAGCATTGTCTTACATGGCTAATGCATTATTCATCTATTCATTTGTCATACAGGGTGCAGCCTGGGTAGAGTGATTTTTAGCTGTCTTGTATCTGCTTTGGAACTGCAGCACATGCTTGACCTGCACTGGTAAATCTTGCCATCCACTTTGCAGTATTTTACAGTGTCAGTTTTCTTTCAAGTTCAGTGTTTCATAGAAATTCAGATGAAGGCCCTATCTAAGAAGTGCAGGAAAACACCATTTCTTTCGTACCTTCAGTGTTAACATTCTGTGAAAGGTACTGTGATTGTTTGTTGAACTAGCAAAACTCAAACCAGGCACAGATTTTTGTGTAACCTCTAATTAAGAACATTTGCTTAATCCCAAAATGTTGGTTTTTTGAGGCAGTTTCTAGGGTGGTTCATACTTTGAGGATAACAAATAAAAATAACACATTTCAGTTTTTTCCTTGCTGTCCTTAATGAGTCGCTGTAAATTTCACTTCAATTTATCTTGCTGCACTCTTACACTGTAAACATGTAATATTTTTTATATACTGTAACAGTATATATGTAATATTTAATATTGTACTGTAACAGTTTTTAGGGTTATAAACCTTCATAATAATAATAATAATAAACACTACAACCCTATTACCACATTGTTATAAATAAATGTTATAAATACTGTCTGAAGTATTTCCTTTAATGTAAATGTACTGCCTTGCTAGGTGATGACATCACTAGAACATAGGTGATGACATCACTACAAGACAGGTGATGACATCACCACAGCATAGGTGATACTATAAGAGGCTCCTGTATCTTTTGTTCTGCCCACGACTTGGGAAGCAGTTCCTCATAGGTGATGTAATAATGCTTTCAGACAATGACCTGTTTGTTGTCTGGGCTGGGATCACACACTGTGTGGTGGTGCACCTTGCCCTTTAAGTAAATCTCCTTTATTGAAGTGATGTAGTTTGTCCTTTGTGTTCTCATGTGTGTCCTCATGTCATGGTCTTCCATCGTGCCTCTACGTTTCTGCATTCAAACTACATATAGCTCATTTTAGTGTATTCTGTGTTCAAGCAGCAGTAAGACAGTCTTTTTCATTCGTATGGCCTAGCTGGTGAGTGAAAAAAAGGCACCTGCTAGCACAAATTAAAACATTTGACAGCATGCAATTCTCCAGGGTGAGTCAGCCTGCAGTATTGATATGTTCAGCAAGCCTGTAATCAGTGCTAGAAAGCACGTATCTACAGTTAACTTGTCACACAGTTAGTTCAGTATCATGACATAGAACACTGAATCGTAATTAAACCCAAAATCCATGTAAACTCTGTGGTGTGTCTCTCTTATTTTGTTGGCTGAAAGGAACACACTATCTTGTAAGTCTCCACAGCATATACCAAAATAGTAAAATGGCAGATCACGAGTTTGTAACATAAACACTGGCACATACCATGTCCCTTCCAGCTGGCAGCTGCATCACTGTTTTGCTACAAGAAGTTTGAAGCGTTGCTTCATTCAGTCATTTTGAGTGTGAAGGATCATGTGTTTTTTTGTTTGTGTCATCATCGTTAGATGAATCCCAGCTCGACTCTGTTTAGGAATGGTGCAGTTCACTGTCGAGGTCATTGCTAAAAATCACATGTTGTATAGTTTGTTTTTTTTTTGGGCAGGGTACCAAGCAAATGCATTCTGATTGGCTTTTTCTCTAGGAAGTGGCCCACAATAATGCTGGTGGTGTAAAACAAGCAGAAAATGTGTGTGTTTACTTTAGGTTTCTTATGGTAAAAATAATTGCACAGCAGAAAGGAAAACCTGAATTTCGTTTACAAGGATTATACATATATATATATATATATATATATATATATATATATATAGAAAAAAATATAAATATATTGTGGGTTTCAGTTGAGTAGGAGAAGATTGCTATAGGCTACAGTACATTATCGGTGATAAGTGATTTGGATACCAAGTCACAGAGGAGGTATCCTTCACCACAAATAGGTTTGTAGTTTGTAGAAGACCTAATCTGATAATGCTCATTGGTGCGTTGACAGCTCTGAGTTGCTTAACCTGTAACCATAGATTATAATACATTTAAAAGATTTATTTTTTGGCAACTGTGGTGCTTTAATAGTATTCCTTTAAAAGCTGTCCCTGTATCTAAATAGAATTGACAAAAAACATTTTGGTTGTTATAACAGTTTTTTAATTTTTTTTTAAATTTATGTATCATAGGGTATGTTTTGGAGTTGCAGACAAAGTATTTTTGATGAAATGAAGAAGAAATTCTCACAGGTAGCCATTTGAATGCAGTCCAACAGACTGCTGTTGGAGCAAGGTGTGAGATAATGGCATGCTTTAGTGCAGGGGCATGTTGGTTAATAACCTTACATAAGCATGGGATTCTTTTAGGTTTGTCTGCCTGATTCTATATTGACTATGCAGCACAATACTAATAAGCAGAACAGGTCTAATGTAGTGTGTGGACTTTTGACAGCAACAGCAAGAGATTCTGAACCTGATGTACTGTAGATTTAATATACAAGTCTGGGATTAAATAAGACTTCTAACCAACTACTAGCTTCAATGTCTTGGCTGTAGTATGCAGTTTCTGCCAGTAATTCTATATATTTAAAAAAATATTTTAATTGTCTAGATATAGTACGGTACCTTCAAACATTTTAGTTGATTTACTCACCGTACTGCATGCTAGGTATTTGATAAATCCTTAACACTGGTGAAAGTGTTTGCAGCTACTGTTTTTATTTCTTGTATTATAATCATGACCTGTAATTTGTTGAATTACTTCTAGTCCTACAGAGGAGTGTTCATGAGCCCACAGCAGGGTGCCTTTCTTTTGTAAATAACTTACTAAAACTAGATGTATTGCGCATTTCATTTCTGTATTTTGTTTGCAAGCAAAAGCTTCACTCGTGAAGGTGAATAAGCGTCGGGTCATTGAAAGAGGCACATTCTCTTTTTGTTTAGATTGAAAATGCTGCAGATGAACCTCGCGTGCTGTGTATCGTTCAGGACACCACGAATGCTAAGACCGTTAATGAGAGACTTACCTTAAACCTCCCTGCTTCAACCTCCCTCAGAAAGCTCTTTGAGGATGTCGCCTCCAAGGCTGGCTATGTAAATAACACTTTTGATTTGGTGTGGGGCAGTCCTACAGACCTGGTAAGCATATGATTTAGATACATTTCAGCTTGTATATCTATATATCTCTCTGTAAGCAGCAGAATTGGCTGACGCAACCAGTAAAAATCCTACTGGTAATAACATCTGACCTAAGCAACCACGTTACTGGATCCTCAGATGATGCACTCTCCTTGCACTATTGCATTGCTAATATGTCATTGTAGATACAGATTGTTGGAATCCTAACTTACTACATCTTATTTCATATTGTACTTTAGTAGTATAATTTGCACTTTCTGTGAAGTATACTGTATATAAATATTGAGCTTACATTGTAAACCTGTAGTCACCTCTGGTAAAGGCATCTGCCAAATAAATCAATAATTATCTATTATTTGTTTATTTAGCAGACGCCTTTATCCAAGGCGACTTACAATTACGTCTCGCCTGAAAGACGGAGCACAAGGAGGTTAAGTGACTTGCTCAGGGTCACACAATGAGTCAGTGGCTGAGGTGGGATTTGAACCAGGGACCTTCTGGTTATAAGCCTGTTTCTTTAACCACTGGACCACACAGCCTCCATCTATCTATCTCTCTATCTGTCAAGATGTGTATCTATCAATCATTGCAGACATTAACTTTTTTAAAATAGTTTTATGGGAGAAATCAACTTGATACGACTGCTGTTTTTCTTTTCTTTTTTATTTATTTATTCAGGCTCCCCTGGATCATAGCAGTGACAAACCTCTGTCAGAGTCTGGCTTTGAAGCAGGGAAGAAAAACTTTCTACATCTGACCGATAAAGATGGCGAACAGCCTCAAATAGCATCAGTAAGTAGAAACTAACTCAAAAATGACTCCATGCTTAAAGAAATCGCAGGTACTGTAAGTGAAAAGGTTAACCCACCAGATGTTCACTAGTTGTATTTATTTGTATCAATGATCGGCTTTGTTTGTGCATTATTGGCTTTGTGCATGAGAGGTTTGTAGGTTGAATTTAGTGTCGAACTGGTGATACTGTATCCAATAGTTAGTCACATTAAGTTTTGTGTCAGGATGAATCGGGTACAGCGGACAGCAGTGGCCTTGATGACAGCTCTCGGGACAGATTTGTTGGTCCTCTTCCTAGAGACGGCACAGTCGGCTGCAGCAGCGACTACAGCAGCCAGAGCTACTCGTACTCCTCTATCCTCAGCAAATCAGAAACTGGTAAGAAAAACAATGCTCTGTATTAATCTGGTTGTGCATACAGCCATGGCATTGCCAACAATGCAGTAAATACAAAGTTGGGTCTTTTTTTTTTTTTTTTTTGACTACTGCCCTTGCGTAGGATGGTTTATGTTAAGCTTAGTGTACCAAACTTTAGAAAACTTTGTTTCAATTTAAGTCATGCAATATTTCAGTAGGAATTGGCATTTCAGAATTGGTAAGAATACCCCAAATAAATATCTTAGAAACTGCTCTTCCAACTTTTTGCAAACTGCATAATCTTTAGCTACGAGAAGCTAAATGTAAATATTGCGCTGTTATCTCGTAAACATCTTAAGCGTTATTTAATAATGAATATTATCTTCCTTTTTTTCTGTAGGATATGTTGGTTTGGTGAACCAAGCCATGACCTGCTACCTAAACAGCTTGCTGCAGACCCTCTATATGACTCCTGAGTTCAGAAATGCTCTGTACAAGTGAGAACTACTCAGCATATTTTGAATTTGCAGAAATGCTTGAGATAAGGAACTTGCTTAAAATAGCATGCTTTTTTCCTGTTATTTCTTTCTACTCTAGCTGGGAGTTTGAGGAGTCTGAAGAAGACCAAGTTACCAGCATCCCATACCAACTCCAGCGGCTCTTTGTTTTGTTGCAGACCAGTAAGAAAAGAGCCATTGAAACAACAGATGTGACCCGCAGCTTTGGGTGGGACAGCAGTGAAGGTACTGAAGCTGATTTTACATTTTAACAGTGTGGTTTTGTGCCCCTTATTGTAGAATTGTGTTTGTCATACTTTTACTATGGTACAGTAAATGAAGTGTACTTGTATAATTCAGTCTTTCCAAAACTCTCAGCCATCTTATTTCTTCTGTGTTTCACACAGCTTGGCAACAGCATGATGTCCAGGAGTTATGCAGAGTCATGTTTGATGCACTGGAGCAAAAGTGGAGGCTGACTGAGCAGGTACCCGATGAGTTGCTAAGTAGAAATGAAGCTTTGCTAAGTCAGCAGCTGGACAATTTCCAGGGTGAGACACCCAGTGCTTTGTGTTCTCTGATTTGAATATGTGTTTACCAGATTCTTTTTTTTTTTCCCTCGAGGCTGACCTTATCAATCAGCTGTATCAGGGCAAGTTGAAGGATTATGTACGGTGTCTGGAGTGTGGATACGAGAGCTGGAGAATCGACACTTATCTCGATATCCCGCTGGTCATCCGACCCTATGGTTCCAACCAGGCATTTGGCAGTGTGGTGGGTGAAATGTTATATATTGGCATGCCTAAGTTCTACCATCCTGATTGGTTTACACATTTTGCTTGGATTAACTATTCCGAAGGAACCACCATTGATTGAGATAATAAATATATATATATATATATATATTATTAATTAATTAGGGATGCACCGAATCCAGGTTTCGGTTTCGGATTCAGTCCAAATACTTTTTGAGCAGTTTGGATTCGGACGAATACTTAGGATTCGGTGAACCGAATCCGAATCCTATGTCCGTCCAGACGCACATCCATTTTAATATATCCATCCAATGTGTGAGGTTCTTCTTTAAATAAGACTTGAATCCTGTATTGAATGTAACTTTTGTATTTAATAACAAGACACATGTTTGAACTGTGTTGCGGCTCTCAACTCCCTGGTTGTGCACGCACTAAACACGCCATGCAACTGCTGTATAGGTCTGATTGATGGAAACGATCCTCGCAGGCATGTGTGTGCTTTTGGTAACAACTAAGTAAAACAATTCAATTAATTTAGCAACAGTTCACACAATTCACACTCACTTTACTGAATCCATTGCAGTTTAGAGAGGCAACTTACAAAACCTGACTTTCCTTAAAGTGTCCTGAGATTCTGGAGCCTGTTGGCAACCCTACTCTCAGAGCAGGTGACACAGGTTGAAATGTCATTAAAGAAAATAGTGGGTTATGGTAAAGATGCAGCTCTCCTTTCTTGTAAAGGTAAAGTAAACAGTTCTGTATTTTTACCTTTCTGTTGTGGGGGGAGGGGGGCTAGCGGTAAATTGTGTAAGTTTCAAACTGAAATCTTATTCAGGGATTTATTTCCATTCGATAAGAAAAATACTAAACTAAAAGGCTCAAAACAATAGATTGTGCGCGTCCCTTGTTAGTAGCTGCCAGTCTGTTTTTCATTCAACAGTTTCCTTCAGTTTTTCTTGACAGTTTTTGTAGATTCGGTTTTCGGTTCGGTATTCGGCCGAATACTGAATCCATCTCAAAAGAATCGGCTGAATATCGAACTGAATACTGAATCAAACCTGGATTCGGTGCATCCCTTTATAGATATATATATATATATATATATATATATATATATATATATATATATATGTATATATATATATATATATATATATATATATATGTATATATATATATATATATATATATTGTTGAGTGAGTGGGTCCATATAGTGCACAGGCAACATTCGCGGGCAGCATGCCCTGATTTTGTCAGTTGATATTCATAGCAGGGTTTGCATTTTTGACATTCTTTAAATATGTTTGCTCGGTGGAGGTAATCAACTATAATGTACTGTTAACTTGAAGCCTATTGGGGTGATTCTCAGGCAAGTCAGAAGAGAATGTACTTGACTATTTAAAATAATTGTTTTACTTTTTTATTTTATTTTTTTCTTAGTAGAGTTTGAATCAATTCATCAAAAATATAAATAGTTATTAATGACATTTATGTAACAGGAAGAAGCACTTCAAGCATTCATCCAGCCAGAGACTCTGGATGGCCCCAATCAATACTTCTGTGAGCGCTGTAAAAAGAAATGTGATGCACGAAAGGTAAAGCATGCCACACAACAAGATATACAAAAATAAGTGCTTGCAGACTAAGTATGTAAATCGCTTAATTTAAATCTTCCATCAAATACGTATTTTAGGGCCTGAGGTTCCTGCACGTTCCCTACCTGTTGACGCTCCAGTTAAAGCGGTTTGATTTTGACTACACCACCATGCATCGGATTAAGCTGAACGATCGTATGACTTTCCCTGAAGAGCTGGATATGAGTCCTTTTATTGATGTAGAAGATGAGGTAATTTCAAGGTGGGGGGGGCGGGGTTCTCATAAATGTTCTCTAAAGCTGGGATTAATACTTAATAAAAAAATGTTACTAAAAAAAAAATCTGGAAAAACTTCCTGAGATTCGACTTCTAATCTCAAAGTGCATCGTATTATTAAACATTTTATTGATCTGCTGTTTATTTAATAGATTTAGCTAGAATTTGCATTACATTAATCTTGCCAAAGACATGTATGTAAATAACACACACCTGCTTGTGAATTAGCTATAAAACGAAACTGTCTATCTATCTATTTGTATGTATCTTAATCTGTTGGTGTATTTTTTTGGTTATTAAAAATGTATTCCATTCATAAGTAGGATGCTGTCACATTTGCAATGCCAGAAAACTGAAACTATTGTCTTTATGTAGAAATCGCCTCAAACCGAGAGTTGCACAGACAGTGGAGCTGAAAACGAAGGGAGCTGTCACAGCGATCAGATGAGCAATGATTTCTCCACTGATGATGGCGTTGATGAGGGAATTTGTCTGGAGAGCAGCAGCAGTGCAGGTTTAAAATCTAAGGTACTTCAAGCAGAAGAGGGGCAGGAATGTTAACCCTGGTATCCTGACTCAATCCGTATACAGGGCAATGAAACTGTGTTTTTGAACTGATTTTCAAGCACAAATTGTAATTCTAACTTTTTTTTTTATATTCCAGAGTTCTTTAACTTACGAGCTCTTCTCAGTTATGGTCCACTCTGGAAGTGCTGCTGGGGGACACTACTATGCTTGCATCAAATCGTTCAGCGATGGCCAGTGGTACAGTTTTAATGATCAGCATGTTAGTAAGGTAAAAAACCTTTTTTTATGATCCTGTAAACGGGGAATCATTTTTTAACATGTTTTTATTTTATTTTGCACACGTACAGTATAATTGACTTTGTGCGTGCTGATTTCTAGTAACTCTATTCTACAGATTACCCAAGATGACATTCGGAAAACTTACGGTGGATCCTCAGGAAGCAGAGGCTATTACTCCAGCGCCTTTGCCAGGTTTGTGGGTTATTGTTGTTTTTTTTTTTTTTTGCCCTGGCTGCTTTAAAATAAGGTTGCATCATACAGCATGTAATACTCACATTTTTTAGTTTTAATATTGTATTCACACCCTGAAGTCCTTAATTACCTCAATGCCCAGTTTTCCGGCAGAACGCCCTGTTTCATGCTAAGTAAATGTAAACGCAATCATTAGCTATTCTATAATCATTAAAGCCTTTGTAATCCAGATTGCTGTTCGCACTATTTTAGAGAAAGAAAACCAACTGGACAAACTAGTTTTGGATCAACTTGGAAGATAAAGAAATGATGATATTGGTTTTGTAACATTAGTGGTGTGTTTTTTAGCTTCATAAATGGGTAAGCATTAATTGACAAACCACTCTTTTAATTTCAACAGCTCCACAAATGCATACATGCTGATTTATAGGCTTAAGGATCCTGCAAGGAATGCAAGTAAGTGTCTTATCTGCTGGTCCTGCAACTCACAGGGTTGATTTTCTGCTTTTCTGAACAAACAATGTACTTTCAGAGATCGTTTTTGAAGTTAAGAAAATATAAAACAAAACAAATAAAAAAATATAACTCTTCAGTTATGAATGTTAAGCCTCTTACCATTGATTTTATATAAATAAGTGGTGCATTCAAAATTAGATTATACCACTAACTCTCTTTGCTGAATGTAATATGAATCATATGGTTTTCTCTCACTGATCTTGTATTTCTTGTCCCATCTGTATATATCCTAACTTAACAATTGCATGCTTTTGTAGTGTGTTTATGACTTTACATTTTATTACTAGAGTATTTGGATGTTCAAGAATTTCCAGAGCATATAAAGTACCTAGTTCAAAAAGAGGAGGAGATGGAAGAGCAGGAAAAGAGGCAACGTGAAATTGAACGCAACACCTGCAAGGTATGATACGGAAACAGGAACGAATTTCAATGTCATTTAAGATTTAATATTGAATACAATTAATGTTGTAATAACCTGGGTAGCTATGGTCAGTTACCAAAAGAAAAAAAGTCATCTTTTCTTTTAGATTAAGCTGTTCTGCATGCACCCTGTGAAGATGATCATGATGGAAAACAAACTTGAGGTCCATAGAGATAAAACACTGAGGGAAGCTGTGGAAATGGCATATAAGGTATGTATTTTAAGGAGATGGCACAATACTGTGAAGCCAGAATTAACCACTCACTAAAGGGATAAAGACAGGAGGCTGGTTATGCAGGGTACCCTTTTCACCTTTTCAAAAGTTCTGGGGGTTTGCTGGCTAGTGACCACCTAATTTCCAGGTGTCTGTGAATGTGAATACAAGTTTTACTGTACTTCTAATGTTCTTGAAAAGGTTTTCAAAATGATGATAAAAAAAAAAAAAAAAAAAACTCAGGTGAGCAACACTAGCTGGAAAAGTTTTTGAAAAGAAAAAAATAGAAAGGAGCAATAAATAAATCCAGATCTATAAGACAGGTTTAAGATCCGCTGTACTAACCTAGTGGTGTGTAATGTTTCAATGTATCTATGACCCCCACCATTTAGAAATGCAGTTGGTTTAAGATTGCTTTGTTCATTTTCAGTTGCTGGATCTGGATGGGTTTGTTGCACTGGACTGCTGTCGACTTGTTAAATATGATGAGTTTCATGAGTACCTCGAAAGGTCCTATGAAGGAGAGGAGGAGACCCCAATGGGATTGTTGCTAGGTGGAGTGAAGTCATCCTATATGTTTGACCTGCTGTTAGAAACAAAAAGACCAGAACAGGTCTTCCAACTGTACAAACCAGGAGGTATGAAATTGTTAATTAACAGTTCAGAACCTTCCCTTACAGCTGATTGACGTGATTGTATGTTCAGAACCAAATAACAATATGATCTGAATGGTGGGTCAGCCAATCAGACTACCGTATTAGAGGCTAGTTAATCGGATGCACCTGTTAAGCCTATAACTCAGTTTGGCCACAGGGTGTCAGTATTATATTATTTGCTGCAAACTAGATTGGTGATTACAGTGTGCACATGTTTATTTTGTACCACTCCTTGTTTCTTTTCAGAAGTAATGGTGAAAGTGCATGTTGTTGACCTCAAAACGGAGACCATTGCCCTTCCTGTCACTGTTCGAGCTTACTTGAACCAGACGGTCACAGAGTTCACGCAGCTCCTTTCACAGGTAAGGGTCTCCAGGAACAGTATAGTATTCAATGGTTCACACTGGGTCTCCAGGAACAGTATAGTATTAAATGGTTCACACTGGGTCTCCAGGAACAGTATAATATTCAATGGTTCACACTGGGTCTCCAGGAACAGTATAGTATTCCTACCAGAATTTTTTTTATTTTTTTTCCTAAATAAGATTTTGTTTTAGAGTTTCTTCTGGATGTATTAAGTTCACCACCTGCTTTTTGTTTGAATGATTCTCCCTTGGCAGGCAACAGGACTTTCTGCTGACACGATGCGCATAGTGCTGGAGCGTTGCTATAATGATCTAAGACTGCTCTATGTGCCCAATAAGACACTGAAGGCAGAGGGATTTTTTAGAAGCAACAAGGTCAGTAGATCTTAAGTATGTTGGATTTTTTGTATAACAAAAAAAACTACTTTAAAGTAATAGTAAAGGTGCACAAAGTACAGCATGCATGCAAAAGTGTTTCCAGTGGTTTGTTTTTTAATCATGCTACAAATAACGTGTTTTAATTTAATGCACGTTAATCGCACTCCTGTCTTGTCCCTCTTAGCATACTGTAATTTCTTGCGCCACCATTTTAGTGTATGCCTGGATTGAATGAGTGTAGTCCTCGTTTGAATGTAAAATTCGTTATGGAACTGCATTATGTTGCAAAGCACTCAAACTGAAGGACCTCATTGGATAATAAGAGTGTTACTTGTATCTGCTGTCAAAGTGAGTTCCAGTATCACAGAAGTGCATCTAGTCTGCTGTACCCGCTGCTTGCTTAAATTGCTTTCACTTCTCAAAATACACTTTCTCGTAATTTTTCTGCTGCAGACAACAATACAACAAATGAAACCTGACAGTTTTGACACAGTACTCTTAGACATTTCAGACTGCAAACCCATGAATCAAGCGAAGGAAGGTACTATAACCAGAGCTGTTGGATAGCTACCGACTGAAGATCCGTTAACATTGTAGCTTTTGTTTTATTTCAATAACCACATTTATTTTTAAACGATATTATTTATAATTATAGAGGATATAACCATTAGTCAGGGAATGTTTTGTTTTATTTAGGCAATTTCAAGTTATTAATAAGATAATTTAAAATTATTCTTATTTAAACGACAATGAAAAACGATGAGTAAAGGAAACTGATAACAGTAAGGTGAGTAATAAACTGACTCCATTGTCATTTAGCAGTTGGTTCAAACAATTAACAATTCTGGATTGTAAATAACTATAACGATGATGATGATAATAGCATTAGTAATAAAACAAACTTAAATTAGATGGATGCACTAATTGTTTCAAATACGTGATTAAAACCAAGATTAACTCTTAAGATTAATCACGATTCATTTTTTTAAATTGCTTGACAGCCCTTCTGTCTCTGTCTTAATAAAAAAAGAAGAATGTTTAATTGCAAATATTGGAAACTAATAACTTGTACCTTGTCTTTAGGTGTTCATTGAAAGCTCCGATTCAGCAGATCACCAGGTCACTTTTACGGATTCTCATTTATGGAAGCTCCTTGATCGCCATGGAAACACTATTAGGTTGTATGTTTCTTTACCTGTACAATCCCAGCTTAACAGGACCATTTCCCAAAAAGCTGGTGGCGATTCAGGCAGTTTGGAGGACACCTTTGAAAGGGCGAAGGGTAACAGAAAGACTGTGGAAGCAATTTTGGAAGAAAGCACCGAAAAACTCAAGAACTTGTCACTCCAGCAGCAGCAGCAGCAGGGAGGAAACAGCGAAAGCGTCAAGAGCACAGAGGCATGTGACTTTGAGAATATCGAGTCCCCCTCCCAGGAGACTGACAGCACCTCATTAGACAACAGAGAGCTGGAGAACCGGATTCAGACCTCCGATCCTGAAAGCAACTTGCAGTCAGAGGAGCGCTCGGACTCTGACTTAAACAATGACCGCAGCACTAGCTCAGTGGATAGCGATATCCTCAGCTCAGGTCACAGTAGTGACACATTGTGCAATGCTGACAATGCCCCCATCCCTTTAGCCAACGGGCTGGATTCTCACAGCATCACGTGCAGTCGGAGGTCAAAAGCAAACGAGGGCAAAAAGGAAACGTGGGATACTGCAGAGGAGGATTCTGGGACAGACAGTGAATATGACGAGAATGGGAAGAGTAAAGGAGAGACCCAGTACGTTTATTTCAGGGCAGAGCCATACACTTCAGATGATGGTTCAGGAGAAGGACAAAAATGTAGGTTTCGTCTTTATTGCCATATAGAATTCTACCAAAAATGTATATTAAACAGTTACCGGTGTTTTTAACATTGAAGTGCTTGCTTTTCAGGTTTGTTGGTCCATCTTGATAAACGGATTACGTTGGCTGCCTTTAAACAAAATGTGGAGTCCTTTGTTGGAGTTCCATCTTCCCAGTTTAAGGTCTTTCGGGTCTACGCCAACAACCAAGAGTTTGAAAGTGTTAGGCTAAATGAGACGCTGTCCTCCTTTTCAGATGATAACAAGGTTGGTTAGTTTGAAATACCTGATTCCATCATTTACATTTCAGTTTTCAGATTCAGTTCAGCTCTAAAGTTTGACAATACGTGCATATATACTGTTAATAACAGACTTCTATATTTTAGTTTGGTTTTTCTTTAGGTGGTTCTTAATTTTAAGTTGTCTTCATATAGTACTTAAACTCTATTGAAAATGTGAATGCAGGTGAATAAATCTAGTTTAATATTCAGATTTAAAATTTGTACTCATTAAATATGATCTAAGAAAATACGTGCCTTTTTGTTTTTTGACAGATAACAATACGATTAGGAAGAGCACTAAAAAAAGGGGAGTATCGGGTCAAAGTTTACCAGCTTCTAGTAAATGATCCAGAGGTAAGAATATAAATGTGCTCCTCCACTGTATATCAAACTATTTGCTATATAAATCAAATGCCTGAAAAACATTAGAAGCAAACATTTTATTCTTCCTTTCCCCTGCTTGTTTGCAGCCCTGCAGGTTTTTGATAGATTCGGTGTTTGCAAAAGGAATGACTGTGCGGCAGTCTAAAGAAGAGCTTTTGCTTCCTCTCAAGGAGCAGTGTAAGCTGAACCTCAGTATTGACAGGTAAGGATCAATAGACCTTTGTTCTGTTCAATCAGCACAATGGAGAAAACAGGACACAAGTAAATTGGAACTTTGAATTGCTTCTTTGTAACTGCTGTGTGTTTCTACTACCAATCTGTGTGAGTCTTATGTGTGACCTTTAACCCTTTGCGGTCCATTTATTAATCGCGCGTCAGGCACGCCAGGTCTAATTAATTTTCACACGCGCAGTTAATTTTATACGCGCTGTTTAAAAGTATTTTTTTTCACAGTCAAACGGGTTTAAATGGCCCTGCATATCAACAAAGCACACACTAGGCATCTCCAGCCCCGCCCCAGCCTTTTGTTTGCTATAGCGTTCAGCTGTGTAAGAAATAAATAATAATAATAATAATAGTCGTAAAAACCGATCGATCATCTCCAGATCACTCGTTTTATCACCAAACTCCTCAATAATGTGATCCAAGTCATTATTTTATTACTATAACATCTGAAAAAAGCTCTGCAAATGTCCATGATAGTCTCAGTGCGCTGACCCACTTAGCCAGCTTGTTTACTATGGACGCCCATTATCTGATACCTGATACCATGTATGACTATTCATGAAATACGCCTTTTTTTTTTTTTTTTTTTTTTTTTTTTCCCCCCGACTTGTCTCGGCTCCTGTCGCTACCACTCGGCAATTGAATGGTTTTCTCGGCTTTTTCCGGAGAAAAAACGACTAAACACCCGTTTATTGCGTTGCTATAATGATGTCGGACCCAGTCCGACAAAGGACCTGTGAGGAATAATTGCAATGTCGGACCCAGTCCGACAATGGACCGCAAAGGGTTAAATACTATTTGAAGTACTATTTTACTTGGTATGATCTGTTTGTTGGTAATTCAATTTAACACCAACTTAGAGATACATGAACTCATGACAGTCTGGGTTTGATCAAATTCATTTTTTTCTACTATGCTGTTTACAGATTTCGACTGCGAAAGAAGACTTGGAAAAATCCTGGAACAGTATTTCTGGACTATCATGTCTATGAAGAAGATATCAACATCTCCAGCAATTGGGAGGTCTTCCTTGAAGTGCTTGATGGTAATGGGTTTGTGTTTCATCTTCCATGTGGTTTAAAAAATAAATTTGAATATTAATTTCGGTCCACATGAGTGTGTTTCTCCTTTCATTAGCATTTCACATCTGTGCCCATAGAACCTGAGAAAATGAAGTCCATGTCCCAGCTGGCTGTGCTAACAAGGCGATGGAGCCCGTCGCAAATGAAGCTGGAACCCTTCCAGGAAGTGGTCCTGGAAAGCAGCAGCGTCGATGAACTGAAGCAGAAGGTGAGTTGCTTCCGTAGAGAATAGGAATATGGTACCTTGAGCCTAAGTTCAAAATGCTTTTCAAAGCTGTTGGGCTACAAAATGACTTCCATGAGTTTTGGGTTTTTTTTTTTCCAATTTTGAAACCTAAAAGTTTTCTGGCCAAGAAGTAAAAACATAACTAAGAAAAACTAAATGTAAAATGACATCTCTTGACTGTGCCAAATTTTCTTTTCTTTCAGCTGAGTGAGATTAGTGGGATTCCTGTTGAAAATACAGAATTTGCAAAGGTAAGAGCTTCTTTGTAAATACAGGAATGCGTAGACTTCTTTCTCTTTCCTGGTTCTGCAGCTGTTTAAAATATGAATGTGATGTGGGATAACAGAAATATTTCAGTTTTTGGAAGATCTTATGAAAATTCACTTATATTGCCTGCAGGGTAGAGGAACATTCCCCTGTGATATCTCAATCTTGGAAATTCATCAGGATTTAGATTGGAATCCAAAAGTATCGACACTCAATGTTTGGCCTCTCTATATCTGTGATGATGGAGCTGTCGTCTTTTACAGGTAAAATACATTTGTGAAGACCTCTTTTAAAATTGAAATTTCTGTTTTGAAAGCTGTGAAGGTTGAGTACTCTTAGATAATGTTCTGGGCAAAGGGTGTTTTTTTTGTGGTCTTTTTGTTTTTCTCACAGCCCTTCTTTTTTTAAATTTAGAGACAAGACAGAGGAGCTGATGGATCTGTCAGATGAAGGCAGGAATGAACTTATGAAAAAAGAAAGCAGTCGTCTCCTTAAGACAGGACACAGAGTGAACTACTCTCCCCGTAAAGAGAAAGCACTAAAGATCTATTTGGATGGTGCACCAAGTAAAGACTCAAGCCAGGACTGATGCCCGCCTCCCACTTTTATTACCTAGAATCTTTCTCTGAATCTGGTGCACCACTGCTGTGCTGCAGTACCACCATGGCAGGAATCTAGTTTGGTGTAAACCAGAGCTAACTGGCTGACAGCCCACCAGTCAGAGCCCTAGCAGGTATACTGTGACTCCGAGTAATGTTGTGCACTATGGTGTATTGTACTGTAAAGGGAAGTGCAAAAGGTATTTAATATACAATAAAATAAACAATTTCATGAATTGAACTTAGACGGGTGAACATACAACCGCTAGATATAAACTGGCATTTCTCAGCTTGATGGAAGCTGGGCACAGGCCTACAAAGTAGTCATTCTTTCATATGTGCACATTACCTCATTAGATTATTACACACATCTCTCATACAAGGGCTGAAATCGACCCCAACAAATTCAAGGGTAAAAAGAATCGCTGATAAAGCTCATCTTCCATTTGTTTAATTTGACACTCAAATCCTAGGTTCCATCATTTGTTTTTTGCTTTGAGGTTCATTTCCATTCTTCCTTATTTTGATCAAACATTGATTTTTTTTTTTTTTTTTCTCGAGCCCAGTGATTTAACAACCATAGCCCATGTTGGGATTGAACTCAATTAGTCCTTCTGAAATTTGAAATGAATACTGTATTTCTGTTCATGTAAGATTGTATTTAGTTTTGGTTGGCTAATGGTGGTACATATTGGTTCTCATACTCTCAAGATTTATTATGTTTTATCAGCTCTTACTGCTGCTTGGCTTAATGTAAATTATTTGTCTGAATTTTGGGATAAGTCACTGACATGGTACAGGTCCCATTTTTGGTCTGTGTAACTTTTGTTTTATGTAGATAATGTTTTATTTTTTTCAGCACAAGTTTAATAAATCCCTTAAGGGTATGTCTTTGCAGGTAGGTATGGTTTTGATGAAGAACCGGTTTGCTTTACAAAGAGTGTGTTGAAAACAAGTTTGGCTTTGCTGCACAAATGTACACCGATTTTTTTAAAAGCAGTTCTGCATAGACTTAAACCAATCAAAATAATGGCTTTGAAAACATTCATGCAGTAATCTGTTTACTGTAGACATGCTCATAATAATAATGATGAACAATATTTATTATTATTATTATTATTATTATTATTATTATTATTATATTTTGTGATTTAAACCTTGTGTGAACTAGTTAAGATGATTTTTAGAAAGGAATTAAAAGGCTTTTTCATAAACGAAGTATTTTGTCTTCATAAATGTAACATTCATGTTTTCACCCTTAACACATTTCCAATGTGTAAAACCATAGTCGCAGACAAAAGTATTGACACCCTACACTTAATACAAGATCATTCAGAAAGCATGTTAAATACAAGCACTTAGTGAACATTAGCCACTAATTAATGACAAAGACCAAAATAAACAATTTCTGGTAGTTTAACAAACAATAGTAACAAAAGAACTTAAGCAATTTTTGTTCATGACAAAAGCATTGGCACCTTTACATTGAAAGTTTGTAAAATGTAGTGGAACTAATTTGAAAATATATTAATTGAAAACCATTACACAGTATTTTAGCTGCATTAAAGTCAAAAGCAACACAACAGATGGCCAAGAGAGCAGTTAGATTCACGGGGGGGGGGGGGGGGGGGGACAGTATCAAAGAAATATTGAATACCAAAATCCACAATGAGCAATACTCCATAAGTACCAGATAACAAATTCAACTGAAACTCTTGAAAGAAGTGCACTCACCAGAGCTCAGTCTTATAGAAATGATTTTGACTGATCTGAAAAAAGCAGTAGCCAAGCATTGTGTATCTAATCTGTCTGAGCAGAAGGAAAATATGCAAGACAGAATAGTCCCAGATGTAATATACTGGTTAAGAATTGTCATAAATGTCTAAAAGCTGTTAGATCAGGGGTGCCCATACTTTTGTCATGAACAAAGAAGTTAAATAAGATAGAAATTGCGTATTTTGCTGTATTAAAACATAGTTAAAGTTTACTTCATGCTTGTCCTTAATCTGTTGCCTTGAATAATGGTATAATAAGCGTAGGGTGCCAATACTTTTGTCTGAGATTTGTAGTACTTTTAAAAGTATCCTATATATATTTTGTATGTTTATTGTAACTGTTACAGGTAATCCTGAGTTTTGTCATGAGGTTTCACTGTTGTCTGGGTATATGTAATGACTGATTTCATACCTGAGATTTCCCCTGCATTTTAAAATGATGCACGTACATACTGTAGTATTGAAATATCCTGGAATTTTTGGGATTAATTAGCAACCCATGTTTTCAACAGCTTCACTATTTGTTGTAATAATGAATATTAAAAAAAAAAATCAATGTAAATGTTGAGGGATATAGATATTTTGTATTTTATAGCAATTGTATTGATGTAAAGAACAAGTATGAGTACTGAAATGGCTGACAGCAGGGCTTCGATTTGCCATTTACAGAGACAGTGATAGCAGCACTGTTGCTCTCTCTTGGGGGCACCTTAAAAACAGGACAGGGCCCAAAGGCATAGTGAAGCTGAACATATTACAAATAAAGCTGCACAATTAAGAACACATGAGTTTTACGTTACCTGAAAGTATTTCAGAGCACGTGAACTATGGCAGACATTGTCTTGTTAGAAGAACCAACTTAATACAATTGAAGTTTGGTTTTCAAAGTGATCTTTTTATTGGCTTCAACATAAACGGGAACACATTATTTTAATTTCACGTAAAGCACAAGATTACCACAACAGCAAAATGTATGCGTTACTATACAATAGAACAGCAATCGTGATTTTAAAGCTAAATACTCAAGCAGAGTGTACTGCTGGAATGAAATAAAGCTGCCCCCAATTCAATTATTTTAACATAGAAGAAAGCAAGTTTAGTTTTCTTAACTAGAACATTTAACATTCACTTAACACCAAATAATGAACAAGCATTGTGTTTCTATTGCAATCTCTCAAAAGTGCTGACAAAAAGGAATTGCTTGTACACAGTAACCCCTTACACCCCAAGCAGCAAAGGTATAACCTAATTATCTCAAATAAATATTATTAAAAAAGATACAATGTATTACACTTTTATCCATCAAAGTCTACTGGTTGCATATAGGAAGATGAATATATGGTTTGCGGTTCATTTCAAGGCAAACTGACTTTACGTAGATTTTTATTGCAAATTAATTAATATCATGATTTTTATCCCCCAGATTTTAATGGTACATATTGGGCTTTTTTTTTTTGAAGGCACAGGCCTGAAAAGACAAGAACAGTAGACAAAGCCTGCTGAATTATGGGTATTTTAATATTGGCAATGTGCTAAGTGCAGAACAGAAGCTTCTTAGTTTTCAGAATAATGAGATTCACAAACTATCACTGTCGACGTGTGTTTCTGTTAAACATACAGAAGAGAAGGTTATTCTGAGATAAACTGACTCTGTTTGGTCCAACACTTTAGTTGAGGTCATCCCAAGAAAGGCTTTTTGCCAACTGATCGAAAAATGGAAGATTTTCCTCTTTTGAAGAATCGTTCTGTTTTTCACAGATGGAGCTGCTTCTGGGGGGAAACAAAACAAAAAAACATTTGTATATGTATTTGTTATTATGCTGTCGAAATATTTCTTAAGGGAATAAGAACTGTTAAATAGTTGATACAGAATGTAGAACAAAAAAAATACAGACATCGTGACTCCAAATACATAACCCTTCAAATAACACACATTGCAAACATTAGGACTTCAACCCACTACTGCTCACAATGCAGCTCAGTGTTCTAAGAGAAAAGCACTGGCCACTAAACAAAAAAATACTAGGGGAAAAAAAAAAAAACCTGTCCCATGACATCATTTCACGAGGTATGCACCTAATCTGTTTTTGCATTTTTTCTTACTGTTTATGTAAATATGAACTTCTTTTTTTATGCATTAATTTTCCTTCACTGGCAGAACTCTGATTGTTTCCCCTATTACACCATCGCTTCTTGCTGTAGGCAAGCAACATAAGAACTGTGCCAGCCTACTTAAAGTTAAAGAATGTCTAGTGAATATAAATGAATGGAACAATGCTTTTGTTCTAGCTTAGCTCAAAACTCCATTATAGCTGTCAGACAATCCTGCTTGATGCTGAAGTAGCTATGCAGCAGTGTTCACATTTATTTTCGACAATTTAAAACGACGTGTGCATGTCTGGGAACTACAAAGCGTAGCAATTTCCAGAGGCTTTGTCACTTAATGGGACAACCTTCAGTTCATGATCTGTGTTACGACCCACCTTGTTTGCACAATTCTCCAGTAAGGATGATCTAGGAGGTTTCATGTTTAACAGAGAATTAGAAAGACTTAAAGGACTTGATCACAGGGCGATTTTATGATTCACCATAAGCAAGCTAGTCTGGAGCCCACATATCAACTGGAAGATAACCCACATGCGTGCACTCAGCATTATTTATCACTGCCCACTTATCAGTTTTAATGCAGCTACCCTGAAAAATTCAAGCCCAAGGTATCAGCAACCATTAATCTTTTTTTAAAAAAGATTGTGTCTCACCCAGTATTGGTGACAATCCTTTCTGTGGAAATAGAATCCTTACCCATGAGACTGGCAGCTGAGCCCATTGGTACATGGGCAGTACTCACGGGGCCCCTCAGGCTCCTGGTCCCAGGACAGGAGATCCAGCAGTGGGTTTGATGGGTCATGGCAATGCTCCCCCTCTTTAGGCAATGCAGTGCAGACTGGGAACAGCAAAGCTTAACGGAGGGGGGGAGGGAGTAAAATATAACATTGAACAGATTTAAAATAGATCAATAATCCAACAGCTTTCCTGGGACCCACATGGAAATGAGGTTCACATGTACAGTATAACCACCAATATAATATACAGATTCACCATTGGACTGAACTCCTGGAACTCACAGATCTCTTTACCTTTGTAGAAAGCACAGCACAGCTCTCTGTTGCAGTCGCTCTGGTATTCACAAATGGTACCTGGCCCTCCTTTAATGCTTCTTTCCACACACTGGCCCCAGACACACAGGTGTCCCTCACAGCATTCCTCATCTCTGGTGCAATTCTAAAAAAACAAAAGGTAGAATGTAACTGAAAGAAGCCTGCCAGTCCTGGTAAAAAACAATAAGAAAGCAAGCAGCTATGAAACTAGTGGCAACTAGTGTCCTCCCCCAGCTATATGCGCCATAAAATTGCAAGACCAGGTCATGTACGCTTAAAGAGACCACAGTTATTGTGGTACAGTAACTATTACAACCTTTTTTTAAATTCACTAGCATCTTTATTGAAAATTGAGTGAAAGCAGTCACAATCTGTGTCTCCAGTATAAAGTTCCATCAGTAATATAGTTTCGCAGTACATGTGTTTCACAACCCACATCCAGATTTATTGTAAGATGTCACTTAACTGTTGATGTCTGAACAGCTTTGGATTTGTATTCCTTACTAGGGCAGCAGTGTGGAGTAGTGGTTAGGGCTCTGGACTCCTGACCGGTGGTTTGTGGGTTCAATCCCAGGTGGGGGACACTGCTGCTGTACCTTTGCGCAAGGTACTTTACCTAGATTGCTCCAGTAAAAACCCAACTGTATAAATGGGTAATTGTATGTAAAAATAATGTGATATCTTGTAACAATTGTAAGTCGCCCTGGATAAGGGCGTCTGCTAAAAAATAAATAATAATAATACTATGAATGAATCACTTCTGCACTGCGTAACCACAGCCTGTCTGCTCTACTCTGTGCTGACTGTATTGCTTTTATATGCCATTGTGTTTCCTAAAATATCCAGGAAGCTGCTTAAGAGGCTCAAAACATACTGTAAAATGAAATGCACAATCTCATTACTGCGCTTATCTGTGCGATTCATCTTTACGCTTTATGTATACGACTCCAGATCTCCTAAAAAAACACAGAGGCACGAATGGATATTTTACAGTGGTCCTTTTTTCAATTACTGAAATGCTGCTTGTACCCTTTTTGATACAGTCTGTGTTAAAGTGCTTTGTTTTACCTGAGATCAGGGACAGCTCTTCATCTCTAGTCTCCTTATTCTCTTTCACCACATATATGTAACTCATGCTAGATCAGAAAAAGTGTCTACTTGAATTAGCAGAAGCAGCTATAACGCAAGGCTTGATACGTACTAGCTCTGCAATGGTATACACAATGCCAGTGCGCCATTTGGCATTTTCATGCCTGGTTCAAGTTAAAAGAGTTTTGAAGGCTTTGAAAATGATAACCTACTGAATCCTGGATCTTGCAAGGCAGGCACTTAGACTGCAGCAGTCCAGACTGGCAGTAATTCCCATCTCCACAGTCTTCATTAACGATGCATTCCTGTGGGAAGAAGCAGCTGTAAGCTTCTATTAATCAACACCCCAGCTGAATTACACAGCACACTTTTCACTGTGAAATATTAAAGCGTGTCGGGACAGCTCTCTGGGCTCACCGGTTGATTCTGATCTTTTTGCTGCTGGAAATCATTCCACTTGAGGGATTTGCAGAGAAATGTACAACTTTTAAAACAGTTGTGGGAAAAGAAAAAAAAACTTTCAAAGATAATACTAATGTCAGAGTGCATATTCAAAATGTTAACTGTTAGCTGTCCCTGGGCACTAATGGGCCTGGAGAGTGCACCACAGCGGACTACAAAGCTGCCCGGGGCTCAGACAGTTCTCAAGAACATTAGCTGTTGAGAAATACAGAATCGTTTGTACACTGTGTTATCTATATGCAACACGCATCATTTTAGACTCACTGCACTTCTAGTAGCTACTCCACAAGCAGAATCCATAGAGAAAAGGCACTGTGGACATTTGAGCTTATTCAAATATTTATAATACACTGAGCCACCACCCTCATCATTCCCACACACAATATGCAACATAAATATCACCGCCATTGAGTATAAATAAAACGCTATAAAAAATAAAAAAAACATGCAAAGTGTAATCACATCACAACTTAATCGATACTGAGGATAACTCCATGAGTGCTTCTTAGGATTTAGGTAAAACAAAAAGAAGCATGACATACATTTACATTGTGTGGCATGACTTTCTGAAACAAACGCACATGCAAAGTAAAAGAAACAATTCCTAAAATGCTGCCTTAATTAGTCCAACCAAATGCAAAGCTGACAAGGATTTTATTTGAGTATTGCTACATTACAGAGCTTGATCTCATATATTTTGTACACATTTGCTTTTGCAATTGAGTGAACTCATGAATACAATCTGTCACTGTTACATAAAGGCTCTGTCTGTGTTCATCTGCCAAAGAATGTTTGCAAGTATATTGTCCAAACCAAATATACAGTAAAAGCAACCTCACTTTCCTACTCTCACTGCTTTCTTTGTTTTTCTATCAAAAAATATAAAAAGAAAACATCCTGTAGCGAAACTCTCATCAGTTAATGCGTGTTTCTGCTCAGGGCAGATCACCAAGAAAGAAACTGAATACAGAAACATCTGCTGTTTATTAAGGTTTACTTGGTGGAATAAACAGAACTGTACCAGTAACTGTACTATACTTTCATGCCAGTGGGAAATATGCACCATCATAGTGGAGATGCATATCCCTGGTCATTGTTATATACCGGACTGTCTGTAATTACATCAGGCTTACATTTTGATAGTGGATATACATTTTTTTATATCTCTAACATTTATCTCAGTCGATGGGTCTTAGCAATATTTTCTGGAATGTATTTAAATGCAGTACATACTGTACTGTAAAATGGCTGCACACTGTGACAGGTGTATAGTGTATTTTTTGTCTTTATGAATCATTAACATTTGTTCAAGTCATGTGCTCCAGTGACTTTGCAACACTGTGGGCTCCACCTGCTCTACACTATTGATTTTCAAGAATGAGGACATGACATAATTCCTGTGCGCTTAGCAGCCAACAGATAGTGAATTTAGCTATAGCTATATAAATATTATATTGGAAATTTGAAGCGATTTACTTTTCTACAGCAGGAATAAGTTCCTCTATATGGATTAAGATACTTAAAGTACTGGCTCTGGTTGCATTTAGTTTTAAAAAATGGCCAAAACAGAAATTCTAGAAAAAATATATGCAAAACATTTCTGATGGAGAAGAGACTGACGGTGTGTTCTACTGTATGCCCAACAATGCCAGACAATTGCTTGTTTCTTGAGCTTTTATGCTCTTCTGTTAGTAAGCCACTATATAAATCTGATCATGTGAAGACAAGAAAAATAGCTTCTGACATTAGCAAGGGCAGAGGAAACATAATTCCAAGTCCATCGAGGAGAACAGATTAATCAGTGTTTGGATAGAGCTAGAGCTTTTGTAATATGACTCTTCTGCTGCTTGTCTGTTTTTCTTCTTCAATGCAACTAGAATATATTTATGTGCCCAAACGGCTGAAGTATTGATGGGAGGCATTCAATAAGCAGAGAGGTTTCCAGGCAATTCTGGTGATTCTTATAAACTAGACACTTGTGTTTCTATTCATCATCATATATCCCGGCCAAGACTATAAATACATTAGCTATCCGTGTCATGAAAAAGTGTATCACCATGATCGATATCTACAGTACTGTACATACATGTAAAAAACATTACACATGTACAGCCATGTGTGTCCCATAAAGAAACTACTGTAAAACTGCCATGCACTGAGGAAACTCTATGCAACACTGCAAGTGGATGGCATTTAAATGAACACCCATTAGCATTCAAGTGCTGTACATGTATGTTATAAAACCAAGGTCCTAATTATAATGTTTTCAGGGAGGCTTCACAGTGTCATCGTTGGGTTGATTTTCTGCTCACCTTGAAGCATCAGTTTGCATTTTTACCCTCATAGTGACTCCTGCACAACTATACTTGAGTATTGAGAAACCAACTAATGAGGCATGCAGCAGTATAATTAAATAGGAATACAAAACCGTTTGTTTTAAATATTTAGTAGTCGCCAATTTTTTGTTGTTTTCTCCCCAATTTAGTAGAGTCCAATTATTTTGTTTAGCTCAGCTTACTGCTCTACCTCCCCTGCGCTGACTCGGGAGGGGTGAAGACGAACACACGCTGTCCTCCGAAGAGTGTGGACTTTATAGTCTTACTGTGGATAGTTTCCCTTCAAATAGTCCTTTAAAAATATTGAAAGATGACCCTTTTTTCAGCTAATGAACTCTTCTCTACTTGCCTTCATCTTACATCTTAAAAGTTTTATAAAAAAAAAAGAATGTAATGTCAACTAAAAGCAAGGTTTTATCTTTCTCCAGTCTAGATGGTTTGCCACTTCTTTTTATTAACTCATTTGATTGGCTCTCCTGCCCTTGGGTTGTTAGCAGCTCCCAGTTCATTCGTCAGCACCCACACAGAAAGAAACGCACACAGAAAGAAACGCACACAGAAAGCATACAACAATAAAGTGCTTTTTCCATTCCGCGTAAATAAACAGTTTGGCTAGAGTTTAGACTAGGACATGCTTAATAGCTTCTGACAATGGAAAAACTAATCACAGGCTAGTATGTTTGACTCATACAGTATGCTATGAAAAAAAAAAAGAATGCTAAAATAATTTTATAGCTTTTAAAAAGTTCAATGTATTGAATGTATCTTTCTTTGGGGTGGGTGTTTCTCCACAGGGTAGTTAACCATATTATTTGGTTGATATATATTGATTGATTGGCTGCCAGCCTCTCTTGATTCTTCTTGAATTGCTCGATATCAGCTACAGTAATGTACATTTCAAGGAGAAAAACAAAACTAGCCTCCAGCTCTCCGTTCTGCAGTTATAAGTAATAGACTTGCGGTTCTAATCCAGACAGGATCACTTTGGGAAAAAAAGAGACATTGTATACTGCCGTGCCAAGAACAGCAAAAACAGAGCAGTGGTCCTTCTTGAATGAACAGAAAGCATCAGAACGGTTGAACCCTTTGGAAACAACCTATGAGTCATGAAGGCAAACGTTTCAGCTCGTGCCTTTATCAGTGTGCAACACTGAAACGTTCTGCTGGCACGACACCAATCTTACTTTGAAAACAAATACACTTTTTAAATGTTTTCAGTATATGTGAAGTTTTAAGGATTCATATATACTTGTATCTCCACAGTCAGTAAACCACACCGCATTTGGAGAAATCTCTTACACCATGTTACAGCTTATTAAGCATTAATTCAATGGGACTAGCTAAAAGCCTCTCTCCACTTTCTGCGCACAGGGTGTCATGGTAACAGCTAGTGGGTGTGTGCTTTATTCAGCCTTTCAGAAATGTTATATCGAGTTTTAAAAGTTTAGAATTTAGAATCCTTCAAACAGGAAAGAGCTTTCAGCTGGGCTGCCAACAAATTCTGCGATGGCTCCGCAGATTATGAAATCAAATCCACTTCCTGGCCTTTTCAATGCTTTATTGTTCATGTACTGTCAGACAATAAATTAAAATGAGTTTTTTTTTTAACATTTTTGATTAACCTTTGACATAATTTACCAGGTGGTCTGCTTATAACCAGTTTTCCAGCTGGCTGTGACCACGGTTCAAGGAGATTTGTCTGAGGACACGTCCGTGGCTGAACTGGAATTGAAAAGCAGGACAAGTGACCACCTACCTTCCTAGTGGCTTTCAACTTGGGTGGCATCAAACACTGTCTGCACCAATAAAGCCACCAGTAACTGACTGCACTGAATGAACCCTTCACATGAGATATGTTTTTTATTTGCCACAGTATATATACACACACTAAAATGAAGGTTAAGGGAGATTATGGTCTATTCAATACCAACAAATATGAACTCAACAGACCCTCTTCCAGGTTGCTGGTTTCAAGTCTGTGTTGCTTACAACAGTTACCAGAAAAAGCTGACTGAAAGTTGTTCTTTGTAGACTAGACAGCAGTGGAGCAGGACATGATGCAAACAACACTCATGCTGGCTAAGGCTGAACACACATTAATCTAGAGTCAATTCAAATCAGACAATATCCTCTTTTGAATGCACTCATTTGGGTAATTATCAGCCATTGTTCACTATGTCAGTGAGGTGTAAAACTCAGCACTGTATAAATGCAGCCCATTGAAATCACACAGGTCAGCTGGTAAGATGAATGACATTTGAATGTACATGATTATATCAGTTTGAAGCAGAGTGATATTTGAATACGCTGAATCAATAGAGCCTGGAATGGAAATGTAGATCACAGAAAAGGCACAAGCATTGTATTTCAAAATACAATTATGGTATGACAGGCAGTCAAGCAGGAACACAGAAAACCCTGGCATGGTTAGACCAGTGATGTGTCCTGTCAGGCGAGATAAACCAGGGACAATGTAATCAGTGGTAAACTAGGTCAGCAACATCAATCCCTCACAGCTAGAAATACAAAATATCTATCAGCATCCTGATAGTCTTAAAAATAAATATTGTAACACAGTTTGAATTGAATTAAAGGGCTCTAGATATAAGTAAAAGTGGGGCATGCATATGTACAATATATTGTGCAAGTTTAATAAAAGCATGTGACCAGGAAGTAGGTGATTAAGAAAGGTGCTCAATTATGCGTGAATGTAGTATGCAGTACTAATGTTCCACTGCATTTTCCATCCTGCTCCAGTGAATGAAATCAGTGTAAAGGACATGTATTGAGACATCTACAGCATTCCCATCACAACAAAACAGTTTCTCTGCATTTTAAAATGAGCCCATTCTCAGAGCAGCTCACTTACATGCTCAATTTCCCCTCCTTCACTGCTGGATGATGTGATCACAGTTTTTGAGAAGAAAGTGGCTCCCGTTTCACTATCTGTTACCTACAGCAAAAAGGAAATCAAGTTTAGTTAAATCAAGTTTAACAAAAATTTGATATAGTGTACGGCTTCCGGTAGACTTTTTGCTACATCATTTTGTAGTTTATTTTGATTACATGATGTTAAATAAAAGATCTAAATTATGTTCATATAGTCTCAATCCTAAAATTGTAGGTGATGCAAAACTTTTTGTTTAAAAACTCTGACAAGCCACACTGGGTTTAGAGGCTTTTAGAAAACCACAAAAAAAAAAAAAAAAAAATCACAGTCTGTTGAAAAAAAGCCTTGCGGTTTACACAGGGAAGTTTAAACTAGAATGTCATGAGAAAAAAAAATTAAAATAATAACACTTAAAATATTTGTGGTACAACAAAGAGAGAGAGAGAGAGAGAGAGAGAGAGAGAGAGAGAGAGAGAGAGAGAGAGAGAGAGAGAGAGAGAGAGAGAGAGAGACTGTCCTTCATTTGTGAAGGAAAAATCCCCCTTCTATGAGATTCTAGTGATATGATTGCTCATTTTATTACTGATATGAAGCCATATTAACGGCATTCAAAGGCTCCGATAACATTATTCCTTGAAACTTTAAACCAAAGTGCTAAACCTAAAAGATAACTATATATAAATGGTGACATACAGTACCTTGTCAATTTTCTCAACAGTGTGGAAGGATGTATTCCCAGCCTTACTGTCTGTGCTGCTTTCATTGTGGTAATTTGGTGGAAAGTCATCCACATCTTGAACGCTCTCGTTGTCAATCTAAGACGCACACACACAGTTTCACTAGTGATTCTTTATCAGATAAATGTGCTTTCACAGGACTACATTTAACATTTTTGACCATATTGTATAAAATTGTGTTCACATTCCTATCTTGCTCTTGGCTGGAAGTTAATGCTCCATTTTCGTATGGTGCAGAGGCAATGATTCTGAGCAATCAGGACATACCTTCTGAATTATTTAAGATGCAAAAGGGAGCCCAGGTTAAGGGGGTAGAATGTCCAGCCTCTGTTTAAAGACATTTAGATGATTTCCTATGCCCAGACTCAGATTTATCTGTCAGTAAACAGCAACATTATTTGTAGAGCACATTCTAGTACCCATTTTGTACATACAAATAACATTGGTACAGTTCAGTGACATGGTTTGGACAGTAAATTTTCATAGTAAGTAATAGTATAACTACTTTATATCTTTAGTCCTGCATCTGCACATAATAATAACCTATACCAAGCTGGTATGCCATTTATTATTTAATGTGGTCATGTTTTCCTGAGTAATACTTCTTAACTCTATGCCACACAAGTGGCTTAAATTAAAGCCAGGTTTTTCAGTTCTACAAAGAGGTTTGAGACAAGAATCGCTTTATTCTGGTGTACGTTCTCACGGGCAGATATGTTCTGTTTATTTTACAGATTTATTTTAGACGTTTCCCATCAGCATCTAGCAGTAATATTATTATTCCAGCATATTATTCATTATGAATTGCTTTAGAACATAAAACTAAAGCAATGATCCAAGAATACTAATTGATCATGTTTAAAATAATTTCCAAAAATGAATACAAATATCGATTGATGTACTTTCTGATCACAAGCTGATTACAAGATACTGTTTAAGTCTTACAGCATTCATTAAATAATGAACAAACTATTACCAATTTGTATGCCTACAGTTCACGCCATATGCGCAGGTACATAATTTTCATATTTCGATATATACATATTTTTTTACGCAATGCTACCTGGTGCACCGCCTCCTCCAGTTTGTGTTGCGTGTCCTTCATCAGCTCCTCCACTTCCCTGAACATGTCGTTTAAAGTCGATTCTCCTTGTGTCAAACTCTCTGCTAAGGTGATGTCGGGGTCAGCTGGGAAAGCTTTGACTTCCCCAGAAAGACCGAGAAGGACAGCCAGGAGCGGCAGCATCCTGTACGCTAGATGGGACGACATCGCTCCTCAGTGTGCGAGCTGCTCTCAGGCTTTCGTTCTGTCTAGCTGTGATGGTGCAGTTCAAGACCAAAGATCTGCAAAAAAAGGAACCCGGAACAGAAACGATTTTAACCCTTCAAAACCCATGGAAGGCTTTCTTCTCTGTCCCAAATAGCGTCATGAATGGGGGGGGGGGCGGGGGGCGGGGGGGGGGGGGGGGGGGGGCGTTCTTCTTCTTGAAATAAATTATACAAAATGTGCAATGCAAGTATTTTCTAAAGCACGACACTGGTTTATAAGAAACTCGAAAATGTCGTTCCACTAAGTCTCATTTTACAATAATATACTGTATAAGTTACACGGTGGTCGTTTTCACTGAAACCTTTGTGTTTTTATAGTGGTAAAGGCTTTAACGCGAACCGAATTGCTCTGCTGCCAGTTTCCGATATCTCAGATAAGTAAACATTTCAGTTATATACTGTAACGACTGCTACATTAAACAAACAGCGATACAACAATATATATATAATTCCATCTAGGGTTTCTGTGACTCAAATTACTAAACCGAAGGTCGCGTAATTTATAACCGAACGCCCATCTATTATTTTTTATAATCCATGGATACCCTTGTGATGCTGATATTAAAGAAGATGAGGTTCAGCAGTACAGTTTTTTTTTTTCTTTTTAAGCGTAGTATTTCAGTGCTGTACAGACGTTCTGTGTCGTTATCCGTTAGAGCTTCAGCTGTCTTTGGATGATCGCCTTTACCTTGTTTTAATTTCCCGTTCCTCTCCAGTTTCTCATCAGCTTTACATCATTTTTTTTTTTAACGTATTCTCATTTGAAAACGAGACATTTTGTGTTTGAATTTTTTGAATTTAGTGATGGTCTCGAGGAGTCGAATTTATCACTTTTTGACGTCATTACTGTTGTATTATGCCTTTTTTTCGAATGGCTCAGGGTGCAAATACAGCCTTCATCCATATATATATATACAGTATATTGTTTTACAATAGCAGCTAGGGGCAATAGACTACTCTCAGATCATTGAAAAAAAAGGTCATAAATGGGCTTTACAAAAAGAGCCAGGGTTAAGAACGCAGTTTAACTGATTATTTCAGAGCGTCCTTTCGAATACATCTCACCAGATGTGATACATACTTACACCTCGAGTTCAGTTTGATACATTTCACCTGCTTTCCACAATGAACGACACTTTGTATCAAATATAAACCAAGGAACAGAAACTGCTAAATAAGCACCACGATTCTGTAAATGTCGAAAGCAGAAATATGTAGCAAAGTTTTAAAAAACATGTTTACACGGATAAACTAAAATAAAACGGGGCGGCGTCTCGCTTTCAGATCGGCATATTTATCAACACCAGCCTGTATTTGCAAGTGTAATGTTTTGGCTTGTCGGATTAGCTCGCAATAACCAAAACATCTCTCATCCCCAGTAGCTGTACGCAGGTATGTTTTGATCCTTTTCATGCACGAACAGAACCTTTCATTTGCATAATACCAATATTTGCATAGGGCGAAAACATGTCAGAGAAAGATGTTTTCATGTATGCATTGGCATCATTTACTTCCATATAAATGCACATTTAAGCAGTGTAACATTTTAAAACAGTAATTACAACAGCGCATTTCAACCAGAGTGTACCTAACACTATAGTGTAGCACCTTAATTTAAATATAATCTTCCGCTGGTCCACTGTAAAAAAGACATCACAGAGCAGCTATGCATTCTGGAAGCAAACCAAAAACGCCTAAATCGCAGTTATATAAAGATGTATCAGATCAGCGCGTTATTATCAACGGACCTGACTGTTAGCACGAGGAAGGAGAGCGCGCCACAGCAGGTGCAAATCCATACCATTTATATTGATTGGTTGATCACTCTAGTCTGCAGATAATATGCTGTGTGCTTTCTGTCTACGTCTCGTTTTACAAACCTGTCTTGTGAAGAAGTCAGACTATCTCAGCTGCCTGTCCTTCAAAAACACCTGCTCCCGTATTCACACAGCGGCGTGCGAATGACCCCCTACTGCTGCAATGAGACGCTGCTGTCTGCTGTTTCCGACCTTTTCCCATGCTAGAATGCGATTGGCTACAGCAGTGCCGGCTGTCTGATTGTGAGGTAAGCCTGGAGCATGTGCAGATAATGGGATGGATGTGACATAGCTATTATCAATGTATACTCTGCTATTACTAATAACAACACGGTTGAAGAATGAAGATTTCTCCTTAGAAATGTCCGTGCTTCAAAATGTATTTCATATAGAAGTACATCATACACTCTACATGCTTTGTCGTTTACTGTGACACACAGGTAGGGTTTTGAAAACGCTCTGCTCCAGGTACACACGTGCAACCACTGCGTCCTCTATGCATAACAACATACCACAATATCAGTATTGAACAAAATACAACGGCAATCGCTTAACATCCAACACACACAACAGAATAACAAGAAATCACTTACCACAAAAAAAAACGTGTTAGTGCTGCCAATTAGAAACGTACCGTAATCGCTCTACTCCAAACCCTTTATTACTATAATGTGCCGCCATCTTGTGTCAAAAACATGCCATTAGGTTTATAGTACACCTTGTTTATTGCACATGCAGTACAATATATTATGCATTCCATATACTGGTATTGCACTATAGTATTCACCACAATATTAAACTGATATATTTTAATATATGTGGTTTCCTTAAAGGAAGGTTCAGCATATGAGTTAGCTGACGTTAGTGTTGTGAAGAGGCCTTTGATTCTGGGATACTGGAATGTTGGGCCCCCTGGAGGTGTCATGTGCTCATCTCAGGAACCAAAGAGAGGTCATGCCATTTCATGACTCTCTTCTCAGGGCCAGAGTGTACCAGAAACTCTAAACTCCTTTCTTCTGACCACATCAAAGCAGAAGGGCAATCCGTCAACATTCCAGAAGCGTCCCCATCATTCTCACCTGTTGGAAGGCCACCTGTCCATTGGGATCCCTCACCACTGACCCGGCCCCTTTTCCTATAGTTCATTTCTGTGTCTTGGGGCTGGTTTATTCAACTTACACTCCAACGGGATAAGCCACCTCTGGATTTTATTAGTGAATTTGACAGCAGATGTTTTTATGATATGGTTATGGTACCTCTTGGGTTTTTGGCTTCCTTTATTTTCCCATTTCGGTCTGTAAATGAAATAGTTGCTGATTGGACAAATAACCTGAAAAAGTACATCCTAAATTGCTGTGGTAGAAAAGCTGCATCTGCAGTAAATGTAATAATGGCAGCTGTTAGGTCTAGGGTAGTCCAATTCAGAGAACGTAATGGCTTTTAAAATATAAACAGTTTGTTTAAACACCAAAAGGTTAAAAGGTGAAGCCTGGTCTGCAAAATATTTATTTTGTCTTTTTGTAATTGTCTTTTATCTCCAGCTGGGGGAGTAAAAGAGTCACGATCGAACTTTCTTGAAAGTGTTTTTTTACAAGGTAGAAACATTTTTCTATAAGCAGTTACAGAGGATGTGTGACCATTTGTTTATGCATGTTTCTGTTTGAAACAGTAAAACACAGTCAACATGAATCCTCTGGGTTTTGTTTTTTACGCCACTTCCATTTTTAAAACCCTTTTTTTTTTCACAAAAAAGCCCAAAAAAATCTAAACTAGGAATTGTGTTATTATATTAACCCATGGTAAAAAAAAACAAAAAAAAAACGACACATCTCTGGGAAAGTACATGACTTAGTTAAAACAGTTGTATCCAAGGTTTCAAAACACATTTTTCTATTAGCACTAGCAATTTAATGAGTGTGAATATGATGACTGTCAACGCAGCTTAGCCATGAATTAACACATTTGTAAAAAAAAAAAAAAAAAAAAGGATTAGTGAAATAAGGAGGGCAACACAGCCTTACACTGCAGTGAGTAAAAAGAAATTAAAATAATCAACTGAGCCTCTGAAATAACAGACCGTCAAAGCTTTCCTTCTGACCATCACAGTATTATCTTTAAAGGTAATTTCAATGTTGCTGCACACTGACATTGAGCCGGTTCTGCTAAAATAAACACCAGCTGAAGTGAAATTATCCCAGCCTCCACCTGCTGAGAGAGAAATCAAAATGAACTTCTGCTTTTGTTGTGGGGCGGACAGCATGCCTCTAGAAGTGGGGTATAGTTGAACATGTTTTTCGAGGTGGATATCTTGCCATACTTCTGTCACTAAATAGAAAAGCAAATGATTTGCAGCCAAGAAAGCTTGGCAACAGGAGGGGGTTTAATAGAGGGCAGGCAACAGCTGTTATCTACATTTAAGGAGTATACTGCACTTTACAGTTCTATGTGTTCAACAAACCACCTTGCATTGCTTACATAAATCAACCATTTTAGCAAAGCAAGCTGCTCATCTCATGATTTGACCTTCCAGGATTTTAATTTGCCAGCTTTACATCTGTAGTTTCCTTTTTTTTCTTCTTTTGCAGAGATTAATGTCTTTGGAGTTAAATCTGTGTTTATCAGTCCCCTGCCACCTTGGGCTGCAGTATTAATGCAGCCCTTAATACACTCTATGTCATCCAGTAATTGTGAATGAGCAGCCTACCACATGTCCTTGTGAATATAAGCAGTATCTTCACCCAGTGCTGATGACTGCTGACCTATAAATTATTTTCTCACGGTCACATATCAAGTACTGTGTTACATGCTGTTCAGTCACTTGCAATCAAATAATACAGTATAGTGACAGCTAGCACAAGGGTCACCAATAATGGAATGCAGCAGAAGAACATGCTAGGGGGTCTATGTTGAGAACACCACATTCTTGTGACCTCAGCTGGATTTGAACCCAAGCGAGAGACCAGTGAATTAACTGGATGTGCCACATTGCTGTCTCAAACAGCATAGTCATACAGTTAAAAACCATTTCATTCATTACCTGATTTGAATATGTAGTGCAGGTGTTTAACAAAATCCAGTCAGAATTGTGACTATACGTTATGTCCACCAGGTGGTGGTGTGTGCTAAGTTAAATTAAGTCTGTAAGAAGAGTTATAGTCACTATTGGAAAGTTATACAGAATTGAAAACCACAATGTACTGCCGTTAATGACTCAGAAACAATAGACAGCATCCATTACACCGCTCCAAAAGAATGGTCTCAGTAACCATATTGCAGAATGTGGTTTGGGGTTTTAGTAACAGGAAATTGCATGACTCAAAATATCCAGCAGAGGGAGACTTCATTTCAACAACAACTTGTTGCCTGATTTAACCCCTCCAGTTTTGTTTTCTACTGCTTTATTCAAAATCTTGATTTTTTTTTTACTTTGATATATATATATATATATATATATATATATATATATATATATATATATATATATATATATATATATATATATATATATATTGTTCAAAGAGTTTTGAAAAACAATGATGCTAGTTGTACAAGGTTTTAAAAAACCAAAATGCAGAACAAAACCCTTTACAAAAGCCTTACCGACCTATTGTGAATTCAACAACTTCCTTTTTGAGGTTTGTTTGGCCACCTTCCTTTCAGAGCTTTCAAGGTTTGGGCAAGCTACTCAAGTCACTATTTAGTGAGTGTCACAAGAAGAAGAAGAAGAAGAAGAAGAAGAAACTATTTATATATTCTTTAATAATACACATCTGCTGCTTGTGCATGCGTTTCAAAGCCCTATAACACGATTGCAATTTGTTTTATACCATTGTTTTACAATCACTTTTGCATATTGTTTTGTATTAATAAGTCTGCACTGTGCTTTAACAAATAAATAAAACAGTAGTCTGGTGTGATTTATTTCAAATTCAGCTTTTGCAGCAGTATGAACCTGGAGGGCTGAAGATCTCAGAATATTGTGCAGCTCAGTTCAGATACAGAAGTAGGTTGCATCGTGTCAAACCCCTAAACAGCTGCATTAGGCACCACTGGCTGCAAGATGGATAAGTGATTGATATTCAGAGAACACATATACAATGTGAGATAGGCTATAGAATACATGCTGAGATTCAGCATTGCAGAAAACCTCTGAGCAGCATAATGTTTCCCAAACAGTGCTTGCAATTACATTTGTAATTTACATTGTAGCTCAGGCCTCCACAAAATCTAACCATTACATGGATATTATAGACATAATAAAGACATTTAAAAAAAAATCCATTTTTGAAACCAAGTCTGAGAAAGACAACTGCATGTAGTCAGAATATACAATAGCATTGCAGAAGTACATCCAGTTAAAGCAATTACAGTATAGAACAGTATTTTGGTAATATTAGGCTGGTCGATATAGGCGCGTTTGCATATGTGTTCAGAATTTGAATGTTTCCCCAGTAACCAGAGGAGGCTGTGTGATCCAGTGGTTAAAGCAACGGGCTTGTAATCAGGAAGTCCCCGGTTCAAATTTGTTTTCATAATGCCCATATTTGACTTCTGAGTTTGTTGACCACTTCAGTTTACGTGCTTCTAAACAAGGTGCTGTTTCCCTTTTAATTTTCAAAATAACTACTGACGTCGCTCACCTACTTCCAAATACAGCGTACTGCACAGGAGACGCAAGTCTGCAGTTTAGAACTGCCTATCAAGAACGTGCTGACAACTTCTTAAAACGCTGACAGTCGCTCTAACCGGCAAGGGCTCGCTTTACTGGCGTGTCACTCCAGAGAGTCGGCAAAACTTGCCATCGGACGTCATTCTACGGGAGCCCCACCCCTCCCCAAAAAAATACAGTGTGTGAGCAGTTCCCAGGCATGCCTGTGAAACATACCGGCACTCGAGCTCATTGAGAGGACACTGGACGCTTACACATTGTTACAGATGTGGCTGGAGACCGTAAAAGAAGTATAGATGGTAGGAATGTTTCTAACCCACTTCACTGCTACACAATTCTTCCATGGAAGTACAGCACATGGCAATTCAAAGTATCATCTGACAAGTGGAGAATAATGTAAGTTAAGACGCAAACTAACCTCTTTTCTGTTTGTAGCAAGTGTCTAACGCGAGCTAGGCTCTTTAAAAGCATTTACAAAAGCTAGGCTTGCTATATATATATATATATATATATATATATATATATATATATATATATATATATGCTAATTGTGTTGAATTAATTATTTCCTTTGGGTTAAGGAATAATGCTGGTTTATTCTTGTTTCCCTCTCATGTTACTGTTGCCGTATAGAGTTACCTATAAACTGTTCAGGTTAAAACAGGAACAGTTAAATAATGAATCAGTAAAAAGGAGTACACATTTTTTAACAATATATAGTACAGTATATGCAACAGTGTGTAATTTTAGTGTTTATTGAATCCGTTCAGTGCAGAACTGAATTACATCAAGATGCTTGTCAATTATCTACAGAGGAACATAGTACAATTGTTTATGTGGCTGCTATTGTGTGTCCGTTAATGAGCCTGCAATGCTTGGGTTCATTTGGTTCAGATAGATGAAGCGCACTTTTTTTATTTTTTATTTTTGGGTTGCAGGTAATGTATTCTAAATAAGGTCAAAGGAGTTCTTTCCCATGCTAGTAGTTGGGAATGAATGAACTGCTGCTTGTGAAGCATGTTTGGTACAATACTTGTGAATGAAAGCAGTGGTGATTCCTTACATCACACTGTCCTGTACACTCTTAAACCTCTATGAATTAAACAGAAACAGCACAATCACCTGTTTTAGGGTTGTTTTTGCCTACAGTGGTATTGTGCAGCATATTTACTTACAAAAAAACGTCTTAATATTTGCACATCTGTAGAGTTTGAACTCAAGGTAAAGGTTTGATCACTGGTCTTTCTAGAAGCTCTACTGTATTTAAAAGAAAAAAAAAACAGTCCTGAAGTACTGATATGTGTTTTCACTTGAGGTTCCAGTCCTGAGTTATTCAGCCCATCTTGCTCGTTTGGTTGTTAGTAGCTGATTGATCCCAGAATCTCGTCAAGCAGCTTCTTGAAGGATCCCAGGGTGTCAGCTTCAACAACATTACTGGGGAGTTGATTCCAGACCCTCACAATTCTCTGTGTAAAAAAGTGCCTCCTATTTTCTGTTCTGTGCTCGGCAGTTTCTTAAGTTCAGAGCTGCGGCGCACAGGCTGCAACCATGAGAGGACAGGACAGACAGAACCCACTTTCTAAACCACTAATGAAAGCATACAGGTGTTTTATTTGTTAGGGGTACTGGTATTTTAGACCACCTAGAACATCAAGCCAGTGCAATATAGCACTGCTCTGTCTGGTTTAAGAACCACAGTCACCTGTCTGACAACAGGTAGCTTACCTCAAAGTAATGTTTGTAATGGATAGTATCTTATTTTTCCACTAGGACAGCTGGTTCTTGTTTAAATTTTTTCCTGTACTGTGTAACAAGTGTCCAGGTAAAACAAAATAAAAACCCATTACGACCCTGTTTGCAAGCCCATTTTTTTTATTGTCTCGCACAAACTTGACCAAGAAGTATAAATGCAAGTTTTCAGAACTGTGTGGTGTTGAGGGCTCCCGAGTGGCGATCCGGTAAAGGTGCTCCGCGTGGAGTGCAGGATGCGCCCTATAGCCTGGAGATCGCAGGTTTGAATCCAGGCTATGTCATTGCCGACCGTGACCGGGGGTTCCTGGGAGGCGGCGCACAATTGGCTGAATGCCGCCCGGGTAGGGAGGGCTTTGGTCGGCAGGGCAATCTATGGTTCACCGCACACCAGCAACCCCTGTGGCTGATTGGGCGCCAGTGGTTCTGCAGTGGAGCCATTCAGCTCTGTGTTGTCCTCCGGCACTATGGGTCTGGTGGATCCGCAGTGCGAAAAATGACAGGTTGGCAGGAACGCGTTTGGGAGGACGCGTGTTTCAGCCTACATTTCCCGAGTCGGTGGGAGATTGCAGCGGTGAACCGGGATAAAAATAATAATTGGGCATTCCAAATTGGGGGAAAAACCTGGGGGAAAAACCACTGGCGATGACTAAATTAAAAAAAAAAAAAAAAAGAACTGTGGGGTGTAACTTTGCATTAAAGTGTTCTTACTTTAATGCAAAGTTTGCTATTTAAGTGTAGCAAAAAATAAATCATCCCTGTAGGTCATGAAACAGAGCCAGCAATAAAAAACTGTGCAACACACAGTAACAAGAGTTCATGTTGTGTACAGAGTCCAAATTGGTTTCGAAGGTTCGCGAAGTATAAATACGTGTGGTTTTCCCAGAAACTCAAAAGGATGCGCTCACAAACTGCTTGCCCACTTTTATACTGTAGCACAAAATGACAGTCTAGACTTTGGGGTGTGGAGCACCGTTTGTGTAGGCAGAGGTTTGTGTAGGGTTTAGGGGATAGTAATGTGGAAAATAATAGCATGACAGTTTGAAACTGAAAAACATTGAACAGAACTCTGCTCACTATATTTTCCTAGCTGTATTTACTGTTGTTGTTTTATGTCACTGTTGTTTGAAAATAAATAGGTCCATTGAGATGCAACACCATGTTAGTAGTTTGGAAAGATATTTAATTTCTTTACAACAAAAATGTTATATTATATGTAAACAAGACACATTGAAGCTGTTTATCTTTCAATGTATCGCTGGCTCCACTGTTGTAGTCTTAGCCTGTTGTTGCCTAGGAGGCTGTGTGGTCCACTGGTTAAAGAAACAGGCTTGTAACCAGAAGGTCCCCGGTTCAAATCCCTCCTCAGCCACTGACTCATTGTGTGACCCTGAGCAAGTCACTTAACCTCCTTGTGCTCCGTCTTTCGGGTGAGATGTAATTGTAAGTGACTCTGCAGCTGATGCATAGTTTACACACCCTAGTCTCTGTAAGTCGCCTTGGATAAAGGCGTCTGCTAAATAAACAAATGAAATCAATACCTCCACCTGAAGCCTCCAAGTTTCATAACAGAATTGCCTGTTCTTTGCCCGTGTGTGTGTGTAGGAGTGTGTAGGTAAAAAGATAAGAACAACTATTTAGGATGAGCCACATCATCGTGCAGCATACTGTACCTTGCCCTTTGCTCAAACCTGCATTACTGTTCAAACTTTTCTACAGTATTAATACAATTGCAACGTGTTAAGACTGCTTTTTGTTTTGTTAATCTATACAGTGTATAGATTGTATTCAGCAATTTCGATTTTATGAATCTGTAAACCTATTGGAAATGTGCAGGTTTTTTTCTGTTTATTTTTCTAACATGTTGCAACGCTCACATGAGCATTCATTAACCCACTCCTGCAAACCAGAAGTGTTGCAAGCAAGTCGGTAACTATTAGTTTATTTCATCATTGTGATGGCAGCAAACTGTGAAAGTATTTTGGTGTTGAGTGTACCAAAAAGTATTCAGAGTTTGAAGTTGCTGAACACTCGTCAGCTACTGTCATAAAAGGAGTTACACACGATGTGATAGAAGATCTACAGACTGAACGTACACTTACAGCATGTGCAAGAGAAATTCACAGTTATCCAATTGTTTCATATTTACCAATTCCTGGCTACAGGAATTAGAAAACATATTACAGTATTTAGTTTGTAATCCTTAGTATTCAGCTGTGGTGCTTTGTGCTGGGAACTGTAAACCGCTTATTCGGTTGAAAAGGCTTTTTGTTTCCTAATAATTCAGATTCGAAGGTGAACTGGATTATTTCAGTCCATAAATCCAATGCAATTAATTAATTGTCTTAAATTTGAATCTTGAGTTTGCACAGGACAAAACGGCTACCAATGTCGAAAGGAAGCTTATCAAACAAATACTAGGCGGGGTGTCTCTTTCTTTTTTTAAATATTCCTAAACAGCTGCAAGATACTGAATGCAATGCTGCTAGCTAACAGTGAATGTTTTGTTGGAATTTCTGTTTGGTGTTATCATGATCATAGGAAACAATCCTGAGGGGCCTGCTTTTGTAACCTTCATACATAAGGGGGGTAACATGATCTGTCTGTCTCATGTCCCAACATGCGTCTTCCACAATTCAAGTTTCACGACAAATGTCACTGTGCATAGGGATTGAATGAGTGAACACTGCATAGGGGGTAAAGAACTCCAAATTGCATTTCTCTACTTGAGAGCAAATGAGAAACTAAGTCATATCAGCAATACTGTACCTGACCTGGTGTATCAGTGTCATTATCAAACTGGTTACATAGACCTCTGGCTCCCTCTTAGCTACTGACACACTGAGACCAAATATCCTAATATGGAATGCTGTGTGGATCTTTATGTAATGGACTGAAAAAGAACTTTTCATAACTTATTAGTCAGCAGCAGATTCTAGTCATTACAGCTGTTTCTGCTCATGGCTTTAATGCTCATTTAATAGAGGCATGTGAAGTGTTGTTTTAGTTCATTTATAAAACAGAATCTTATACACATTTACAGCTATGGCCAGAATGAACTAATTTAGCTTCATAAAGTCAAATGAAAGCTGCTGAATAATGTTATCATGGCTTCCGGTAGTTTCTTTGATTACATGATGTTAAATCAAAGATCTAAATTATGTTCATATAGGTAATGCAAAACTTGTGGCCATAGCTGTATATTTTTTTGAAAACGTAGCTCAGCGAACTACAGTACTAATCATATTTCCCTACCCCTCGTTATGATTTCAATTTGCTTAGTTTTGTTTGCCATGCAATTAGTCATTCTGCTCAATGATGTGTCTATTTATGCTTGATGAATAGCTGTGTAGACTGCAGTTCCCAAAGCAATGGTTCTGTTTATATAAAATACAAAAGTTGCACAGCAACCTTCCAGCATTGTTCATATTGCACTACCCACTTACAGACGTGCTCAAATTTGTTGGTACCCTTACAGCTCATTGAAATAATGCTTCATTCCTCCTGAAAAGTGATGAAATTAAAAGCTATTTTATCATGTATACTTGCATGCCTTTGGTATGTCATAGAATAAAGCAAAGAAGCTGTGAAAATAGATTAATTATTGCTTATTCTACAAAGATGTTCTAAAATGGCCTGGACACATTTGTTGGTACCCCTTAGAAAAGATAATAAATAATTGGATTATAGTGATATTTCAAACTAATTAGTTTCTTTAATTAGTATCTGTACTGCCCAGTGTCAGAAAGCTCTGTCTCAGTCGCAGGTCATGGGTCCTCCAACAGCATAATGACCCAAAACACACAGCTAAAAGCACCCAAGAATGGATAAGAACAAAACATTGGACTATTCTGAAGTGGCCTTCTATGAGTCCTGATCTGAATCCTATCGAACATCTATGGGAAGAGCTGAAACTTGCAGTCTGGAGAAGGCACCCATCAAACCTGAGACAGCTGGAGCAGTTTGCTCAGGAAGAGTGGGCCAAACTACCTGTTAACAGGTGCAGAAGTCTCATTGAGAGCTACAGAAAACGTTTGATTGCAGTGATTGCCTCTAAAGATTGTGCAACAAAATATTAGGTTAGCGGTCCCATCATTTTTGTCCATGCCATTTTCATTTGTTTTCTTATTTACAATATTATGTTGAATAAAAAATCAAAAGCAGTCTGATTTCTGTTAAATATGGAATAAACAATGGTGGATGCCAATTACTTTTGTCAGTTTCAAGTTATTTCAGAGAAAATTGTGCATTCTTCGTTTTTTGTGGAGGGGTACCAACAAATTTGAGCACGTCTGTATAAGGCAAGAATGAAGGACATCATTTTGAAAGGGCTGTACCCATACAGTGCTTTGTATTCTTTGATTGTAATGCTGTGATAGAAAACATGGATTTGTGCACTATTTTGTATCCTACGGTAAATAGAAGTTTCAGATTTTGTATTTATGTATTTGTATTTCTAGGCGTGTGATTTAACCCACACTTCAACTGAGATACGAGGATCACTGTAACGAAATAGTCTGGCATCAGTTCATGACTGTAGGAGGTACAATAACACAATGGCTCCCGCCATTAAATTAGCAAAGAAAGCATCATTGGGTCCGTGCGTGTGCCAAAGAAAGGACACACTGCAACTTTCTGTTTCAAAAAAAAAAAGTGACATGGAATTCATTATTCTGTAGGTATAAACTGGTCAAGAGTATGTTCTGTTTTCTATCACTACCACATGTGTAGCTCTAATATGTCTTCACACAGAAAGTATTACAGCAGTTTCTGTGAGCTCATATTCGCTAGTGTTCATATACTGTAGAGCAGTACATTTGCATGGCTTTAGTGAATGCTGATGTTATGTTGTAGGTGAAACAAAGGGCAGCTTACCTTGCTCATAGATGAGTTGTTGCGCACTGACATTGCTGCAGTAAAACAGTACAGCATGTTACACTGTGTCCTTGGTATAGCAGATGATCCTGGTCTCAATGGACATTAATGGGGGCACACTGAAGTGCAGCTCTGATATTATTAGGAAGAACAGGCTTGAAATAATACAGGTTATAGGAAAGTCATTTCCAGTCCGTTAAAGTATGTGTAATATACAGAAAATAGAAAGATGTTATGCATTCTATAATATATAAAAATTGCATGCCCCTGTTGCAAGTTAGTTTCAGTACGACAGCAGGTCAGATGAATACTATTAGGTAGCATCGTCTTGCAAATGTAGTTCACTACCTGTATGTTTGTGAAACATAAAGGCTTCAGGTTGCTCTGTGGAGATGGATTATGTCTTTATTCTAAAGTTACAGTGACCAAGGATTATGTATTCATACTGGCATTGCATATTAATAGACACCTGAAATAATTAGACATACACTGAAGCAGTTGCTGTAATCTTTCAAATTCCATCACTGCATACAATCCATACCTGCCTGATGTTGTTTAAACTTGTAGATGCAAATTCAGCTCGGACTGGAGCTGTTGTTTTCCAGCTCCTTCATATTGCTAAACATGCAACACTCCAGTAGCTGCCTGTGCAGCAGTATCGGGGAAGGTTATAGATAATGTCGTTTGTAATGTTGATCTGGATTGTCTGATTTTGTTATGCATTTTGAGAAGCACTAATAGAGGTTTGTAAGAGCTTTGAGGTGTTATAGACTCAGTATAAGCTGTTGTTAACGAGGTTTAAAAAACAACTGAAAATATAGGTTGTCCCTTAGCACTGAAATATTAGTTTATGTTTTGAAAAATAAAATCTCTCGAATCGAGCTCCAAATCTCTTGATTTCTAAGAGTTTGTCTCATGATTTCTGCAGAGGTGTGGTTGGCAATAGTGCAGTATACACCCAGCTCCACACACAGGTCACACACCAATCCCTTAACAAAGGGGTTCTTCCTTTTTTATACTATGTGGCTGGAACCTAATTAATCATCAAGCATTCAATTAGGGCTTTTGCCCTGCCACACAGATATTAAATAGTTCATGGCAAGGCAGGGCCTGTGTTTTTGTTGCTGGCAGCTTTTTCAAGTTTTCAGTTGTTTGCTTCACAAGCAGTCGGTAGCCATGTATTTGCTAATGCCATGTATAAGGTGCCTTTTGCATTGCACCGTGTTTAACTGCTTATCCTTTTCATTTAGCATGTTTCATCATGTTTACCATGCTGTCATTTACCTTGCCTGTGCTTTACTGTATACTTCAAGGGTTGCTGACGCTACCTGTGAATAAATCTGTGGTTTGTGAGACATGCTGCTAGATGTTAGTGGGTCTCTCCAAAGACAACAAATTACATAATTCACTACAGATGAATGCAAAACTAACAGCTTCAATTAACTACTTAGGAGCTTTAGAACCTGCTTGGAGTAAAAACCTGGACTGGATTCGATCTCAGAGTTGAGTACCACAGCGTTATAGTATCTTGATGCATTGCAAATCATCATACTTAAAAACTGTTTGTGAACATCAAAATCAATGTAAAAATCTGCTTTACAATTCCCCACGTTTTACTATACTTTGTAATGCTTTAATCATCAAAGTACACCTCGGTGAACTTTTTTTTTATAAGGGCAGAGGAATGTTTTGGTTCTGCTTGCCTTAAATAGGACAGACTGTAATAAATTGCATCTGTGCTTTTCATCTCTCAATCCCTATTTCTCAGGCTTGCGTATTACAGTAAGAATGCTTACTGCTGATATTATTCACTTTAGAGACTGATAATAGTTCAAGTGAGTGGTGGTAGTGCAGAATATTGTGTATTATGCATGGGTGCTCCCTGAATAAGCTTAGCATTTTAATCAGAAAGAATAAAGGGCTTTTTGTACCTTTCAACCTACAGTAATCATAGTGTGCTGTTGTACAATAAAAATGAATCACTGTAATTCAGAGGACTAATAGCCAGTGTGTGCCTATTAAAAAGTTAGCTCTTTGTGCTCTGACACAGATCAGGTCAAGTGAACACATGAAGATATAGTGGTGACTAGATCATTGTCTTTTGCCTCTGGTCTCTCAAGACATCTTTATGCTCTTACATTAGGTCTCTCCAAACCCAAATAGTTATATTAATATTTTCTGATAGGGGTGGGTAGAAAACAATGATTTCTTTATTAGTTCACTACGATGAAGTTAATCTCTGAAAAGCTGAATAAGAGGAGATGTGGTTACTATGATTTTGCAAGCCTGAGTGTTTAGTTGGTTGCTGGTGTTATGCCCTTGCAGCTTGGTCCCTCCCTACCTCCCTAATTTTCCAAAACAAAAGGAGAGTCTTAGTTACTTTGTTTACTGGCCAAGTTTTCCTGCTGCATGAAAAATCAAGCAACTTCAATCATTTCTTATTCACTGAAGCTGTTCTGAATGACTGAATGCTGTATAAAAGTGCACTTTTGACACGAGTAATTATGATGTATCCATTTCTTCTTAATATTTGTATTGTCCTGTTGTGACATTCACCAAAATGCTTTTATTGATGCAACAGTGTAGATTTTGCAAGATTTGGAAAGGAGGTCTATTTATGGTATTTTATTCTACCATGTTTTTATTCTACCATGTTTTTACGCTAAGTAGCTGACCTGTATTTGCTCTATTACTCTACAGACATTCACTCGTTAAGACTTATATCATTCTGAGGTGTGGCTCCATAACTCCATAATAATAATTATGGTAATTTAATTCTTAATGTGTCAAATAAGTAGAGCTTTCTTTACGGGTAGGCACAGATCATTTTCTAAAGAATCATATTCAATCCCAACCTATTCTTTAAGCAAGGCTAGGTAAAGGCAGTTTTTGCCCATTGTGTATATTCGTTTCATAATGATCTGAAAAGGCATTTAGCAGATACTATTGAACATGTAGCCCCACCCTGTCTTTACGCAGATTGATAGCATGTGTCATTTCATCTTTTGGATTATTGGGCATGTATTGGCAGGCCTTCCCTTGCCATTGACAGAGAATGATTGTAAATACCCATAGAAGTAGCTGTATCTTATTAGGTTACAGCTTCTTTGTTGTGCCAGCTATAATCAAACAAGAATTTACTGAGTTTACCTCAAATGGCTTTTAATTCCCTATCAGTACTTCACATTTAATAAAAATCAATTACGAAGATATTCTAAAAGAACCAGTTGTTTTCCAAGGAATCACCTACACAATCTTTTTTCAGTTGCTTTTTTTTGCTGCTGATGAGAGTAAAAGATCACAGCAGCCAGATAGCCCAGTGGTATCCAACTCCGTTAAAGTGAGAAAAGGCTAGAAAGAGGTGAAGGGATACCTAGTAAACTCCAGACGTCTTTACCCACAAGACTGTGCAACCTGCCTGCTGAGAGATACCAACCAGCCAAGCATGACAAGAAATTGAGCCTTCGTCTTCAAATTCTCCCATCAGCAATATCTTTTAAAGTGAAACTGTATACCAAACAGCAGGACTGGGCATGGCCGTCAATGTGCTGAACCAGCCTGTCCAAAGTAATTAGCCACCAAAAGCTTTCGTATGTTCAGCTTTAGCCAAGCATAAAGCAAGAAGAAAGGTGACATGGTAGGCAAGCTGGACGTGTTTAAAGTAATTTCCAATTTATCCCAGAAAGGCTGTGAGGCTTCCCATCTGCAGGGAACCCATTTGTTTTTAGATAGAAATATTTGATATCTATTTACTACAGTCTTCCATAGTTCAGCTTTCTATGTACTCTATCCAAAACCAGACTTTGTTTAAACTCTAGTTTGGGTCCACTGGTTGAAACACAAACTAGGAGTCCCCTAACTCTGTCATCCAAATATGGGATCCCCTACTACTGCTTGGAGCAGTCGATTTTCAATTACACACTGTATAAACACTGTTACCACCAACATTTACTTTAGCTTTTTTTTGCTATATTGATAACTTTTTTTACAGGGAAGCTGTATACAGTAACAGCCTATTAAAGTCATTAGCAGCACTTAAAGATATACTGTAATTACTGGCAGATTAGTGATTAAAGAGTGGTGGGCATGTTTGGGTTTGGAAGCAGCTTGGGAGATTCCTGCCTTATCTGTGAAATATAAAGGTTGTGATTTAATAATGGCTTGCGTTATTTATGGAACAACACAATCTTAGCATGTGTGCTCAATTACTTGAACAGTCTGCCAGATATAACCTGTCAACCAGATATTTGAGTGAATACTGTAGATTCCTTTTAAATGCATAGCCTAAAGATAATAATGTGCTTTACAATATGCAATTAGCTGGCTGTGCAATTATCAGTAGAGCAGTTCAGTGGAATACATTGTCTCCTGTTGGTAAAGCCACCACCATTTCTGTAGACCTGTAGACCTCATTTTCAAACAAGACTGATGATTATTTTTTGGTGTACCCATTAGTGTGGCCATGTGAACTTTGGCGAGAGCTGGGAGTGGCAGATTCATTTCAGTTTTAAAATACTGTTACATATTTAAACTTTTGACATGTGAACTCAAAGGCGTATTTTGATTGCTATCTATAACTTTGCTGATCTAGTCTACTGAACATTATACATATTTTATTCTTAAGGTAACCCTACCCCGCCTCTTTTCATACTCGGTCTCTTTTTATAATGATTCCCTTTCAAATAAGCCTTGCGTCATGTGAGAAAGCCCTGTGAGAAAACTGACCAGACCCTGTTTATTTTTAGGGATTGTCTCTTGGCAATTTCAAATGCAGAGAGGCACCTGTGCTACACTTTAAAACCCCAAATCTGAACTATTGGTCTTAATACAGAGAAATCAAAGCAAAATGTGTAGTCAGCATTGACTCAAGTGTGGAAAAGCAAACACAGAGGCTTGGCTGCAGCTCTGCACTAAATGTGTAGTCAGCGATTGTCATTCTTTGACTGTGTGAATAAACATTTAGTTTGTAATGATCATTAGGGGAGTTATCACAGTGTGAATGTGCTTTTTAAATGTTTAAAATTACAATGAGAGCTTTGGGCTTTGAACCTTGTTGAGGCAGACGTTTTTTTTCACATAGAATTGTTCCTCTGGAATAAAATGTAGGCCTCTCGGTAATTCTGACATTGTTTGCATTGACTGGCGTCCAGCTATGATACTTCCTTATCAGGCAGCGCCAAATTCCTTCCTGGGCCTATTGACACTGTACTGTAATTACTAGACTGTTTCACTCAATTCCCAGTTCTCACATTGTTCACCGCTTACTTACACTGACATCAGTTTCCTTGTGTTGTTTATGATAGCTTTCTGGTGGTGAGGATGATGTTGTTTTTGCAGCCCACAGTATCACAGCTTATTTTACTTTAATTTCTCTTTCCCAAGATATAAGTCAAAATGTAGGTTCAGTGATCTTGGGGAGAAAGAACTAGCGATTGGCTTCATACTACAATCATTAAGACTGGGTGTAGCCCGATGTGATGTCAATGGAGCAACTCACTGAAAATTGCCTTCCAGATAAACATCAAAAGGACCTGAGTAAAAATAAGTCCCTGTGCCAACCCTATTAGTGTAGGTTTAAGAATCTGTTAGCTTATATTGTATTGTGACGTAAACTGCATCAAGTAAAGTCATTGTAAGAATCAGCTGCTCACAATATGAATGCGTCAGTAATAATCATATTTAGAGTTGACCTCTGTAATTGATATCAAGGGTCATATGAGGACTCCAGAGTACACAGCACCACTTGCTGCAGCAGGTGCATATTTAACAGATCTGAAATTCTAGAAGATTTCCTGCACTTGAGCAAACTGGTAGCATGTGCTCTTGTAAACCCAGAATCACGATATGTTCCGTAGGAACTGTTTTGCATTCCCTCCATGACCACAGAGGAGGTCTATCATATTTCAGTGGGAGTCGGTTGTCTGTACAATAATAGAAAACTAGTACTACATGTGGCTGTCAAGAATGAAAAGGAATTTGGAAGCAGGGAAATAATGGGTGTGTTTTTTTTTTCCCCTAATTTGATTTCCTATTTTAATTTTCTCATTTGTATCTGGCGCATAGTAAACACTAGCAGAGGTTTTTGCTTGATACCAATCAGAAATCAAAAGATGAAGGCGATTTGAGTTGTAGTTTACAGCCATCTTGAAAAGGTCATTTTTTGAACCACTGATATACCAGCTGAGGTAACAAAATAAGCTCCAAATATTTGGACAAATGCCTTCAGCGATGTTACAATCAAAAGGCATTAGACGTTCTTGACTTTGTTATAGTTTTACCTCGGAATGAGTGCTTGATGTTATGAAAGAGTAATGTGGGTCTATTAATAAGTATGATATGTATTAAAACACATGTGATGTACAATACAGAGTTCCAGCTCACCACATTGTAGAAGCTTCGTCAATAAGGGTCAGATGAAGGTTTTACAAGCATCTGGAGATGTTTTGCTTGTGTTCTACTGGTATTCCAGGCAGTTATTCTACAGCAGGTCAGTGCATTGATCTGTAATTTTTACAAGAAGCCTTACAACAAATGTCTGACCACATTGCTCCACTTTAAATTTACTATTGTCTGCAGCCCTCTCTTAAAACAGTGTAATGTTGTGACTTAAACTTACTTGCAAGGCAGACCAAAAAGAAGGTGCGTACCTTCTCATTATCCTGAGCAATAATCATTACTGAACCAGATGTTTCTAATAGGAACTTCCTACTAGAGATTAAGGCTGGAATGTAAATATATAAATTGTAGGTTCCATTTATTTGGCCTCGTAATTTAGCATTTTTAAACAAATCTTACAGACAAAGGACTGTTTATAATAAATTAGGGAAATGAACCCTCAAATCATATCAGTTGTTTGTCATAATTCAAGCTACTGATGAGAACCACATGCTTTTATTTCTATACGAAACTAATGTGGTTATTAATATAATCAACAATTCCTTTTATAATTTAAGAATTGTTTTAATGGAATATCTAGGTCAGCAAATGGGCTTTCTTTGAAATTGATAAATTATACTACAGCATGCATTGTTAATAATATGTGGGTTTGTGTCTGGCCTTGGTTGTGTAAACAAGATTTAGGATTGATTTTGTTATGGTTCAGCCACCATTGCAGCCCAATATAGCGGGAATGCACAGGTGTTATTATGGTATCCCAGTGGTATTTTTCAATTGTTTTTGTAACAGCCTGCCTTTGAAAGAACCCTGTGTTTATACAAAACCTGTTTGTTAGCAACCTTTATCTGTGAAAGAAATAGCTTCTCTTCTGTAAAATAAAAGCTTCTGTTGAGACTAGTTCCTTTTGATCATGTTTCTGTAGAAGTTCACAGCCTAGTTTGAGATCAGTAAGGGACAGCTGTATTGGTGCGTCAGAGATTGGAGGGTAAAGGAATAGGGAGAAGATGCACAACTGAAAAAATGTGTTACCAAACAAGCACAGAATCTAACTGAAAAAGACTATAGAAGGACCCTGTTGCTGTCAGTGCTGTGCTGAAGAAAGCATTTTAAAAGGGTCCCCTGGGCAATGGATTCAGCATAAAATGGGGAGTGCTTGCTCTCAGCACAGAAAATGTCTGGGAAATCTAAATTTAAACGTATCCCAAAAGCATTGCAGCGTGATTAAAAGCGTGCCTGAAAATAGCACCAGATCATTGCATAGATACTGCTGCTGTTTCTTTATTTATGTGCTTCCAGTATTCCATGCACAACACCTTATGAGTTATAAAAAGTAGCGGCGTTTGAGGAGATTAACATTTAGTGAAATGTTTATACTATAAAGCTAGCAAGATTTTTAAAAAATGCCAATCTGCTTTTTCATGCCCCTTTGCTTTCCAGTAGAAGGAATGCAAATGTGGCCATTATTTCCACAAAATGCAAATTAAAGACATGGCTGTACTATTTTCATATCCGTGGTATAAACAGCATGCTGTCTGCACAACAAAAATCATTACTTCATAGAGATGTACAAACTAGAGACAGACCAGATGGGTTACAGCAAGGTGGTGTGGTTGACAAAAGAGTATGAGTTGCAGCATTGCTCATAAGACACAATCAGACAGCCCACTTGCAGGTATAATGCATGTTTTCACTGTGTTTGTCATTATTTGTAAAGCATGTTCTAGTGTCTAGTGCACCTTATGAAAGTTTAGCACAGTAAATTTGCACTTTCATTTTGCAGTTTTCCCATGCGTTTCTCATGCTTTTTTATGCATGAGGCTGTGTGGTCTAGTGGTTAAAGAAAAGGGCTTGTAACCAGGAGGTCCCCGGTTCAAATCCCACCTCAGCCACTGACTCATTGTGTGACCCTGAGCAAGTCACTTAACCTCCTTGTGCTCCGTCTTTTGGGTGAGACGTAGTTGTAAGTGACTCTACAGCTGATGCATAGTTCACACACCCTAGTCTCTGTAAGTCGCCTTGGATAAAGGCGTCTGCTCAATAAACTTCCCATAGTTTGCCATGTTTTTTTTTAATATGCAGGCTTTACAGTGCTAACCTGTGCTTTACCATGCTTTATTACACTTTGCTTTGCTTTTACTATGAGAAACTTGTATAATGGGTGCTCCCTTCCCTGTTGTCAGTCACTTCCAAAATGTCAGATATTTGACATGGAGATCTTTCAATGCTTGCTGTATGATTGATGCACTGCCAAAGTTTTAATTAGGGACGAGAGACTGATCCCAAAAGGCATAATAATGGAAGCACGACTGTGTGTACATGTACATCATGGGAAGCAGGTGAGCCGCACTCTATCCAGGCTTCACACTGGTTCATATTGCACACACGTAACGAGTGATTTGAATATCAAAGTGCTCTTGTTTCACACGCAGTGGAAAGAAAAACTCTGCTTTAGCACGACTCGGAAAGATTTTTGCCAGAGAGATTAATGTTTCAACAACCAACGTTACAGAAGGGTGCTGTGTGCCAACAGGACTTGCGTATGTGAGGTCTAGCACTAAACTAAACCAAACTGATATTAGATTCCCTTCGAAAAGCATATTGTGTTATTATTATATGTAGTAAAAATCATAATGGGAAAGCTGAGGCAAGCAAGGTAATTCACAGAGAAGTAAAGCATGGTAAAACAAAACAAAACAGCTATGGTAAAACACAGCAAATGCACAGTTAAAGCCTATGAAAAGCATGTTACAATATGAGAATAGTATATATGTTAACTGGTGTAAGTTGCATACATAAATATACAGATTTTAGTGGTACATCGTCATGCTTTGATGTAGCAAAAACAGGCGGAAACCTTTGCCAGTTGATAACAATTAACGGGAAACAGAGCTTCTATTTTTCGATATGGGGTTATGAAGTATGTCAGCAATATTAATACTGTGCAGAAACATTAAGGGACGCTGCACCTTTAAGTGAGCAGCTGAAACAAAGCAGAGCTCACATGGGGGAATCTGTCGGAAGGTCAGCTTGATTTAGAGGGTGAAGGAAAAAGATTCCTTTTAGTAGAACCCACAGGACAACCAGAGTCTATCTATACCATGACACAGTATAAGACAGTACATTTATATTGTGTTTCTGTTTTACTGAACTGAAGAACAAGCTCAGTAAAGCACAGCTATTTCAAAAAAGTGATTGGAAACCATTGTGCAATTAAACATGATAAACTTTTATGGGTCACTTATCTTCTTTTATTAAGCATGCAATTGAGTTTAACATCAATCAGTCTTGCCGTTGGTGTAAACTGTGATCATTTAGGAAAGAATCGTTTTCTAAGACTCTGAAACGAAAGCTGAAGTGTTGTTAAGAAATTAATGCATGCAAATAATTCAAAATGCTAAAATATAATTAGATTGCCCTATGGGCACGGCACATGGATATGCACTAACCACAGGAAGTATTGAAGTTTTCAAATGCAATTTGGCACTTCTCATACAATTTTGCATATTTGGCGCCATCATGTTTACAGACCATACTTACTGTATGTTTTCCAAACACCTCATTGTGAACTGTTATGCTTTTAGACAGCATTAGCCTTGAAGCAAAAACCAAATCACAAGGCTTTTTTTTTTTTTTTTTTGCTCTGGTTTCCTAAATTAGACAGATCGCTCAATCGGGTGATGGGAGCTGATTAGCCGTGGATTGCAAACAACCAGTAGAATGAACAGAGCAAGGTAGCACTCAGGGTATTTTTCTTAGCTTGGAGTTCTTGATTGGATCGATTACAGAAACTAAAAAGAACAGAACACATTGCATCAAAAACTTCTTCTCGACAATCATTAAGGTCTTTGGTATAATTGCTGTGTGAAGACATTCTAATTTGGTACATGCACAAGCAGGTTTGTAATGCTGGATTCACTATGACAGTGATTATCTGGAGTGGTACTCTCAAGGGTGCTTTAAAAGTTCCTAATGTGATCTGAGAACACTTAAAAGCGTAGTGTAGATCTTCATTTATTATCACCCTGCCACAAATATTTCTGGAGGCAATCGTCCATGGTATGCATGTACTGTATATGAGAAGGTGAGCCAGTAGGTTGTAGTTTCATAGTGGACATTTATTACCAGTAATAAAAAAATGTAAAGTCTTTTTAAACATGATGTTTATTAATTAAATGGGTAAACTTAAAATGCTTTGGGTGTGCTATTAAAAAATGTAAGATGATGTTTGAAGTTCAGAAGAGTACAGTCAGTTATAGAGGGCTGTATTTTCAAAGCGTGTACTCCAGTCTTAATTTTTCTAATGGAGAAAGCATGTAAATGATATACAGTAAAACTGACAAGCAAACAGCTTTAATGTGTATAAAAGTCCATGAAAAGTAGAACTTAAATTGCTTGGTTCTAGTTTTAAAAACTAGCAGCTTTTTATTCTCCTCCAATAAAATAGGAGTTAGCTGAAGATTGAAGTAAACGCTTTGTAAATATAGCACAGTGACTTCAAAACTGACAGCCCTGGGCTGGTGTTTTTTCAGGGCGTGGACTATCTCAGCCCCTTTATGTAGAGCATGCTTTCTGAGACTATGTGAATGTGATTCACTCTCTAAACATACATAGCCTGGAGCCTATTTTAAGCACTTTCTGAAAGCATGCCAGTTACTGGTGGTATGGAAATGTGCAATCACGTACATAAGCCATAAATGCATAGGCTTAGACTGTCGGAACTCATTCACACATCATCTTCAAAGAAAAGAGTATTGGCCAAGGTTTCAGCAAACTGTCATAAATAATCCATTATTTTATCTGGAGATGTTTTTATGGTATAAATTACACCAGATAATAGTATCTCCTGTGGTTATTTTACAAAGAGCAACTTGTCTGTAACAATTCCTTTTTTTTAACTCCAATCTGTACAGAAACCAAGGAGCATGGCAATTTTATCTGTGCAGTTTTATTAGCCATCTGTTAAGAATTTAATGCTTATTTCTCCACTGAGATGACATCAGACTGTGGTTTCTTTTATCAGTTTAGGTTGAAAATGCTGAAAGACGGTCGCCAGTCAGTTTAGCTGCAGTACAGCTGGAAAGAGTAAGAAGCCTGTCTCCGCTGAGAAATCTGGAGAGACCATGGGCAACAACGACGATGAGAAGAACAGCCAAGCCTGTCAGCTGTTTGAGAACTTTGTCCAGGCCTCAACATGCAAGGGCACCCTCCAGGCCTTCAACATCCTCTGTCGCCAGCTTGAACTGGACCCCCAGGATTATAAAAGCTTCTACACCGCGCTCAAGTCCAAGGTGACCTTTTGGAAAGCCAAAGCGCTGTGGAGTAAACTTGACAAGCGGGCAAGTCATAAAGAATACCAGAAAGGGAAAGCCTGCCCGGGTACAAGGGTAAGCACTCAATTCAATGATCTTCTTCAACCACTGCGTCTTAAAATGCGCACAGGGGGCTGTTCTTGAGATCAACATACTCTTTCTGTTTTGTATTGATTTGTTTACCAGGAATTGAACCTATTGAGACTGAAGCCTCATTTAAAAAGGGGACCCATGCTCAACATGCCAACACAAATAGCGATATAATAGAAACAGAAAATCACACGACAAAAAACACTTTTAAAAAACATGTGCGCTTTAATTTACTGTACCACAGTTTAGGATAATTTACTGTACCACTTTTTAGGATGATTTTACGTGTATTGAATAGATGTTTTTCTTTTATTTGCAGTTGTAATCCATTATATTCAGCTGGAATAGTTTAAAGAAGTTAAAACAAGTGCAATTAGGGTTTATTATCAAGGTACAAAATCTTGGCTCCTGTCTGCTATACATCCTGTATGCATCACCTTCAATTTAACATTCACCTCATTAGAATTCTCAAATTACTTCACTCCGAATGGTAAAACAGGAGATGGAAAGGTTGAGTGTTAGTAATAGTTTTTTAAAGTTGTTAGTAAGTGGCAAGTCATTTTTACACAGTGTTGTAATGGAACAGGGCCAACAGCTAAAGTTTCTAAGGTATTATATGAAAGCTACCAAGCCTCTAATTTCTTCCCTTGGATATAGTCACATATTTACAAATGTTAAGTAATGATTTGTTATGGCTGTAACCAGTCGTGTTCAAATGTCTGCTCATGTACCTCTTACCACAGCAACACTCACATAGTGACGTGCTATTTCATTCTGTTATTCATAGACAGAACCCCAGTAAGATTCGACATCTTCACTAGATTCATAGATGTAGTAACTGAGATATGCATCTTCTAATATAAATTCAGGCAACAACGTATGTGCCATTCTCTCTCAGTATAAAATGACTCATTGAGAGTTTACATGTTAGGCAGCAGCCAAGTGCATGGTAACATTGCTCAAACGTCATTTTTTTTTTCTGAAATGGTCCTCAAAATAATTTTTTAGGTTTAGAACATTAAGTCCTTCAGTCTGCTTCCTATGACCCACAAGACAGAATTCCCTAAACATGACCCACTGCCATGACTGGTTGGTGAATCACAGTTTAGTCAGTCCAGGAAACTGTTCTAAAGCTGACAGCAGACGCTACACTGCCACTACATATCCGCTGTTTGAAGAATATCAATTGTAGTTTACGTTCCAACCACCAATCCACCAACTGTGTTCCGTACATTGTGTGCTCACCATAATCAGGGATCTATTGCGCAAGTAAAAACATAATTTCATTTTATATACGTTCAGGACTACACTTCTGTAATAAGACCCCTGTCTGCCTCAACCATCATAAGTAATACTGCTCACTTACTCTCCCAGTGTGTCGACATTACTTTCTAAAGGCATGCGTTTCTTTACAGTGCTCCAACTGAATACCTCTTTATGATCAGCTAGATATGAGTCAGCCATGTATCTACTAAATCATATCAGATATGTGCTGCACTTTGTCCTCAAGCACTGGTTGAACGCTCACTGTGTCTGCAAAGGTGAAGCAATGACTCCTAAAAAATGTCATTCAAATTCAGACAACAAGTCTTCTCAATTATTCTAGATGCTTAGTTGTACTGCAACTGTCCAGTTTACACGATTAATTATATCCTTAATTATGCATATTACAAGGTTAAAAAAAAAAAGATAAATCACACAGTTTCTAGCATCTGTAATGCAACACTAAGTAATCCATATGTTTGTTAAGGATGGATTTTAAGTTTAAAGAGATATATACTTTTTCCATGTTAAGTTCCTAATGGATTATCCGTTTTAAATTGTTGGTGTTTTTTCACTTTTTATACTGCCGTGTCTGTCACCAGTATGCAGTACTACTCTAGAAATCTGTGCCATGACAAATTACCTGTGGGGAATATCTAGCTATCTTGTAATGCTAGACATTATAATGTTCTAACCCTAATTATAGACGCGTTGTTTTTCAAAATTGTGTGTAAAGACATGGAAATTGGAATTAAGTTTTATTTCCACACATTACAGCTGCAAAAAGCATTTGGCAGCCTGGATAGCTATGAAGTCTGGCAGCTGGATATGATATGATTGAAACCATGTTAAAGCTGAACTAGACAGTCATTGACATTGAATGAGCTGGGCTTCAAAAATGTCAAGCTCTATTTAGAGAAACAGAGGCAGACAATTTACTGTAAAAACCTTAGTATAAGTCTATTTTCTATGTATTTTTAGGGGGTCCTAAAAAGGGGGGAGCGACTTATACACTGGTGTGACCTACAGGCTTTTTCCTGAAATTGTCTCAAAAAGGGGGGGAAGGGACAGGGAGACTATATACTGGTGCGACTTATACACAGGTTTAACTGATTCTCTAAATTATATTTGTAAAAAGTCAGACCCATTTGGAGGCTGTTGTTTCTTATCACTTTTTCAACATAAGTTGGCGTTTACATTTTTTTTTTCATTGCTATATTAATTCAGCAACATTTTCTAGAGGCTTGTTGTAACTCTAGGGGCGAGGCTCAGCCCGCTACACTAAACCTATTGGCTACCTAATACTATATAGACCAAGTCCACCTTTCACAAAATGTTCTGCAAGTGTTTCTCCCCCGCCTTCCCACTCCCTTGAGGCGGCTATTACTGGGCCAGAAGAGGAGATCCTGGGCCAAACAGTTTCATCATCCCACATGACATTTCATACTACATTTTTTACAATACATATTAAGAAGCTCACTATTACTGTACTTGGAAAAGTAAACCCCTCTGTGTTTGCTGATATTGCTTCATTCACCAGCAAAACTGCATCGGACCATAGTTTATAGAGAAGACAGTTCCAGTTGTTAGATCTATGGCCCAGACAATTTTGCAGCTGTATATTGTAGCTCCTTTATCCCTTTGTGCTGTGAGATTATGCTTAGTTTTATGTTTAGCAAACAAAAAAGATAAAAAAACAAAAGTGATTATCGAAGGACGAAATGGTCACTGCTTGAAAACCATTGTATTTTGACACCCCGGCTTTTTTTTTTTTTTTTGCAATATAACCAGTTTATGTAAATAATAATAAGAATAAAAAATTCTATACCTAATGTCTGGATGACTTCAGAACTTCCACATGGGTCAGCGTCTTTTTATAGAGGCAGCAATAAAAAGAGCTGAGTAAAACAGACATATGTTTACAGGGTGGTGTCACAGTCACTGCCAGACCAGCGAAAACAATTTGAAATAACGCCAGTCTACCCCGAGGAGCATACGATGGCCAGATTGCTGAAGAAATCAGCTTTGCTTTATCAGTGCTTGTGGAGACAGTGCAGCACTTCACAGACTATATGGAATTCAACCCGGGTTATGCGGCAGTGCAAGAATGTGCTTCTCAGATTGTTGTTCCTTTAGCTTTTATAGATCCACATGATGAAACAGGCGTTTTTTGTGTTAAAATAGACAGAAACTATATCTACAGACTGGTATTAGCACACTGGTATGATGCAATTTCCTGTCTTTCATGGTTTATTTGACCTGCAGGATTTTAGGCCCATACTACTCTGAATCGTTTGAAACATTTGTAATAGCCTGAAGCTGTGTGTAAATATTTGTTGAATAATCATTGGTGTTTAAGTACAGTATGCAGAAGATACAGTTTCTTGGTCAATTCTTCTGCAATAAGCGTAGAAAAAGCAATACAAAACTATTCTACTTTCAGGAACTGCTGTGTGCTTTCTAATACTAGCAACATTATACTGAAGTAATTGTAGTTTACAAAATAATGTCATTACTCTTAGCCATTTTGCACTTCCTTTGGCTACATCTGTAGGTCTCAAGTGTGCAAAAGAAACATGTGTTATATCACTGTGTATTTTCATTTTAAAACATGATATTTGATACTTTTAGGTTAGAGGAAGCGCTCTCTTTCTAGGCCTTTTCCTGCTCGCACTTTAACTTCCTGGATCATTTCACCTCAGCAGTGTATTCTGGGTAAAAATGTGCTACTGGCTAAATGCCAATAGGGGAAGCTGCTGATTAATTATTGACAATTTCATTCCCCCAGTGAAATGACCCAGGAAGTACAACCATGGCTTTTAAACAGTTTTCTTTAACCTAGCGTAGTACCAGACATCGTTTTGAAATGAAAATGTGTGTTTGCTATAACAAGTGTTCCTTTAAAAACCACTAATAAGTGGATGTTGTGCAAGGCGGAGAAACTTTATGGAACAAATTTGTTAGCTACAATTACTTAACAATCATCATTCATACTGCAGTGCTAGTAAATGCAGTAATCATGCATATACTTGCATTCTTTAAGAAAATTAAATAGAGAGGGCTCGTCAATGTGATTGATTTTTGCTGGTGGTTGGTTTTGATTGATAGAGCAGGTAGGAAGTAGGAACAAGCAAATGGATGGCTTCTTGATGATCTGTTCCTTACCGCAGCAAAGAGACACACTTGCATTGCGTTCAGCCATTCCTTTAACTGTTGCACAGGATTTTATATTGCCAAGTACTGTAAAAAACTGTGCATAAGTCCCACCAGTGTATAAGTCCCACCAGTGTATAAGTCTCCCCCACCTTTGTTTTTTTTGAGACAACAATTTCAGGAAAAAGCCTGTAGGTCACACTGGTGTATAGGTCACTCCCCCCTTTTTAGGACCCCCTAAAAATACCTAGAAAATAGACAAAGGTTTTTAAACTATGGCAGGGGTAGAGTTTGCCACTCGAACGTGGAGTGTCATTTACACATGCTTTATCAGCTGTGAGTATCTCAGACAGGAGAATCATTACACAGTGCAGAGAACTGATATCGTACAAAATCCTGCTTGTGTACATGTTAGGTAAACTAGTGCCTTGAGCTTACAAGGTTCTCAAAACATTTTCAAAGTTCACTGTCCTCGTGATAATACTTTTCATGATATGATTTAAAAAGATTGTGTTGTGTTTCTAAGATACTTGATCCTTGATCTTAAGCTTGATCAGCTTAAAAATGTCTCCAAAGGGAGAGTTTTCATAACACTAATAAAAATGTGTCATCCTCATGAAGAAGATGGGACACCATTGAAATGGGCAGAATGCAACCTGTGGAAACCAAATCACAATCTTTATAAGTACCAAGGAATTGAAGTATTAAGTATCAGCTGCATCTGCCAGGTTTTTCAGTTGTTGTTTTTTCCTGTACTTGGTTGACATGTACTAATCAGGAACACAAAAATGACTAAAGCATTACTTTATTTTATTACCAGAAAAGCTGCCCCAGGCCTTTTATGGTCTGACTTCTCTAACCACTGCTCACAGCTTTGTGAGTAGCGCTGAGAAAGCAGAACCCTGAATACAACTTCGTGTGCCCAGTGAGAGTGGAGCATACTTAGCACACTAAGCAAACAGGATAAGATCCTGGACCAGAGCCTTGGAAACTGTGTTTGGTGAGCCATAGGAATCCTCAACAGAAACTCTACCATGTCAAAATATTTTCAACAACTTAAAACTTCCCTACCACCCATTGAGTTCCCGTTTATTTTTCTGAAACATATTTGAATAGGAAATGGGGACTAGCTGATCCAATTTTCTATTCCTTTTAAAACTGTCTCTATATCATTGATAATTGGCCTTTTCCATGGGAACATGGGGGCTATCCAGATGTTATGTTAACCGTGTTAAACCATGTTTGGTTCACGGTTCAAATAAGAACTATTAACGTGTTCAGCCTGGATTTGGTCATTATATAGTATTATTAACCATTATTAGACCATGCTTGGCATACTCTACATTCAAACCATGTTCAACTCATACAGATTTTCATTCTCAGACCATAGTGTTTCTGAACAATGAATGTACGTCACAGTCGGTCTTTGAGTTCCATGAATAACCATGAAACAATCATGGTGAACAATCGGAACATCAAAGAGTTGTTGCAATCACATTAATAAAGAGAACGCTTTGAAATAAACATACTGTAACAAAGTAAAAAGTTTCCTTCAAACCCACATGGATGTCATGACCAACAACTAACCTGCTAACCTGTCAGGCCTTAAAGAATAACTTTAAAATAGACTTTTAAAACATACGCTGCCTTGTGCCCAATGTATTTAGATACGCTGTTTGGCATTGTGGGTACAAAAGAGTGCGTAAAAGGTGTAGTTACATATCCAGACAGTGTATTGCAGTATCATCACTAAGTTTTTAGCTACAAAAAAGAGTATGCATGCAAAATTTGCCCAGAAGCAAAAGATTACTACAGTAAATTGGTACCAGTATCTGAAGTCAAATCAGTTAAATCAGACATACACATATACATATGTATTACTTTACATGTAATATCTGGTTTCGTTCCACAAATAGCTTACCACAGCTGCATAAAACTATTTATGCCCATTACCAGTCATTAGTATTTTGTCTTTTTCAAATAAAAAAAATACTAAGCATGCAAAAAGGCCTGTGGTTTAACCGAAACAACCAACCATCTTATTTAACACAATAGCCTTTTTGTGCGTGACTCAAGCGTGGTTAGATAGTGAGATCATGCTTTTGAAGCATACGCTAATAACATCACCTAGCTCTTCGCCACACTCATTCAGGGTGAAATCATCGCCACCTCATAAATGTTCAGACTGGCCTGTTAACTGGGAATGGTTAAAAATGCATTTCTAGATGAAAGGATATCTGGAATTCTCTGATCATGCAAACCCCATGTCTATCTTCCGATCACTGTCAAAAAGAACTGGAGATGCTCAGAAGCGTTCCTCTACACAACCATGGAGGCCTTACGCACTAAGAAGAGCCTCATGTGCTTGTCATGGAGAAGTTCGATTTGTTTTACAGAAAAGGCAATCTGTCTGTATACAAAAGGAGTCGAGAACAGTCACTTAAAATAAGAACTCCTCTAAGGCTCTACATTAGAATTGATTTAACATACAACAAATCAAATATAGTCAGTAATTACAGTATGGTACAGTATCTAGTTACAGCAATAACATGTTGATTCTTATTACCATCACACTTGTCTTTCTTGGGTTTATAAAAAGCTAGTTGCTTCTTCCCAATAGAATGATTGAATCCTTTAATAGATGTTAATGGTTACCCTTAGCTGTAGCTCTTATGAATTGAGATTAGAATGGGTCTGTTTTGTATGAATATAATACCTGTAGAATTGATCATGATCTGATGATAGCTATATTGGAGTTCACTTGGAAGTTCATGTGGAATGGCATTTAAAATCCAGGCACTAATTGGAAACTAAGGAGTTTGCATGAGTCTTGTCTTCTTTTTTACGGACAGTGTCTGATTATTGGAGGCGGGCCATGTGGGCTGCGCACTGCCATAGAACTCGCTCTCCTTGGCGCCAAGGTGGTGGTGATAGAGAAGAGGGACACCTTCTCCAGGAACAACGTGCTACACTTGTGGCCTTACACCATTCATGATCTCCGAGGACTCGGAGCCAAAAAGTTCTATGGAAAGTTCTGCGCCGGGGCAATAGACCATATCAGTAAGTGCTCTCTGATAACAGTGGTTTCTACAGCAGACTCTTCTTTCTGTCTACATGGATATATAGATTTAACATACTTATGGAAAATAAGCATGACACAAATTTTTAACCTCTCGAGCAAAAAGGTTGAGTATTCATGTGTGTCGAGGGAGATATATATTTTACCACGGTACTGCGTTGTTTGAAAAGTCCTTTAGTTTATGGGGGTTAATTAAGCATCTGTATTAAATCTCATTGCCAGGTATTCGACAGCTGCAGCTGATGCTGGTAAAAGTAGCTCTTATAGTCGGGGTAGAATTTCACGTCAACGTGGAGTTCGTGAAGCTCCTGGAACCTCCTGAGGATCAAGAGAATCAAGGTAAGATTCCATTCCGAACTACCATGGGGAAAAAAACTCGTCAGTGTTCCAGTGTTCATTTAATCTTTCACAAGGATATGCCAATCTAGAACAGGATACCTATCACCCCAGTTTCCTTTCTTTTTTTCTTTATCCTCTTATTCCCTGAAGGCTTGTTTTCCTTGTAAGACATTTCTTTGCTTGTCTCCTTCTACCATACTTTACTCAACTGTATGCTCCATTTATTACATTCGATAAAGTCAGGCAGTAGAGAGTGTGAAGATAGTGTTAACACTGCTGTTCTTTTTCTCTGCTTCCCAGTGTCACTGAAGCATTCCATCCCACAAGGCAACTTTACAAGTTACAGTATATCGAGCCTCTGCAGTATATAAAAAACCTTTTTCCTTAACAACGAAAAGTACAAAACAATATGCTGGTAATGCTGGCGAAACATTGGGAACTTGGGAAAAAAATAGATGGTATCTTTTATGGAAGCGCTTGTTAGTCCCAGTCCACCTTATCATAGTGCCAAGTGTTATGTAATTTCCTAGTTATCATGCTTTGAAATATTTTGTTTTGTAGTGGTTGGCTTTTGTGTTGAAAAATAACATCAAACCGTTGCCATGGAAAAAGTGCCCTTTTAAAAAATACCTACAGTTGTTCTATTAACAGATTGACCCCTACTGGACCTAGAAGGACAAGCATTGTGACTCCACATGGAAACTCACTATCTCTCGGTGTTGTGCTCCAGTCCCCACAGTGTTGATAGCAACAGCATGTGCCAATAAAAAAAAAAATTTCAACACCTGTAACCAGATACTTGGAGGTTTGGCTGATATTTTTACGTGTATTAGATCCAAAACGCATTTTGAATAACACAGCCCAAATGCATTTATTTTGATCCCTTTCGCTTGGAACACTGTGTTTAGGAACTTTCAACCCATTTTTAAATACGGAGTGCTCTTTCTTTGGCTGTCTATCAGCATACGAACTGCTTGTACGTCAGCAGGCAGATATAAATAAGAGTGCCTCCTAAATGAGGTGACAGGAACTTGACGTGTCCTTTCTGTTAGTCATAGCTCATGCTGTGTCAATCTGGATAAAATATCCTTCACATATTGCTTTTCAATGCGAATATCCCTTATTGTTGGTCCTCTACTTACTGTGGTTCACTAAGATGTGACTCTGCATATTAAAAGTTGTCCATCTGTATATTTTAAAAGGTGTTAAACACGTAGGTCTGTTGACTGTTTGAATCATGATTTTAAGAACATTGCACACAATATTATACAACTTGAAGTGCAGTCGCAACCAAATTATGTTGGAAACAGCACCACTCCCTGAGAGGACCAGACACACAAAATATTGACTGTTTCACCATTAGATCTAATGAGTATCATAGGTGAATGCACAGTGAAGCATTTATACAAAGAGCAGGCCTTTCTGCATTGCAGGAATTGGCTGGCGAGCTGAAATACGGCCCATGGATCACCCTGTTTCAGATTTCGAGTTTGATGTGGTTGTGGGGGCAGATGGACGGAGAAACACTCTGGAAGGTAAGGAATGAAAGACACAACGATGGAGTCAAAGCCTAGTGCTAAACCATTGTACTGCTTTGGTAGGCAACATGTTTTTTTAGGCTAATGCTTTCATCATTCAGCTTTATAACAGTTTTTAAGCATGACTAAAAACATATTCTACTCTGGAGCAATAGGCTCCTTGCTGCTTCTCATTATTTATGGAAAATTTACCGTCTTTCTTTCAATGCAATTAAAAGGTTATGAATTTATAAATTCATGTTTGGCTCTGTAACTATTCCCCATGTAATTTCTGCAAACCATGTATGATGTCATTGACTTTGCTTCTAATAAAAGGTCTCGTGTTAAATGCATTGCCAAACTGCAAAACGAAGCCAACCACAAAGCATACATAATGATTTGGATGAGCATTGCAGGCACTCTGTTGTCCATGTTTGCATTTGGGGGTCTGATGTCGCTAACCTTTTTTTACAATACTGATCATAAAAAAAAATAAATGAAGTAAAACTGCATTCCTCTTAAATATAAAAGTTTGGATTGCCAATCATTTTGATCAGAGTGTTTTAATCCATAAATGTCGAGAACGCAGATTCATGATTAGCAGGATCACATATGGTACTCTTTTTTTTTTAATCAATGTTACCCTTTTTTTCTACCCAATTTGAAATCGAATGTCACCTGCTGCAACCCATTTACTGAAATTCAACCCCCTGAACCTGAGCAACAAGCTACTGAACCCTAGAGGATGGGTCTTAGCTTAGCAAGTCTCTGGGGGAGGCCAGTCCCCACCAGATTTTCTTCCTTAACCCCATGGTAGTGCAAAAGCCAATGCAGGTCTCTCTGAGTGTCTTTGAATGAGCGAATCACCCTGCAAACGTTAATGCTTTTACTAGGTGAGCCACTTGGGGTCCCATATGGTGCCCTGGTTTTGATAGAAACTTTGCATGACTAAATCCAAGAACCGATTTACTGTTCATAACTTAAGCACTCCAAATCTGCTTTTTATCATTTTAAACCATAGCATATAAAAAAGGGTGGATGAATTTTCCTCGTTGTTCATTAAAAGTACAAGGAAGCATGTTTTCTATCATTTTTTTTATGGATCGCCTAATTTAGAAACACATGCATTTAACAACCTTTTGAAACTTTCAGCTAGACATGATGTGGTTGGTTTCTCTCGGTTGGTTACACAACCCCTGTCTGTTAATGGCTAACATTCACATCCCCTCTGTGTAAATCACCCCTAATTATTTTAAGATAGACTGGCAGACCGTCGTGGGATTAATGTTCTGTATCGTACAGCACAGCAGGGAGGTAGTAATCTTGTTCACTTTGTTCAGGTTTCAGAAGAAAAGAGTTCCGTGGAAAGTTGGCCATAGCGATCACTGCCAACTTTATTAACAGAAACACAACGGCCGAAGCCAAGGTAGAAGAAATTAGTGGTGTTGCTTTCATCTTCAACCAGAAATTCTTTTTGGATCTTAAAGAAGAAACAGGTGGGCTTCTAATTCCATTCTGATAATTCCTCTGTTGTATAAGAGAGTGCAAAATGATTCACTAGCCTCTAATTGCCATTCTTAAGTTCTGAGTGTAAAAGATCTAGAAGGAGGATGTTATACTTACAAGGGGGACTGATGTTAGCAACTAGAATGTGTCCTCTAGTTTTAGCTATTGTGTGACGATGTCTTTGGTCTTGTTTTAAGGTTCTGGTTTTTAGTTTAAAAAGTCAGTGCCATTCTCAGTTTAACTTTGTCATTCGTCTCAGTGACAGGCTTCAAAAGTTTGTTTATCTAAACTGTACTGTGTTATGTAATGGGAAGATAACAGGATTTGGAAGGGTGGAGAGATCCCACCTGTCATGCAATACTGTATATCCCAACTTTGTTGGAGATGATTCCTTAAATTCACCCAGATAGAAAATGTGAGGTAGTCAAAGGAATCCAGATGAATTAAACAGCGATTATCAGATTTAATGAGGTTCATTGCATCAAGTATTTGCAAAGCAACAGTTAACCCAAGAGTGTCTGGAACTATATGCAGTGTTATAGGTGTTGTAACACAAACTGTCCACTTCTGTCATTTTCAAATCAAGCAGTGTTTTATCTTATGCAGTGCATTCATCAAATCAAACACATTTTTGCTAATGCTTTTTCCCAGCTGAAAACCTAATTGTCAATTAATGTACAGTGTGAGGATCAGTTAAAGGCTAGCTTTGAGATAGCTTTCTATTGTAGTTCTGTTCGTGAGACTGAAGGTGTTCAGGACTGGCTCCCAGCCACTCAATAAGACATCTTTCCATTCAAGTCTACATCTAATTGGTTCATATATTCATAAGCATTCCTTAACAATTTGGACATGCTTCTTTGATGTATGTGATTTAATGATGTAAAATGTTGAAAGATCAATATGTGTTTCATTATTAATTCACACAAGCTCTTTGTTTTGTTAAAGTGCTTTGTTGTTTGTGTTTTTAGGAATTGACCTGGAGAACATTGTATATTATAGGGATAACACCCATTACTTTGTAATGACAGCAAAGAAACAAAGCCTGCTGGACAAAGGGGTCATTATTCATGTAAGTTTAGATTCATATTGAATTGTTTTATTATGCTCCACTGTATATCACACGTATGTTTGAAAAACCTGACTCCACTTGAACATGTTCACAGCACCCATCAGGCAGTCCTGAGCAGATACAACATGACTCAGTGCTGGAGCAACACTGTAGACAGCAGTGAAATTGAATTGTTATGTTTTTAAAACAAACTTGGTTTATGCGCAAAGTAGTCTTCTCGATCAATGTGAAGAATAACAGATTGCTGACAGCATTCCAGTCTGACAAGCAATTGCCAGGGCTGTCTCAATAATGAGATAATTGCAGTGTCAAAAACACTGCTGGAGGGGTGTGCATTTTCCATTGGACAAGTGTTAATTTAACAGTCATGTTCAGTTTACATCGCACAGTACTGCTGAAGTTTTTGTTTGTTTGTTTGTTGTTGTTTTTCCAGAGGTATTAATTGCTGGTCTTTATTTGAAACTGTAAATGTAAAAGATACATGCTAGTCAAAAAGAGTAATTGCTGTTTTGGAGTAATCTTAAAATATTTGTTTCTGTTTATTAGGACTACATTGACACTGAGATGCTGCTCAGTAGCGAGAACGTGAATCAGGAAGCCCTGCTTTCATATGCACGGGAAGCAGCTGACTTTGGTACCAACTATCAACTTCCGTCTCTGGACTTCGCAATAAATCACTACGGCCAGCCTGACGTGGCCATGTTTGATTTCACAAGCATGCACGCCTCTGAGAACGCAGCACTGATCAGAGAGAGGCATGGGCATCAGCTGCTTGTAGCTCTGGTTGGAGACAGTTTACTGGAGGTTTGTAGGATCTCCATTGCTATTTAACTTAAAAAAATAATTTACAAAAAAATCTCCTTTTACAGTACGTTTAACATATCTTGACATTGCTCCTTATGTCACATGTTAGTCTTCTTTGACTAAAGCAACAATTAGCTGGCTGTACAGTATGTGATAGAGATATGAAATGTTTTAGTAATGTCTCTGGGAACCTGTCACTGTCAAAAGTAGAGTTTAGCCATCAGAGGCATGAATGCAAACGATAACTAAATCCCAGTGATGCACGTCATAAACAGCCTTACCTGCTTCAACAGGCCTTCCATACTTAAAATCTGAGACTTCTTACTTAAAATCTCATTGTCAGTTAAGTTAGAAAACACCAGACACACTCTTGCAACAGTCAGTTCTGACCAGAAGTAATTTCACACTTATTAATACATTGGCATTGATCTTCATTCTTCTCATAGCCCCCTCTCTAGTTTTGATCAAAAGCCAATTGATGACAAGAGGGAATTAGATGTTTTTTTTGCGATCTTTCCTTTTTTAGAGCTCCAACACTTGCAATGTCTCTCGAGTTGATATTCATGTGCAATGTTCCAGTTCCATTCCCTCACAAACCAATCACTGCCATGTCTTTGTAGCCTTTCTGGCCCATGGGGACCGGTTGTGCTCGAGGTTTCCTGGCTGCCTTCGACACGGTGTGGATGGTGAGGAGCTGGACTCAGGGTAGAGCCCCGCTGGAGGTCTTGGCAGAGAGGTACAGAGTTTCAACACTCAAGTCTGTGCTGAATACTTGCATGGTTACACCGGTTTTCAGTTGTTATGAAGATCATTATAGTGTCCAAAAATCTGTGATTATTACAAATACCAATCTGAATAACACCTCTCATATGAAGTTTATTGTTTTCCAGGCTGTTTAGCTTGGCTGGCACAGTATTTTCACCAGTTGAGAAAACAAGGAAACACAATGTCTGATCAAATACTCTCAGCAAGACAGGTTCCCACGCGGAGAACACATAATGAGGTTGTTTTTAGAGAACAAAATGGGAGAGGCATATTTTGAATATTTTGAGCATCTTTTCTTTTTAGAGAGAGTATTTACCGACTGCTGCCTCAGACAACCCCTGAAAACATCACAAAGAACTTTGACCAGTACACAATCGATCCAGTGACTCGATATCCAAACCTCAACTGCACCTGCGTGCGACCTCTCCAGGTTAGTTATTGTAGACGTTGAACATTGACTAATGCTATATAGACAGTGGAGGATAGAGTTGTTAATGGTAGGTGCAAGATAGTCAAATCAGACTGTTTCATTGTGGAAAAGCCACATTTCCTAAAGAGATTCATTTCCGTATGCTAGTGCACAGAATTGCTGTAGAATTATTGATTTTATGGGTGTAATCCCACATGAAAGCAATTATTAGGTGTGGACCTGTTTTTATACCTTGGTTTGAGCTACACCTTTTTCAGCAAGCCCCTTTGTGCAATGTGTGTAATGCATGGAACTAAATCTGTCTGCTTTAATTCTTCTCTGTATCTTAGGTACGCCACTTGTACATTACCGGTGAATTGCAACTGTGTACCCTTGAAAGAGCATCTTCAATCAGACGATCTGTTAATCTTTCACGACGGGGTAAATCAGACTGAATTGGCAGAATTCATTTGATGGGGTTTAGTGTGTGGACAGAACCATTACTGCATTGTGGTTCTCTGGTGTGTTGGAGATACAAAATAAATACAGACATACAGAAAGCTTAAGAAATAATTGCTGATGTCTACTAATTCAGTTTAAGAGGAGATGATGATTATTTTTATCATCATGTTGATCTGGTGCCTCTGTAATAAACCGAGTACCTCTCGGATTAAGTATGATGGATAGAATAGTCGCTTTGCAACCACCGGGTCGCTGGTTTGATACTAATTGGATATCTTACTAATATTAAGAAAGGGAGTGACTGACCCAACTCTGGAATCACTTTCCAATGCAGTAAAACAAACCTTTCCAATTTGTTTTCATGCAATGGTTGTTTCTGTAAAGCATTAGAAAGGCTACATCACCAGTCCTGGGAATAAGGCATCCTCGGAACTGGGATTTTACAATTGGATTATCAGCATTCCACATTTAAAAAGTCATTACAAATCCATCTTCCATGGCCACCCAACACCACTCCGAATCATGACGTGATTCTGAACGGAGTATTTCTTTGAGGAGTGTACTTGTCATTGGTAAGGAGTATCAGAATCTACCGTACACTTGGCTATGCTGCTTTAGGGAATTATCATGTAATAAACAACAGAAAAATCCACAGTCTCCTGATACGTTCCATAATTACATATACGTACGTTTACATGTTGGTAACGGTGTGAACAGTATTGGCCATTCATGTATTTTTATTTGCTTGCTGCAGAATCTGAAATTCGACCCAACAGGCTTTTGACCTGGTGTCAGAAGCAGACGGAGAGCTACAAGAATGTTCATGTATCCGACCTCACCACCTCATGGAGGAGTGGCCTGGCACTGTGTGCTCTTATACACCACTTTCGACCTGACCTTCTGTAAGATACAAAGCTGCAGATTGGGTTACATGTGCCTTTGTAATATTTAGCTGTTCAGGGCTCACCTGCTAATTAAATTAAGTTATATTTGAGCTCAAAAGATCTATAAAGAAATTATGTATTTGTTTCCATTCCGTACCTCGTCCATCTGAACTGCCACTTATTATTATAAAGTTTGTATATTCTTGTTTGTATAAAAATTACATTTTAGAGGTAATAAATATGTTTTATTAATAATACTGTATAACTGCCATTTAGTTAACAGGCAACTACTGTAGCTTCAGATTATTTATTCAGTAAAGTTTATTTAGATGTATCTTATAGATGTTCATGTAATTAATTTACCTGTTACTGTATTCAGTCGGCCACCAATCTCTTTATTTTTTATCAGTCCCATATCAATCTGTGTCTCTGTCTGAGGAGAACTATTTAACATACCATGGGTATTCATTCATATCATTCCACAGGAAGATGAGATACAATATGTGCCTGAAAGCTTTTAGTCTCTTCCCTTCCAGCAGTACTTTTTCTGCGAATGAAAGGGTGTCGATTTACACTGCGACTGAGGTGGGGAAAGCAGTTTGGATAGCTTTTCTGTGCTCTACTTCACACTTAGCATCCAGAGTAATGAATTCTGCTGTGATGGCCTTCCAGAGCTGTATTTTCCCAGGCGTCATTCCTGTCAGTCAAGAAGGGTTATTTATGGCTAATTTGCGTTCCCAGTCCCTCTGATGGCTTTGTCCGCTCATTGTTCTGCAGTGACTTTGATTGTCTCAATGAAGAAGATGTGGCCGAAAACAACCAGCTGGCGTTTGACATGGTAGAGCGGGAGTTTGGTATTCCTCCAGTCACTACTGGAAAAGAGATGGCAGCTGACAGTGAGCCTGACAAGCTAAGCATGGTCATGTACCTCTCCAAGTTCTACGAGCTCTTCCGAGGGACACCACTGCCTGCAGCTGGTAAGCAGATCTTATTACCAGTACTCAAAACGGAACGGTATCGTCTACATGACTGTTGTATCTGCTTTGAATTCAGTGTCGGTTATAAAATGCATTTCACAATTATGGACCGGCATGCAAATGTAATATTATAAAGAATGCATTCGAATTTATTAACCTTTCGCAGCAAAGCATGTCATTTTTAGTTTGTGTTATGGCTGAATGAATACACCCAAACCTTGAACTAATGAAACTGGATGCTACACTTTTTTTCAATATTCTCATGCACAGTATAGATGCCAAACAAATTATGCAGTGCTTTGCATAGATGACTCCAAAGCAAGGAGAATGATGGGCATGTATTTTTCCCAAACGTGGTTCATATATAAAGTGCCTACCCAATAGACAACAGACAATAATAATTGTCTTCAGAATTCAAAGTGTCACATTTGTTATGTAACACTAATGCAGTGACAGTCTGCTAATCTGGCTTTAAATATGTTATCGCTTTTGTTTTTTACAGGCAATTTAAGGAGAGAAATTGGCGAGAGTAATGAAGTTTCTTCAGCAAAGTCAGCAAACCCTCTTTATAACTTCCTTAACTTAACTCTGCCAAGAAAACGAACACCAAAGGTACAGCAGCACCTGATCCACACACTATACAATAGCAGTCGCACTTATATGCTAGGAACATCATTTTAGACTCATTTTAAGCATCGGGGGTGCAGAGTGACAATTCTGTGATCAATGCTAAAACACTAATAGCTGTCTAAATATTTAAGGTTTCTGCGCAACTGCATGTGGCTGCTTTGCATCCTGGAAAACATATGATGCGGCACTTTAAAATATAATAACCTCAGACATACTGTATGAATAATTACAGAGTTATATGTTGGCTCATGCTAAAGAAAGCTGACCAAAAGGTCACTGTTAAACTGCACTTTCAAGATTCGTTAGACCCTAGGAAATGAAGTGGTTTGTTAGCGCTGTAGGCAGTTTTCAAAAAGAATATAATCTGCTCTCATGTTTTTAAAGTGAAATGGCAGGGTTTTTCCAAATAAAAGATGTTTAGCTCATATGGGATCCTGCAGTATGCAATGTAATCACCTTCTTTGGGTAAACCTATACTCTAGAAATGTTTTTCAAAAGCAGTGGGGATTATTTAAGTTAGCGTGCAGAGAACAAAAGAGTTGCCTGTATCAAGATACACAAGCAAATCCTTTGAACATTAGCTGATACGTTTTGGCTACTGCCTTCATCAGTGTAATGCTAATACAGTACATCTGCAGCTTTGTATCTGTGTCCTTTTAATCACTGTCACACAATGAGGGCAGTAAGATCTGTACCTTAACCAAAGAGCATGTATGACTCACTGTCTGATCTTACAATGCTTTATCAAATTGAATCCCCAGCTGAATAATGGAAAAGACCTGAATCTCAATAGCTCTTTTTTTCTTAGTAGTTGCAAGGCTTTTCACAGAATTGTTCACCTTCAAACGTCTCATAAATTGAAGTCTGTCATAACACGCTTGTACAAAATTGAAATCCAATATCCTACCCCCGTTTTAAAAATGGCAATGCGCTAGTCTCAGTAATGTTGGTTGCAGCATCAATTGTTTTATTTCAGGATGATAAAAAAGTGGAAGAAAACGACACTACAAGCAAAAGAAGGAGAAAGGGATTCAATCATTTGGAGGAGGTTAGTTCAAAGCATGAAAAAGGTATTTTTAAAAAATGAGTTTCAAAGCATCTTTCTCATAGCATAAGATACCCTAGTCACTAAAAGTGTTTTTTCGATTTGATGCAGGCTTCTAACTTCTCCAGTCAAAGTCCTGGGAGTGAAGGGGGAGAGGCAAAGGATGGTGGGAATCAAAACAAAGTCAAATCAATGGCTTCTCAGTTGCTGGCCAAGTTTGAAGAAAATGCGCCCAGCTCATCTCTACGGAGAAAGGTAAGAAACACCACTATTGTCAGATTCCAAGCATCTTAAATTGAACTAAAGCCTCGACAATATATGAAGCAGTTATTTGATTTTTCTACTCTATTCAGTGAGGAAACTTATGGAATACAACTCTGCAGCTGAGGCCCTGTGCCCTTCAGTATTAAGACTGTATTTATAAAGCATTAGCACCACTAAATACCTAGCAGTCCTATGCAACTGGTTGCATGCTAATCCCTGAATACTGCCCTTTGTGTTTAAAATTCCAGAATATGCTTTATACAGTGAAGAGTTAATTTCACTGTTCTTGTTGTCCAGCTTAGAAACCCAAGGAGCTTATTTGGCTACTGGACTACAGGATGTTGGAACCCAATTTCCAAAGATACTGTCAATAGTCCAGAGTTCAAGAAGCTCTTTTAAATGTAAAGTTGGTACAGAAAGTGCATGTTATTGTGTTCTGAATTATGCATTTCACATGATCGTTTAAATAGTTGGTTTAGCCCTTTTAGGCACACAAAGAAAGACTTTCAATAACAAACTCAGTCTTTTTTTTTTTTAGCACAAGTTGTACAGCCCTATACATTCATATCAATCCGATTCAGTAACCTAGCAGTCATCTTTAAGGAGCCCCTTGGTAAAATGTAAAACACTTCATAAAAATGTTCTTTTGAATTTTTCTATGTTTTTCTTTATCCAAGTTAAACATCTGTCTGTAAAGTAATGGAACAAACATTTATGTCCGATATCAAGAAAAGTTAAATGACTTTAATGTCCTCTGAACTCTCATATTATGTTTTCAACGCTGTGTAACAGAAATGCTTTGAATGCCATTGTTGTTACCATGATAAGGAAAGCTGGCCACGCATTCCAATGATGGTTACTTTTTGTTTTATGCTTGGAAGCAGTGTGGAGTAGTGGTTAGGGCTCTGGACTCTTGACCGGAGGGTCGTGGTTTCAATCCCAGGTGGGGGATACTGCTGCTGTACCCTTGAGCAAGGTACTTTACCTAGATTGCTCCAGTAAAAACCCAACTGTATAAATGGGTAATTGTATGTAAAAATAATGTGATATATTGTAACAATTGTAAGTCACCCTGGATAAGGGCGTCTGCTAAGAAATAAATAATAATAATAATAATAATAATAATAATAATAATAATAATAATAATAATAATAATAATAATAATAATAATAATAATAATAATAGTGAATGTCAGATTCTCAGAGCTGCTTTATTTCCAAAAGAAGACTGCCTGCCCCTCATTTGTTATTAAGGAATGCTGTCTAGTATAGTCAGTATTATGGGATTTTCCCTTGGATTGGATTGACTTGAACAAGCCACAGCGGGGTACAGTAATCATACTTAAATGTTTAATATAGCAAACACATGTCTCTATTTTACTGATGCAAGTTTGGGTTATCTGCATTTGTCTGGCAATGTGAATGGGGGGTTTTGTCTAATTTATTAACTGAATGAAAGCCTCTACCACTAAATAATAACATGTTGTATCTAGATATTATGAAATAAGGTTAAAATAAGGAGCTTACTGAGGTTCTGTGGGATTGGGAAAATAAATGACAAAACAGTCAGTTTAGTTACCCCTCTTGACACAGAAATGCTGTTGAATACATTGATTGCATAATAGCCCATCTCTACAGGATAACTTACAGGTTTAGATGCTTTCTCGTAGTTATTATTTTGTAGTGTCTAAGTAGCATGACAAAAAAAAATATTTTCTGAAACTGGCAACCAGTGTTTTTGCAGTCCTACAGAGAAACAATATCTATGCATTTGTGAATTTTGCTTGTCATGTACATGTTTCTATTACTGCCTTTTCTTCTCCCCCCTTTTCTCTTTCTCTCTGTCCTTGAACTTTCTCTTAACAACTGCTGTGGTGTTCTGGGTATAACTGCTTTCCTTTTAAAGACTGGTTCAAATGCTACAAAACCACCAAGGCCACCTTCTCTTGATATGTCAGAGAGTCCCCGATTCACCAAACCTAAGGACCAAAACCCCATCCCTTCTATTCCACCGAAAAGGCAGGTATGGGTGTGTAGTATTAACCAATATCAATACAGATTAGAAGCGCAATTAGATTCTAAAATCTATTAACATTCTAATGTTATTACCAGATGCATAATACATAGATAGAAATGAAATACAAAATAATCACATCAAAGTACGGTTGGAAAGTCACATTTTCTGTATATTTCTAGTTTCAGTCTCCAGCCAGTGCTCAATATGTGGTAAACAGAACACGCCAGGCATTGCACTGCGCTGAGTACATTCCCAGGAAACCTAAACAAGCTGATAAAACAGACACGCAGGCAGAGAGCACAGGCCACTCGGCTTCTAGCCGCTCCACTGTCTTAGCAGTGTCAGGAATGCTACAACGCCTTCAGCGGCTTGAGGATCAGATCAATCAGGTGACCAGCTGCACTTTTCCCTCTCGTTTCTTTTCCTTTTTTCTTACTTAAACCTCTGTTTCTTTATTGTTTGACTATCTTTCTAAACTTAAATCATCTTGATATCACCAAACCTGACAATAAAAGAATATAAAACTAGTTCATTCAAATTACTGTATTGGGTTAGAGAAATAAAATAAAAATAAAAAATTGCCAATGTACATCTGCTCCACACAGACCTCCCTGCCTGCCCCCAGCTCCCCTCCTCCCGAGCCTAAAATTGTCTTGGCCCGTCCCTCCCCTGACTCTTGTGTTGCTTCTTCTTTTCCATCTCATGCAACAGCTCCATCTGAACCTGCTCCACAGGTATTGTATAAAGAAGCAGCTCAAATCAATTCAAATTTGACAGCCAGGAATTAAAATGAAAGCACATGATGTCAATGCACTAAGCCAGCTCTCTCACCACAAAGAACCTCAATTGGGAGTAAAAAAGAGTCAGTACTGAGTTACACTAAGAAGTCACGTAAAGTTCATTATGGTATAAAAGACTTGACTTATACATGTGTAAACAGGACCTGATCCCTGCAGCCACATCGTCTATCGGCATGGTAGTTCCATAATGGGAATTTGTTTGCTTAGCTTTTGTCGTCAGATTCAAAATTAAAATAATAATAGGTAATATTACAGCCTGTACGTACAGTAAAATAAAGGAAATAGGTATGTCCATTCATTCTTAGAGGAATGGTTTCCTGTTTGTCATTTTCTTGCTTTGTAAATCCTGCTTTCTTCTTTGCTGTTCACATCTTACAGAGGAGATCTCAGTCTCTATCAGCTAGGGAGTTTCACAAAAAGAACATAAAGGAGAAGGCAGCCCATCTTTGTTCATTATTTGGGTACATGGCTTTCCAGCCTCAGGTGACTATCAGATGTCCTCCTGCTTGAGTCCCTCCCGACCACCCGTGTGTGATTTATCTTCCCTTACAAAAGTTTACCACACTGTACCATGATAAAAACATACAGGAGTGTTGTGAATCTTTATGAAAACATGGTACAGCCAATATAAGCATGGTTAATCATAGTAGCATGATAAACTGCAAAATGTACATGGAAATTGGCCAGGGTAAACATGGAAAGGAGTTACTTATATGTTGCATGTTCTTTTGATTTGTGTTCTGTGAAGAATAAATTACAGTGTTGAGCCAGCAAGAAACAACTTAGTTGCAGAAAAGAGCAATGACTTGTGTGATTTCGTGATTGTTTTAGTAGCTTTAAAATCATTTAATCCTCTTCAAAGATGATTTATCTACTGTTCTTCTCTGCAGTGCACCATTTTCCACCGTGCTGCCATAATAAGGCATGACATTTTATAAACTGGAATATTTCATTTAAATGACAGGATTTTTAACACAACCTAATAAGGGGAAGTGGAAATCCAGCCCATGGTGACGTTAGCATTGATTTACTCAGGAAAAAGCAGCTTTTCTGTCATCTGACATATGAAGATGATCACAGTATATGGCTTGCTGTACAGCTGACCAAAATTGAATCTCCCATTGTACACTTCTTCAAGGGCTGGCAATATTGAGAAGTATGTTCTCCCACTAGCTTAAAACATACACCTCATCAAAAAACAAACACAGAGCCAAGTTAGAAGTGATCTGAGGTTCAATAAACACAAAAGACTTAAGTACCAGAAGATCAAGTATCATAGCAAGTCTCTATATGAAGAACATTCAGACCTTGTTCGGGCATGATGGTGTGTTTATGATACTGACGTGTGAATAGTCTCGGCTTTAACAGACTGACAGCCGTTCCAGTTTTGAATAGGACTTGTGTTTATATTTTCTGTGTGATTTTTTACTTCTAACTGTTTGCTTTCTCAATTCTCTCTGTTGGTGGTACATTCCTGACTCGTTGGCAATGTACATCTGCTCCATACAGACTGCTCAGCCTGCCCTCAGCTCCCCCTCTCCTGGGCCCAAAGCTGTGTCCACCTGCCCTTCCCTTGACTCCTCTGCTGCTGCCAGTCTTAAATCTCATGTAAAACCTCCACCTCCTAAACCTGCTCCACAGGTAGTGTACTGTATAAAAGAGCAAGACTTCACATGCTCAGTTACAAGGTATTCAACTGACTGTGATTGCAGCTTTCATTCACTACAGATTGAAATAGTTTAGTTTATTCACTTCATGCCTGCGGGCCAACACAGGCACACCCCAATAGTGTGAGCACCAACACAAAGAGAGACTTAAATAGTTCATACTCAATAAGATATAATAACAATACAACAATAAGATAATTCCAGGTATTTTTAACAGTGGGTTAAAGAAAGTTCTTGGTTTGCGTGCCTTGCGTGCAGTTTGCGTGCATTTTACTGGTTGCAAAGAATCTCAGCCATTTGGGGAAGCAGCTTATTGGTTACTGGAAAAAAAAAGCTATGAAGGGCAGCAGTGTGGAGTAGTGGTTAGGGCTCTGGACTCCTGACCAGAGGGTTGTGGGTTCAATCCCCGGTGGGGACACTGCTGCTGTACCCTTGAGCAAGGTACTTTACCTAGATTGCTCCAGTAAAAACCCATCTGTATAAATGGGTAATTGTATGTAAAAATAATGTGATATCTTGTAAGTCGCCCTGGATAAGGGCGTCTGCTAAGAAATAAATAATAATAATAATAATCTCTGGTGATAGAGCTATAGGAGAGCTCCTACTGTAAATTATAATTTTAGAAAGCTCTTAAATTGTACTGCAATTTTGGAACTCTCTCAAATTAAACTGTAATTGTGGAGCGCTCGTTAATTATAGTATAATTTATAAGCACTCATGTCACATTTGAGACTTTTACGTCTATCTTGAGAACCTCAGTATAATTTACTGAGTGTTTTAATTTAGCAGCGCTGTTATATTATGATTTCGAAGCCCCTCATGTTGAAGTTTCTGGGCTCAGCTGAATTCCGATGTCTGAAGGATATACAGCAAATGCTTCTTATGACAACTGTGATGCTGTGTGTCCCGTTTCATTTGTTTTATTACTCCATGTTCTCATGTTTCTTTCTAAACTGTTTCTCTGTTTTTCAACTGTTTCCTTTTCTACTTCTGGCTAAAATGGACTTACTAATGTAACCCAGGATCTAGATAAGCTGTCCTATAGACAGGAAAAGACACTTGAACAATTGAAAAATGGAAATTTGGTGAGTGCCTAACCCCTAAGGACACTTAGCTGAAAACAAATGTCTGTCTTAAAATACATGCTTTTTTATAATCTAACTCATCCCTATAATCAGTACTTTTGTGCCTTGCTTGGTACTATGTTTAGCCTTCCTGCTGCAACTTGCACAAACTATAAACGTATTTTTTTTTACTTATGTTTAAACACATTTGTTTGCCTGTTAATTATTATTATTATTTTTTTTTTAAATAGCGGTACATATATGAAAGCTGCATAAATTATACTTTTTTATTATGGTTTAAAAATAATATAATTTTTACTAAACTATTTTCTTTACTAAATCTGTAAACTAATATATTTGTTAAAATAAATGTAAAGATACATATCTGTAAAATCTCAATTAAATTCGAAATAAATATAATTTTTTTCATTTATTAAACCGCATTTGTATTGTTTATCCATTTGTTACTAAAAGAAATACCTAAAGTTTAAATCTTTGACTTGCATGTTCTGTTCTTGTCCTTCATTGAATCAAACATCTTGTTGACTCTTTTTTCTTTAATTGTAGTGCATTGCAAATGTTACTTCTCATGTAATCTTTCACAACCACCATTTTGAAAACAAAGAAACGAACCACACTGAACCCATACATGCTTCATCAGGCCAGGTATTTCTGAAAGAGGAAGGCATGCTTTTGTGTAACACTTGCATCCATTGTTATTTTTGTGAAGTGATTGTTCAATTCTCCTTCAAAATGCTCCTTGTGTAAAAACGTGTAGAGCAAACATGTGTTGATTCACTTCATGACTGCAAACATTTCCGAGAGCAACATTTTATGTTTTTAACCGAAGGAATATGTTGCAAAATAATGATAGCTGCTTATTTTTGTTTGTTATTACACAGATGGAACATTCTGCATTGTATTGAGGACTAATAGTGTTCTACAAGACTTAACTGCTTATTTGACTTGCGCGTTTATGCACAATAAGGGGCATGTTGTCAAAGCCTTTGCTCTGGTCTGTAATTAACTCTTAAAAGGAAAAAAAGTTACTGTTACACATTGAGAAACAAAACTGCCAATATACTTCAGATAACTTTTATGCAGTCAGTCAATATTGTTTTTATTGCAGAATGTTAACCGTCCTGGGTTTTGTAGTTTGGGGTGCATGTATTTCAAACCTATTAAGCTTCCACTTCTGCCTCTTTTACTTTCCCTATTCTTTCTGCTCTTTTCTCCTGTGCCTGCCAGAGGACTGTGGGGAAGGTTTCCTCTGTCATAGGATCTATGGCTGAGGTACTAGTCACTCTCTATGAGAATGACCACAGACCCAAAGCACGTTCTACTTCCCCTGTGCCGGTAAGCCTTTTGCTCATAGGAAACGAGGAGCTTCTTTATCAAAGCGTTAGAAATCATGTTGAGAATGACTTCCTATACATTCTGTCTCATTTTGATTAGAGTTAGTAGACAATAATACGTTAAATAGAAATTTAACCTGGTTTTAAAATCTTATTCTGTTTGTCTTTATTAAAGGGGGAATTCAGTTTTTGGTTCTGAAGGTAAAAGTTCTGTAGCCAGACTGCAGCAGTTCCCATCTAGAGTAATATACTGTGTATGGTGTTTGTTACCTTTTACAGGCCAACACGTCCGGGCAAGGGGGCAGATACTGGAAACCTGGCTTGGTAACAACATTGTCCTTGGTTAAGACCAAAGGGTCATATTAAAAGCCAGCTTATGCGCTAAAAGCCTGTGCATGGCCATTGCCTGTCGAATGCATTTACTGGGCTTTAATAATCTCAATCATGAACATACAGTTGCATATCTTTCGGTAGGACAATATGACACTGGAACTTTCCCAAAATACAGTTGACTTCCTTTTGATTTTTAAATACTCACATGCCCTAAATGGTTAAGACGATGCTGCCATAAGCAGGCTATCTGTTGTTCCCAGTGCATGCTGAACGCTGCACTAGCCCCCGGGTCAAGCTTCATCTGCTCCTCCTGCTGCTTCCCTTTCCTGTTCCTCTCCATCTTGTAGCCGAAAGGTAACTGAGACAAGTGCAAATGGAAAAATACTGGCTGATATTTTATCTGGCAGACCACACGGCCCACCCCTCTGCTTGCACCTTCAGGGAAAATCGCTTATATCTAAATTCTAGAACAATAGAGTTCTAAAGTTATGAACACATCAGGAATCAAGGGTGTTCCTAAATCTGAAATGTCTAAAACTCTGAAGCTTGTATTATTACATTTAACCTGGTTTTATATATGTGTATTGTATTAATAAAAGGTCTACACTTTAACATGCAGAGTAATAATAAGAAACCACAAAGTAATGTAGGAGAGCTCTGTATAATACCCCTTCTCCACTGGCACAACGGTACGGTACGGGTATGGGTGGTTCTCCACTGGCTATTTGTCGAGCCGAGTGAGAACCAAACCGTGAAAATCTGGCCTCTCAAGACATGTGAGTCTGCGAGCCGAGCCGAGCCGAGCCAGGGGCAGGGTTAAGGATTTTCGTCATTACGTTGCATCAGTCAGTACACTCCAGAAAGAAAAACAACAGACGTGTTGGGCAGCGAGTGTGATGAGAGGAAACTACTTGGGATGCTGAGGAAGTGCAGCCTCTAGTTTCTCTGTGGGCAGATAGAAATGTCAGGAAGAGCTGGCGTCTTTGGTTCAGAAATTAGAAAGTTTATGCCCGAATTTCTGACGATTTGAAGCAAATGGACATAAACCGTGGGTACGGTACACTTAACTCACTCAAAAAAAAAAAAAAAAGTGAAAGTAAAACAATTCTAAAGTTATTTGCAAAAATATAGTCAAACAAAATACTGTACAGCTGTACTAAAATTACAGGTCTCTTTGCACCCAAACAAAAAACAACTATCCTTAAACAGGATGTCTTTGGCAAATCATATTTTTAAAACCTTCTTTTTTTCCCTCCAACAGAATTTATTCAACTTTAGTACGTCAATATAATCAGTAAAATGTGTGGATTATAAAGACGTTCCTAAATATATTTACAAAATATAGCAACACAAGATACAGCTGTACCGTTGGTCTGCTCATTTTTGAACACCATTTGTTTCCACATCTTTTGGCAAACTGAGTTAATTAATAACAACTGTCTTTCATGGCTTGGCTCTGCAGTGGAAAAACAACCCAGACTCTTCTTAATCGCATCGTGAGGGCTCGGTACATCCCTTGCATGGCTTGGTTGTACAGTGGAAGAGAGGCATAACTGTTAAGCATTGGATCTTCAGGTCTTTTACAGTCGCCAGGTGCCTTGTTTCTGGGTTGAAGTCGTGATTTTGGCTGACTGTTCAGTTTGTAAGTGTAGTGTTGTAACTTTGAGGTACTACTGTTATATTGTGTACTATGATTTAGTCCAACACTGCATTGATACAGTTTGTTTGCTTCTTTCACAGAAACAATACCATCAATTTCAGTAGTGTGTGCCACTCATAAAGTATAGAAAAAAAAGTGAATTGAGCCACCACAGCAGTCATGAAACTCTCACACAAAAATAGCTGCATTTTACTGTACTGGCAACATATTATAATACGATCTCCTGTTATATATAGAGTTATAGGAAAGTATTCAATAATGATCTAGTACACACACATGAGGTACTGTAGTGTAGAGGTCTTCACAGGTCTACCCAGACACGAGAACCAGAGACCTGACCCGTACCAAACGGGTTTTCGGGTGCAAATTTGTCATGCAACACTCGGGTCGGGTCGGGTCCGATTTTGTTTACTCAGTAATACACAAACTGTCGATTTACTATTAAAGAGGCTGTCTTTGGTATTAAAGATCATTGTTTATAATGCCTGTTGCATGGATTTGCTTCCCCCAGTAGCACATGCCATGGCTTGCAGAGCGCAGCAGCAGACACGTGACCCGCATCGAAGGGGTTTCTTTTACATCATTCTTAAAAGTCAGAGTAATGGATTTGTTTATGAAGGACGTGAAAGAAAAACGTAAGAAAAGCGAATTTCATGAACAAAAGCTCCCAGAAAAATGCAAGTCTGCAGTGTGGGAATCATTTGTTGTTATTGTGGACAAAGAAGGAAAACAAGTTTTGCAAAACACACATTTTACATCTGAATTCCATTTGCTCTTGTGTTTACTTTGTAATAAAATCACGCATTTACGAGATCGCACTTCAGTTCATTTGATTTTCAGATAATGTATTTATCTTTTGTAGCTTTTACACAAACATATTATGTATTTCATTGTACAGTCCTCTGTGTAGGTTCATGATGGAATAAACACTGTCTGTAGTTCAGCCAGATTTCCAGGTTATTATTTTATTATTTGTTTATTTAGCACACACCTTTATCCAAGGCGACTTACAGAGACTAGGGTGTGTGAACTATGCATCAGCTGCAGAGTCACTTACAACTACGTCTCACCCGAAAGACGGAGCACAAGGAGGTTAAGTGACTTGCTCAGGGTCACACAATGAGTCAGTGGCTGAGGTGGGATTTGAACCGGGGACCTCCTGGTGACAAGCCCGTTTCTTTAACCACTGGACCACAAAAACCTGCTTTAATACTGTATCTAGTCAGTGTATATACTAAGCTGGGGAAAGGAAAAGCGTTCCACTGTTTTTTCGGGCCGGGTCGGATCCGGGTCTAATAACAAGAATTTTACATCGGGTTGGGTCGGCTCAGGTAAATGATTGTCAGTTCGTGGTGGGGTTGATTAATTTGGACCTGTGAAGACCTCTACCTACTGTAGTGTACAATACACTTCTCTACTAATCCAAGGATATTAGTTTAACTTTGCATAAGTTGTTTCTAGATTGCAAATCACTTCAGTTTAAAGGCTTTGCATTGTAAAAACATATTTTCATATACCATTCTTTTTACTGTCTTAATGAAATAAGCCATAATCAGTGCCTGTTCAGTATTATACAGTAGTTTGGCTTGTGTTGAGACGGCCAGATCTTCCGCAGAGGTAATGGTAGTGGCTTCCTATCCCATTAGCTACTCCCCTTCCTGGAATGTATGCTGTTGAAGTCAAAGGGCTGACTGGAGTCCCTTGTGGTGGTGGGTTGTGCTTTCGATAATTAAGCTCCATGCGCATTCCCAAGGTTTTTTTTAATTTTGTTTTTTTTAATTAAGGGCTGTGCTGAAATGCTGTTGTACTATATGTTGCCTTTAAAATCCTCCAGGTGAAAATAAAAGTATTATTATTCATTATTATTGAATAAAAAATATTATTATTCATTGGTCTTCCCAGGGCTCTCTGCGTAAGGAGTTCCCCCAGACACTGGGTGGCAGTGACAGCTGTCACTTCTGTACGAAGCGTGTGTATGTGATGGAGCGGCTGAGCGCAGAAGGCAGGTTCTTCCACAGGGAGTGCTTCAGGTGTGACTCCTGCAACACTATCCTGCGCATGGGCATCTACGCCTTCGACACAGAGGAAGGTAACATGGGACACCAGAAAGGTTTTCTCTGTTTAAAAGAAACTGTCTGACTTTGTGTGAGGCACTGTCAACACTGAATTATTGGCAAACATTTTTTCTTTAGTTTTTTTTCTTTCTGGACTAACATGTATTTGTAATTATTTCTCTCTGTTTTGGTTGCTTTATTCTCTTGACTATTTTATGAAAGTATGCTGCTGATCATCCTTTAAATGGCTTATCATCTTAAAGAGTGTACGCTGCTTTGCATTATGCTATGATAATGTAACACTTCTCATTTTGTGTCTTTTACCAGGTAAATTTTACTGCAAGACACATTTTGCTCAATGCAAAACCAACAACAGGCACAGAAAGCAGAGAACTGAGTTACAAAAGGTACAAAAAAATCTATAAAAGTTTTTTTTTAAAAAACATGATTTGGTTGCTCAAAACTCTAAAAAGTAAGTGTTTAATTATACCAGCCAATCATATGTTAGGTAATATGTATTATATGTAAATATATCATATCCCATGTGATTCCAGTGAGTTAAAGATTTTTAAAAGTACTGTACATCAACAGCTTAGTTTTCCGAATCTGCTTTAAGGTTACACACACAGTACTTGTATGTTGGTTTACTAATCACGATGTTTCTTTGCTAAGAGGCTAAATGGCCACAACTTATTAGATTGTCATTTCAGTGTTCTCAGATATTGACTGCAGACTGTTCAATGTTATCAGAGATTGACTGCAGACTGTATTTTTAGGAGGACACAGGGCTGTCAAAGCAGGAGGAGGCTTGGTCTTCCCCAGACTCGGCAAATGCCTACTCTGCTGCCATCACCTTGGAGGACAGCCCCCCAGGTACCATGACTTCCTTCCTTAGGAAAACCATAAGCTGGCCGATGCGTGTGACGCGGGATCTGTTTGATATCCCCAGGCGCCTGTCTTGCTGGATGCATGGTGTGATGCACGCCACTGGCCTCCATTTAAGGGACAATGCCGACGACTATGCCTATTTGTATGAGCTCTTGAGTCTCGGTGTGCCATTACTGTGCATGCTTCAAGAGGTCCTTGTGCACATGTACCAAGAAGCAGCTCCCCCCACACTTGAATACATGCTTGAATGGGCGGAGAACTACTTAGGAGTAAAACTTATTTGAAGATCCATTTCAGATATGGTCCTCCAGGTACCAGATGTGCATTTCAGTTTAGCGGTTACCGAATGGGAAAGTATATACTTGGCTAAGGCAAAGAAAGATTGCCTGACCTATTTTTTTTTTAAGGCTTTGTACAGGTTACTACTTGGTATTAAAATCTCATTAATACTGTGCCAGCAAGTAAGGTAGATATACTGAAAGCACTTTAACCTGGAACTCTCAAGCCCTGTAACTTCAACTGGGCTGTAGAAGAGTCGAAGGATGAATAGTGATCTGATTCCGTCAGAGGGTTTACTGAAATGTGCACAACCTGTTAATATACATGCAGCAGCTATGCATTTTGCAAAGTGCAATGGAATTGCCAAAAACAATTTTTACAAGCCATTTTTTTAAGTATTGTTTTGAGTTTACATTTTTATACTGGTCATTTTGTTGCCAAGAAATATGAAACTAAATTTAAAAGTCACGGTTGGCTGAAACTTATGTTTTTTATGACAGTGTGTTTGTGTTTCTTATAAACTGTATGCACAGCGCTTTGCTTTTGAATATATGCATTTTGATTTTTTGAATGTCTTTTAATTACTGTTGTAACCATTGACAGCCAACAACAAGTTTACACATTTTACTGTTAAAACTCTAACCTTTGTCAACACCAGCTTCTATATAAAGAGCATCTTCAGATTCAATGTGCAACCACATGTCACTGGGAGACGCACAGTACTTGGAGCTGTATGCCATGCATAAAATTTTGTGTTTATGGGTGTGAAATAATGCTAAACATTATAGGTTTCCACAATTCCATGCAAATCCATGACATCCATTTCCATTGCCATTCTACTTAGATCAACCCCCCTGTGCTTATTAAATACTAACCGAAAGAAATCAGGGTTTAATACAGGTTGTCATTTCATTATCCTGTATAAAATTAAATACTGTAATATACATGCAATATAAAGTAGCAACAATAAATATATTAACTTGGTGTTGCCAAAGGTTTATGCTTTAGATCTAAACCAGAATTTGTACACTGGAAGTTATTACATTTGAATACATTCATCATTTTAAGATAGATGTTTAGTTCAGGGATCATGACACTTTATTACCAGTTCAGTTTTACAAAGTCTGTTGATGTTTGATACCTACAGTGCAGTTGATGCTATGAGGAGATCATTGAGGTTTACAGCATTATCTAAACTTGATTGTGGTAGGAAACTGTGCTCCAACAATGAACCGTTCTCATTGAACAATCTAAACATTGTTCACAGGGACTAAAATGACAATCATAATCAAACAAGCAGCCTATGAGCTCTGCATTTCCTGCTAATGCTCCTTAGATAAAGATTTCTAATTGATAGTACCGTTACATTGGCTTTTGCTTGAGTGCAAATGAGAAGGTTCGTTATTTTTTCTTATCAGTTGGTCTTTTTTTAAAAAAATGGCAAACCTCCTCAGATTTTTTCTTCTGTTTTTTTTTGCTTTAACAAAACTAAAACTTTTTTCTTCTTATTTTCTTTCCCCAACCTCTCTCTCTTTCTTCAACTTGCTTGTAGTCCGTTTGAACTTTCCAGTGATGCATCCAGTTGTAGGCTGAAGCATTGCAGCTGGAAGGTGAATGGCCTGCGTTGTGTTTCGTGGCTTGTTATAACACATTAACCTTGTCGAAAATAAACTGCATGGGTCTTGCACATTGAAGCATGTCAACATTGTTGGCATAAACCATTCTAACCTAGCAATGCACTGACTGTAAGAGAGCTTAAATCAAGTAGTTGTTTCTTACCCCTTAAACTTTAATATTCCAAAACAGACATCTGATCAAACACTGTATGTTGTTATTATTGACGCGCAATTCAAAAAGAAAGCAAGGGACTTGAAACTGCTACATAGGAATCCCTTCAATGCTTTACTGCAGTGTGTTTGATGGGGTTTATTTTACTAACAGAAATGCCGTAGCATTTTTTTTATATACATTTTTTAGCTTAACAAACATAAAAACTGCATGTTTTATTTAGGCTGCGCTTGCAAATGTGTGCCTCGTTTATTTAAATAGCCAGCTCTTTCTCTCTCTCTCTATATATCCTATATATATATATATATATTCCTATTTTATCTTCTGTTGCAGCACCCGCTTACCTTTCAGAAAGCCAACCAAGAAATTGGTCTTGTTCTTCCTAAATATTGGGGTTGTTGTTGTTTATTCAGATGGTCTTCATTTTGCAAATTAAAGAACATTTTTGTAAATTAAAATGTGCATCTATAAAATCACCTGCAGTCCTGTATTTTGCACACAGTAAAAACATGTTTAGCTTTATTTATAATATTTAAGGCTGTAAGTAAAAAAAAATAAATGGATTGTATGCTTCATAAACTTACTTGCTTCCTCTGTTTTTTTACTGCCCTTGTTTTTTTATTGCTAATAAACAGGAACATGTGCAGCATTTTATTATATCCAATTACTAAAAAGTTCAAACTGTAATGGCTAGAAATATTAAAATTATTACAGTAAGCTTTTTAGTGGGATTACTTGTAGCAGTTGGAGGTTTTTAATGACCCCTTCAAACTCTGTTATAGCTGAAATTAAACACAGGTTATTCAAATGTGTCTCCAAAAAATGTTCCTTCTTAGAGAAAATGCCTATTGCTGATATTTTCATCCTGGACTTGCAAAATAACAACCTTACTAAAGCTGGAAACAGCTCTGCTAACCATAAACAAATCCTTTTAAAATAAGAATGATAAATAATTATGTATTAAACAGGTGCTGTAACATTTATTAAACACCTAATAAATTGTAAATAATAATAATAATAATAATAATAATAATAATAATAATAATAATAATAATAATAATAATTGTACACTTGGTAATAGTAACATGAAAAGTACAGATTGTACCGGTCAAAAGCTTAACACTAGAACCACCATGCGGGTCAGTTTGACCATTTTACATTTAAAATGTTAATTACTCTTCCGTTGTAAGTCGTATGTGTGTGTCCGTTTTTGACTTTTCCTAAATATATGAATTAAATATCCTGATGGCGTTTGATAGTCAGAATCGCAAAAATGATAAAGTTATAAACAGTTTTACCTGGAACCGCCACGTGGGTCAATGTGACCCATGCATTAAGTCTTTTTTTAATATAACGTAAGATATTCTATTATTTTTGTAAATGCAGTAAACAAGACACGCTTCCTCCTCCTAGCACACGTGTTTTTATTTTTTTTATTTCAAGCCTTTGTTTGTAGACTGACTACGAGACAGAGATTGCTATGATTGTGGATTTGTCAAGATGTCAACTCAGTGAAAGCCTAGTTGCTTATTTTTCCTGTACCTGGGAGACAACAATCCTTTGTTTTGCTCCACAAATAGAACTGGGAATATATCAGAAGGAAATATTTAAATCTTGAAAGTAGTCATTTTGATTGGAATATGGCAAGCTGCACTCAGATGCATACAGCAAACTGAAATGACAGGTAGTATAACAACATTATTATTATTATTATTATTATTATTATTATTATTATTATTATTATTATTATTATTATTATTATTTATTTCTTAGCAGACGCCCTTATCCAGGGCGACTTACAATCGTAAACAAAAATACATTTCAAGAATCACAGTACAAGTAATAATACAATTAAGAGCAAGATAAATACATGTGCCTAACTTATGTGCCTAATATGAAACTTATTTTATATATTCTTTTTAATATTATTTTTAGAAAAAAAAACATTTTGGTTTTACAGGTTTGTATGTACCAGTTTACACGTGTTTACACAATAGTGTTCAATGGAACTGCGCCTGTGTTTACAACACAGCTCCTGGATGCAGGCACAGCCAGCTGGCAGACGCGTACGCTCCTCCATAGAGTACAATGCAGCCGTCATACTGGAAGTAGTGTTATATTTTCTTTTTATGTAGTATTAGAAACAATGGTTTCGGTTTTATAGTTTTGTGTGTACATGTACACGTTTACACCTGTACACAGGTATATATACATACCCGTTTCTTTTGAAATGTGTATTTTATTATATTTTTTCACTGTTTGTAGTCATGCTGTATATGCGCTCATTTTCAAAATAAAGCCTTTTATGTTTAATTTTCCATTTAAATACTGTGTCTCTGCGATGCAAATGTTAGATATGATGTTCATGAATAAAACTTTTCACTTGTATCTGATAGTCTGTCTTAAATTTTCTTAACAAAGCAGTTTTAAAATGTATGGGTCAAAGTGACCCACATGGCAGCAGTGTGGAGTAGTGGTTAGGGCTCTGGACTCTTGACCAGAGGGTCGTGGGATCAATCCCAGATGGGGGACACTGCTGTTGTACCCCTGAGCAAGGTACTTTACCTAGATTGCTCCAGTAAAAACCCAACTGTATAAATGGGTAACTGTATGTAAAAAATAATGTGATATCTTGTAACAATTGTAAGTCGCCCTGGATAAGGGCGTCTGCTAAGAAATAAATAATAATAATAATAATAATAATAATAAATGGCGGTTCTAGTGTTAAAAGACATCAGAGTTTTCTTAAACAATGTGTTTATAGCGTGTGTTTAAATAAAGTGATTTATTGTGTTGCGTTACATTGTTCATGGTTGTCGTCATTCTTTTAAATCAATCCTCACATAAATCGTGTGTTGTAATGTTATTATTAACTCAAATTACAAAAAAACCCAAAACATCTCTGCACAATTTCTCTTAATTAAAGCAGCTGTATCATTGACTGCTTTATCCAAACCTGTCTTTGCCTTCAATGGCATTATAATGGCTTTGATATTTACTTGAAACTTAACCAAGACAAATACATTGCAAGAAGAAAGTTTAATCTGAATTATTCAGAATAAATATGAACAAGATTAGAGACAGCTGTGATTCTAAGTAGAGGCAGGATCGCGATGCCAAGATTATACACAGTACATTTTATTTAAACTTTCCACATTACCCACACATTTCGTTTAAAACATTGATTAACTGATAAAAAAAAATGGGCAAGGAGAAGAAGCCGTTCAGAGTGTTAATTGAGCAGATAGTTCATTGAGGTACCTCACTGGCTATTATATTACCTTTAAGCAGGTTTCGTGAAGGTCTGCTAGATGCTTTCCATCACTGATAGGACCTGCAGGTTGACATGCTGTATCCCTCAGTGTCAGGAACATTAATGGGATTCTTGTGGGATGAGGTCATTATCTTGAGATTAACTTTCCACAGAAACTCTGTGCTGTAATCAGAATGGGTGCGCCAGAGATACAGCCTTCAAAATGACAAGGCCAGAAGCGTCATTTGCAATTTGGCTTATCACTGCCTTTTAAGGCTTGTGTTTGCAATACAGATTACAAATCTTGTTGCCATGTGAACACTGTTCTGCCGTATACCAGGGAAGGAAGAAATTGGTTTCTGAGTGAAATTGGTTTATTCACCAGCATAGTTCTGTAATGACACCTGTATCATGTTCAGCTTGGTCAGAGACGCTAACCTGGTTAAAATGAATTTGCACTGTAGAGATACACACTTAATAACTGCATTAACGTACTATAGATTTATTTTCTAAAATCACCCTGATGTTCATGGGTGTATTTTGCAGATGCTGCACCGCAAAATCATGAATTCTTTACAGATACAGTATTTCGAATGATTAGTGCTGGCTATTCATCCAAAGCCTGGGCGATTCTACATCTGTTCTTATTGTATTCATACTTTAATTCAAGCTGATCAATAAAAAGGCTGATCAATAAAAAGAACACAGTCCATCTTCGTGACCCATGTTGTTTTCACTTTTCACAGAGGAAGGGAAGCGTTTCCAATTGAAGGCTTTACAGATATTAACACAAGAATTTCACATTTGTATAATCACAAATTGATCTTATTCCTGATTTAAATAGTGTTATTGAACAAAAAAATATAAAGCAGAACTCCTCAACCAATGTTTGCATGTGTCTGGTCAACAATATAAAGCATGTGTCTGGCCATTCGGTGAACAACACAGAACTTCACCTGCCTTCCAGCTGTTCTGCCTATTTACTGAACTGTACCAGAGTACCAGTGACCTGTGTTTATTCTTGTTCCTGTTTTGCTCACCACACCTTCCTGAATTCCACGGAACTGTAGCTGCATTCCTTTTTCACTATCTCATACATCTGAAAAAAAAAACAAGCCTGCAGCTATCAAAGTATATACTGCAACTGGGTGCAACACTGCCTTATGTAAGTAATTGAAACGAATTTTGTAACTAGATGACCTAAACTTCTTTCTTTCTTTCTTTCTTTCTTTCTTTCTTTCTTTCTTTGCTTTTTAAATCAATGTTATGTGTGTCTGTTTTCATGGGGAGCTGGTATCAGTGCAAAGCAGTATCAATTCAAGGTAACCAGAGTCAAGTTTAACTTAAGGAAACTTCAGCTTCAATTGATGCAAATGGACCATTATTGGAATTGGTGCAGGTCAGGAGCTGTGTGGAGTAACTGGGAATTTGTGAGAGCAGCATGGTAGTAGGGAATAGCCACGATATACAGAATATTCAAAGACAGAGAAGGTACTCAAAAGAGGGGCCTGCACAAACCCTTTAAATTTCTTTTGCTGACTCTAATTGGCTCATTGCCTTTTTTTTATTGGTTCTGATTGGCTCATTGCTCCATCACTCTAGAACACATACTAGTATCTGAGATATACAAAAGAAATGCATTTTCCAAAAATAGGAAATACTGAACTGTGCCTATAAGAATGAAAAGAGCACTGCCTGGTATTCACCTTTTTTTCTTGATGGTCAGTGCAGGTACCAGAAGAAACTGATTGTGTTGGCTGCAAGTCTGTATTTATAATGGTGAAAAAAACAATAATTTCATCTACTTTTTTTTTTAATAAGCTGGGTCCCTTATCTTTTTTAATGTGCATGGTGCATTATATTGTAAACCATATAGAAAATAGAGGGCTTTTAACATTTTTAAGAACGGAGACAAAAAAAACAATGTTTCCCTTGGGCCTTTGTTGCTCTCCTTTTATTTGCTTGGGTTGCTATTGAACCAGGCAGATTATGATCCACAAAACGAGGCAGAGCTCTGTGTAACGTCTGTATCATGTTTGAATTGGCTTTAGAACGGACTATAATGTTTACATGAACTTGCTAACAATTCATGTCATTGACATCTCTGCTGCCTCCTTTTTCATGCAGTCTGTAGGTTCCAAAGCGTTCCAGGGCATGATGGGAAAAACAGTGTGGCTTCAGTGGAGGAAACAGGTTTTGTTATTCTTGGTCCAAAGGTCACATGCAGTATCAAAAGCTGGACAAAGGGTGATTTCTATTTCATCGGAGTAGACATTACATCACCTACTGTACTTCCAATTAGATGCGTGGGAAATGACCACTTTATCATTAAAGCATGTGTATGCAGTCATATACATTTCCTGTTATGAGTGTTCTGCAACAAATAATGCAGAGCAATTACTTGCCAGTAAGAAATATTCTGCCAATATCTGAAGCATGGCTTTCCAAGCGTATTCGACACTTGGATTGCCCCAAAACATGCTTTAACAATAAATCAATCATCGTCACATGGGGATAGCCCATAACAAAGACTTGTGCCAAGCAAAGCAAGTTTAATTTGTATATTTGGGGATTGGGATAGAACGAGGTATAAACTCCTGACTAAAGTTTCTAAAGCACAACCTGAATTGCTCCAATATGGAATTAGGCAATCGAGTTGATTAAAGCAGGTATCAGCAGTGAACAGTTGTTAAGTAAGAAATCTTGACAAGTGCCCAGGTAATGAGCCTCCCATTTGAGTAACAATCTGGTCGTCTTCACGTGGAATGACATATAGAATGACTCCTTCATCTAAACTCTTGCAACATAGCGTGGAGATGAAATCATCTTAATCTAGTAATACAGTATTTTGAGTTGACCTAATGCTGATACGGTATGTACCTAGTAATAGCATGTTTGATAAAGCATTAAAATTATTGCAGGAAGTAGATCTCTTAGAATGATCTGCATCATAAATTGACTGCTACCGCCTAGACATTGGAACATTAACAGATTTTTTTTGTTACCAATCAATTTGTAAAATACACCCACAGCTGTATACAGTAATAAACATTGCCTTTGTTTGATAACTGCATGAAATAATGAACCTCTGTGGCCAAGGCTCCAACTGAACAAGGTCAGCTACTAAATGCATGAAAATGAAGGTCTTATTGTGATTGTAAACCAACTGGCCATTTTGCCACAGTTGTGGATAGTATCACATCTTTGAGTGGCAGGTTACTTATATTGAGGTAAGCAGGTAAAGTCCTTTAAAAACAGGTCACTGTTATTTTTGAGTAGTATTTTGACGGTTGGAATTTTTTTTCTGGGATCTGACTTGAAAATACACAGAGGATTCACTCAGGTAACCCAGCATGGTAAGAGTCTCACAAAATGGGAAAACAAGAGAATGACAAAACACAGCCCAGAAGCTTTTTTTAGGTAAGGTAAGGTATTTATAATTCAAAAACCGTGCATGTACAACACAAAGAAGGTTAAACTTAGTAATACATCATTAAGAACATGCAACTTGTGTCTTAATGTTAAGATTAAAACAAGCCTTTGCAGCTAGTTCAATCTAGCAATTTGCTCTGCACTGACCAGTAAGAAAAAAGCTGGTAGGTGAATGCCAGATTCTGTGCTCCTCTAATTCTTAACCATGTACTTTAGCTTTTTACTCCCTTTCTACACCATGATGACCCTTCAAGGTATTGTCTTTTGTATTTACCAGCATTTGCTTTAGCCTCCAGATGTTAGATATTCTTCTGTTTCCAGGTGGCTATTTCAAATGCCTGGGAGACCCAACTAGATCAAAAAAGTCCCATACTCCAGAGAACAGGGTGCATGGAGGTGAATATCTTTCATTCTCCTCAGCCCAGACCTCCGTGAGAGCAATCCCTGAAGAAGACATGACAGATCATAACCTTCTGGCAGTGCACGTCCTGGTAACCAGTGATGCCAATGAGTAAGTATAAAGAACCAGGTACCTATTCGATTCCACATTAGTTACTGTGTGCCTGTATTCATGAACACAGCTCACCATGACAATGTTGATAAAGACTTCTCACCCAGGGATATACCTACCTGAAGAAGTAATGAGCCATTTTAAATTTTGTATGACAGATGGAAATGGAGACAGCTGTGTTTCTAAGCAGAGGTAGGGTCACCGTGCCAGGATTATACACAGTACATGTTATACATAGTACATTCCACACTTTTTCACTTAAAATATTGGTTTACTGATAAAAATTTTAGCAAGGAGAAGAAGCCATTCAAACTGTTAATAGAGCAGATGGCTAGCTCTGCTGTGTAACCTGACTAACTCCTCCTTGTGCTCCGTCTTTCGGGTGAGACGTTGTTGTAAGTGACTCTGCAGCTCTTTAAGTCGTCTTGGATAAATGCGTCTGCTAAATAAACAAATAATAATAATAATACATAAATAATAAAAAAAAAAAAACCTTTTTTAATTGATGTACCTCGCTGGCCCCTCCCTCTGACCTTTGACTATGATATTACCTTTGAGCAGGTCTCGTGAAGGTCTGCTAGACTCTTTCCATCACTGATAAGACTTGCAAGTTGACATGCTGTATCCCTCAGTGTCAGGAACATTAATGGGATTCTTGTGGGATGAGGTCATCATCTTGAGATGAACTTTGCACAGAAACTCTGTGCTGTAATCAGAATGGGTGCGCCAGAGATACAGCCTTCAAAATGACAAGGCCAGAAGTGTCATTTGCAATTTGGCTTATCACTGCCTTTTAAAGAGTAAGAGTAAGTAGAGGGGTTCTGAAAATATAGCGTTACACGTTCCCAGGGGTTGGTAACATCCTGACAACTTTTAACACTTATAACTTTAAAGTCTGGGGTTTGAGATCTGTCCTCTAAATCACTGCAGAAAGCGATTATATATATATATATATATATATATATATATATAAAAAAAAGTGCTCTGGCTTTTCTGTTCCATACCACATAATGGATCGTTATTGCTGTGTTACCTGTTTGACAACATGGGCAATAATCCTTACACTATCAGTGCACTAGAGCAGACATTTTGAAAAGAGCTTTGAAACAGACTTTAAAGTTATAAGTGTAAAGTATGTTATTTAAACAGTTGTCATCTTGTTGGCATGTGAACACTTTGGCAGTATACCAGGAAAGGAATATATGGATATCTGAGTTTTTATAGTACTAGAGTTATAGGGGTTTTATATCATATTTTTATGATATTAACTTTTAGATTATATCATCACATCTACTTTTTTGTTTATTTTTTCCTTATATTTAAAAAAAACAACAAAAAAAACCAAAAAGGTTTTTAAACAGCGTCACTGTTCCTTCTTGGCCTGTCGTTTCATTGTGAGGAATCACCTCTTGTTTTTTTAGTTTAGTTCCAATGCTTTGGCAGATGTTTCCTTGCAACCATTGCATAGTCAACTGAAGGTCTGAACACGTATTTGTGAGACTAGATGTCCATGTAGTACAAATGAGATGTATTGTACCTTCTGTAGAAAGAGAGCATATTCTTTACGAAGAATTTCTGCAAAATAATCTTTCAGAACCAGGAGCCGACACATAGATCAAATGCTATGTTGAGTGCACTTACGAAGTCATATTATTTGACATGAAAAATGGAATCCCACCCACTTACAGCAGTTGTGCTATAGGCGCAAGATGGAAGCCATTTCATCATGAGGTTCAGCAGGTGCCAGTAGCTGTTGGGGCAGCAGGGTTCTTATTCATCAATAGCAGAAGGTAACATTTGATCTACAAGTGCTGTTTAGCTTCTGAGGGACGGGAATGGGAGAGTAAACATAATTTACATTTCAGTATGCGCTCTTCACCCGCTAAATACAACTCAAGAATCTCAAGGTGCTTTAAAATACAATGGCTCTTCAGTGTGCGACCTGAAATGTTTCCTGACTTCACTTGCTGTCTGAAAAGTTTTACCTTGAAAATTTGAGTAATTTTACAATTACAATTTAAGAAATGTGCAATGGCTTCCTCTAAAACCTTTATCGGGGGAGTTTTTTTTGTGTAGTGTATTGATGGCAAAGAACCAAAGCCTCAAAAGAAACCCTGGGTGAAAATACCTGGCTTCTGACTCACTGTAAAACACACTTGGCATGGCCTTCTTTTACCATCACAGCTGATAAATGAATTGAAAGCCTGTCCTAATCTAGAACCATGTCTAATTAATTGAGATAAACATTCACATCTCTGTTTGTTGTATATTTGATGTTTTTTTTTTAAAGCAGTAGATACATATGGCCAATTAATTGGATCCAAGATTAATCTGAATTGGTTGTCCTGTGGAAAAAATATAATATAATATTTCACAGTATAGCGCAAATACATCCTAGCAGCGTGTCTGTGCTAGAACTGTACTCTTAGGAGGAAAGCGACTTTTCAAACTTGTCACTAAACCCCAGATCATTATTATTTGTTTATCTAGCCGACACCTTTATCCAAGGCGACTTATAGAGACTAGGGTGTGTGAACTATGCATCAGCTGCAGAGTCACTTACAACAACGTCTCACCCGAAAGACGGAGCACAAGGAGGTTAAGTGACTTACTCAAGGTCACACAGTGAGTCAGTGATTTGAACCAGGGATCTCCTGGTCACAAGCCCTTTTCTTTGACCACAGGATCACACATCATGTTGGATCCATGACATTTCATTCATTGCTATGCTATATTTAGAAATGGGTTTCATATGTCACACTGGTTTCATATTATTCATGTGTGGTTTTCACATAATTCAGATTGGACTTTACATTTCACAGTAAAATAAACAAATGTGAAGAGGGAAGTAATTTCATACATACAGCTCTGGCCAAAGGTTTAGCATCACCCTATAGAATTAACTCATTTTGCTTCATAAAGTCGAATGAAACCTGATGAATAATGTTACGCTAACATACTGAATTACATACCGCTTTGTAGTTTTCCATATACTTAACGAAAAACTTGAACAATTTGACATTTCGAAACCTAACATGAAATACTGTACTACTATTGTAGCTTCCTGTAGACTTTTGCTTACGATTTTGTAGTTTCTTTGATTACATGATGTTAAATAAAAGATCTAAATTATGTTCCTATCGTTTTTTTTATTATTATGTGTTATTATGTGTTTATTATGCATGTGTTGTAGCTGTTGCTTTTTTGTTGTTGTTTTTTGGCCATCTTTACTGTACTATACATTGGAGATGTATTATTTATTTCATGTTCATACAAAATGATTTCTGCTTCCTTCAAAGTCAGTGTTCAGACACCGAATCTGACCCCTGTAGCAGCTCCTTGAATAGCGCTGGAGCAGAGATCCCAGATTTCAACTCCTTTACACCCAAGCCAGTCACAGATAGTTCAGAAGGACACTTCAGAAGACAGGACTGTGACCTGAGAGAGGAAAACTCCAAACCTGATGATGGTAGGTCAACCTTCCATATTTTTTCAATAATAATTATTTGTTTAATTATCAGACACCTTTATCCAAGGTGACTTACAGAGACTAGGGTGTGTAAACTATGCATCACTGCAGAGTCACTTACAACGTCTCACCCAAAAGTCGGAGCACAAGGAGGTTAAGTAACTTGCTCGGGGTCACACAGTGAGTCAGTGAGTGAGCCGGGATTTGAACCAGGGAGTTTCTGATCCAAGCCCTTTTCTTTAACCACCAGACCACACAGCCTCTTATGACACAGAGAGAGAAACAAACTTGAGCTTTATAACAGAGTGCAGCACATACTTCGAGAGAGCACAGCAGCTGGCTTAACCACGTATCCACTGTTATACTTTACATCCAGTTGTAGTATTTTAGTACATGACTCATTTCACTTTTTAGTTGTTTCTATTTAAACGATCCTGTCCACCAATCACACTACATTGTCCTTAGTTTAGCCACCGGTTCAATCTTTTTAATCAGAAATCAAGACACTATTATTTACTGTACATAAGATATTTAGCATAATTCTAGTAAGCCATGGCATTCCGTTAGTTAAAATACAAGATCTTCAGGTCAAATGAGCAAAATATTTGCATGCATGGGTATGAGACCTGAACCTTATTTATTCAGGTGGCAAACCTAATTAGTAAAAAACCATCAAACCCCATAACAATTCAGGAACAGTCTGCTTCAGTTGACACAAAGCATAGTATCAGGGATCATTCCTAAAAACCAAACACACGAAGTGGAGCATGGATTTGGTTAAACAGTCCTTGCACCTGATGCATCCTCTCTAATCAGTCTTGCCTGTTGAATCCTGCCCTGCAGAGAAACCCTGCTTGGGGAAGGTGATGAGGATCGTGTTTGTGTTGTGACTTTCTTTCTTTAGAGACCATTATTGCATTTACACAGAACACTCAAAGGAATACTGTTGCTGCATACTAGTAGCAATAGTAGTTCCCCATCATTTATAAAAGGATTTGAGGTCAGCATAAGTATGTAAATCTAGTTTTTATAAGTTCATCTACAGTATGTACAGCAATGAAGCAAACATGTAGGGCAATATTCATAATGCAAATATATGTGTGCGATTTGTCTAAAATACCATACTGCAAAATGAATAAAGGACAGACAATAATACAAATTAAAAAACTAGCTACAGAGCTCAGGTCTGATCTGGTATTATGCAATGCAATAGTGACATTATATCTGATAATTTTACATATCATCAGCACCATTGAATACTGTACATGATCGCCAAGGCCACCATACTGAAAATAACGGTATTGACGAAGGCATTAGAGGAAACAGTGTTAACTTCGATTTACCTCATATAACTGAGTTGTAATGTAAGTGTTCAGTTGTAATCAGGTTTATAAAGGCTTTTCATTCTGATGGGCTGAATTTAATATAAACCTGCTTCACTGCGCTTATAAGCAAAACAAGTGCACTGGTAACCAAAAATGTGATCTGTTGCATAGTAATGAAGTAGGACTGGAGATGTTTATTACCCATTTCATCACACTGGGCTGCCTAAATAGATACTGCAAGTGCCACATTTTAAAATACATACACGTTTTGAATTGGTATTACTAATGATTCCCCAGATGTTTTTAATGTACTTAAAATGTAAATGATTGGGTGCCGATTAAACAAAAATATGTTGTAAATGTGTGCAGCTGAATGCATTTGGTCATGTATACAAACTACCTGAATGATTAATCCTGCTATGCCCCCTTATGGAAGGAAGCTAAGGGCCAAATTAGTTGACACTCACCTTTTCAATTGGATTAGGAAAGGATACGTAAGTGTTCTGCAATAAAAAAAATTAACAAACATGCATGGTTGAATGTAAAATAAGAACAGTTCATGCGTTTCAAGGTTTCTAAATACAAAGCTTCATTGGGGTAGATTTCCAAAGCTTTCCCCCCAGTCTTCAATTACGCAACCTTTTTTTAAAGGAGAAAAAACACGAAAACCCTGCTGGTGTTTCAAAACTAGAACAAAGCAACTAAGTAGTATGATTCAAGGGTAAAGCACTCTTAATCTTATGTGGAGTTAATTAAAGACTGGAGTAAATGCTTTGAAAATCTGCTCCATTGTTATTTTTAATTATTATTTTTGGCACAATCCTTTTGAATATTTTAAGAGTTTTTTTTTTTTTTTACAAGAAAATAAGATTTTTAACCAAAGGCTTGTATTTTAATAAATCTGACTGTGCTGATAAATATTTTCCAGCTATCAGTTGATTAAAGAGTTATTTATTGTGTTGCTATTCTTCACAATTCTTGTCCTATTTTAATTCATTGCTTGCTTACTAATTTTAATAATTGATATACATATTTTGGCCAGCCATGCAGCTCTCCAGTAAGTTGCAATCATCCCAGCCATCACCATTTGACAGGCATAATAGATGGAGAAGAAAAATTCAGACAAGTAAGTATTCTTATTCTCTGGCCCTTGTCACATTCTGGGATAGGTGTTATGGTACATCAGCAGTGTTAATTCCTGTATTATCATTGTATTATTAATATTAGACTAGGGAAATAAATACCCAGCTGGACAAATGTTTTCACTGTGTCACCAACATTGCATGGACTAAAAAACAAAACACAAGTCCGCAGCCACTATGAACACACCAGGCAAAATGTTTATTAAATCTAAACTGCTTTAACACTGTACAAAATCGATTTCGAGAACCATACTCAAAAACGTTTCAATGAATCCAGCTTAAAGCGCCCACACTAAATGACTGTTTCATGTTTAGTCGGGCTTAATGCGTACTGTACAAACACTATTTCTAGCCCTGTTGGTCAATTTAATGTTAATAAACATTCACCCACTAGAGGGTGCTGCTGCTCTCTGGTACACTACAGTCTTCAGAAGCAGACGTTTTTTTTTTTGGCAGTTATGACCCGATTTGACTATAATCTGTGCATTCCATAGGCGTAATCAAGAGACATCAGACTCATTTGAATCTATGTGGTCCCCCATGAGCGACACATGGGGTCCGTAGGTGATAATCAACGCAATGAATGGGATTGAGTAAAACACATTTCTATAATTATTTTGCCACAAAAATATAATTGAATAGTGCAGGGTGCAGCCTGTCTAGCTGTGAACACCATTCATTGTGTTGATGATCATATACAGACCCCATGTGTGGCTCATGGGGGGCCACATATTCAGTCTCATGTGTATAGCGATCAGTAAAGCCTGGTGAAATAATGCTGGGTTTTGTTTTTTCTTTCTTTTTTTTTTTATTTGCATTTTTCAAACAGCATACATTATATAAAATGTATGGCATTTATTTTGAACTAATTTACCCAAACATGTTTGTGTAGCTAGTGTATATGCTGTTCGTTAATTTTAGTTAAAAAAAAAAGTTTTAAATAAATTCATATGATCATTAGATTTCAAATCTGAATTGAATGATGTGGATGTGCGTTTTACAGATAGTTTTTTTACAGTTTCTTTTTTCTTAAATCAAGCTCTGCCTTTAATCATGTATAAGAGATCTTACCAACACTCTGGGGGTGACACCCACAGCGTTCCAGAGGAACTCTCGAGATCTCAGGTAGGACACCAGTTCTGCAATTTGAAAGTACAGAATAATACGCAGTTTATAATGTGGATCATTCTCATGCAAGACACAGATGTGACTTAAATAAAATAGAAATTGTAATTTCAAAGAGGACACCTTAGCTTTACCATATGTAAGATTGCAAGCATATGTGTTAGTATAAGCTTTTTAATGTTATAAGTCTTATGTTTACTACATGTTGTTTGTTGGTATTCATTATGTTGACACTTGACCCAATCACTGGTGTGACATGCCTTGAACATGCCTTAAACATGCCTTGAATGGAAAATTAATTCATATATTTTTATTCTCATATTTATATACAGAAGCTCTCTGAACAAAGTTCATCTGAGCATTTACAAAGGCATTCTGAATCGTGCAGCCCAATTGAGACAAGTACAGACAAGACTACACCATCACCCATTGCTGACAGGGAAACCTATACACCATTTACAGATACCAAAAAAGGAGGCGCTGAGAGTCTGTTTCCAAGTCCTTATTCTACAGACACAACCAGAATAAGTGTCACTTGCCACGATGAAGGAAAAAATGCAGATGTATATAAAGAAACGAAACAGCTGATAAGGAAAAGATTAACTCTGTCCCCTAAAGAGAAAGCTAAGTTACTTGACTGGGAACTGTCTGCCCCAGAGGACACAGCTAGGCAGAGAAATAAAGGAGATAATAGCAACTCCAGAGCTAGTGATCATGTTGGTTCTTCAACTAGTGCTGCCAAAGTGCCTTCAACTGTGGATTCCGGTCGTGTGGTAGAACTTCCAAAAGTGCCTTCTTCCAGCAATGATAATGACAGTGAAGACTCTCAATCCCCTCTACAATTTTTAGCCAATGCTTTTAGAAAATCTTTCAGAGGATCTAGCAGCACTTCTTCTTCGAACATCAGAAGGACTGAAAAGGCTGCGCCCAGGACTAGACCCCTCTCCGAAGGATCTTTCTTTGACTTTAGCGCTGTGTTTGGCAAACCAGTGGATGTGTTGACCAGCAATGAGCCACCTCAAGCCTCTTCACACCTACCGGCATCAGAAATAGCTGCGGCAGGACAGCCTGTCATCAAGGTAACTCCGTGCTCTGGTATCAGTACTGAAGGACCTTTGCAGGGTCCCTCAAGGAATACCAGGAGAGCCAGGGTTGAAGCCCATGATACAATGGAGGATGATATGCCAAGATTATTAGAAAAGGCTTCATTGATCGAGAAGCCAAGCAGCTCCTCCAGTGACGATGTATCATTTCTCTCGCGGAGAAAACCCGGTTTCTTTTCCTCCTTGAGAATAAAGAAGCCAGAACAGACAAAGAATGGTCAACAAGGTTCGGAAGACGTAAGTGGCAAGATTGATATCTGGAGGCTTCTTACCAGCTTTAGAAAGAAAGGGTCTGAGAAGGAAACAAAGGAAACTCCAATGAGTGCACTTCCTGCAGACTCATTATCAAATGCGACACCATCTTATGTTCTGTCTGCAGCAAAAAAGCCAGGTAAACCTACAGTATGTTTTCTGATTTGTTTTCTCCCCTATACAATGTTTTGGTACATTTGTGAATGATAAGTTACCTGATGGATCTACGTGTCAAGGTGGATTTCTTGATACTGTAAAATATTTTAAAAAAGACAGCTTTGGCTTGTCCTGATGGTGTATAGGTTGATCAAAGCAATGCTTTAGCTGACTGGCCCAATAGTTTCTGCTTGAAGAGACACGAGACTGACAAAAGGCTTTATAAAACACTTGCAATTCTTTTAAGCTTCTATGATTTGAGATGGATAGGGTCAGAGAAATCAATAAATACTGTGTAAAATATTCAACCTGCAACCTGTTACTAATGAATTGAAGCTTTATGCCATTAGCATTAAGCATGTCTGCTGCTTAGCACATAGTATTTATTGCACTCAATAAACCTAGCACTCCATAAGTGATAATGCTCTTGAGAATGGTAAAATTAGAAACATACTAAACGATTAGATACTAATACAATCAGTAACCTTTACCTGTTGAATTATTATTATTATTATTATTATTATTATTTATTTCTTAGCAGATGCCCTTATCCAGGGCGACTTACAATTGTTACAAGATATCACATTATTTTTTTACATACAATTAACCATTTATACAGTAGGGTTTTTACTGGAGCAATCTAGGTAAAGTACCTTGCTCAAGGGTACAGCAGCAGTGTCCCCGACCTGGGATTGAACCCACGACCCTCTGGTCAAGAGTCCAGAGCCCTAACCACTACTCTACACTGCTGTAAAAAAAAAACACCATGCTCTGAGCAATGAAGCTTTGCATTAAAACAGATGAGTCTTGAGCCAAATCTTGCTCACTGGGATCCAAATTATGGCTCTTTAGATTTAGAGGCAGAGTATCCAATGGTAGGTCTGTTAACAGGCTCAAAAGGAGCCTGTTGTCTTAGGTGAACAAAATGATAAAAATACACAAAACCAACTTGTTAAAAAAAAAATGTGTGCTACTATTTCGTGAGCGTTTTACTAAACCTATTTAAGGTTACAGTCTGCAATGTTTAACAACCCACTGGTTGTCGGCATGGCTGGTTTATGAATAAAATACAGTTTTCTATTCATGAAACTGTTCTAGAATGTGTTGCCTTCTTTTAAATCAGTCTAGAACAGTTGCACAGAATTTACATTTTATTTAATCATTAAAAAAAAAGCCCACCAAATAAATAGCTGACACGGCCCTGATTCCTGTAATCCTGTGAAACACAATGAGACTTACAGAAAGCTTATTCTGGTCACTTTTCAAGCAACTATTTCTGGCAACTGCTGGCGCAATTAGTTGATTGCAACATCTTTAAGACATTTTGACCCAAACTTAAAATTGTTTTGATGTTCTTCCATACCCCTTCACATGGAGAACAAGTGTGCTGCCTGAAAAGCTGCCAGAAAATGTTTCCTGAAAGTGTCCTCATGTTTGGTTGGTTACCGGTAAGTGCTGGTACTGATACAAAAAAAAAACAACATAATTTTACAAAGTATTCTTAATGGTATTTTGATTAGAACTGGTTGAGATCCAGACTGTTAGCAGATAATTGATGTGGTCACTATGTGCAGAAGGAGGATATTCAATCAAGACCAGCTTTTTAAGAAACTGATGCCAGTTTGCCCCACAGTATTATGGCAGGTTAACTTGTTTGGGGTATGTGCAGTATAATTCCCCCACACCTTTCAAGAGCAGCTGATTTACTGTAGAGATGAAAATAGCAATGTTATTTACTCAGCAAGGAATGCTTTTGGTTATCTTATATTTAAAAATGTAGACTTTGAAGATACACTTGTTGCACATAATATTCGGCTTGAAGTAAAGGTGGTTCGAGTTGTGGAAAGCTAACGAGTCAGTCATCTGAAAGACAATAGCACAAGAGATTTGTTTCCAATCCAGGAAACACGCTTATAAAGAGTTTGTGACACCTGTATTTGTTAGTTAAACAATGTGACGATGTCATGAGCTAGCTAATCTGAAGGAAACGTTTATTGTGATAGATGCTAATAAAATATTTATGTTGCATGACAGTGTGAGATATGAACTTGTTCCGCAAGTGCTTTTGCTTATTATTACACTTTTGTTTCCATGTTCTTTTTTTTGTTAATATATTACCAGACTTTCTGACGCCAGATATTTTACATTGAACAGATGTCATGATGCAAATTGGGTGCCAGATGCTATGAGCTACCTAAGGGTAATATGCCTAATAGCTGCCTCCAATATTGAATCCAATTATGAGGCAGTGCAAAACTCACTAAGTCATTTAAGCTGGCATGCAACCTTCAGCTACACAATTTAATAGAACAGATACCTGGTTTAAAACCATTTAGACCAGTGAAACCCACGTCATTATGTATTTTAGCAGCAGGTCGCTCTGGCTTTGTAAGTGACACTTTTCATGGCTGGATAGTCTCATCAAGCCTTACGTTTAGAGAATGACCTTTGCCTAATTAGCTTACTCAGATTGATTACTGGTTAACATGGGGACATTTTCTGATATCACAAAGGATGCAAGTGTTCTGGAATTAAATTAACATCTACTAGTGTTCCAATCAGAAGTAATGTTTTCTAAAGAAATACATATTTAGTTTAGTTCCATCTAAGTTTTATATACAAAACTCACACCTCATAATCACTAATGATTGGAAAGGAGGATTCAGTGAAACATAATTAGAAATATATTTCACACAATATTCCTAGAACCACAAGGGGAGAAAAAAAAAGAGATGTGACTTCCTGCAAGGCAGCATGTTGCATTGACAGAACCCAGGACAGGTGGCTATAGGGCTGTTTGCAAAAGCCTCTAGGCAGCCTATTAATGCTTCTTTTTAGTGTCAGCACAACCAAGTACAGGGCAGACTACCCAGTGACAGTTGCATTGCTTTCATTTAATTAGCTTAGCAATGTGCTTTAGGAATACTTAATTAATGAGTCCGTACTAAAAGCATGACTGGTCGAATAAGTATTCATTATGTCTCAGTCGATCTCTACTTCCATGTCTTTTTTTTTTTCTTACTATTTATTCCACCTTTAGAAGTTCATCTCTCTCAAAACACTGCAAAGAACCCACATTCAGATTCACAATAGCCTCAAGATGACGTTTCTGTTGCCTTCCATATTTTAGGCCCCAGTCAGCTGCCTGTGGGGAGCTTCATAAACCACCAGGACGACAGCTCCTCCAGTGAGGACCCTGAGGAGAAACCTACTTCAAAACTAAAGGTACCTGCTAGAAATCAAGACCAAGACCATTTACTATGTAAGACAACTGAGTCATCGGGTATGATCTGGATCAGCATGGGCCCTATTTATCAACACTTTTCTAGTGCTTAATCAACATTGTTGTTACATATGAACTAACACATGATTGTCCCCTTAATACTTTTATTCACATATAAATAAATCAACATAGAAAAGCTTTGTGTCTGATAATGCTGTCCCTGTGCAATTCAACTTCAAGCAAATTCGACTGTGAATTCAGAATTTACTATGTCATTTTACTACGCATGTCACAGAGAGATACATGCAACACCTTTTGTTACTACAGTATGGTTTTAGATTGAGTTATGGACAACCTTTTAAAGCCAGGGACCTCCTGAAGCTGCTCAGTTTTTACATGGCAGGCAGTGGGAGTTTGCTGCTGTGTGTGGTAGTTCAGACCAGCCTGTTCTGCGGATTTCAATAGCATTGTGTCTAATTATCTGTTCAGGCGACTACGAGCTTCAGACGAAAGAAGAAGCAGGAGAAGGTCGCCCAACACCAGGCACGACAAGAAGAGCTAAAAAGACTTCACAGGGCCCAGGTATGCCTGACAAACCTGCAGCGGAGATGAATTACAATGTGTATTAATCCATTAATCACGTTTTGTTCAGATATTTCTTGTGGGTGCTAAGAGGCTCAGTAGCCTTTCATGTCTGGATGCCAGGGTCACAGGTAAAATAAGTTAGGTGGTCTCTACAAAGCCCGACACACTTCAGCACAACTGAGAGTCAGTTTAAGCGAGGCCTTGTTCAGGCTTGAGGTGCACTCTGGAGCTGAGCGGACTGTACATTGAGTTTGTTTGGAACTCCTCGTAGTAAAGATCTCAATGCAAAGCTATGCCAGCTCTAACTGGATTGACAGTACTCTTAAAGGTAACCGCAGTGACTCTCTGTCATCAATGATGTTCCAGGTTATACAGAGGCAGCTGCAGGAGGTGGAGGAGCGGCAGAGAGCCTTGGAGGAGCAGGGTGTTAAACTGGAGAAGGCGCTGCGGGGAGAATCAGGTTAGTGACTCAGCTGAGACGACAAATCCATTTGTATTGTACTGGCTGGAAGGAGGAGAGGAGCGAGTGCCTTCAGAGTCAGATAACGAGTGTAGTGGGAGAGGGGAGGCATCTCTTTGCTATCCAGCTACACCTGCCACACGGCATCCTCTGCTATGTCAGTCTTGTATTTCTGAAATCACATTCTCTTTCCTCCTGGCTGATTGAAGCAGTGCCTTTTCATACCAGGTGGCTGTTTACCTCCAATTCTGTTCAGCCCGTCAGGTGTGCCTGACAGAAGTCATTTCACCTCAGAGATGAATGCCTGTCAATTAGACATGGCTTTGGAGGGAAATGTCTTAATCGGAGTGGAATCTTTGTACAACACACCTTGCCCCTGCAAGAAAGGCTCTCAATTGTGATGTGAGGGTGATTGCATTACTTTGGTCTGTGGCTGTAGCCAGAATGATGGATTAAGGTACAACTGAGAAATTACAGCTGTCTCTTTATAAAGAAATTGGTAATGCAGTTTACTGTTATGCTAGTGCCTTTGGCAACTTGTGTCTTGCTTTCAAGCTCTGACTGATTTTTATGGCGATAATCACAAAGGATGCATCTAATGTTGACAGGGCATTTCATAGCTCAGAATTTGCTTTCACCCACTGTATCTGGAGTGGCTTGTAATGTTACTTTAAGCATCCGAACTGTGAAATGTATAATATATACTCCATTTGAATTCAATATTAATTCATTAAAGAAATGATACTGCATTTGTATACATAGTAATAGTTCAATAGGTGAAGCAAAGGCAGACCTTTATACTGTGGAACAGGGTATAAGGCCATACAGTCATGGCTTACATTTGCCATTCCATTAGCACTAATATTCCTGTTATAAGGAGGAACACAAATAGCATGATCTTAATGGTGTAAAGGGGAGCTCTTTATTAAAGCATGTCATTGTGTGTAAATGCGAATACTGGTTGCTAATAATGAATTTATGTTCAAAATGCACAGTCATTGTAGTCCCTGAATATGCATGCAACGAATTGCTGGGTAATTCTTTATCAGGCTTTCAGTTTAAAATGCCTGTTTCTACCTGAGTCGCAGAACATTGAAAAGCAAGATTTTTTTCAGTTACTGGCCTGCACTTTGCATGACCTCCTATGGAGAGCTTGGACTAGCTGGGAGGCAAAAGAAGGAGAGAAATGCAATATAACTGTGATTAGTGTGGCAGTGATTTTTCTTTCAGAATTGACAGCGCCGCTGCTTGCACTACTTCAGATATTAAGCCCTAGGCATCATTAGGATTATCAAGCACCAAAAAGGATTACATTTATACAGTGCAATATGAATAAGCCACGTTTTATTCTTTTTAGAGTTCTGTGTTAATTTCACAGCTCTGAGTCACTGCAGTATACACAAGCGATGGGGAGCTTAGAATAGCATAGGCCTTTGGGCTAGAAGGTTGAGTTTCAAATTGAATTTCATTAAACGAATGCCAGAGTTTATTTTACTGAAATTAATTGAAAGCACCATTTGTCAGTTTTGAGATTGAAAGTAAATACATATTTAAAATGAACTAAATCAAATAGAGCATCAAAATACTTAATGGAGGAAAGTGTATTAGTCTTGCAATTACAATACAACAAGAGAAATCATGCAGTTCCTACGGAAAATCCATACATTCTAGAACTATTTATTTTATTTATTTTTTTTACTGTGCTTAAGATCTCATGTCCCTGTGAGGTCAGTAATGGTTTGGTATCTAATGTTATCCCAAACGTATTCATATATCCAGACAAATGCTTTTATCTTTTTAAATCAGTTTTATTTTTATCATTTCCAGCTCTTGGCTTAGTATGCAGTCATTTCTTTTCTGTTTGTTTATAGAGCACTGAAAATGTTCATAGCATTTGATGTATTTACTGTACTGTACAGGAAATCTTTTGAAAATTAAAGGGTTTAGTCTAAAAGAAGCAGCAATTTTTAACAGATTTGTTTGAATATTCTTTTCTTTTTTAATGATTACCTGTGGAATAAATGTTTTACATTATAACTGCTGCTTTGCAACACACTAATATTGTTTCAGACCATCAATTTTCCACGGTGCTGCTAAATGTGTAATGATGATGGAAGATGTAATGGTTTCCATTTTTTTACATAATGAAGGGCTGCTTGAATATAGACATTTTATTGTGATAATGTTTATTAAAAACAAGCTGAAGTGGAGAGAAGCAACAATAAAGAGGGTTATCTAAGACAATATATATTTTTATTAAAACCAACCTGCAAATGTAACCATAATATACCCAGAAACTAAAAACTAAACTGGGGTGCTCTGGTTTTTTCATATGTCGCAATTCCTTTTAGTGCAACACATTTTAGTACATAAATGCATGGAACATGTCTCCAGTAATGAAAGCTTGAGGCAGAGCAATGACCATTGTGTGTCATGTTTACATGGCTTTGTTGGGATAATTGCATTAAGGAGGAGAGAACATGCAATGAATGGCCCTTTTGTTAATGACTTATTCATAAACCCAAACTGGGTTGAAAGAGAACATGAGTTGAAAGAGAACATGAGTAGGTGGAGAGCAGTGCAACCAAGCCCCTGCTTTCTGTGTTAATTAAATAGCAGAGTATGTTTTTTGTACATGTTAAACATGATTTATTTACTTACCAGCAGTATGTACTGTGGCACTGAACATTTTGGAGAACACTCCAACTCTGTCTGATCATTCTAATTCTTTTCACAAGGAATTACCATTTGGTTTTGATGGTTCATATGAATAAGTGTGGAATGCATCATAAATTAATTATTACATACAATCTTCCATGCAATTACTAAGTAGTTGCTATGTAAATATATGGTTCTCAATATAGCTTAAAATAAAATAGTTAAAAAAAGAAAAACAATCTGTACGTAAATCTATCATACAAGCCCTGCCCAAGCATTGAGGGATATTATTTATGAGAGATACTAAGTGTCTATTTCTGTAGACAGAAGATGGAGGCCCCCTTACTGTTGTGGTTAGTGGTTTCCTTCAAGGGCAGGGAGATTACTAAACAATGTTCACCAGTCATGCATTTGGCGCCAGCACAGATATTTCCAATTCAGCTGGAGTGTTTCCTGCATAGTGATGGCCAGTCTTCTACAATATATATATTAACATTCTAAAACTTTGAATGCGGCATACACAGTCCAAGCATAGTAAATGTGTGGAAATGTATTGTGATAGAAGTGTCAGGGGAAAGAATCAGAACCTCCCCCTGCAGAAGAATGCTAGAATCAATTAAAATGAACAGGAAAAAGTGTCAAAATGGCATAGTAAACAGAAAGGTATTTAACATGTATTTTACCACAGTAATGGACAATGTTTGATGTTTGGTGAACATACAAATGCATGCATATTTTAAAGAAAAAATATTGCTATCCAGTATAGTATTTCATTTTGGCTTGACACAGACTTGTCTTTTGTCTCTCTTTTCACAAAACAAGTGCCAGAAGGGGGCACCCCAGCTCTAACCTAATTTGGACACAAATTGAAATGTTGGGAAAGGATTGGTAGTGAAAGGCAACTGCATTCTGTAAGATTCTTACAGTAGGACACCGTAACTGGCTTTGGTAGAAAAGGATCTGATTTTGTATTTTGTAACGGGTCAGTCTTTAAAAAATATATACAGTATGTATAATAAAAAAAACTAAAAAAAAAACTACAATAACACATAATGCTGACAGCACAACCATTGATTTATACCAGTAAATTATACAGCGGTAATTTGTAATTACCACTGATTTGATATGGGTGTCTATTTTAATGATCTACTATAAATAGCGTCAGATCTTAATATACCGCCACCCTAAATCAATCTCACTATTAGCGTGGTGGTGTTTAGATCAGTTATAGCTTGGAGCGTTTAGGAGGACGTGTGTTCCAGCCCCCATGATTTATAATATCATGTACAATATGCTACAGATATTCTACATTTTGCTTTCCAATTTCAGATTGCAGCCCAAAAGATGAAACGCACCTTCTACACTCCTGGTTTAAACTGGTTCTGGAGAAGAACAAGCTAGTCCGCTACGAATCTGAGCTCATGATATTGTGAGTATAGATGGCAGACACAAGTTGATGAATTGATTGTGTTTCTCCAAACCCTTCCACAAACGCTCATTCATATGCACTCTCAGTTAATCAACAGTGTGGGCTTGACTAACCTCTGAATCCCACAGTGCCCAAGATCTGGAGCTTGAGGACTGTCAAAGCAGACTGCAGCAGAGGCTACATGAGAGAATGGCCTTTGATGGTAAGTGCTTTGACAGATAGGAAAAAGCAAATATGCGGATTATTACAAGACTGTTTTGTCGTTTTAAAAATCAAAGGCTATGGACGGTATTGTTAAATGTGATGAGCTCTGGGGGAAAAAGTGAGGCACAATCAGCTTTAGCAATGTCTGCATTTAAGCCAGAAAAAATGCTGTTGTTACCTCACAAGTCTGTGTTGAAAATATTAGCTTTCCAGATTTTGTAAAATGTTAGTGCTCTGTGACAATGTTTTCTTTTTGTGTTGCTTCACTTAGCCTAACCCTCTACTGTACATGTACTGTAGCATTTGTACTCTGCTCCCACAAGGATGTATATGTAGTATGTTTTAGGTAATGTGAATTTGTTTTATGTGACAAACAGCCTTGATCCAGCTTGCTCAATAGTCAGTACTTTCACTTATTAATACTACCCTGCAGAACCTTTGTCACTTTTGTAGACAAAACTCCTGGGAAGTGTGAGCAATAATACAGAAAAAAAGATTAATTGAATATAGAATTATTTTTCAATGGACCATTTGACCTTGGGGTCAGTTATAATGGAATAGCAGGGTATATCTTATGTTGCCCTTTTAATTCCTGTTCTGTATAGAATGTACAAAGCATCTATGATAAAACATAGTGGTTTAACCTTGCAATAGGTGCCCTGAGATTGATGCATTAATTATGTTATGAGAAACATATTTTCTTTTATAAGGTTCTAACTTTAAGGAACAAAAATCTTAATTCCTGATACGTGTTTCATGGTAAAGAATTAACAGTGTTGTTATATTTTATTTGTAACATGAGAGAGGTTTTTTAGAAGTTTGTTAGACTATTCATATTCATAGTTAATATAAGTGTATATGTTTTTCCCCAAGTGTTAGCAAATGTGGATGAAATTTCAGAAGTTCGTCCTGAGCAATATTATTGTGCTCGATATGTCATTGTTTTAAATAGGATTTCAAACCGTGTAATTCTCAAAGGTCTCATACAGTTCTTCATTCCTGAATGAATTTTGCTTTATTCCCAAATCTCTCTAGATTCCCAGAAAAGTCAGCAGGAGCGTGCTGAGGAGCAGCAGGTCCTGGAGAAGATGCTGGGGGTGGTGGAGAGACGAAACAAACTGGTGGCTCTTCTGGAGGAGCAGAGGCTACGAGAGAAGGCAGAAGACAAGGACTTGGAGTGTTGTGCTATCCAAAGGGTACCACTTTCACTGGACCTGAATCCTCCAATGTGAAGACAAAGAGTGGCCCAGCATTTCAACAGCACCAATGCACATTCAAGCAAACTGTATTTCAAATACAGCTGGATATAAAAAGACATTTGTTTTGATTTTGCAGACTGAAGGTGAATATTTATTTATATCAGGACCAGTTTTATGCAGACTGCTGTGCAGGAGAGTGTATATATATATATATACATTTATTTATTTATTTCGTTCAATTTAAGATTGTAGCTGAATAATTGTTAATGCACAGTACAAGTTTTATGTACAGTACTTCAAGAGCCTTGCTCACAGGAAAAGGACGTCTGAATGAGATTCTATTAGTTTCTGTAACTGTCATTGCTGAAAAAGGGGTTGTCATTATAATACTGCCCAGAAAAGAAAGCCGAATAGCAGAACACAACATTACCATTGTTGGCAACACAGTGGATTTGGAAGTAATACTGTGTTGCACTGTGGTAATGATACAATAAATAACAGTGCCTATCAGTCTATTTATCTTATAGCTATCGGCTATCCACCATGATTCCATGCAAGAACCCATGTGGTCACATTTCAAGATACACATCTTCTGTACATTTCAATAAAAAGGGAAACAAACCTGTTTTTGTTTGCTTTAGAAAAATGCATAGTATTTGTACTCATGTGTTCAGCTCATGTGTAATATTTGTACACCATAGTCTAAACCCTGGTCCAAGACTAACCCAATGCAGCTGTTTTTCTTTTCGTTTGGTCATTTGCATTTTGTATACTGACATTTAAACATAAATTGCTTTATTAGGCTTTTTGGTGCACTTTGTTTATCCCAGAGAAATAGACATGCTCATAATTGAATACTTGAATAAAACATCCCAGAGTGCACTTTAGTGAAAGCTAAGTAAATCTAGCCTAAGTAAGTCTATTTCGCAAGAAATAATTAAAAACATATTCAGGAAGCATATGAAGCAATATTGAAGAATATTTTATAAAAATAGTCAATGCCAGAGCAAATACATTGTTCAGTACAGAAGAATACAAATAAAAAAATGTAGTTTTCTTCTTGCCAATGTTGCCTGCATATTACTCAATATGTCGGGTGATTAAAATCCATTTTCTTAATTCCGACTTTTTAACATTATTTCTGGTCCAATTTTAATGTGCTCAGAATTTTGGGGTTCACTTTTTAAAATGAATTATTCTGCCCCATAGAAATGCAATACAAATAATTAGCAATAGATAGATAGATAGATAGATAGATAGATAGATAGATAGATAGATAGATAGTGGACAAAAAATGGAAGCACCTGGGTGTTTATTGAAAGCAAGGCCTTCCACACAGATGTGGCTCATGCATTAATTAAGCAAATAACATCCCAGCATGCTTAGGGTCATGTATAAAAATGCTGGACAGGCCAGGTTGCCTATAATTATGGCTAGCATGGCTGCAAGAGGAGACCTCAGTGACTTTGAAGAGGGGTGATTGTTGGGGTGCGTTTGGCAGGAGCTTCAGTGACCAAGACAGCTCAACTTGCTGATGTTTCACGAGCAACGGTGTCTAAGGTGATGTCGGCATGGAACACCGAGGGAAAGACATCATCAGCAAAGGGCAACAGTGGGAGGAAGCGCATACTCCAGGATCGTGATATCAGTGCACTAATTTGAAGTGCAAGGCAAAACAGGCAAGCAACTGCAGATCAATTGACTGCAACTTTCAACCTGGGCCGCGAGCAACAGGTTTCATCAAAAACGGTCCACCGATAATTCCACAGAGCGGGTTACCATAATGGCCCAACGCCCTATTAAGTGACTTTACATTGGTGTTTCCATTTTTTTGTCCACTATGTGTATGTATGTATGTACAGTATGTGTGTGTGTGTGTGTGTGTGTATATATATATATATTGATTTAGTGTTTTATTTGGTGTAGTGGTTCATATACTTACACTGGATTATACAGTGCATTTCTATGTGTGTCTGTATAATAGTTTATGCCCAGTTCCCATTTTCAGTAACCAGGTTATTTACTGATACTGATAGGCTGCTGGGTTACACTAGCTTGCTCAGTGAACAGGGACACCTCTTACTCTAGTGCATTTCAAAGGACTTGCAATGTATCCAGTTTATGTAAATGACCTATGAAATATGTTCTTTGCTTCATTGTACTGTCTATAAAAGATGAATGCAGTAGTATATTGAAATTCCTTTTTAGTGCATATAAACCCACTGAACAAAACAGTAGAGGTATGCTTAAAAAGAAGCAATTAATTCACTTTCTACTTTATTTTTATTTATTTATTTATTTTTTCTTGTAACCATGATTTGGTTGATGGTTCGGAAGGGCTCCTCCCCCTTCCAGTGTTCAATCAGTCACACCACGTCAGGCATTTGAATGTGTTATCGAGCCGTTTATACTGTAATGGACAGTGTATGTACACTACTTGAATGTATCATGCAATTACCCAAGACCGACTTGGATGTAGTAAATTCTAGAACTTCCCAGAGATCTTTTTTCTACCTCATGTAATACAGCAAATACCTACAATACCTATAGGGCAGCAGTGTGGAGTAGTGGTTAGGGCTCTAGACTCTTGACCAGAGGGTCGTGGGTTCAATCCCCAGTGGGGGACACTGCTGCTGTACCCTTGAGCAAGGTACTTTACCTAGATTGCTCCAGTCAAAAACCAACTGTATAAATGGGTAATTGTATGTCAAAATAATGTGATATCTTGTAACAAGAAATAAATAATAATAATACAAAAGTATAGTTTCTTGTTATACTATGCACCATATTCATACATTCTGAGATAAAAACTTAAAGCAAGGATGTTGTCTGATGTCTTCATCTGTGTTACTTCATGAAGGTATTAGTGTAAATCTGCCTATTTGCCATTAGGATTAGTCTATGTGTAGCATTTACTCCAGTGAACATGCTCACTAAATTGTAAAATGTGTCACAATAAAAAAACTATTATTATTATTATTATTATTTATTTCTTAGCAGACGCCCTTATCCCTCTCCTTCAAATATAATATATATATATTTATTTATTGTTTTATACATAATGTGTCTGATATTGTAATTTCTGTACCAACATGGGGAACCTTTTTGTCTGGGAAGTATTAAAAAAAAACAAAAAAAAACAAAAAACAATTTGTCTCGCATTATTGAACACCAGCAACTTTTAAACTTCTATATAAATAAATAAATTAATTAAATTTTTAAAAAAAGTGCTACTGGTTGAAGAAAAGTATTTAAACTCTGCAATAATTACAGCCATGCTAGTTAAAGATTAACTTCCACTTTGCAATTTTCTTCCGTGATTATTAAACTGTCAAGGTTGTTACTGTATAGTTGACACTACATTCAAAATACTCCATCTTCTGTGCTTTTTTCCCCCATAAGTACTTTTCAGTTTCTACTAAACTGAAACAAAAGTGCATCGGTTTGATGTAAGTGCAAGATTTCACAATGTTTTTTTTCTAATTCGTAAAGGAAAAAAAAAAACCTTTTACGTAACTTTTCACTTGGCTTTTAATGCCCAACTTGCAGCGTACAGTGCAGTAACTTCCACAGTTGTACTTTTTGTTTTGAAGGGGAGGGAGCAAAGGCAGAGGGAAGGGAGCTGGGCTACATCTGCACGGAGAAGCAGAGAACTGAAGGTTGATCAAATACTTGAAATTCCGCTTCCGTCTGAGGGGCAGCCTCTGATTAAAGTAAGGACTTTCTTTAGGATTTTCTTCTCGTTCTCTCTGTCCCTCAATCAATCCTAAAACAACGGGATTTAGCAATGGCTTCTTCACCCCAGAAATCTCCGTCCACCCCCAAATCTCCTACCGGTACCCCTAAATCGCCTCCTTCAAGAAAGAAAGATGACTCCTTTCTCGGCAAACTTGGAGGGACTTTGGCAAGGAGGAAAAAAGCGAAAGAAGGTAATTGAATTTTTTAATAACATCGCGTATTCTTGCGATATTTCTTTATTCTGGAAAATAACGAAATATTTGCAGTTTCATATCTTACAGATGTTTCTTGTTTTTTTTTATTATTCATTAAAAAAAGGGATGAAAAGTATTGTGGTTATATTTTTACGAAAACCACAACTTAATGGATTCTAATCTCTCCTTTTGGTATTACAGATGGTATATAGACTACCGTCACATTATATATTTTAATAGAAAATATTATGCGACAGAAATGTTACTGTTATTTTGTAGCAGCATTCTGGCTATGTTTTGAACGTGGGTGTGCCCAGACATCTTGGAATTCTTTCCCGTGCAACCTGACGTCACTACAAGAACAACGTTGAACAAAAAAGTTACAGCAACTTCTGAAACGTGTTCTCAAGAGTCTGGTTCTGTGATTTCACTCTTCATTGTAATGTGTAGCAACTAGAATTCTCCATAATGGACACAACGATCTGGTGTGTGGCATTTTTATCTATCTATCCAAAACACTCCAAAACACTTTTCATACATTATAGGAGATCACTTTTCTTTATTCACATTAATAGCAAGTTCAACTACAAAGTTTTTTTTTTTGTGTATGTAGATGCTTAGCGCCCGCTTTTATAAGTTGAGAGGTGTGTCTGTGTGCGTTTCTTTTTGGTTTGTTTACTAAAAGTTGGTCAGAGTATTAAAACAAGCTTGGAGCTGCCAGGTACTGTATATATCAACAAGCTGTTATCTGTATTAAACATAATCAATCAATCAATCACTCAATCAATCTTTATTTTATATAGCGCCTTTCATAGTGGACCACCATCACAAAGCGCTTTACAAGATGCAGTAACAATAAAATCCATAATACTTTAAATACAGAGAAATGCATAATACATGCTGTACAGGAAAAAATAATAATAATAATACAAACAAATAGTGCTTTAAAAAAGGTAAACATTTGAAATGCATGATTTGTAATTATTACTAGAGGATTCTGTTGTTGTCTTTCGGTCCCATCATTATTACACATTGAGAAGAATCGTGCAAAACGTTAAGATTTAAACAGACTGTCAGCTTTCTGAACTCAGGAGCTGTGGTCTGTCTTTTGAACCACGTGTAAACGGATACGGAAACAAACACAGGGTTGTTTTTAAATAAATACACCTTTTCCTGGTGCAATTATGTTTGACTGAAACATTTTGTAAATAAGCCGTTTGAAAATCTTCTGTCATGCATGAAAGTGTTTTAACGCACACTTATGGTATGGGTATTCTGCTACATGATTTCAACATTGAATAAAGCAAAAAAAAATAAAAAGGAGATATGTTACCACCTGAAAATAAACAGAAACCAAATCCAATCAATTTACTGTAAAGTAAGCATGTAATCTCATGGGAGTATTTACATACATACTTACATGCATGCATGCATACATACATACATACATACATACATGGAAACACATACATACATTGTTGGCTCCATTTTAATTATCTCTAGTCTGGAAAAGACCTCGGTCTAAATATTTTTCCATTTCCATTTTTAAATGAAAACAGTGTGAAAGGCTATTGAAAAGACTGAGTTGAAACTCTGAATGATTGAGTATGAGTCTAGCAGCTGAATAACAAGTCTCTTGTCTAGTATACATTTTAATAAACTGCACCTGTTCACCAGGGTCTTTTATTGACATTGCAGTGTTATGGAAAGCATGTCAGATTTGGCTCTTTACTCTAAATCACCCTTATACTGTTGCAATAAAGACAAGCGTGATAGTAGCACTGTCCCTGTGAGGATTGGTGTGTTGTTGGGTGCTGTGAATATCTTCCTTTATAAATAAAACCCTTACTTTATAAGTAATTATTAAGGTTGTGCCTAATCTTTTTAATGATATAGTTACTTATGAGTAAGTTGCTGTGTAAATCAAAATTTTTTTGGGTTTCGCGGAAATCGTGAAATTAGCCCAATACCGCAGTCTTTACAATATTCTTAAGAAGCAAAAATAAATTATTTCATAATTATTATTTGTATTTCATACAAAAAAAATCACATTAACGAAACTGTAGAGCTCTGCTGTTTGCCTGCGTGTACTATTCACCATGCACACAGTGCTGTGCAGTGATTTATGTCATGTGACTATATGCAATCTAGACGGGAAATTAAAATGCTACACACTGCAAACAAGAAAAAGGATTTCTCTAAAAAGGCAAAAAATGTGTCTGCAGCAGATCACGTAAAGCAGTATCCAGCAGGAGTTTTACACAGCGATGGAGGGAAGCTCTTCTGTACGTCCTGCAATGTTGCTGTAGATCACTACCGTGAATCAGTTGTTAACAGGCGTTTAGATTCAAGTACGCTGTCGTACGCTGAGAAGATTTGCCTTACAATTTAAATCCAAACAAATTCAAATAATGAAATTGCACACTGTAAGTTTTAAAGTATTTTTTAAAACCCTTAAAATATACATATTAAATACTAAAGAAAGGTCAAAACGCATGCACCAATCAGCAGCTACATCTGTGTCATCCAATGGAAGCAACAAAAGTTTTGCTCTTGTTTGATTGGGTGATTCAGATGACTCCATCCAACCCCTCACTCTCTCCTAAAAAAAAACCCCAAAAAACTAGGAGGACTGATACCTGACGCCTGATGTTTGACTTGAGGAGGACTGATGCCTGATACCTGATGATTGATTAGAGGAGGGGTGATTCCTGACACGGGAAGGAGTGATGTCTGAGGATGTCTTAAAATGGACACCGTAGACTTCAAATTCCTTTAAAGTATGTATTATGTTTAGTTTCAGTTATTGAACAGGATTTATAATGAATATTGTCTGATTAAAATGTACTGCTTAAAATATATAGTGTACTAATGCTTCAGCTTATGCATTGATGGGGTTAGAGTAAGTTACCATTAACCACATTCAAAGCATTGTCTGAACAGCAACATCATTCTTGCTGTGTATGAAATCCAGGGCCTCCCTTGACCATGTATGGAGAAATGCCTGGTAATTGACAACAGCTGTAATGACACAGGAATGCAGGAAGGCTCAGTTCAACTGAAACAAAAATAGCAGTAACTTGTTAGGTGGATCTTGAATGTCATTATTTGGATTTCAGTTGAAATCTGTGTTGTGTATGTGTTTTCATTTTCTTTTTCTGAGGTCTCGTTTTAATAAGCTGTGTTGGTTTTTACACAGACTGCATTTCTTTGTATTTCCTTTGCAAACTGGGAAGCAGGCACACATTCCCTTCCTGAGAGTATCCTGTTTTTGCCTGGTACATACATCATACTGTGCTGGAAGCCATATGTGGAATTGCACAAAACCCAGTTCCTGGCACTGTCTAATAAGCTGTCCTCTCCTGTTTCATAGTGAATGCTTCATCAACACTGTTCACAGGAACTTAGGTGAATTCTCGTACCCCACTGGTGATGGATATATCCTGATGAGGGGCCCAGTGTACATAGTGTATGGCATGCCTCTTATAACATGGATATGGAGAAGTGCTTATCCAGTTGTAATGAAATTGTTTAGCACAAGTTATTGAGATTGTGAGAATCTGGAAAAACCTATATGTTCATGCATCTGTATGTCGCCATTATATTTTTACAGGACATAGTTCATGGTAATCTTATTCATAACACACAACTCGAATGTGACTTAGCATTGAACTAGGGAACAAATACAGAAGCAGTCAGTTTGCAAATCAAGTTTTACAAAAAAATTCAAACCATTTCATCATTTGGACATGGAATTTAATATAACACAAAGACAGTCCCATTGGGAGTAACCGAATAGTCATGTTCATTAATAAAAATAGGTAAAACTAGACAAGGGAAAAAAATATGTGTCTTAGCTTATCTGAGAAGCAGCAACACACTCTCCCTGTTTACTGTCCAGTACACACTCAGCCTTTCCATTTGCATTCAAGATACATCAACAAAGAAACAGTCATAGAAAATGAAGACAGTGCTCCTTATGGATGGCTTTCCTAACTCAAGGCGTTGTTTTTGTATTCTTTTGTTTATTATTTGGTAAAACACGGCGTGTCCCTGCTGTCTAATAGTCAATGAATGCATCTGTTATACAGTATCTTTTGCCTCTCACCTTGATTGTATTCATTCTCAGACTGTTTTTAAATAAAGTACAGTTTGTATTGAAAATGTTTCTGTATCCTGGTGAACTAATATTTCCATGAGTATGTGATTGTAAATATTCCCCAGAGAATAACCCCAAAATCCTGCTTACAATCAGTCAAGGATTGCATGTGAATTTGGTGCCTACTGTATTAAAAGCAAGGTAAGACATGCAAAAGTGGTTTGAATCCCGCTCCTGCCAAGTTGACGATCCACAGGGCGTGTGTTATTGGTCTTTGCCTCATTGCACTTTTAAAAAGTCTGTAAATATTATGATAGGGTCCATAGGACAAGCACCTTGTATGGAAAATAACATTAACAAAACACAGAAAACAAGACAAACAACAATTGTATATCCCTTGTTCAAGGCTTGCCAATTTATTGGTGTTTGCATTAAATAAAGATCAAAAAGGCTTTTTAGAATGAGGCTGCTGCAGATGGTAACGTATTTACACAGAATAATGCCAGCAGAATGGAACTCGCCAGGATGTTTGAAGGACTGATTCGATTTGATATAAAGTCTTTAAGTCCCGAGTGGCATATTATTGAATTATAAACACTCAGTCATTCAGACTTTTCCTTCGTGATATATAGAGGCAAGAGAGGTTTTGAATGAGGACAGTCTGTCAGCAGCGCTTGTAAAAAGAACTTCCGTTTCGCAGATAGAAAGAGTGGGAGGCAGCGGCTCGCTATGAAAGGTCGTTAACATTTTACTGACAGTTCACATTGTTCAAAGAAGATGAAGGTGTCTTGGTTAGAATACAATGGGATGCGGAGCTCTTTGTCCACAAGGTAGGAGATCCTTTTGCCCGTCAGTGTCTTCAATCCATTGAACAGATGAGGAGTGGAAACTGGGTGGTACAGCAAGGAGTGTCTTTGCTGTAGGAAGTATGTCTCAGTGCTGATATATGGGGCACACTACTCCGTAATTAACCTTGACGGTGAAATCAGTACATGACGAAGTAATTATTCTATATTTATCATGATATTTTTTAATATCAAATACAAAAAAAAGGATCATTGGGAAATTTAAACTTTTAGTGTAATACTGTATATATTTTTATTATACATATATTTTGTGTTTTGCTCTGTATGTGCTTTTCTAAAATTATAATTTCAAAACTAGAACTGGGATCGCCATCCTGATACATCATACTAGATATAGTCCAACCCCTTAATAATTCATCTGATCTTTTGGAAATAATAATTTATTTTCTTTTCTTGGCTTTTCTGTTGCTGTTGAACAAAACATTCATTTAAGAACGGCAGTAATCTCACCTGACATACACATGCAATATATTCCTAACATTCCTAAAAGTTTCTGAGATCTGAATTAGGAGGGAAGTTTCCAGAAGTACAAAGAAATAATAAAATCAGACGCATCTCTGTTTCCAAGCTCCTTGTGTTTCTTCTGCCTTGGGGGTAAAAAAAAATAATTAAATGAAGCGTTTTAATTTGGAATCCAGTTAAGGCAGACTCAGTGCATCTTGACTCCAGTGTTAATTGACAGGATGCAGAATCTCATGTTGCTACGAGTGAGAAGAGGGCAACAGTGGTTGTGGCAAAAGCTGCTTTCCGAAGGGAAGCTGTGGAATCCAACACAGCATATTCCCCTGAACTTCCCCGGGTGAAGAAGACCCACCTACAGAGCACAGCATAGCTACTGCAAGCCTTCCTTCCCCTAGAAAAAAAAACACATTAAAAAAATGTGCTATTGCAGCACCATTCCTGCTGGGTATTAATGATCAGTCTGCCAAGAAAATCTGCTTGTTGAATATTTATACTGCGTTAACCTTGATACAGAGCGCATGCAAAAAATAATAATGGCAATTTTAGCTTCGATTTTTTTTTCTTATCACATTGTAATCTAATACTTCTATAAAGACATTTATAATCCCAGACCCTAGAAAATTTTACAATGAGATATATTTTTCTGGCCACTTGTAGTTGTGAGGATTCTTGTTGTGCAAATCCAAATCTTACGAGGGCGATTACGCAATGCGGTCCATTTTGTTTAATGGAGAAAGCCGTGAATAACTGCTTGAACGAGGAGCTTGCTTTTTGAAGGGCCAGTGCTAATGTAGTGAAAGCGTCATTGAGAGACCTAGTGTTGTAGCATGGCTCCAGTACTTAATTTACCAGTGTGTGGTTTTGAGTCACGAGTTAATGGAATGAAAGTGATGCCTTTGGAAACCTTCCTGGAAACTATCAGTGTTTGCAAACATCACTCCTCAGATTTTTAATTTTTTTTTTATTGTAAGCTATACAGAACTGCCTGATATATTGCTGGTGTACCACCCTTAAGTACTGGTATTAGGGAAAAAGACTAATAATAAAAAAAATATATGATATATATATATATATATATATATATATATATATAATGTTGCTATATAATGTTGTTGAAGCTGACAATGTCAGGGGTTAAATAAATAAATAACATAAATATGTTTTTGAAGTTCATATCTCCGTGTGGTTTGCCGACTGCTGCATAATCCAGTTCATATCCTGCCTGTCATATTTGTTTACATCGTTGAGTTGAATTTGTTTGAATTTCAGAAAGTCAGAAAATTGTGACAGTGACGTTTTAATCACATTTTAGTGTCTGGTGCATCTTTCTTTTGTAGTATGTTTTGTAATTAATTTTCTGTTAACTCACAGAATCGGTATTCAGCCATTTTGTCTTGTGAAGAGAGCAGGAGGAGAAAGGCATTCCTTTGAAAAGGGGCGTGACTGTCACTGATGTGAACCAATCACATGACAGATGGAGACTATTGACCGGTGGTGTAAGGATGTTAGAGCAATAGTTCTATCTATTTTTCCTCCTATGATGAGGCTTTTAACCAATCACAGGCCAGCATTTCCAATCACTGATAGATATATTTATTTAGTTCTGTAGTTAAATGACAAAGGTTTTTGATATCATTTTAATATTTCGATGTGTCTATAACTGCTTCTAAAATGCTCAGGGCCCGCTGCCCAGCTTAATCCAGTATTGTTTGAGTGATATTGTTCACCACTGAAAAATGTTAAACTGTCATCTTCCAAATGTTTAATTTTGGTTCATGATGTCATTTTATGGTATTCTAAACAGCAAACTGTCACTGGGAAGGAAAAAACGTTATAAATGCAGAGCTCCTAAATTCATCTGTGATCACAACAACGACTACTGTGCTGCAGTGTAGCTAGACCCTATAAGAAAGCGAAATTAAACGTGAACAATGCAATAAAGTGGTATAAATAGTTAGGCAACGTATCAGCTCCATTGTAAGTGCTATCATAGTGCTATCATCTGCAGTTACCATGCAGTTAAGCTGTACTCCAAAGTAATTGTCCCAATTTGATACACTGCCACAGCAATTAGGCTGCAGATGTATATTTATTTTTTAACATGTTTGGGCTTCCCTTACTCTGACCAACAAAAGTATTCCTGCAGGTGAGCATGTGGTAGTGTGTTCCCAAGCCTTCACAGAACTAGAACAGAAGCTAATAGAATGCTGCTCCACTAAAGTCATGTTCACAATAGTCGAACCTAGGCTGTAGGTTTAGACATGCGTATTGACTTGTTCTTATAATATGACAAGAAATGGTAGTTCAGGCAGGAAACTCACTTTTAAACTCAGATCAAATCAAGCATCTTTTAGCCGCTTCCAATAGTTTCAGTCCAGCAGCTAGTAACTTATTTGTCATCCGATAAACGATATGTCCAATGATCGGCGAGGAAGGGATTTTTATAACCTCAATCCGTTACGTCCTTCCTGTGCGTCAGAGTTCGCCTCCTCCTCCCCAGCATCCACCTGCTTTTTGGCTTCGGCTGACGGGGAGGGCTGCTATCCTGCCACCCTGCCCATGATTTCCCTACGGTCAGCCCCTCCACTTATCTGCAAGCAAATTTATGTACAGGGTTACCTAGAAAGGTGAGGCCAAAGGCCAAAGAATGTAGTGTGAAAATATGTATAATGTAGTAATGCTGTCTAGTCTATGCTTTAATAAATAATCTGTAGCATGAGTTTCCTAACTGAAGTGTGCAGTTACAGCTTCTTAAACAGAGCAATTGTTGCTTTATTCACCCTGCAGAAAGGCCTGCTGTATACCATTCAAAATACAGCCAGACATGGTTAGAACAAACATGATACACACTTTAGAGCAATGCTGAGGTATATGTCTTGTCATATCATAACCAATGCATATTTTGTCTTATGGCAGGACACTGTGTTGTGTTGTATTATTTACCTACAGTGAGTATATACACTATATGCTATTGTCAAAGAACCCTGTGCAATTTTAATTACAAGTAATTTCGGACATATTAATTATATTACTCACTAAGTGGCTTTCACCAAAGAGTACTAATTTGCAGATTCTTGTAAACCCTAATTACAATCTATTACTGAATGTACGGTGAAATGGTAGGCAATTAGAGCACAAAAAGCTTGTACTGGAAAAAAGAACATGTGATTTTGTGTTTCAGTCTCTGAACTCCAGGAGGAAGGGATAAATGCTATCAACCTGCCTCTCAGCCCTATTCCTTTTGAGCTGGACCCCGAGGATACCATGCTAGGTATGACATTATCCTGAATTAAAAATCACTCAGTGGTGGAATATGTAGTAAAAAAAAGTCTTTCCCATTGTCCTCAATGGGAAAGTGGACCACATTGCCTGACAACCTTTCATTTGACTGTTCTGCTTGACAGAGGAGAATGAAGTCAGAACAATGGTTGACCCAAACTCCAGAAATGATCCCAGACTTCAAGAACTAATGAAGGTTTGACTTTATTGTTTATTTCAGTATTTGGTTTTGATATTTCATCTTTGGAATATGGAACTGTACCGTTAAAAGGTTGTATGTCAAACATCTTTATATCTTCGTGGCTGCTATTTACTGTAGTATTCCTCTAGAGACTAATTGCAAAGCCTGTAGACAGTACATCTTACAGCTCTGGTGAATATTAAGAAATGTGGTCATCCTACTCTAATAAACACATCTCTCATTCCTCTTCGCAGGTATTAATAGACTGGATCAATGACGTGCTGGTTGGAGAGAGGATAATTGTGAAGGACGTGTCGGAGGATCTGTATGATGGACAAGTGCTCCAGAAGCTGTTTGGTTAGGATTGAGATTTTAGTTTTTTTTTTTTTTTTTTTACAGAATCAGTACTTAAAGGTTATCTCCCTAACACGGTTTGCCTTTATCATTGTCGTTTTAAAATAAAGCCATCAGTCTTTGGAGTATGTTTCCACGTTGAGGTTCCGTTGTAGTGCCATCATGGAAAGTGACTTTTATTGGAGGTTTCGTATGCTTGCTCACAGATTGCCCAGTGTCAATTTTCAAGACATCGTCATTTAAACCATCGCATCTGCTTTGTATTGACGCAGAGCCTGAAAATACCAAGTTAACACAATTTAGTTTTAAAGCAAAACGACAATGATGAGATAGACCAGGTGGTGCCAGTAAGTAATGATCATAATGTTTTCAAGCACGCAACTGAAACATGACTTTTATTTGATTTCAATTTGGCTGTCAGAAAAGCTGGAGGGCGAGAAACTGAATGTGGCTGAAGTGACCCAATCAGAAATCGCTCAGAAACAGAAGCTGCAGACGGTTTTAGAGAAGATCAATGACACTCTGAAAGTCTCCCCCAGGAACATCAAATGGAATGTTGACTGTAAGTGTTGCGCTATTAATATGTGGCCGTGCCAGCATAAAGCAATCAGTAAGGGTTTTTGTCCAAAGATCCCAATTGTAATACAATCGAGTATCTTGTGCTTCACAGATTTGAAAAGGTCACCATTGAAACTGTTTTTTTTTTTTTTGTTAATGGTTCTCTTAGTGTTGAAAAGGGTCTGTTTCGTCAGGGTAGAACTGACTAAGACAATAAACAAGCTACACTAGAATGTGTGTAACTGAGTGAAAAAGAACAAGTATGCATTATAACAACTGCAGAAATCCTAAACCATATTCCGCCCTCAGACAAAATATGTAATGTATCCCTGCTGCCGATTAAAAATAGCTGATTTGTCACAGGAAAACGTTGGAAAATGTCCTTTCCAAGAAAAAGAAATCGGTTCATATTGAGTTCATAAGCGTGCAGATTCCCAGCTGCCTCATTGTATGGATTGGAATTGCTTTTTTCCCCTTAACATTCCCTTAGACTTTACCACTGATGTATTTTGTAGATTTTGTCACCCCAAAAAAAAGTGTTTTTTTTTTTTTAAATCACGCCATGTAAAGTAATGACCGTCCCCACTCCCCCAGACATACAAACGTACAGACAAACGTCTTTGTTTGCTATTTCTGTATGGCAGAACCTACAGAAAAGAAGTACATTCTCCTATTAAGACCCTTTGATTAGTTTCCCTTTATGTGTAGAAGGAACAAGACTGTCGTTTGTTTTGCCAGTGGAATCCCAAGAGCACAGGAAATGTCACACTGTCATCGTCTCACTCTCAGCCGTCCCCTGACATTGTCTCTTGTAAAGACATCAAGCACTTTAGCTCTGCGTGTGCATTGGCACGGCAGTTTAAGGTCATCTGAAATCATTCTTTGAGTGCTTCAGAAAGGCCTGGAGCCCTTTAATATCTTCTAATTGTTTTGATTATATTATTTTAGTCTGAGTAGGCAGGTTTACTGTCCAGTTTGATTCTGTTTTTCATGCAGTTTCCTGTATTAGTTGCTAAATTAGTTCAAATCTCCATTCCTTTGCTATGTCATGCATGTGGATGTAAAAAATATTGTTCCCAAGTCAACGTAGTGCCAGTTTTGGCTTTTATTTTTTAACCCATTGACCTACCTTTTCCAGATCACTGTAGTGCCACCTGCAAACACTGGTTGTCACTTTCATTCAAACCAGGCTTTGCTCTTTCTTTTAAAATGAACAGAATTTTTTTTTTTTATGGGTTGAATTTCTGATTTTTGGTTATCAAGTCACGTGACAGCTCTTGTATGTTGAAAATAATTACTGCCCAGATATCAGGTGACATCAAATAAAATGGCATAAACACTGGTCATGCAGCTAAGATTATTCCTTTGTGACCATTAAATTGCCTGCCAAATGCAGTACCACTGTTGTCAACGGGCCTGATGTGATCTTGTCTATGACAAGAATAAGAAATAAAACGAATGCAATAAAAATGGACTGTGTAACTTTGACAAGATTAAATCCAGTATGTTGTTTCCCCCTGTCAGATTTGAAGGCTTTGTTTCAATGTGCAGTGCTCTATCTAATGCTCCCCTGTATCTTGTTGGCAGCTGTCCATGCCAAGAGCTTGGTGGCCATTCTTCACTTGTTGGTAGCCCTGTCCCAGCACTTCAGGGCACCCATCAGACTACCTGATCACGTGTCTATCCAGGTGGTGGTCGTTCAGGTAAATTACAATCCAAGAGAACAACATCTCACCTGAAAGACAGAGTACAAGGAGGTTAAGTGACTTGCTCAGAGTCACACAACGAGTCAGTGGCTGAGCTGGGATTTGAACCCGGGACCTCCTGGTTACAAGCCCGTTTCTTTAACCACTGGACCACACAGCCTTCATATGTTGAAGCGTTGGGCAAAACTAGACTTGCCCAAATTAATGGCATGGGCAAACCAGATTTGCCCAGCATCGATTTTGAAGCGTTGGACGAAGCTAGACTCCCCTGGGCTAGCCCCGAAATTCAGTGAAAACTGTTGAAAAAACGGGTTTTGCCCAGTCGTCTTTTTCGTCAAGTTCTGGGCCAATCTAGATCTGCCCAATAGGTCGCGGGCAAGTGCCGAAAAAAGTGGTAACTTCGGGATTCGCCCAGAAGCTCTTGGCGAAACTAGATTGGCCGGGGCAAAACTAGACTCAACAGACGACGGGTTTCTCCCTTAACATATGTATATAATAAAAATTGCAGGCTGTAAAGTAAGAATTATTTTGAGGTTGATAGGGATTCCTTAAAAAAACACCTGTGAAGATTGTAGAAAGTTAATTTACACTCTCGTCACTCATACTTGCTGAAGAAAGTCGATCAAACTGACATGTAATGTATGTTTAAAATGAAGGCAGTGGGATCTTTCTTCCTTGGTGCTACTGTGCTTTATAAGCTCTGTGGGCATGCTTTCTTTTTTAAAGCATGCTGGTCATAAATCATAAGCCTCAAAATGTTTTATTAAAAGTTAGACTTGCCAAGAAGCACATTTTCCTTCATTTGTGATGAAGAGGCAGAGAGTGTTGATCACAGTGAAATATAACAAAACAGAAAATGTGCTGTTTATAAAGGTGAAATGTGATGGTTTTATTAAAGAGAATCAATACCGGTATATTCAGTTAGACAAATCCTTGTGAAGTCCCATATCCTGTGCCTTATCTATTGATATTAAATATCTTTAAATCATTCAAATCTCAAATTAATATAAAGGAGATTGAATCATTTTAAATAACTTTAAAGATCTGGGAATTTCTAGACTTTTTTTGCAGAAAGAAACACATATGTAGGAAAATCAGCCCTCTATAAATGCATTGGATTTTTTGTGGTACATTTTATTGTTGACTGCATTCTCTTCTTCCCCACAGAAACGCGAGGGAATTCTTCAGTCTCGCCAGGTTCAAGAGGAAATCACTGGCAACACTGAGTACGTCAGCATTATTGTAGTCAGCGATTCGCTAATTGAATGCATATGTTAAGATGAAACTCAATCACTTGTCATGGCTTTGATACTTTAGTTTAAGTTCCTGAGGGGCTAAGCTGAAATATGTTTAACCTCTCAACTAAAACTATAATATTTTCTTTGACAGGGGATTTAAAACGAACACCCATTTGCTGACCTATAGTGTTGTGGATAACTCCAGTAGTGAATTTAAGACGCAGCCCAAATTTCCCACCCTTAATTTGAGCAAAAAATTAAATATTGAATAAAAATGCATTTACAAAAATAAAAACTCAGTTATGCATATAAGAAAACGACGGATGGAGGCAGTTTGCGGGCATCTGCTGTCACACAGAGCATTACAGTTATGAGCTGCTTCTCATTTCCAGTCGTGAAATTACTTGCACATGTTTTTCTCCCTTTTTGTGAACTGTGGTATTTCTTGGCATGTCGAAAAATACAGGGGTCTGATCAGCATTTCCAAGCCTAATGAAATGAGCCTAATAATGAAGCACTGAAATTGTAAAAGCTTCTCTATGAATACCTCAGGAAACTTTTAAATCAAATTTGAAAACATATCTGTTTGAGTTAGCTTATTTTTGAGCTGGATTGCTCGACTGTTGGCTTCCTTTCTATTTTTTGGTTTTATTGGTAAGGTAACCGGTTTGAGGATACATAGATACCAGAAACCCTGCTATTAATAAGCACAGTATAATTAATCAGGTTGATTTTACTTTGATAAAATAGAAGTTACATTCAGCAAACACTACAATACATAATGCTATGAATACTATGTAAGGAATGTGTCCACCCTTTATTAATCTTTCTCAAACAATTCAAGTGCTGCCTATTGTGACGCAACAACATTTTATTTAAACACTGCTTTTCAAGGCAAACCAAGGATTTTCACCCCTCCAAGTACAAACAAAACAGTCTATGAAGGCAGCCTCCGACTTTTATGCAACCTCAAAGCATCGGTTATTTGTTAAAGTGCCTCTATGTTGCAGCAGATTAGAAGATTTTTTTAATTTTTTTAAAAAGGCTCTCTATTCTCTATACTAGAGTGACCTTGTCTTGATGCCATGATTGCCTCCCTCGGGGACAAGGAACCTATCAAGAAACATGATTACCTCTTAGCTTTCAGGATCCGTGTGCTGTGTCTGAACTTAGGAAAGAAAGACCTGAGCAGGGAATAGGGTTGGATTCTGCTATACTTCTTCCAGCTGTCTGATTTGGCATGGCTTCAACAGTTGCTATTTACTTCAATGTTATATATATAGTATATATATATATCCCTATTTTGTATTACAATGCTGAACCATTTTTTTCTCCTTTGCTTCTTTAGGGCTTTGTCAGGGAGGCATGGTGAGTACATATAAAAGGAGGTTGATTCTCAAGAATTTGAAAAAGTATTTCAGTGTGACACAAAATGGATTTTGTGTTACTGAATAATTACAATTAACTACGAATAAGTTGCAGTCGCAAGATGAGGGAGGAACCAGCTGAGAAAACAGCTGGAAATAATAGCACGTTTACTGGGCTCAGTGTCAGCAGTGTAGTTAAAAGTATCAAGTAGGCTTTTCAAATGTAGAGCCTTCTTCAAGAACAGCTTACAAGTAAGCACAGGGAGCATAGCTATCTGGCTGGATAACCGTGATCTTTGATTACCTATTACCATGTTAAAACATGTTTATTCACGTCATTGCCATTGTATCTTGCCTTCGTTTTGAATCATGTTTTACAGAAAGGGATGCCTTTGACACGTTGTTTGATCACGCACCAGACAAGCTGAATGTCGTGAAAAAGGTTGATATTTAACTTGCACAAACTTTTATTACAAATTACAAAATTTCATACATTCTCATTGCTTTGTTGCAGGTTGCTTTTTTAACCAGTCACATCAGTGCTTCTGTCCAAATAAAAGTATCTCTCAGCAGTGTTGCTGTTTCTGTTGTTTCAGCAATAGCAGTGACCTGGAGGGAGTTTTATTTATTGTAATTCTTTAACTATAACTCGCTCGCTGTGTGTAACACACATAATGCAGCAGTGTGGAGTAGTGGTTAGGGCTCTGGACTCCTAACCAGAGGGTCGTGGGTTCAATCCCCGGTGAGGGACACTGCTGTTGTACCCTTGAGCAAGGTACTTTACCTAGATTGCTCCAGTAAAAACCCAACTGTTTAAATGGGTAATTGTATGTAAAAATAATGTGATATCTGTATAATGTGAAATAATGTATAATGTGATATCTTGTAACAATTGTAAGTCGCCCTGGATAAGGGCGTCTGCTAAGAAATAAATAATAATAATGTGCACCTCTTGTATACACCCTTATCAAACAATACCAGTATACTGAGCAACTCATATATAACGTGCAACCTGTTTTTAAAATGTAAAGATCCTTATAAAATGTATAAAAGGTGTGTGATATATTTGAAACATTCCAGTACACAGAAACATGCAGCAGTTATCTCCCACAGGGTCAGCGATCCTGAGGGAGAATAAGGGCCCCAAACATATGGCTACAGTTTGAAAACAACATACAACAAGCAGTGAGATTGTCACCACAGTCGCAAAGTGTTTGCTAATACAGCAGTAAACGTGCATCAAAAAGCATGAATCAAGTTTAACCATAATGCAAAAAAAGTAATTTTGCATTCAGAAGTGTTTCTAACTGTTTCTAAGACTTGTTATTTAAAATGTATAGTAGCAGTAAAATCGCAGTTTATAATGCATTGATTATTTTGCAGACCCTGATCACATTTGTGAATAAGCATTTAAATAAACTCAATCTGGAGGTTACTGAATTAGACACTCAGGTAAGATATTTACAAGCATCTGTATGGGGATGGGGGTGCAGAACTAGGATTCATATACAGAACTGTTTTTTTTAATCATACATAGTTTACCTGCAATATGTTACCTAACAGCATTGCAGATACTGTGATTACATTTTGGAAAAGTTTGGCTTTAAAGTTTGCGATATGTTTGGCAATAATGAAACAGACCTAGAGTTTGTGTGAGCACACAAGCAACGTTTCAGGTCTGTTTCCGTTTAGTGCAAGAAAACCACGTCTCGCTGCTGCTTACCTCGAAAGAATGTTTGCATCTTTTAGTGACAGAAAAGGACTCTGAGACTCACAGAGTGAATAATATTATCACTGCCCATGAGGATGCTTAAACCTGTATTTGTTATGTATCAAGGAGATTCATTGTGCCTTTTTGTTTTCAGTTTGCTGATGGCGTCTACCTCGTTCTTATCATGGGACTACTGGAGGGCTATTTTGTTCCTCTGTACAACTTTTTTCTCACGCCAGAACACTTTGAACAAAAGGTATTCAGCTCCTTTTAAGAGTTGAAGATTTGACCGCCAAATGTGACAGCATATAATGTGGAAATAAATAGGGATCTTTTTAAAATGTAACCAGTTGACTAGAAATAATATATATTTCTGTGGAAAGCAAAGACGTAGACGTTCTGTTGTATAGGTTTGCTTACACAATGGTTCCCACTTTATTGTTGATTGTTTTTTACTTTTTAATATCATGACAATGAAAGATAAATCAGCACTCAAAAGCTTTAAAAGATGATAACCAAGACTTTCAAGAGAATTTTTCGCAATTCTCGTTAGCACAACAATATTCTTAGTTTGATTAACCTGAGATCTACAGTAAGTTGAAACCAATGTATCCTTCCACCACATTTCACATTCACTTCTTGTGAACCCACATTGAGTCCTAGACTCTGGGTGGCATCCTAAGTTGTGGTGTGGCTTCAACCCAGTCAAAGTGAAAATAAATGCTGGAAATGTTTGGCATTTAATTAGAATAAATTATTTTTCCATTAACAAAAAGCTGGACAGAACATCTTCCCAGAATAGAGCAACAAATTCGGCTTGGGAAGCCAGTTAAAGTGTGAAGGACTGAGCTGTTTAGTATTAGTGCAAGGGAGTGTGCTTCCTAGCTACCCCACACTGTGCCTACAGAAAGCAATCCCATTCCTTATAGGGTAAGAAGGCATTCTTCCACGGTGCTTGTTCAGTCAAAATCCCTGCCATTAGTGCAATGTTTCAAATGTCCGCTCCTATACACTAGGGACTGTACCAAGGCTTTCGGGTGTGCTCTCTAAGAGTAGTGTAAACACAGCCGTATCTGCTTTTCATGATGTTATAAAGAAATGTTTACTCAGGCAGATTTTATGGATAAGACAGATCTTGGAATAATCCATTTAGAGCTGATGCAATCTGTTTTCGCCAAGCTTTCATTAGAACCTTTCCTGTGTATAACTAACATGCTAATCTGCATAGCATGTTTAGATTTCAATGAAGTAAGGATGCAGCAATCCTTAAAATCCGGGTACCACATTTTAAAGACATTGTGAAAATCTGGCATAGAGTTCATCAAAGGAACGCTCCTTGTGACAAGGTTGCATGCAAATGGAAAATAGCTTGGGGCAGCCTTTTGGGATCCCATTTGGCCTGCCTGGATAAGCAAACACAACCGGAATCTATAAAACACACATGGAAACACTTTCAGGATGTTCTCTTTATGAGTCAAATCGTTGCTTGCTATTTGTCCTGTTGATAACCGTGCTGAAGTTTACACTGGCTTCCCTGCTCATAATGGCTATTATCTTCTTCTATTGAGAAAGTCTTCCTGCTAAAAGGGCAGAACCTGCACACAACCATAAGATTTCATGTCAACAAGCTGCCATATCTAAGATTTGCTATCCTTAGCTATGGCGCAGTTTACCAAATTCAAATCCCAATAAGATTAAGCACTCCAGCATGCTTGCCCAAATGCTGTGCCAGTAGAATCTTAACTTTCATCACTGCTTCTGTCATGCAGGTACATAATGTTTCCTTCTCCTTCGAACTGATGCAGGATGGAGGTTTGGAAAAACCCAAACCCAGGCCAGAAGGTAAAAACCCTGTATTTTGTGCTCTTGTGCAGAATGACCAAAAGTGGTCATAGCGTTGTCAGTATGTCAGCAGCATATTCAAGTGAATCTTTCTGTATCAGACAGTCACATAGGATTTGAGCAATAAAGAGGAACATTTCTATATACTGAAGAAATGGTTCTCCCACGCTTTAATTGTGAGGGTAAAAGTGTCTAATCATTGTGCTTGTTCTATTTGTACCCAATTCAGTGCTCCAAATATTCCAGTCAATTCAAGTAGGAACTCGTTAATATAAAGCTGGACGAGTGTGTTAAATGTAGTTGTACAGTCAGCTTTATTGTTTCACAGATTTTTGGCATCACACTCCGTTTTCACTTGTTGGACACTACAGTGTTTCATTCTTATAATGCTGTAGACTGGAGCCATATATATGCAACTGGAAATGTATTGGTTAACACGTACTGCAAGGGCATGCCACATATTAAGAGTGACACTATGAGCCCTATTCACAAAGTTATTTAAAGTTCTTTCATAGTCTGTTTGTAAGAATAAAATACAGTTTGCTATTCATGAAACTGTTCTAGACTGTTAAAAACAATAGCTCATGAGTTAACAGTGTGTTTGTCTGTATCCAAGCTTCAACAAATGAGTGGTTTCTTGAGAAACAACTAGATTTCCACTTGCAAGTTTGCTGAAGGAGTTAGGGGTGGTAATCAGTTTTGAATGGTCACATATGCTTCTAAAACCATTTAAACACTGTGCTATCCTGACTTCCTGTGACCTTATTGACTGTGTTCTGCTATGTGGTTAAATTTTTTCTCCAACCCGGTGCAATATATTTCAACATGATTTACTTCTAAATGAGTTGTCAAATGTAATAGAAGAATATTATGGATAATTAAGTCATGGCATATTTTATATAGGCTCCAATGGATTGTGAATAGGTCTGAAAATCATGTTTGTGGGGCTGAAGCAAATGTGACTTGACATGCCAACCTTGAAGATAAACTTTGCTTGTGGCATCCTAGCTGGCACAGTTAAACTCAAGTTCCATATATCAATAGATATATAAGCGATTGCAAAAATATGACGTTTGCTTGTGCATGTTATATTTGAGCAACGATTGCATTTCAAGTTTAATGTATAATCACATCAAGATGAAATCAAAATAAGCAGAGACATACGCAACAACGTACAAAACCAGACAGCAATAAGCGTTCTGCTCAGCATTAAATAAAAGACTCAAGAAATGACATTTTATAGAAGAGATCTTGTTCTGAGAGGGTCATACAAATAAATATTTTGAGAATGTAGATGGAATGCAATGTTCTTTGGCATGTGGGCAGAGTGTTTGGTAGGGTGGTAGTTCGGGTGGTGTTGTAAATTTAGCAGCACAATTTGTTTCTGTCAGTAGGTGGTGATATGGTGCTGCATCGTCCTCCTAGAGGTTCTGTTTTGGTTTCTGTAACTGCCAGGATATCAGCCGTCGAGAGAAAACAGGATATTCTTTTAAATGAAACTCTAACAACACAGCATAGTGGGGTTGCCTAGTTGAGAAGGCTACTGTTTTTAATGTGTTTGATGCCTGTTAACAGCAATAACCTGATCTGTTGATTCCTGTAACTACAGCTGTTTTGTTTCCTCACAGATATCGTGAATTGTGACCTGAAGTCAACTTTGAGAGTGCTCTACAACCTGTTCACCAAATACAGGAATGTGGAGTAAACAGGAAGTGACTAGGGGTGTGTTTCCAGAGCAACGACCTCTGTCCGACTCAAGCTGTTTGCCCCGCCTTCCTGTCTCAGTCAATGCAATGGAAAACAGCCACAGTACAGATACAGTAGGTAACTGTGTGGCTCAGTGGTAATATAAGTCTCAAGACTCTATAGTGCCTATTTCAAAGATAAGGGACCACAGAATGTAAACAAGGCAATAAAATGAGGTCCATAGGAACAATACAACAGTATTATATAGTATACACCCTAAATCATGAATATATTTTACTATCAGAACGTGTAAAGTCATTGGTTGTAAGTTCCTTCCTTGTAGTATTTTTATGGTAAAATCCACTGGTCCCATTTCTTGTGCTGAAGATCTTTGGGTTTCTTGCCTGTTTATGCTTTATACAGAAAGTACAGGTTTGTGTAGATTGAAAAAGTTGAAGTTGTTTCTTCCTGGCATCTACTGTAAGGAGACTGGAGTGAAATTGCGTGACAGTACAGCACAGAATGTGGTTTCATACTTTAGCATCATCTTTGAAATGCCTCCAAAGTCTACAAGGAAATGTAAAATAACAAATAATCAAAGGAACATAAACATAAAAACAGGCATATGATTCTATATGCTAGTCCTAGTGAGAGGAAAGGAAATTAAATGGCTTCCGAAGGTAGCTATACCATATCAACAACTAATTGAAATCCCAGAAAGCAGGTAACTGTTTTACTAAACCAAGAATGACAGTCTTTCACATGAAAAGCACTAATTTGGTTCACTACTAAGATCCTTTCCTCTGAAACTCAGTTTGTTTAGAAATTAATAACTACACCGGTATAGTTCTTAAAATATTATTATTATTTATGAATTTGAATGATCATTTGAAGAGGGTCCACAGAAGAGGATCAATTGTTATATTTTAAACTATTAAAACCTTTTTTTTTTTCAATAAAAAGACTCTCATATCATACTAAATATACTTTCCCCAAATTGGTACAACTTACCACTGTGCTGATAGAATTTTTGTGGACAGTGTATTAACAATACATGTGTATGTCTCCAGACTGACTCTGTATCCAGGTTACATGTCTAATGGATAACTTACTGTATGAAAATCATGATATTTGCATTGGGCTTTGGTTTGTGTTTTTCTTTTTCAGTATAAATCGTGGCTAAGGATACTTACTGTATTATTATTATTTATTTCTTAGCAGACACCCTTATCCAGGGCGACTTACAATTGTTATAAGATATCACATTATTTTTACATACAATTACCCATTTATACAGTTGGGTTTTTACTGGAGCAATCTAGGTAAAGTACCATGCTCAAGGGTACAGCAGCAGTGTCCTCCACTGGGGATTGAACCCACAACCCTCCGGTCAAGAGTCCAGAGCCCTAACCACTACTCCACATCGATAGAATCATATATTATTGTACTCTCATAATAGTCCTCAAGGTCTAGATTTGAGAAAATCTTTTGAGAAATCTTTTACTACCGCTTTCTCTGCAGTCTTGGAGCTTGGCTGAAAAGCATTAGCAACGTACTTGAGATGCAGTTGGCTCATTTAATTTGTATGTACGTTATCTACAGTCTCAAGCTCTGGTTAAAATGTATTTTTTAAATGGTAAGGTAATTGAAAACTTTGAAATACAGTAAGTGATATGGGGTCTGTTTAATTGATAAAAGTGTAACTCACAATCAGTCTAAAAACACATTCTAAAACAAAACTGTTTCCACCCTATATTGATAAGGGGTGAATAAGTAACCCCTGGAGATGAAACTGGCAACTATATTTAATATAATCAACTCCTCGGACCTCTATGAAATCATAATAGTCTGAAATACCCACGGTTTATGTAACAGATTGTATCTCTATGCAGTGTGTATCTTGGTTTTCCATTCCAACCCTTATGCAACCTAATATGAAAACGTCTTCGACTGCCAACATGTATTGATTTAATATAGTGAAGTATGAAGTTGTTTAACTGAATGCTGTCCAAATGAAGGTTTCACAGTAAACCTCCAATTTACCTGCTTCACAACCCTGCCAGTGTAATGCAACAAGAACAATAGCACTGTATTTATGATTTCTCTTTGCTGCTTGTATTCAGCGGCTGTAAATTGGGCACAGTTAAGTGGGTTCTAACAATACATTTCAATTACCCATTGTTCTGATGCATTATCTGTATATCTATTATCATTAAGGTTTCGGGATTATGAGCTTTTACATAAGCAGCCTTTTGACAGCGGAAATTACAGAAAAGAACACCTTTGTGTAATTGAAGAGCTGGGTTAAGATACTCTTCAATAGGAAAGAGCTCCCATTAGATTACAATTACCACCGTATGCTGTACCCCGATGTTATATATATATTGCCATGAAATAGGGTGTTCAGATGAGCCCTTGCGATTGTTGTCTTTACATGTGGGTTCTGTGTGCCTGAATGAAGGCTGAATCTTTTGTTCAGAATGAAAGAATTGAGGTGTGTGTGTATCAGTGAGTCACCCTTTGCTGTAATTTTACGGTTTCATTGATAATATGTGGGCATTTGTACCATTGGCAGATGACAAAACAGTACTAGGTAATTGCAATATTAACAGCAGGCATCACAGTGATTAAATGCTGCAAGTCTATATTCCTTTGATTAGATTAGAAAGGCATGTTAAGATAATTACTTTTTTTTAAAAAAACACATATTACGTAATTAAGCCTTTTCTCAGTTGTCATAGTATTATTTTATGAATACTAGACGACTGTAAGACCTTTAATAAGACTTAATTAGAGCGACTGCTACCTTTTCAGAAAGAACTAATATGGGAAGCAGTTTTTTTTTTTAAATGGGTAAATAATAGTCTAGATTATACTGGTCAAAAATGGAACTTTATGTTGAGCACCTGCTTGGGCTTTGTTTCACTTTTGAGCTGTAGCTGTGTGGCAGTCGACTTTTGAATTTTTACTGTTTATTCAATGTGCTTATCTAAAACATATGCATTTTAAATAATATTATTTCCTAAATCTGCACTCATTATCCACTGTTCTGCTGTGGTAGTTTCATTTTTTTTCAATTTTTTTAAAGATTTTTTTAAAATCTGATATTCATTTTTGGGATTTTTTAAACAATACCATGATCTTTTAAAAAAAAAAAAAGTGGACTCTCTCTGCTATCTACATTCATTGGGATTGCAGAATAAACAAATGTCATCAAGGGTCTATTGACAGCAGCTTTTCACAGGGCTAAAAAATGACTGATTTGAAGTCATAGTGGATGCAGCACATACGCTAACTGATTTGTTTTTTAATAATTATCCATGACCTTAAAAAAGCACACACCTAAAGATCTCGCGTTTTGGGACTCTATTATAACCATTATCCTCACTCCTGTTGCTGAACGTAATGGAGGAATTTTATTCTTTCTTTCTTGTGGATTGATGATGCACACAGAATAATGAACACATAAGTTTCAGAGTGCTGTTTTATGCTGTATTAATATTATTATTATTATTTATTTCTTAGTAGACGCCCTTATCCAGGGCGACTTACAAGATATCACATTATTTTTACATACAATTACCCATTTATACAGTTGAGTTTTTACTGGAACAATCTAGGTAAAGTACCTTGCTCAAGGGTACAGCAGCAGTGTCCCCACCGGGGATTGAACCCACAACCCTCTGGTCAGGAGTCCAGAGCCCTAACCACTACTCCACACTGCTGCTGTACTATACTGTCGAACCTCCCACTGACCTACGAGATTAAACTTAAAGACACTCCTTTTAAAAAAAAAAAAGAAAATCGGGCAATAAGACAAACAGTATCCCGAAGCTTGATTCTTCCAAACGAAAAGTAATGATCCAGTCAGCAGTGCTAAAACTTGAAGTACCCTTGGCCACATACTTTAAGGATTAGGTTGCACTTTCTTTCCCTCATCAGTCATTATTGTTCAGATTAGAATGGTTATATTTATACTCAAGTCATTTTAGATGTGAAATATTGGTCCATCAGGTGGTGCTATGCAAAACAATCAATCAGTCAATCTATATTTTATATAGCGCCTTTCATAGTGGACCACCATCACAAAGCACTTTACAAGATACAGTAAAAATAAAAAACAACAATGCATAATACATTAATAACACCTTCAAGGATTGGAAATGGTATGAGGAGAAAGGGGAACAAATGTAGTTTTGTAACTGTTGTTGGTGATGAAAGAAGGCAAAAATATATGGGTTTTTTTTTACGATTTAGAGGAATTGTGGTAGTCCAAGGTGACTCACTCAATCATATGGTAGATATTACTCCATTTTTTGGTAGCCTGCCAAGGAAAACTGATTTTATGGAAAAGCTCTTCAGTTTATTTACTGTACTAAATACAGATTTCTAAAGTTGCTCATAGTTGTATAGTGCAACACGAACACAAGTTTAAGATGTTTTTTCTCCAGTTAAGTTTATATAGTTTGCTGAAATGTTTACAGATTTCCATGTAAAATAAAATTGTACACTAAAGTAGGTTGTATATGTGGTCCATCAAGATTCTTACATGACCAAGCCCTTTGAAATATGTTTATGCTTGCTGGAGTTATTTACAGTATATTTGTGCAAAGTTTTTTTTTTTTGTTTTTTTTTTATATATATACATAATACTATTAAATAAAATATATTTATAAAAAAAGTGTCTGGTTGTTAAAATGCTACATAGGTCATATACCTACCACTTGCCTCTAATATTGTACCGTCACGTCATCTTTTTCTTAAGTAACTCGAGCAAAAAGCAGGGCTTTAATGATGAATCACATTTTCAATAATAAAAGGATCAGAGTAAACAACCCATTATTACTCTATGTACTTAATGTCATTTGTGATCAATTTATAAGACAAGTAGCTTTAATGTGGGTGACATTTTTGGGCTCCAGACACGGATGAAGGGGAATTTAATAGAATGAAATCCAAAAAGAGGAGCACCTCAACAACCCCCCTTTCTAGGAACAGTTGGGCTTTTGTGAATCATGCAGTAAAATTGTCTATAAAACTGATAAAGGCCAGGTTGAATTAATAGCCTGGGCATGACTAATGCATTTCTGTTCAATGAACAGGGTGAATATTACATAAAATTAAGAGTACATGAGAAAGAAACTGAAAATCCAATGTATTAACTTGCTGGGTGTGGCGGAGTGTCCCACCCCTATTTATTATTATTTGTATTTTTGTTTGCGGCGCGGGTAAAAGCGCCGCGTCTTTTATTATTATATTTAAAAACCCCGTGAGGATGTATGGCTGATCAGCTACTGATTATTTAACTAGCTGACAGTCATGCATCCTTACCAAACGCGTGCAGACTCTGGCCGAGGGATAATAAGATAATTACCAACTAGTTAATCCCTCGGCCAGAGTATATAAACCTGCAGCTCTCTGCACTTGTGGTTGGGTGTACAGAGGAGAGTACGGGGAGCGGAGAGAGCGAGTCACATTGAAAAAAAAACAATTGCTAAAACGTGCTGGATTACCCAGCACATCACTTACTTGTTTGTTCATTCGTTTGGCCCTCGTGCCCTTTTGTTTTGTGTTTTGTTAAATCTTTTGTTTTGTTTATTAATAAATACGCTGAGTGCCGCAGCATTCAGCTTCACTCGCCCATCCACTGTTTTGGTGTCAGTTACTTCCTGGTCCGTGACGTCATCCACCTCACCACTGCGAGCCAGACTACCACACTGGGTCACTTTGCATTTCACCTGGAAAGGTCATTATTTATGTTTCTGGTGTAAAAAGGCATGGTTAAGGGTGCCCAGCGGCCCTATACTGCCACACGGATGTGTGTCATGTGAGCATGGTTTGATTCCTGCTCACGCCAAGTTGCCAGTCATGCATTAGGGGAGAAACCCTGGGAATAGTTTCTTTCATCACACTCCAGGCTCCCAACATGTCCGGGCCGAGACCTCTCAGGCTGAGCCTTTCCAGGGTTCTGTATTTCTGTACCTTTGTTTAGGTAAGGCAGGTGAAGGGGAGTGAGTAAGAGTGAATTCTAAACAGTAAAAAAGAATCAAGCAGATTATAGTGACTCCTTTAAATTGTGCTTTCAAATGTGCCATACAGAGTGATTTGCACAGTCTGTCATTCATTCTGAAAGTATCTGAGATTGTGCGAGGCATGACTATGGCTCGGGTTGCTGTGTTTTGTGCAGTAATGATTTTATAGGACTTTAGCTGGGTGTTCACATGGATGGTCACATTTATGTAATGACTTCAGCAGGGGCAGACAGCAGAGAATGCATCCTGTACTATTCATTGTAAAAGCGAGTCCTCGACACTGCCCTCGAAGAAAAACTGGCACTTGAAGGAATATTTTTTAAGGATCTGTCTGGTATTCACATTTTTAAACATCCAGGTTTTTTTTTTTGGTTTTGTTTTTTTTTAAAATGCGTTTTGACATCTGCTCCTAATTACAAAATGAGGTTTGCTGCCACTTCCATGTATGGCAAGGTAATGCTTTGTTGAAGGCTGACAATACTGTTCTTACTTTGATTATCAGTCCTATTTATGACATAAATAAAACAAGAAGAGTCACTCTAAGAAATTAGGTGTCTGCTTTCCAAAAGGGGAGGACTCATTTTTTTTTTTTTTAATTTATTTATTTTATTTTCTAAATTACTTATTTGACTTTTCCTTTATTTGTTTGATGTCATTAAAACACCAAGTAAACATCAATTATGTTATATTCTTTCCCGTGCTTTAAAGCAATTCATAATTATTGATATTCTATTCAATAAATGATCTGCACCTGTGCACACTCATGCCTTATTGATGTGTCACTTGTTTGTGTTTGCATTTCAGAAAGGAATGCTGTTTATACAATCAACATTATTTTATTGATAATCACAGTAATTCCATTGTGTCCGCATAGGGTTCATCTATACAGTTAAACACACACTCTTAGGGTACACAGTAGTATGTTTCCCAGCATTTTAAAGTGAGATATTGACAGTTTTAAGGCATCTGCTGAAAGCCACAATACAGTTTAATTTAAAAGATGCGATAATGCTGTTATGAACAGAAATCTGAAGAACCATTGCATAAGAAAAAACATGTGAGCACTGCCAACCTGAAAAGTCTGGAATTTAGATGAAAATTTTTAAACAAATCTTGTGTCTATTCACAGCAGCCTGAAATGTGCCCCAAGTAAACAGGGCATGCTTGGTAACATAAACGTAAATCTATTGAGTTCTCCTTCAGCCATTCCACAGACATTCTTGCCTGTTAAAATATACATTTTAAAATCTTGTGAGCTGGGGTCCAGCTGGCTGCTGAGTGGAGAACTGACTGTAGGCTGGAATGGAGAGATGAAAGTAAGCAGTTTTTTTTTGTTCGCTGGTTATGATCATCAAAAGACAGCTCTGATTTCAAGAGCTTGCATCTCATTTCCAAAGCCTTCACCAGGACTGCCTTTGCATATCAACGACTTGATTATATTTAACCCTTCCCTTCTCTGACCTAAATGTTCCTAGGTGCAGGTGACACTAGAATATCTGTTCAAATTGGCATTTTCCAGTTTTTAATTTAAGTGCCTGCAAACAAACAACACAGCATCTGTTTTATTCTAGTTACAGACCCGCATTGTGTGTGGAAGAGTTTATGATGCCAGGCTCTAATTGGCTTGGCCATTGGACGAGCTGCACATCAACCTTGTTTCAATAAACTGCTTCGTGGCTGTGCTACAACTGCTGTGTTGGATCGTGCCACTGTCATCTGGAAAGAAGCAGTGGAGAGCATCAGATCATGCAAAACAGCCCTATAGACAATGCCCATGTTTACCTTGCCAGTCAATGAGATAAGCGACTTAAGGCTATGGCTTAGAAACATCTTGGATAAAGAATAGAGACTGCAGCTGAATTATGGTATCTATGAGGGGAAACTAGTTTTATTTGTTCTGAATGAACGGTGGTATAGTGTGCTTGATTATATCAGCCACATAGTTTGTGTCAACAGTTGGCACAGCTGTGTGATTTCTAAGGTTTCTTATGCAATTTTGGTATTTGAGTCACTTGGTGGTCAAGCTGTCCACAATCAGACCGCCTTTGAAAGGTTATACTCATGTATTTTCCTATTTTGAGTCTTACTACTTTGTGTCCATTTTGAACAGCTAATTTAGGGAAATAAAACCATTACATACCCAATGGTGGGAGTTCCTATTAAAGTTGCAGGTGGTTCTGGGACCTGTCCTGCACTTGTTGAACATTTAACAGTGTATTTAAATGGGATTCCCATGTGTTCACACATTACCTGCATGCCAAGGATTCTGTAAGTGTGTAAGTTGTTTTTTGTTCTACAGTATATACAACGTGCTCTGTTATAAATAACAAAAGGAAAGGTATAAGTGAAAATCCCCATCATAAAATACACTTGAAAGCCAAACCAAAAAACAAGAATGCTAACCTTCATTCAGCTTTTCTCCTGGTTTCTAAGATTAGTGGGCCTAAGTGCCACAAACAATGGTGGAATTGTAAACCCATGTACAAAGTAAAATATATTTAAAATAAACTGCTGCCTTTCTGGTTTCACACAAACCTACAGAAAAAAAGAAAGAAAAGAAAGAAAAATTGATTTATGGGGGCTTTTAAGATTTTTCTATAATTACAGCATTGAAATGCCTTTGCTTTGGCAGTACTTCAAATCAGAGTTCTTTTAGACAGATGTAAAAAAAGGTCTGAATTCTTTTCAAGTAAAGTAACCCTTTAAAGATCACAGCACTATCAATATAATTCCATTAGTATCCTACATTCCATGGTTTCAAAGACTCTATAGCAAAAGCAGGTTTTTTTGAGGTTTTTTTGAATTTTGAGGTAAAATTATAAGCAACGCAAGTCAGGCAACTCAAGTCAACTCAAGGCATTTGCAGAATGACTGAGTGTCTGAAATTGTAAATGTTCTGCCAACATAGATTTAAAACGTATCTAAAATGTAAAAGTCTTGGAATTCACAAATTGAAGGGTTTACCCACTTAATACAGCACATTGTTTTTATAATAGTTTTTTTTAGGTTTATTGGCAAAGGTCTAGTCATTTTTTATACATTATACAGAAGGGTTAATAGGAAATGTAACCCACTGTGTATGTTACGAACCACCGAAGCCTAGCTGGTCTAAGAATAAAGGGTTTTTCATTTTAACACATTTTCTTTTTTACTGTATGAATCAGTGCATGTGAACAATCAGTACATAGGTTTGTGACATTACTGAGTCTTTAATACGAAACCAATGTAACAATTAGGACATTCATAACTCTCATTTACGGTATGTCACATAATCTTTGTAGAAATATTTAATTCTATCATGGTATTGGTTTTACATGAACTCATGAATTTATATTTTCATTATATATATATATATATATATATATATATATATATATATATATATATATATATATATATATATATATGTGTGTGTGTTTTAATAAGACTTTGATTTATGGAAGTGTATCCCTTTAATCTATTTGAAATTATACAATTGCAAAAATATTGGGCAATTTTAGATGTTACCACTAGATGGCAGCCATTCACATGCTTACATCCCATTTGAAGTGATCCAACATTTGATCAAATTCTCTTCAAATCAATTACAGATTATTACATTTTGATTAGGCTCACTGTAATTCACTCAGGGGCAAATGACTCGCTAGATAAGAAAGGTTAGAATAGCATTAAATGTCTGCATGGGTACACTTAAAATATTGGGTTATTTTTTTTATTAAATTAGAATTCGGATTTTGAGCAAGCTCCATTTATCAAGTGAGGAAAACCAGTGTCCTCTTTTGTTGTGTGTTTTTTCAGGCTGAACAGCATGAAAAGCCAATTCCTCAAATCACAGGCAGAGAGATTGTATTTCTCTGGGAACAAGATAAGGTACTATGCCTCACTGGTATGTATATTATTATTATTATTATTTATTTCTTAGCAGACGCCCTTATCCAGGGCGACTTACAATTGTTACAAGATATCACATTATACATTATTTCACATTATACAGATATCACATTATTTTACATACAGTTACCCATTTTTACAGTTGGGTTTTTACTGGAGCAATCTCGGTAAAGTACCTTGCTCAAGGGTACAACAGCAGTGTCCCCCACTGGGGATTGAACCCACGACCCTCCGGTCAAGAGTCCAGAGCCCTAACCACTACTCCACACTGTATAGAAACTGTATAGACCTGCCATAATTCCTATGTAAATAATATCATAGAAGTAAAGCACTATTTGTTTAGAACTCAAATTGTGCATTACAATGACATTAATGAAATTAACGTTTGTAATGCTTCCCTCAAGCAGAAATCACCGTTTTATTTACACTGTCCTTTCATTAGAAAAGAAAAGCACCTGCAGCTCTCAGATGGCAACAGCATGCCATAATGCTGGACACCAGTTGCTTCTGTTTTTTTCTTTATTTTTTATTTACTGTAAGGTCCCAATTAACAACCTCTCCTGACAACGATTCTCCTTAGCAGATGCTGTTTTTTGATCCGCTGAGAGAACAGTGCTGAAGTCTCATTGTAAAGATTGGGCAGCGATATCAGTTTTTTTGGGTCAATGAAGGGCCTTCTTTATGATTTTTTCTGCTCGTCTACGTTTGTTTTAAAATGATCCATATCTAGTGTATTATATATATTTTTGTATTTACATAGCAACAACTATACATACATACATACTTAAAAAAATATTAAATACTATAGACACTGCAGTATGCTGAATAAGCCACAGAATTCATAATTTTTGCAATATAGACAATGCACATTGCAGCAGTCAGCAATCAAATATCCCTTGATATTTTGCAGCTAAATATGTGTTGGTATATGTATTGAGCGTTACAATGCGTTTGTCAATTTGCCTTATTCTAAACATCACCTGAGGGAGGCGGTGTGGCTTGCTTTAGTGTGTAGAGCTGGAGGACAGGGAAGTTGGGGCTGGCAGGTCCAGGTTTCAAATTTCAGCTCAACCTGGGATTAACTCCTGTGACCCCCAGGGCTTTTCATTCCTGTGTGTCACCTCCCCACCCAGCTGTAAAACTGTTTAAAAGCATGACACAGCCACGGTAAACTGGAAATCTGAGCAGATCAGTTGGGTGTAAACAATTAACAAGCTGTACGTTTGTGTTTATTCGGTCTTGTTTGTGTGTTTGTTTATGATCAGTTTTGTTTTTTGTAATTTCTGTGTTATTTCATTTCTTAGTGATTTTCTATTTGAACATTTTTACTCTGCTCCTGTGAGCTGGTTCCTGGCTATTGTGTGTGCTGGCAGGTTAACAGTTCAAATATAATTTATATACAGTACATTATTTCCAGTATTCATTTATGTTTGTAGATATTCCAGTGTGTTACTGGCACTCATAGTAATAATTGCATTTTGCTTGTTGTTTTTCTTTTTTTAATAACAAATGGCTACCCTGGGAACATGTGTGTTGACATCATTAACAGGTCTTTCCCTTGCTTGCACTGTTTTCAGCCTGTGCTTCCTGTATTTCTGTATCGTGAATGGCTCTCTCCAGTGCTGTCTTTGCCACATGAGACATTACATCTTAGCTGACCCTGTGGGAACGAAGCTGCAGTTGGTTAAGGTGTATTAATATACAGGGTGTTATAATGTGAAATTGGGATCCTCATGGCAACTTGTTACCAAATCATTCCCAGTTGACACCAGAATGACTGCATTAGACATTTAAATGGAAACTGAAGAACCTGCTAGTGGAACAGTAAGAGAAGAGGACTGGAGATCTGCTGACATTGTGGTACCTCTTGCCTGTAAAATGTTTGCTGAGGAATTGTATTGCATTGCAAAAAATTTAAATAACAAGAACTAGTAGTTTGGGAGCAGCATTGTTTATATTTGCTGTGGGTTTAATCCATCCGTTAAGCAAAAAAGCTCCATTTAGGTTTATCCTTTCATTTTAATGGTTATGATTATGAAACAATTAATAAACAGACATATGAAGGTATTTATGGTTATACTTCCTGGTTACATATTGATGTTTAACCAAAAGCTTTTGTAACTGTTTTTTTTGTAGCAGCGTTTGCTCAAATGATGTCAGGCCCCAAAAACAAAGGGCCGGAGAAGTTTATCCACACCTTCACTTTACATAAATAAATACACCTTGTGAAACCAAACAGCGGTACTGAATTGTAAGTGCCAGACTCCACCCAAGAGAACAAGCCATGCCATGATTAACTGATGTCAGACAGAAGCTTTTCCATTAACCAAGAGTCCAAACAAGGAAGAAATTGGGTTGTGTTTAAATTGTTTGCCAGGGGCACCCATGATCATTGCCATGGAGCTGCGAAATTACATTCATTGGGGTCACAAAGGGGCAATAACAGAGGACTTGAGAATCTAGTCTTCAACTAGTATTGTACTAACTGGAGATAATCTCCTGTTGATCCCAAGGTGTCTATCTTCACTATGAAGTCAGAATATTGCAGTATCTGACTGAGAAAATCAATGCACCAGGTATAGGATACAACTTTAAGTATAATAGCTGTTTTTATAGGGGACTTTTTTGAACTGAAAAAAGAAACAGGGAACAAATGGAGATTAGATAAAGGGGCATTCAGAACAGAAAATAGGAGGCACTTTTTTACACAGAGAATTGTGAGGGTCTGGAACCAACTCCCCAGTAATGTTGTTGAAGCTGACACCCTGGGATCCTTCAAGAAGCTGCTTGATGAGATTCTGGGATCAATAAGCTACTAACAACCAAACGAGCAAGATGGGCTGAATGGCGCCTCCTCTCGTTTGTAAACTTTCTTATCTTCTTCTTAAAATTCTCAAGAACACAATAATTTGATCCTGCAACTGTCAATCAATGTTGTAGTGACTTCGCAAAAGACAATTTAGAAATTGACAAATCGTGTATAATGTATATTTTTTATCTGGATAGGCTAGTTTATGCCATCAGCATAACATCTGTGTTTGATTCATACTGTGCTCAGCAGGCTGTTTGGCACAACATATCCCATTTTGAAGTGTATTCACTGCAATTTGAGTCGTCATTAACCCTTTCATCAGGATTAAAATCCAGGTAATATGAAGGTTTAGCAGGTACGAAACAGTGGATATTTTTGATTTTCTCAGTAATATCCATTGAGTGATCTTTAGTTTACCCTTAGTTGTCACCCAAACAAACCATAAGAAGTAACAAGCAGCTCCAAATATCAGTTTAGTTTTGTTTTAGGTTTAATAGACCCAAATATATTGTGGCAATGGCATTAAATAAAAGATAACACCTGTGCTTGCCTCGACATGATCATACAAGCTTCTGCCATGCGCCTCACAGAAGCGTGATGGGTGGGAACATATACCCTCAAGCTCTTAACCAAGAATAAGGTTTTGAAATAGTTTCCTGTCAGATTCTGATGCTGTGTTGTTTAATCTTTTTCAGTGCTGTCATGTAGGGGCAAGTTTTCCATCTTCTCTAGTAGGATTACAATGGGGTACATGGGGGTGTAGTACGTAAAACTGAAAGTTTGACTTTCACTGTCTGAGGTTTACCAAGTTTACCATGCTTTTCCATGTTTATGCAATCACTGCGTTCTACCATTCATTTAAGATGTTTTTTTTATCATTCTTTTACTACATTTGTGTATTTCACAATGCTAAATTCTTATTGAGGTCGCTAAGGGTGAGACCCCAGGGCACACTTTGCTGATTCTAATGAGAGACCATAAAGGTCACATAAGAAGTTTTACTCTGGGTCACACTTTGAAATGAAATTAACAACTCTGAATGTTAATTTGAGGGCTCCTATTTTCTGTTTTTGTCAGTGTGAAAGGATAGCGCTGTGGCCCTGGATGTTATTGGCAGGAAAAAGGCTCAGAGACAGGGAAGCTCCAGTTTAAAGTGCTGATGCGCACATTTATTTTAAAAAATAAATACAAATAAATAAATAAACTGCTTTTTTTTTTTTTTAAATAGGAGACAATTATCTGTTCAGAAATACCAGGGCAGCAGTGTGGAGTAGTGGTTAGGGCTCTGGACTCTTGACCAGAGGGTCGTGGGTTCAATCCCCGGTGGGGACACTGCTGTTGTACCCTTGAGCAAGGTACTTTACCTAGATTGCTCCAGTAAAAATCCATCTGTATAAATGGGGAATTGTATGTAAAAATAATGTGATATCTTGTAACAATTGTAAGTAGCCCTGGATAAGGGCGTCAGCTAAGAAATAAATAATAATAATAATAATTTAACTAAGGGATTCAATAATTTCTCGAAACGCAAAGCAGCCCAAATGTTGTTGTTCTATCTAACACTACTTAGAACAGAACGTACCTTTCCCTGTTCATGCTCCCTGACGTCTGTTTTCGTTATGCAGAAAATTAAGTTTGCCAGGTGCGTGTCATTTCTTTTTTATAGTCACAAAAGTGTTTTTTTTAGCAGGGGCTACATTGTAAATATAGCTATTATCCACATAATATATATGTAAGGTATAAATCACAACAGGCTGTGGGGTGCCCCTGAAATATATACGTACGCCTGGGTGATGATTAGGCCCAAGATGAAGCCAAGGGTGGTGTTTGGATTTGTCTTTACCAGCTGTCATGACAGGAAGACATTATAGCTGGTCTTAAACTCGCTGTCTACAGAAATGTTAAAAATTCTACTGTTAAAAAACTATTTAGTCCAGCTCTCAGCGTCCCCCAGAATGCTGTTGTTTGTTCTTCTATTTCATTGAGCTGTATTCTTTTGTGTCTACTGTTGTAGAACTTAATTATTTTTATTTTTTTCAGGTGGACTACTGTCATGACTGTGAAAGTTGGTGCTATACCAGTTCCCTTGAGTTTCATCTCCAAATATATTAAAGAAAATGGGTGGAATGTCACTCATTTTGTGGTAGTGGTTTTCTAACAAAAAAATAAAATGACAGCGTGTCATGGAACTTTGTGATGGCATGTATAATGTGGTGCATATTGATTTATACAGTGTGAAGCGGCTCATTAGCATGCAAGCCGGGTACACGCTGTTGTTCCAGCAGGGTCATGTGATGCTGTTTAACCAATAAGAGGTTGTTATTTTTCCGGATGTTTCATAAACATATGCGCACAATATAATAAAACAATAAAACAATATAATTTTAGTTTAAAGCTAATGTATAACCAGTTTGCTTGCAGTTTATCATTTACATTCCCCAAAGGTATTTTCTGCTGCAGAGACACACGCTTTCTCCGCCCTTGCCACCACCTCACTCACAGCCAAAAGGCATGCTCCTGCTTCTACATGCAGAGCGGTGCAAGTCTGCAAAGAAAACGTTCAAGCTCTATTACTGCTCAAGAAGAAAAACATGTTTTAGAAAGCATGTCTTGTTGGAATGCTAGAGGCACCTGCTTTAGAACTTCTATATTTTCAAAATGTTCCTAAAACTGTATAGAGCACTTACTAAGCCTTTAACACATGAAAATAGCATTGTTGAAAACTATGAAAAAGTATAACACACAAACCCAGTGGGATTTGACGCTTATACAGTACAAACCACAATGTAATATAAGTTTATAATGAAACAACATTATTTTATTACTTGTTTATTTAGCAGACGCCTTTATCCAAGGCGACTTACAGAGACTAGGGTGTGTGAACTATGCATGAGCTGCAGAGTGACTTACAACTACGTCTCACCCGAAACCCACAAGGAGGTTAAGTAACTTGCTCAGGGTCACACAATGAGTCAGTGGCTGAGGTGGGATTTGAACCAGGGACCTCCTGGTTACAAGCCCGTTTCTTTAACCACTGGACCACAACATATTAGTTATCTTATTCTATTTTATAAGAGCATTGTTGTTTAATTAAGTACACTAGAGTACCTATAATTAACCCCAAATCCAACCGCCACACACACCTTTAATTTTTTTGGCGGTCGCTTTAGGGTCCAGCGTGAACACTCCTTTTCTTTGTGGGTGTCTACTGTGACTTGAGTCACGAAGTTCCCTCCCTTTATGTTTGTGCTGAATTTAAAATCGTCTCTCATGAGGTCACCTCTTTGGCTGTGGCCCCTCCTCTTGCTGGCCCTGGAGTTTGGGATGACGCCACCCTCGCTCCGCCCCATGGAAGCTCGGGCTTCGCGTTCATTTCATACCTTGTCTCATTCCGAGCATTCTTCACATCCTTCTCGGTGCGCTGGCGATTCACGTGCACATACCCGGCTGCACCAGAAACACAATAATAACTTTACACAGTTTACAAACCTATACATTACATACAAGGAAAAAGGGGGTTGAAATTAAACACTAAATAACAGTACTAGCAGAGTGGAGGTTGAGGTAAGTTTGCCTTTAATAGTATGCAAAATGGTTGCAGCTGGCCAGTTTTCAATAAAGTTGTAGCTTTTTGTTAAAAATGATTTTTTTTTTTCCAACAAAGAGGAGCAGTGGTCAGGATTGATCACTAGTAGCAAGAAGACGGAGTTAAAGCCAGTGGTTTAGTTCTCTTATTCGGTTCTTTTATAATGTTTCTTGACGCTGTTGCAACAGGGTGCTTTCAGTTTGTCCACTGACTCACTGCGTTGTTGTCTGACATAGCACGAAAATTTTTGACATTTTTCAAATTTTTTGTGAAGCCCGACCTTACGCACGATTGGGCTACAAGAGCCCCCAGCCTCAAGCTGTAAATGCTCTATAATACGGGCTTCCGATTAGTTTAGATTTTTGTTTGGTGTAGAAATTGAAATTTACCGAGATGAAGGATCACATTGTTGGTGTTTTGTTCTGCAGAGGCGCTGAGGTTGGGAGTTGCAGATTGGCGTGGATCATTTTCAGGACTCGGCATAAACGTTGTTTCCAAAAGGAGGACTTGTTGCACCGCCGGGATAATCCGCGTTTTTCTCCTTCCTTTGTTGTTTTCTTCACTGTGAGTATATAAAATAGTTCTTTACTTTTTGTGTTATTTGTAACCGTCTCTTGATTGTGGCATTCTTGGCATGCCTTAAGCCTTTGTGTTGTGTTCTGTAAAATTTACCGTGTGTTTTGTAGCAAAACATGGAAGCAACATGTCACAAGAAAAGTCTTTTAATAATGTAATTACTTGAAGTAAAATAATAATTGACATGTAATGAGTTCATAGGATTTTAAACCTGATTTGTACATTGTTTTAAAAACCTACAAAGGTAGTCTGGAGTATAGCTAATGTATTTTTAAAAGTTGGTAATTTGTAGTTTATGTAAGAAAGGGTATTTACGCTTAAAAAGGTGGGTGGTCTTTTGTGTGTGTGTGTGTTTGTTTGTTTGTTTGTTTATTTATTTATTTATTTATTTATTTATTTATTTATTTTTGATTTATTATTTCCTCCAGAATGTGATGATACGGGAAAGTCCATTTTTGGAGCGAGGCTTTTGTAAGTCATGTATTACTCGGAACAACGACTGCGAGAGAGCTCTGACCAAAAAAAACAAAAAAACAGTACCGTCCTGTGATTCTGTCAATAATTAAAACCTAACGATTGAGAAGTGTTACTGTTAGTTACAACTGGAGCACTGGAAGCTGTCTTGGACTAATTTTTCCAAGATAATATAAAAAGTAGAAGTCTTTCCTGGTGATTTCTTATCCGTTTTTACAGTAGCGTTTTTTTTTTTCTGAATACATTTCAATCGTAGATTTACCAACAATATTTAATTTAATAAAATATAATAATAATAAAACGTGTGTGTATATGTACGTGTGTGTGTGTGTGTGTGTGTATATATATATATATATATATATATATATATATATATATATATATATATATATATATAAACGGTCTTTGATCGCGGCCTTTAATTACAAGAAAGTGTTCTTAAGTTTGCCCCTCTTGAGGTTTATTTGACACACTGTATATAGTTACAAGATAAACAGTCACAGTGTGGGTGTATGTTGAATTTCTTAAAGTACGTGTATCTGTGTAAAGTAATTACTTTGGTATTAATATTGCAGACTAACCGATGGGAATGAATGACTACACCGCCAAAGAGTATGAATTACGCGTTTGCAGGAATGATTTTTCAGCATGCACTGCTGGTTTTAGGTCCAATAGTAGTTGCTTTGTTTTTTTGTTCCCAAAAGGAAATTAAGAGTTACAAAGCCATTAAGTAGAGCTTTGAAATGGTAAGCATCAAATATATACATTTTTTTTGCTGTATTCCATTTGAGTTGTAGCAGAAACATGGACTTGGTGTGCTGCCTATTAATAACTGTTCATATATGAGAGAGAGACCTATCTATCCATGTCTACATTCTTAGGTTCAGTGCACTCCATATCTGAGCTATCTGTGTAGAAGGCAGTGCAATATCCTTAATTTGAGGCAAATATTGCCGTACATTACAAGATATTAAGTAATATGAATCAGAAAATCAGTAATATGAAATCAGACCAAACCCCCTTGTGTTATTGCCAATGGAAAATAGTTCAATTTTTAAACAACCTATGGTATTGTGTGATTTTTGAACTTGATATTTTCAGTTAGTCATTGACCTGTATCTCACAGTAGTCTTTAAATAAAGTGACAGACTAGATACAATGTGCTGTTTGTTGATGTCTCTAACTGAGCCATTATCATTTACTACAGTAAACAGATTGACTTCTGACGGACTTAACCCTTGACATGACAAGATGGTGAGAAGAAAAATCTGTTTGCTGTGAAAAAATACCATGGATAGCAATAGTGGCTTTGTTTTAGCTTATGCAACTACTGGACCTGTTGGATTTCAGCCTACATTAGATTTTCCAGTGGAAGAATAGAGCATTGTCTTCCACAGATCTTTAAGCCCGGTTATCCCCTTTTTCCATTGCTTATGAGCGTAAAAAATACTTTAAAGTCACCAAGTTAACTTGAAAAAAAATCAACATGGTATAGAGAACAGGCAATTCACACACATATATCTATCTATCTATCGATCTATCTGTCTCTATCTTTTTATTTATTTTAATTTACTTTTGACTCATTATTTTTAGTACCAAGTTATGCTCCACATTGAACAATTATTGTTTCTTGGCTTGTCTAATAATAGTGTTTTAACATTAAGACATTTTTAATAAAATGAGGTTATTTCAATAAGGATTTCAGGAACAGAAAATTGGAAGCAAGATCTCGTGGTGCGTGGCTTTTGAAATTGGATTTACAGAATGCTTTGCAAATGTGTTTTTTTTTTTAATGCAATGAAAACAGCATACCTGTAAATTGTCTTGTATCTTTGCTAAACGGTGGACTAAGTGCATTTACATAAACTAATAAAATAAAAGCCTTGTGATAGTAGCATACTGTTTCCACTTCATTGTTAATAATGGGCAGATTTTGAAAATCTGCAAAGAGTTTGTACATATTCTGGATACCCAAAATAATAAAGATTCACTGCTGTTTTTTGTAGATTGCAAATGATGGAAAATGCTATTTATGTGAGAACATACTGAACTTATATGTTTTTGGCAAGATTCTTTTCTAAATGCTACAACAGAGCTGTCTTTATATGCTCCAGTTTTAATTTATTATAATTCAGTGCCAGTTTTGATTTTGGAGAGTTCAAGGGCAGTCTTCAGCATGCACACAATACGATTTCTTTTCTGTCTCACGATAGTGTAATGATACATTAAAACTGAACTATAATTGTGTTTACTTATGAAAAATGTAGAAAGTAAATATTGTAGTATCTGCAATGGGAGTAGAACTGTTGAAAGTAAGGAAATCGATAGATTTATAGACAGACCCTTGAGATTTGAGCACAGACATTCATTCCTTTGAGAACAGTAATTGTTAGACATAGAGACCACTGTTATTACTATTTTTATTATTATTATTTTAAACAAGAAAGCTAAAACAGTTTTTGGCATTGATGAGATTTCTGGAGCAGGGTCGCTGTGACCTCGGTCTCAAAATGCTGTTGAGAAAACTTTTGTGATTTGAGCTGCAGTGCTGGGTTGCCAGTGTCCCTTTTGACTAAAAGTCTTTGATTGAATGATCTCAAAAGCTTTGCTCTGAATAGAAAAATAACAGTTTGAATGAATCTGTTTAACATCATGTTGCATATTGTAATGAAAGCACAGAATGACTGGCACACAGAGCAGAATGCAGGGCCTTCGTGATGAAGTGAAAAGAAGCCAGGTGTTTTAAATAGGCTGCACTGTTGACTGGGTTGCTTGTAAGGCAAAAAAAAAAAGCTAATTGTCTTTGCCATAGTTGTGGCAGTATGCGAAATGGTGCTGAATCACAGAAGCCAAGCAGCCTGATTTCTGAAGTTGACATCTGGTTTATTATGCACCTGTAGAAGAAAAAGAAAATGCAAATATACATGGTCGCTTGCTCTTGCCCACTGCGCTCTGAAAAGTCATGCTAACGATCATTTGTCAAACAGTGCTTTCCAGTCTATGTCTGGAACAGCCTATTGTTACGCCAGCAACAGGCGGTAGTGGTCGTGGCACCATATGGCCAGTGTATGCTTCAGATAAGCTATCTGTTAATTTAGCTTATCCATAGCATTTTAATATGCTTCATATTTGAGTCACCAACTGCTTTAGTTATTTTTTCGAGAGGGGGGGGTGGTGTGGAGGAGCAAATAAATTTTGAAGCAAATGCTAACGCGTCTTTTTTTTTTTTTTTTTCCTGTGGAATCTCTTTAGTTATGTTAAATGTGTTGACATTTATACTTTGCAGGCATAGTAAACATTAACAATTTTAAAAAATGATTCTAGAGCATTGCCAGTGTATCATGTACTGTAATTAGAAATGCTGAATTCCATTTTACTATTTACCATTAAACTACTCAGTTTTCCTAGTTTACTCATTTTTATTTAAGCTTTTTTTTTTTACTATAAAAAGTTCTTAAGAAATGGATGCATATGGATCTAAAGCTTAACCACTTGCTGAATGTTTTCAAAGCCCCAGCACCCTGTACTAATCTGCAGTAATTTTATTAGCATGTTTAGTGTTTCTGTTCTGCCAGATGAAACTGCAAACGCAGAACAGTGAAATTGTGTTTCAGTTTAGTCTAGTCCAAGAAAAATAATCACAAGTCCTGACCACACCGCTTATCTTTTTCCTGTGATCTGGCAGATTAAACGTGCATACTTATTTGAAGAAGGGATTTCTCTTCTAATTAAAGACGTATCCGTTAGTAATGGAACAGTTAGGAAAGTCTGTGCAATGAAATTATTCCCAAAGTCTGAATGACACAAGCACTTCAACCAACAAGCCAAATAAAATATTAGCTTGAGAGCAGCCAACAAAATAATCCTGTACTTGAAAGTTCACTTTTGGGGGATCAAACACACATTAACTCTTTAGTAGCAGGTTGTGATTATTGGGGGCATTGATTTTAAATTAAATCCAAGTGGACTTTTAACTGGTGATAGGGAGGGTTAGAACACATTCCACATATTTAATGGATCCATCTGTAATATTGACCTGTACTGTAATTAGTCATGCTGTGTGTGACATTGTCTGAGTTTCTGGACAAATCTCAGAATTCATCTAAATTTTATTTATCTGTCTAAGACTGTGTTAAAATGTCGAGTAAATCTCAAGTTATCTCTGCCCTCAGGGTGTTTGTTTGCCGTGCCTCAGAATGTATTTCTGTGTACTTCAGTTTCTCTCTTCTTTGTATGATACACGCTTGTGCTAGTCCGCAGTATGCCTGCTTTGATCCTGTGGGTATGCCTTAACTGTGCAAACAATATGAGATTGCTTTTTTGTTTGCTTGAAATGCTGTTTGGATAAGTACAGTATGCTGTAGCATTGTATGTTAACAACATTTCTAAGCACTTTCAGCTGGGTTCAAGACCTACAGCTAGGCCTCAAAGCCCTGAGGTAAACTGTCACAAAGGGGATGTTTATTACGGTCTTCTGCACTGAATACTAAGAAAAGGGGAATGGAGACACTGACATCATCGAAGTAAATCTGCTTTAGGACTATATCCATAAAGTGACTGCCAGCCTCTGAGTGCACTTTGGCCTTGTCAATTGTCTTTGTGAGTGATTTTCTGACTGAGGTACTTGTTTTAAAATTTAAATATTAAAGTTGCATTAATTTGTGTGTTTAAAAAAAAAAAAAAAAAAAATGTAAGCAATGGTTGCTAGACACGTGGTTCAGTAGGCATACCAACCAGGTGTTTCAATACTAAAAATCACACAGGTCTTGGATCAAGATGAATTTAAATATGCGTCTGGTTTAACAGACCTGGATTATAACTAATTTTGGACTACAGAACATTATCTGAAGTAGATAGAGCCTCTGAAAAGTGAAAATTGTTGACTTTTAAGTAGTAGACCGATCTTTGAAATTGGACCATCTAGTCTGACTAACTCACTAATCGCACGGGTCCTGTGGTTGGGATAGAACCGAGGGCTGGATAAGTGGTCTGTGAACACTGCCATCTATAAGTTATCAATAAAGTGAATTGCAGTGATGTCAGTTTTCCAAAAACCCTTTAATACACGGTGGTGTATATTTAAATAATTGTATAGCCATCTGTTAGAAGCCTGTTTCCAAGAAGAACCATCGTTTAAGCTTTGTTATTCATTGTTGCTGTAGGTCTAGTATAGCAAACTGTAAACCACGGGTTCAGCAGTAATGAGATGATTTAAACCACGTGCCAAGCTTTCTCTTCTTTTTCCAAAAAAATAATCCATCAATCAATGCTCTTCAGACAAAAACAAATTCTGGTTGCTTTTGTAAGTAATTGTTGTTTCCATCTTACAAATTGTTTAAGTTCTATAGTCTCCTGACCAGAGACGTATGAAAACCAATATCTAATCCATGAATCATTACATGAGTCAGTTCCTGAAACCACTCTAAACCTCAGAGTTCTTGGCCACGGGCAAAAGCAGGAAATCCAGGCTTCAATAGCTTCCTTTCCCAGTGCTTGCTATGGCAGCATTAGCGGTTAGCATGTGCTTCTTTTGCAAGCAATAGGAAGATGTATGTCTGTGGAACAAAGGCACTGAATCACTCCATTTACTGAAACTGTTTATAATTTGTGGTCTTTATTCAAATGCCAGTCAATCTGGCTTGCTGGCATTGTGTTCCAATCTCTCTTGCAAGGCAATTAACAGCTGTAGTATCGTTATGTCAAATGCGCTCTTTACAGACTTTCCACAGTGGCTTGATACAATGTTCTCTTAGTTGCTCTAACTTTATGATAGTTTGGGGTGGTTTGCACATTATTGTTCATTAGTATGCGTAGTGGAGTCCACACCAGACTGCATCAAGCCCTATTATTTTCAGTACAGATTTAACACTAGACACAGTACAAAACAAAACCCTCCTTGTGCATATTGATGTAAAACTACAGTGCGTGGAATTCTGTTTTTATAACTGTACACTCAGAGTATAAAAATAAGTGCAGAAAACTATATTTTATAGGCATACACACTGAATTTGCTGTAGATCCATCCCGGTAAACAATTTCTATTCAAGCATATCTTAGTGGTTTAAGTCTTTGGACTTTATACATATTGTACTGTACTGCAGGAAAATGTATTGGGTAAACCAAAATCTGAAGATTGCTAGGTAAGGTGACAATCGAGAGGAAACTACACATTCCCCCCCCAAGCACTTGCTGAGGGCCTCATACTTTGAATACCATTTTAAGGTACTTTAAAACTGCGTGCTTTATTTTATGATGATGGATATATTTAGTGGCAGAATTCAAGGCAGCTTTTAAGGACATATTGCTCCTTGGAACATACACTTGCTAATGTTTTAAGAGGGTTTTTTTGCACCGCTTTTCTGGAAATGCTGTTTTTATGACTCATTAAAATGAATGGTTCCTTTGTGCTGTTGATTTGGAGTCTACAACACATACGATTAAAGCAATGTTAGTTCAGTTCAGACTGTTCAGTAGTTGTGCAAATCAGTTGCTAATACTGTGCTGTGTGTTGACTGTACTAATCCATGGTAAAGTATACAGTAAAGAGGGAGCTTTAACTTGGTGCAAGTGTTATTTTGCTGAAAGGGTTTCAGTCCCCGTAACAAATGGGTAACTTTTGGATATTGATGGTTTCTAAGGCTTCTATGAGTGTAGTGGCTTTAAATAATGCATTTTAACAGGAAAAGCTGTCCAAAACCCAAACGTCTTGAAAATGACAAATAATTGCGGCTTCCTCTGCTCAAAGTGAAATGGAACGAAGGAGGACTGACATGCCTCGTTAGGATTTAGAAACCCAGTATCTCGAGGAAATGTAGTTTTTGCAATTATGCAGCTACTTTGTACTGCACTGTGTTTTACTTGAATATCGGCTGGTTAATTATACAAGTGAAGTTGTACACTGTGATACACACACTGTAAAAAGGGGTTTTTGATACCCTGATTTCACGTGTTATATTGAATGCTAAACATCACAGATGGATAAGAAGTAGAAGTTGCAGTAGAAGGACTGAGCCTCTAAGCTGTGCCCGGTCAGACCGAACTGCACAATGTGAAACAGGGTAAAGGCCACTTTACATACAGCGTTGTGAATAACTTCCAGAAATGGAATTCGCCTTGTGTAATTAACACAGTGGTGTTAAAAGCTGACATTAGCCCAGTGAAACAAACGGTGACTTTGTTTTTCATTCTTAAATGGCTACTCAGCTTTTAAAGCTGCTAATAAAGAAAGAAATGTCTTCAGTTGAGCTTGGAGTTTGAAGTGTCGTTTACATTTCTCACATACAGCAGACCTGCGAGTCAAAGCCTGTGGCTGCATTCTGTACCCAAGAAGCCTTGGGTTTATGTACTGTAGTATTTTGAAAAAATCTGTACATCCAATTTTCAAAAGTGTCTAGAAAAGCAAAGAAACGTATTGTACTTTTTTGTTTATTTTATAGAAATTATGAAGGAGAAGATTATGAATCCTAATACAATAGTTGGAATGTGAATGGTGCAGCAGTGTACTGTGGTTGTGCCAAAAGCACACAATACATGCAGTGATATTTCTTATAGTTAATGTAATGGATTCATAAGGTCTCTGCAGTACAGATAAAGTGTTATTGATACGCCACAAAGTAAATCTGACAGATTTATTTTAAAGAACTAAAGTGAGGAATGAGATATGATATCAGGCAGACTAGATATTTGTGGCATTTTTTTCTTTTTCATTCCAGGTCTGTAATGGGTTCCAAGTACATCAATAGTGTTTGACAGCCCATGTAAATCAATGCTCTTCTCAACTAACAGAAAATTGATCAAATGGTCTATCACTTTGGTGCTTGACTTGAGATTTGAGGTTTACAGTTTGAAGTTCTCATCTTTAGACCGTGATCTGTTGTGAACAGTCCTGTGGGTTTAAAGTAGTGTAGCATGAAATGGATGATGTGTTATTACCAATAGAAGCACTATGCCCAGTTCAATCTTCTGGAAATGTGTACACGTTCCTTTTTTGGACATTTGTCCAGAGTAAGTAGCTGTTTAATCCTCGTTTTATAGGTATTCATAGAATTCAAGATGGCAACTCAAGAACATGCAGAATATATACTAACCTGCCTGTGCTGTCATCCTGGCTTTGATTTTAAATTGTGCTGCATCACATTTTAGTGTAGCTTTCAACAGAAATAATATTGAAGGCAGGTGCACTAAAGCAAATGCTTACGGAATTTGACTCGCCAGGTCTCTTGTCTTTTAATGCTGTCTCTGAAAACTTGCCCTGGCCTGTTGCACTGAATCCGACCCACCCATGCCTTTTTTGGAGGAGGAAAGGCTCATTATTTGCATATAGAATGGATCCTTTCTGAGACTTTATTATTATAATAACATTATTATTATTATTATTATTATTATTATTATTATTATTATTATTATTATTGATTTCTTAGCATATATTTTTTGCAATACAGTACTGTATTTTGTCTTAATTTGACAAATCAAATAAACACTGCATGATTACAGCAAAACATATTTCTTAAACAATTATACACAGATTATGCCACACTTTTTTAAAGCATATGTAGGACAATGTGTTTTATGATGATGGCCAAATTATAAAACTGTACTTGGCAGCCAGATCTCTGTTGCTTGGGTCATCACAAATTTGATGTGTTCATAAAACAGATAACAGTGCAGAGGACTCCAAACAGAAAATTGCATTTTATTTTTGCCGTCTGCTTTCTTATTACTCCTGACCTGAAACCATCATGAAATGTTCTATTCATATAAAGAAGGGATTCTTACTCTGCACAACGGAGCCCGGTTTGATGTAATGGATTGATAAGTTAATGGTGTCACAGTTACAGCCCACTCCTGTCTGGAAATGCACTTTTCATCTCGTTAATAAGAACATTTCCAGGGCGCTTGGTGTTAAGGGCAGTAGTATGTAATTATCTGTGTGACCACATTGACTGCTGTACAGGTGTCATTCTTGGCTTTCACAGAAGAGGCTTTTAATTAGGATTATTATATAACAATATCAGGGGTGACAGTGCGGTCTTATTATAATTAAGTAAAAAGTATGCAACAATAACAGGAAACTCAGGTTTTATAATGACCTTTCCAAGTAGTGTAGGTTCTAGTTTGATAGAAATGAACATCATTTTAAGCAGGGGTGTGCCAGTATTTATGTCGGCAGGTATTCATTGAAGCACGCCTCTTTTATTAATGTGCTGATTTCAAAACAAGAAAAGCTGCCCTTCCTGGCACTTAACTTCTGCATTGAGTGTTTTTTAAAAGCCGATTTGGAAGCAAATTTTCCTCTCTACCGGGTGCTGACATTTTTACTGCCATAACAAGGCCATAAATTGACAATGAAAATATGTTGAAAAACTAGCAAATGCAACTGATTCATAATGTAAATGTGTCCTTTCATTAAACCTAACCTGAGCTACCGCTGTGGAAACTGGGATATGCATTCCTTTGTCAAATTGAATCACAGATAACACCTTGCCCAGGGCTACAATCCCACAATCCACGGCAGCGGTGACACATTTCTAACAAAACTAAGAAGAAATAAAAAAAAAAAAAATTATATATATATATATATAGTACATAAATTTTTATATATATATATATATATATATATATATATATATATATATATATATATATATATATATATATATATATAGTACATAAATTTATATAAATTTATATATATATATATATATATATATATATATATATATATATATATATATATATATATATATATATATATATATATATATATATATATATAAAATTTATCGTATCAAAAGGCTGAAAGTAAGAAATAATTGCTTCTAAAATATAAATGAGTTTGTTAGTTTGATCACGACAGGGTCTATGTTAAATAACTGTCAGATTTGTTATTGATTGAAACTCAATTGTCTAAACAAGGGAAGCAGAGAGACTGCATTGTTTTGTGTTGAGTAATTAAAATGTTTTCTATTTAATACCTAACAACTTCAAATTCCTTAAAGGTACTGTAATTGCTCAGAAAACACGAGTTTCGACACACCCCTAAATGTAACCATTTATCTCTATATTTTTATATAGGCATTTATAATAATATATATATAATGTGACGGCTTCACAGTAATTGCCTAGGCTTGAAGCTGCCTTTAGAAAATAGTCACATTTAATTTGATAACCATAAAATGTTTATTATTGTTAACATTTAAAAGGTTACATTCATCTGTGTTAGTTTGTATTTTAGCTCACAAAAAGCAGCATCGGTGCAGTTTCGTATTGCTGTCTCCAGGGTTGTAATAAAAAACATACGTATTTAAAGAGAAGCAACAACAGCACACTCATCCTGTAAACAAGCCTCATGCCGTGCAGGCACTTTGATTGGATCGTCATCATTGCCTTTGCAGGGAAGTTTCATCTTACTGCAAGTAAAAGAATTGCATCCAATTGAAATACAAATGGATTGAAGTAAAAGCATGAAAGGAAGCATTTTTTCTTTGTTAATTTCATTCTATCGGATGACAGATTAATGTCTTGTAGTCTTGAGACACAGAACAGCCTATATTTATTGTGAATTGATGACTTTTCTTGTTCTCCTAAATGTATCAGAGCTTTACACAAGTCTTGGCGCACCCTTTCCTTTTTCTAAATCAAAATATGCGATCGTAAGTTTAGATTATTCAGGTAAGGGATTCTAACCTCACCCAAAAAGCACTTGTCCCTCCAAATGTTGGTTTTCTGTAACACTGTCTACCAGCAAACCTGTTTCTACAGCCATTTGGTTAAAACCCTTATTTTTTTCTACCTCCTCCTCCGTTTTGAAGGTTTTTATCAAGTATTAAAGAACAAGGCTGAGCCGCAGTCCCTCCTGTAGGATTTGCCCTATAGGGGGTCAGCTCTCCTTTACAGAGGGTGATGTGGTTATCTTAACCTCCCCCTGAGGTGTAAGGCAGGCGACTCAAATTAATTGGTTGTAAAAACAAATTTAAAAAACAGTTAACTGGCTTTTCTGGTATCCTGATGTGACACTGAATACACACGTTTACTGTTGCTTGTCTGTGCAGCATCACTCATGTTCTTACATTATGGTATAAGAAAAAATGAGCAAAATTTTAAAAAAAAACACGTTTTACTGTGTGCAGAAAATCTATTGAAGTAAGTGCAACATGATTCCGAGTTTTTACTTAAGCAGTCATGACTCGGTACGACCACATTTTATGAGATGAATTATTTTGCACGGATCAGTTATCATAATGGGCCTGTGGTTATACAAATATTTTTAGGCTTAACCTTTAACGCATACAAATTTAACACTAAAAACAAAATACTCTTTTTGTCCACCAGCAAACTAACATTGCAGCGAAGAACGCAGATTGCAAAAAACGTTTGCGTACTGGGTTTAAGCAGATTTAGGCAGATAGTCTTCATAAGAGACCAACAGCAGCACATCCATTGTAACGCAAGCATGTCTTCGCTCCTGTGACGGTGCTCTACATAGCTAGGGTATGTCACGAGAACGAAGGCACTGTATGTAGGAACATCCAAAACTATTAAACAAAATCAAGAGTTTGCATGATAATGTGGAAATAAATTGTTTAGTGATTGAAACACACACGTCGGACTTTCCAGCGTGTCCTATGTATTGCTTTCTAGACTGGTTTGTTTTACTTTTCATTTTATTAAAAAAAAAAATTAAAAAAAAAAAAATTTATAACCAGAATTCTTAATTTCATCCTTGCTACCAAGAAGCCTGAAGCTAAACAGTTTAGATATTTATTAAAAACAGTGAGCTTTGAATGCAAATGATACCATATCATTAAAATAAACCATTTAGGACAGTGACTAGAAAATATAAATCCTAGCTTACACATTAAATTACTCTGGCTCCCAGGTGATCCTCTGCTGTGCCCTTTGATATCACGAGATGTATTTCTTGTATAACCTGTTGTCTTCCCATTACAAACACTATTATAACGCATGTAACCTCACAGAACAAGCAATAAAGCTCTAAAAGAAATTGATTTAGGAAAGAATTCCATCCTTTCAGTGTTGCTGCTGTGATACAAAAACTGACTGTCATAAATACAGATTTATAACATGCATTGAACGCTGTTTTTGCTCAGATATATTGGTCAGCATGAACAGCAAGTGATTTTAATTAATCTCATCTTAAATGATCAAATAAATTCAATGTTTTTTATTTTTATTAAACGCTTGGAATACTCGTTTTGACGAATCCTTTTAAATGTTTCACATTTTAGGTCAAATTCATGAAACAATCTCACCAAGTTGCAGAGTAAACAGTTTGGAAATGGAGAGGTGTATTGCAAGCCAACGTACGCTTTTGGCAAAGCACAGTAAATCCGGTTTTTCCAGTTTACCTTGAAAGACTCTTTCATGGTGGAGATTAGATGCATTCCCAGAAACAATTTTTTTACAACACCAGGTATATAGAGTACTAGGGATCCCTCTCCACCTTAGCTCCCAGCTAAAACACATTTAACAGATGCAGTACACCCTGTCCCTTGTCACATTTTTTTAGGCTTTAGCTATGATATTAAAACACTTTAAATGCTACATGTATTGGTTTTGTGACACAGCAACTTGTGTCCACTAACTTATACAAAATACTGGTTGCATGATTTAGACCTAATACCAAGAACACCTGTTACTTCCTTCTTAATCATGTTAAACAATGGAAAGGTCCACTTCCTTTTCAGACAAAACTCCTGGTGCTGGATGCTTAATGCTATAGAAATATTTCTGGTGTTTTAGTTTGGTGAACCAGGAAGTGAATCATGCTGCTTGAACTTTACTGTTTCTGATGCTGGTTTTGCACCATTTGTACAAGTATCTGCAGGTTGGTATGTACTTTGTCGGTTCATAACAGATAGTATTGCTTAACTGTGGCTAAAATACAGAACACAGAATTTCTTTATCAGATCTAAAAAGACTTTGAGTACACTCCTCCCCCTCCTTTTTGATAAGTTACTCAGCCTTGTTGCGTACGTAACATTGGGTCCATCTTGACTTCCTCATTAAACAGTAGAATGAGCTGATCTTTTGTCAAAGATATGTAATCAACACATCTAATGCGAATATGGAGAGCAAGCAACCATTTTTCTTGAGGTTTCAAAATCATTATTGCAATTGTACTAATGCAACATCCAATAGCAAACGTGTCCTTGAAATTCAAAACCGCCGTAGAAGGATATCTACCACAATGACTAATGTGTGCAGCGACAAAACAATTAATATTGCGTCAGTAACGCAGCCACCACTACATTCCACAGTACTTAACTTAACGTTTCTCAGGTCAAATATCCTGGGTGCTGAAGGAACAACGTAGAAAGATAACTCCCTATGGTGGTGCAATTCAGTCAACTTCAAGATTCCTACTTGCAGAGCTTGTGGATAATTTGAGGTCAAGGTCACCTCAATCTGTTTTCGTTTCAAATACGGAATTAAGGAGAACACATGTTGTGTGCAGAAAACGGGAAGGGAACAGAATCTTTGGATCTGGGAGTGGATTGTTTTTTATGCATTCTCTGTCAATATGGAGCATTGACAAACGTGCACTTTATTAGCCTGGTCTTTGTTAAATTAGCCCTTTTGCATGTTATTAGCCTATATATTGAACAAAATATTACATTTAAAACAAATATATACAGTAAAAGATTTCACTTTATTTAAACGTCCGTACCCTGTTTGAACCAGACACAAGATTGAGGTGTTCTAAAGCACTTTCTTGCATTTTTATTAAATACATAAATAAGACAAAACAAAAGCCTCACTTCGGAGTGCTAACTCAGACTTTTCACCGTCCCTAAACTATAAAAAGGTGGTTAAGCTGTTTATCGGTTGCAGAACACACAGTTTTTACAAACAAAAAGGTTGACACGCTTCCTTTTTCTAAACCACACCGGGTTCTTCTCTGTGACAGCCTCTCTTTACACAGACTGGAGACTGACCCGAACACACACTTCTGCACTGTTATATACCGGCCTGCTAATTACAGGCAGGTGACACAAATTAAATCATAAAACAATTAAACAGGTCATCAAATTAAATAAACTAATTACATCTGTGTCTGTGAGCACAGCAATTACAGAAATTGACCCTATCCCTGCCAGTCAGCCACCAGCACTCTTTTTTTTTTTTTTTTTTTAATTTTGTCCTGAACAATCTAAAACACTGCACCAGTTCTTGTAAGTATTAAATCTCAATGAATTATTCACAGTATAAAGGTTCTGCTAATATTGGCTTTTTATTCAGTGCTTTTCATTGCCTTACTTACTAATGGTTTATATGGTCAGAAACATTTGCTGTTTACATAGCCTGTAAGCAAAGATAACTAACTTAAAACTTTTGAAAAACAAAAGAAAATAATATTGATTTTGAACATTTTTGAACATTAATATTTTAGAAATACGTCTGACCCAACAGTGCAGCTAGTTCTTTTCTGGTTTTTAACAAGACCAGAAGCAGTGTCAAAACCATGTTTTGTAATCCTGCCAAGTTTGTGTACATGTGTTTTAATTTGTTAATGAAACAAGACGGAGTGGCTTCCTGCTACACCTCTTTTTATGCGTTTGAACCAGGGCACAATTCATTTTTAGCTGCGCAGCCTCTGTAGGCATGTGCCAGCTAATGTAGTGTAATAGCTTTTATCTTCCTATTTGTAACAAAGAAGTGACAGGATTGTGGCACACAGAGAGTATTTACTGTGGGACTCATTCCCTGTGGACTTCTTAAAATGTTTTCGCAAATCAGGACGGTGAACCAGAATCCTTTTCATTTGCTGAAGCCTCTTCTGCTTGAAAGTGCTTCAGAATCACAACTTGCCCATCCCTCCTGTTCCTATTGCTGTGTGCTGAAGGGCAGGCACTCGCACAGGGGTGATGCAGTAAACCTGCAGAAGGTCATTAGAACTGCAGATGACTTCAAATACCTGGCGTCTGTCAACCATGCTGTGATGTAAGATATTGCCATTTTATTTGTGTGTGTGTCACTGCGAAGTACATGCAACCACTGGCAGTGGAACAGGAAAGAGAACTCTAAATTGGAATAGAGTGGAATAGTTGTGATCAAAGTATTTAGAAGGCAGTGCTGGCAGCTGCTGTTGCCAAGTACAATACAGATAGCAGTCCCGCCTGCCAGTAGGGTTACCCATTGCTCACCCATTACGTGAATCATGAGAAGTAACTATTCCAAATTCATTGTGTGTTTTTTGTTTTTGTTTTGTTTGGTCCCACAGAATTTGTCACACAGACTCATCAAATTAGGCAAATATGCAGTAAAGTATTCATTTCCATAACTCCTTGTGAACCAAGTTACTTGCATTTGGAAAGACAGGATGTGTTCATTGTCTGGAAGTGCCAGCCATTGCCTTTGTAGAAGGAAATTGACACTGCTTTATAAGGACACGTTTTCTGTGTAAACGTGAAGGCCTGCGTTCTGCTTCCTTTTCAGTTTAGACAGGAGACGATGTTATTCTTAAGGGTTTGCACTCAGGCAAGACCATATTTAACCATTTCCCCATGTGTTTAATCAGGGTGCCCAAAGCAAATAGTTAAATACTCGTCTTGAAATAAATAAATAAAAAATTATATATATTGCACATCCATCCATCCATCCATCAGTGTGGAGTAGTGGTTAGGGCTCTGGACTCTTGACCGGAGGGTCGTGGGTTCAATCCCAGGTGGGGGGACACTGCTGCTGTACCCCTGGGCAAGGTACTTTACCTAGATTGCTCCAGTAAAAACCCAACTGTATAAATGGGTAATTGTATGTAAAAATAATGTGATGTCTTGTAACAATTGTAAGTCACCCTGGATATATAAATATGTATGTATGTGTAGATAGATAGATAGATAGATAGATTAGAAATATGCATGCATGCATACAGGTCTGTAGTGTTGAAAGAGATAAAGAATGGAATATTATCCCTACCTACGATTCTGGTCGTCTTGTAGTTAAACATTTTTCAACAAAGATTGATGCTTTTAGAGAATTCTTTCAATTGTTACTGTGCAGATTTCTCCATTAGGGCTTGCCAATAGAAAACCAAGTCGGGGCTTTTTAGAGCCACTGATTGCTGTTGCTCTTTTAAAGCTGTATTCATAGTCCGGTCTTCTATCATTCAATTAAGCAATTATTACACAATTTACAGAGCAAGATAAATGGTAAATTTGTTAGGAGATAGGACAATTATTTCTGGGCTGAAGGAAAAAGTTTACAGTTAATTGAAACCAGAAAGAAAAAGGCTTAATTTATATTACCACATAATGTGTTGCAGTAGCTGGGAATCCTTATACCCTTGTGATGAGAAGTTAAGGGGCTTTCATTTCTTGCAGCGATCCAAATTTATTAGGAAGCCAACATCACAATAACCAAGTGTTCAAAGCAGCATTGATCTGGTTGTAGAGAATGGTTCTCCTAAAGAACAATGCATATAAAATAGTGGCGTTGGTCACTTGTTTAACCCTTTGCAGTCCATTTATTAAGTGCGTGTCAGGCACGTCTGGTCCAATTTATTTTCACACGCGCAGTTAATTTTAGACGCTCTTTAAAAGTTTTTTTTTCCACAGTCAAACGGGTTTAAAAGGCCCTGCATAACAACAAAGCACTCACTAGGCATCTCCAGCCCCGCCCCACCCTTTCGTTCGCTATAGCTTTCACCCATGTAAGAAATAAATAATAATAATAGTCGTACATACCGATCAATCATCTGATCACTCGTTTTATCACCAAACTCCTCAATAATGCGATCCAAGTCATTGTTTTATTACTATAACATCTCAAAAAAGCTCTGCAAATGTCCGTGTTCTCTGTGCGCTGACGCACTATCAGCCAGCTTGTTTACTTATGACCGCCCCGTTATCTGATACCAGGGCCATGTATGACGCCTTTTGTTGCCCGCCCCCCCCCCCCCCCCCCCCCCACTTGTCTCGGCTCCTATCGCTCCCACTCGGCAATTGAATGGTTTTCTCGGCTTTTTCCAGAGAAAAAACGACTAGAAACCAGTTTTTTGCGTTTCTATAATGATGTCGGACAGGGTCCGACAATGGACCTGATAGGAATAATTGCAATGTCGGACCCAGTCCGACAATGGACCGCAAAGGGTTAAGGTGATTTATTCTGTAGTAAATTGCCTTAGAGTGACTTCAACCATGTATAATGGTTAAGTTGTTTTGTTGAGTATTGATTTTTAAAATGTTCTTTTAACAAATGTTTTGGTTAATAAATAGCTGCTTCATCATTCCAGGAAAAAAGTCAGGTTTGTGCTGTTCAGTTACAGTTCCTTTTCGTGCGTTATATTGCATTGCTGAATAATTATTCTGCTTTACTTCATTGCTACTTTCAAACCTTCTGGGTGTCTGTATCAAACCCTGCCCAAAAAACAAATTCATGTTTGTAAAAAAATAAATAAAGAAAAATACAATAGAAAAAGAGAAACTGGTTTAGTGATCCGCAGTTTAAACCCTGGGGCAAGAGAATAAGCTCAAGCACAATTTAGAAAACTATTCACCCAGAACGACCAGCGAAAACTCTCAAGTTTGATTGTGCAGTTAAATGGAACTGTTACTGAAGGTGACAAGTTAAACTGTTCAACAAACTGGGAGATTTGCATCACCTGCTCCTTGAGGACAATTCAGTTGTCAGAATGAGGCCAGAGCTTTCAAGGTGGCTATTAAATGTGTAGTAAATAATAGTAACGTACAGAACATCTAGTAGTTAGAAGAGGATGAAAAAAGAGGATCCAGGAATTAAAGTAAAACCATTTTATATCCTTTTCTGTTCTGTTAACTGCTCATTTCAATCTCTTCTGTGTTTTTAACTTCCTGGTGTGGTCTGTGGGGAAAGCACCTGTAGGAAATGTCTTCCATTATGTCTCCAATCCAGAAGGCAGTGCATGCTGCTTACCAAAGTGATTACCTTAATGGAGTGTCTATGAAGATGTCTGCTCTTTGGAGTAGTTGTAGCTATCTTCCTAATTAAGCATGAACTATAAATAGGACTTATTCTTTTTTTTGGGTTTTAACTAATAAAACCTGATAAAACACCCCAGATACAAAGATAATTAAATCAGTGGATAGCCAATAAACACCGGAAAAACTCTGGAAATGGTTAATCTATTCACGTTGATATGACCCTTTTCCCATTAAAAATAAATAAAACCTACTACAAAAATAATAATAAATCCATTTCTCTGTGCTGCTGGGCAATGTCCCGCCTTCCTGACTTGTATCTATCATTGATTCGTTCTGAATACTTTAAAACTGCCCCAACTACTGAATGACAGCACATTCCTACATTTCTATTGGAGACTCCGCTTGTGAGATTTAAAACGAGATTACAATGGAGGCTTGTTAGCGGGATTTAAAGCTGTATTACAGTTAAGATACGGAGGATTTAAAACAGAATTGTGACGAAATGTTCAAAAATTCCTACATACAAAAACCCCAGAAGAATGTGCCCGTGACCATTGGAATTTCATTGTGGAAGACAGCAAAGGAAAGAAGGTACAACTTAAGTGTGCAAGTACTGTCGAGTTCTATACATATTTTGACACGAAAAAAAAATAAAACTGCTCAAGCATTTTGGTAAATAACCAAAAAAACAAATTTCATACAGAATATCAAAAATGAAAGCCCCCCAAAAAAAAACTATTTACATGAAACTCAAATAGCTAAAAATAAGCACCAAAAAATACAATTAATAAAACCTGAAAAACAGAATCCCTGATTTATAAATAAGAGTTGTTTTAGGGTGTAAGGGTGTTTTTGTCCCAGGAGTTTAAAAAGTGTTAGATTGCTACTCACAACTCATCCAAAGAGAGCGGAGAGAAAAAAAATAAACAGGATTCAATGAACATGTTTATAAGTTTATGTCCTCATTCCTCCTGCAAAATGTTTCAGGATATCAAAGAAAAACATGTTTCTGTGTTTCAAGCTGCAGTATTAAGTCAAACCACCACATTATGCACATTGCTGGAAGTGATTAGCTGTGTAGTTCATTATTCAGTTGAGAGAAGAAAAAAAAAAAAAAAAAAAAAAGTGAGCCATTTAGTGGGTTTTTCTTTCCCCTCATCAGTTCGCAAGCCAGATCTGCAGTGTCAGCATTCAGCACACAAAAACGGAATTCAGTAAAAGCTCCCTCCACTCCTTGTGAGCTTTTTTCCAACAGCTTGCTCCCATCCCCCTCGTGAACTGACATTCTAGAAGAAACATATGCTCCTAGTCCCACTTTACAACAGCTTGTGGTGCATGAATAGAAACTGACCAAAGTCTCCAAAACTACCTCTTTGGAACACTTGAATATTGTTGTGGAAAACTTTTTTTTTTTAAATGTTTTTACTGTAATACTTCTCTAAGAAAATACTTTTTTCATCGTCATGTAATAGTACTGCATATTTATAACTTGTAAACTGAAGTGGTCTTATTTTAGAAAGTTTACAGAGATTACACTAGAAATGCTCGTACGCAAGTAATACAGCACAGTAAAATCTGTGTTTCATGGTTCAGAATGTACTTGATAGTGACAGTAACTTTGTAAAACACACAACAGTCGTTTTTGATTATATTTTGTTATTACAGTTCTGTACACTTCACACTGATGCAGATTGTATTTCAATGCAGATCAAATTAAATAAGACAAATGCCTTAACAGCTAAGTTTACCAATAAACATTCACGCTCCTAGATGTGGTTGGCCGCTGTTTTGGATAAATCTGCTTATCATTCACGGTTACTTACACAGTTTTAGGTTCCACAATATTTTTTATATAAATGAACAGCAATACTTGAAAGAGAGCCAATTAAAAAAAATAAAAATAAATTGCCTCAACAAAATAGCCACTAACACAGCAATCATTTTCTGTAACCAGCTATATGGCTTGTGATCAAGTCCTCTTTTGTGTGTTTCAGGTTTCTCTTTCATAGGCTCCAGGCTTAAGCTTGGAGAAACCAGCCGTCATCATTGATCCCAGCAGCTGGAGCGGGAGCGAAAGCCCTGCCGAAGACATTGAAAGGTTGAGCGACTCCGCAGAGAAGAGTCTTGACAATGATGCAGAAGGTGTCTGGAGCCCTGACATTGAACAGAGCTTTCAAGAGGCACTGGCTATCTACCCTCCATGTGGGAGGAGGAAAATCATCTTATCAGATGAAGGGAAAATGTATGGTAAGTAGCAATCATTCCCACTGTTACTTAATGTGGATAGTGGATCCAAAACCACAGTGGTGCCTAACACGCTTATTTACTACCCTTCCCTCCAGATTATATAAAATGTGAAAAAACACTATCGGATTGTATGCCATTGAAGGGTTGCTAAGAATATCGTGTGTCGTTTTTTTACACAAATGTTTAGTTTAGACCCACCCTTCGTCGGCCACTAGTAAATTAAAACAATGAATTAATTCATTAATTGTAGTACCTATACAAACAGCTGTCTTATGCAGGTAAAGTTATTACTGGTATTTGGGTATTCACAAAGTCCTCTTACCCACCAGTGGCAACCAGATATGACTGTCCCCAGCGCTAGAAGTAGGAGTCTATAAGTAAACCAGCATGAACTATTAGTTGAGAGCAGATGGTACTGCGGCTGCCACCAGCTGTGCCCCCTCCCCCATTCCTGGCTGGGTGATGTAATGGAAAGAAGGAATATTTTCTTTCTGTGGTGTTGGAGTCTCTCACAGCTTGTCAGTGTCAAATGAAGGCAGAAAGAACCCTCAGGGCATTAGTTTGCAGCTGTCATGTGACCCCTTTGGCCAAATGAAATGTAAAGTCTGGAAAACAGAGCGTTGTAATGAAGCTTCTCAGCTGCTGGTACAAAGAGATTCTAGACCACAGATCCCCAGCGCATTGTGTTTGCCAAAAAAATATGCTCAGTCTGCACAGGATTAAAGTAAAATAAATACATTTGCTTTGTAAGTTTTAAATGATTAGCTTTAAATATGCAGGGCCATCATTTTGTAGGAAATTTTAAAATCAGATGCAAACAGTTTATGATTGAAAACATGCTGTTTAGTAATTGGCACTGGGAAGTGTAACGAATAATCATTTATAAAAAGTTGTGGAATTGTTTAACTTTGGACTGGATATGAAAAACTCCAAGACAATGGATTAATACATACGGCATGCAATGTGTTCTTTATCTATAAAGAAATACTGCGAGTAGCACATGTCTGAACTATATTGTAACAATGTTTAATTGGTATACGCTCAGATAATTAAATAGTGTTTGAAAAACTTAGGTAAGATTGAACCTGTGGTGAAGAGTTCAAATCATTTTAGACTTAATCATGATCCTATTAGCTGACCACCACAGAAGTCACTGTTTCACTGGGTACACAGGTATAAAAATAGCCTTGGCGTTTTAGGAGCACTTCATTTGAGCCCCAGCTATTTCAGTGCTCTTCAGTCATATTGTTAAAAATAAAAATAGGCCTCCAGAAGTTCAGTTAAACTATGACTGTATTGTATGTTAAGGACTGTGGGCTCACCAAAGTCTTACACAAGCCTGCTTTTCCTGAATCTGTTTTGATTGAACATTTTCCCACCTGAAGAAGCCTCAAACCTCTCGCACCTCATATTTTGTATTTCCAAACCAGCCTTCTGCTTTTAGGATATACATAGTGTTCCGCGTTTCCGGTTTATTCTGAATTTTACCGAATATTCAAAAGAAAATTAATGCTTCAAAGTATACAAAAATCAAAAATAGCAGAAGTGGGTCAGATGAGGCAGAGGATGCATAGCGCTGCAAATACTGCTGCATATTAAACTAAAACAAGAAAGTGAACTGAAAGACAAGCAATCCATTTATCTGCTTTTACACACGCTTTTAATAAAAAGAGAATGCAGAGTGACTGTGTTAATGAGTTTGTCAGAGCACTGTGCTTTGCTGGACAGCCACTGTTTATTGCAGACTGCAGAGAGGTATGTGTTGACTTTGTGCGACAGTACTGTCCGTCCATCAGTTAAACACTGCCTAAGCCGACAATCTTAATCGTAAATATTTGACAGAAAATGGGGATGCTTTAGTTGGTAAACTTATATGCATTGCTGGAAATGTCCAGTGTGATATTTGACCCGTCTCCCGATGGCTTGCACCACCCAGTTCTGTCAATTTTCTTTTCTTTTTGTGATTTAAGGCGAATAAACCTGGCTTGTTTTGTGCTGATGTCATGTTCATACCATCTGTAGATACTATTTCCATCAGCACAGCGATTGCCCTAATGTACGCAAATGACCAGCTAACTTGGGAAAACATGGCTTCGACTTGCACAGATTCTGCTCATCATACATGCCAGGGACATTATTAATCAGAAACCAGAACTGCTGCTCATCATATTCCACATGTAAAGTGTGTGTATACTGAAATTTTTTCCACCCGATTTTTACCGATGTTTCAATCAAACTTTTTTTTTTTAATCCCTATTTTAATATATGTAAAAAAACTCTGAAAAATTCCTGGAATTTTTAAAAAAAAGATAAAAACCGAAAACGCAGAACACTATGTATACAGTGTTTTTATATATATATGTTTTTTTTAACAGTATAGTTGATACTATGTTGTCAATGAGTAACATGCAATTTTTTTTTTAAATGTAAGGATTGAAGTTAAAGATTGTAACTAATTAATAATTATAAATTTGTTGTTGTTATTTATTGTTATTTTTACTTTAAGTAAACATGAAAATAAATGCAATTTTTATTCATGTATATTATGTAGTGTTTCAGGACACAGTTTTACAAAACATACAATCTGTGTTGATGGAACACTGTACACATGTAGGATTAGAATTATGTAGTTGCAGAACACATATGGTAAACGCGCTATTATGTTTCTGTGCAAAATGCAAATGAAATGTATGGAGGTAGACAATACCAGATGTGTAAGGTATCGGATTACATGTTTATTCAACTGGTATTGCAATCAAAGTGCTGAGAAGTGCAATGGCATTTAAGTGCTGCAAACTAAAATACAGCACACTTGAAAAGAATATATTTAATGGTTCGTAAAATTGGATTCAATTTGAATCTCTGTACGGGGTGGGGGTTCATGGTATTATAACATGTTTGAAACAATATGTTGCGTGAAAAGAATTGAACCTTAGACGTCGTACTGCTTTCTCTCTTCCTGTCTTGGAACGGAGGTGAATCACCAGGAATCACATTTTTGCCAGCTGTCCTTGTAAATAGATCTGGCTGAAAATATCTGTAATAATATCCAAAGCTTTATCAAGGTTTCCTGATGCTGAAAGCAAGTTGCTCGCCTGCGTTTTTAAAAATAATAATAATGAACAGTGGCCAAGTTTAACAGAGAAAAAAAAAAACCAGTGTGTGACTGCCACCTGACTAACCTTATAAGGTTTAAAACTACCTTTGAACACAGCCCTACAACCAATCAATCAATTCTTCAGGCTAATAAACACTATTCCCTGTGGTGTTTTACAAGACATGTTAATCACAGCACTGATCACTGTCGCCAAATTATAGTGAATCTCATTTTTTTCATCTGATTCCTCCCCTTCGACTCTATGATTTTATAGTAACTTAGTGTTGCTTTGCATTTTATTCTTGGTATACCTTTCTTAAGCACATGACATTTTAGTAACACTTAGAGTAGGTAGCAGGGTTCCGAAAAATATACCATTGTACGTACCCATGTGTTTCTACAACTGTTTAAATAACATACCTATATTTTTTTATTTTCATTGTTAACACCCTGAGAACTTTTTACACTTACAACAGTAGTCTGTTTCAAAGCTCTTTTTAAAATGTCTGCTCTAGTGCACTGGGCTCTGAGATTTGCCCTCTAAATCACTGCAGGAACAGCGAATTTCTAAAAAAAAATCAAAACAAAACAAAAAAACGTAAGTGCTCTGGCTTTTCTGTTGCGTACCACATCATGTATCTCTATTGCTGTGTTACCTGTTTGACAGCATGGGCAATAATCCTTACGTTATCAGTGCACTAGAGCGGACATTTTAAAAAGAGCTTTGAAACCGACTTTAAAGTTATAGTGTAAAAAGTTGTCGATGTTAACAATTAATTACAGGTACGTTATTTAAACAGTTATAGCAACACGTGGGGACTTGGAATGTTGTATTTTTCAGAACCCCGCTACTTTAAATACCCTTAGATACTAGATGCATGCTTGTAATTTCTGTGATGTCTAAATTCAGCTCCTTTAGCATGGTATTGTTGTATTTAGTAGGTAACCTCATTTTTTTCTTTTAAAAAAAAAAAAAAAAAAAAAAACATGCAGCTGAAACATCGTAACAAAGGCAGTAATGAGTACATTTTTGTTCATTTTGAACTAAATATTTTGATTTGCTTGACATCTCTTGTTCTTATGGCATCTGCAACCAAAGTAAAGGCTCAGGTATTTTAGTAATGAGAGACTCGTGGATTGCGTAAGATGTTATGCATTGCTCACTATGAGAAACGCAGTCCTGAGTGCCCTTAAGCCCTTTGTTCTCTTGGCTGAATGCAGTTAATTAGCAACTGTCTCTTAGCAACTGCCTCTTGGTTCAAAACAATGTCTAATTTTTGCAGCTAAGCTTATCATACTGTTTACCTGAAGGGCTTTTTGCTGCTTTGAGTCTCATTTGAGCTGGCTCTCTGCCTGGATTTAGAGGTTAATTGTGAAGACAGCAGCAGCACTATGGCAGCTTCATTGTAAACATTGCTCTGTAGTCCTGATTTCTAGAAACAAGTGCAGGTACGGTCAGTATTTACAGATTAAAAAAAAGATCATGGAACCTAACTGTGTCAAACCTCTTTGTTGTGGGGGGGGGGGGGGGGAGAGAGAGAATCTACATTAGTGCTTGAAATTAGCACAGAGAATCTTCTGTGCGTTTGGTGCATCATGACAGCAGACTAAATGAAAGGAGCCTAACTTAATAGCTTTTCTTACGATGTGTGAAATCGCTATCTGCTAGGGCTGGTTGTTTGCATTTCTCAGTTTTTGCTGTTGCTTGAAGGATATATTTTCAGAAGAGCATTGATAATGTGCGGACAGACAAATATACTTTTAAACATGAGAAATTAAAAAATAGATTAAAAAAATGAAAAGAGACTAGAGTAGGCAAAATAGAACATAATTGTCTGTATTCAGGATTTTTCAGTCATAAAATCCCTTAATCAGCTAAAATGTAAATTGAGTCAATCAATGTTATTGTCATAGTAGATCTCAGGTGATTTGGAGAGAGCAGAAGGGGGAAACCACACAAATGAATATTTATTTTTATTTATTTATTTATTTATTTATTTATTTATTTATTTTTGAAAACAGCAGGAGTATCCAACAGCATTTAGAAGATGGAACCAACCGTTCTTATGCAGTGTGCCAATGTGGTGACGTGTTCTCATACAGGTTGCCTCATGAGAAATTAGGAGTTTATATTTTGCCACCATCTGCAATGGGCAGTGTTGTGTGAGGCCCTGCCATTGTGGATTCTGTCCCCTGTCGGCTCTCTTGCATAGTGGATAATAAGCTTGCTTAATCATTACCGCCAGTTTTAACATTGCAACCTCTTATCAGTTTAGATTTAAATTAATGTTTGTTTGGAAGGGGTTATAATGTCCTTAAACATGTGGCAGCTGATCTCCAGGTTTTGGGTGTCTGATAAGGAACAGCTCGTCCTCTTGGGTGTTGATTCTACTTTGGTGACCTGAAACTGATTTCCATAAGATGGCTGGTAAATAATGTCTCTCTACCTTAAAACTAGCACCAACTTTGGCAATAGGAGTACATTTAGATTATGACGATACCAAAGTACCAAATTAAAAAAAAAAATATATATATATATATATATATACAACTGTGACCAAAATAATCTCTTGTATTTATCACAGTAGTTTTGTTTTTTGGTGCTTATTAGAAGCCACTCTGTCGATAGCAGTATCATAATGAAAATAATCCTTGGAACAGGGGTATTTTGCTGGCAGAGATGTCAAGGATCGTATTGGAATGATACCTGAGCTGCTCCCTCGTGTTCTAGAACACTCCCTCCAGGGCAGGTATTATTCAGTGGGGAGTGCACATGCATCTCTCTGCCTACTTCACACATCATAAATAAATAAGTTTACAGGTCTGTCGAGTCTTATCTGTACTGAAAAAAATCTGATTTGGAGAGGGCAGGCTTGCTCATGCGTCAAGCACCTCTGTTATTTGAATGGCATTTTAGGTATTCAATCTTTTATGTTGTCCAAGTTTTTAGTGTTTAATGTAGGGATATCCTGATGCAGATAAGGCTGCATTTACTTTTTGAATAGTTGTAGTTGAGTAAGTTACAAACTTTGCTCACACATAAAGATTAAGAACATCTGGAAAACGTTCAAAATGATTGTGGCAATGTGCTAGCACGATTTGCAGATAAAGTTTCAATTTACTTGGTGCATTTATCAAAATGTTTTTGTCCACAAATGAATGTGCCCCCTTTTTATAGTCTGATAAATAACTAATGTGTAATATTCAGTACAATTATACATTCCTACAAGATGCATATATATATATATATATATATATATATATCAGAGTCATGAGCAAATCTCAACTGAGTGTGCTGTATTAAAGTAGAGCATTCATGTCAACCTTCAGGGACATTCTTTCAATAAAAATGTTTATAGTGTGTGAAAATGTAGGAGGCTTTTTCTTTATTGGGTCACTTACTAGTGATTTTAATGTCAACCAGGTTTTGCATGTCTTTTCGCTATTTGCAAGAACTGTGTATTATATTAAACAGCTTGGGTAATAGAGGCATCCTTTATACAATCACCTGCTGTACACCCTTAATAATAAAACATACTAGCAAAGAGAAGGTTGTCTAATGACCTTATTAGCTTGTTTAAAGCAGCATTGAGAATTCCTGATGGTGTTTCAGAAATCCTGGAGAGACCACCCTCTTATGGGGTGAGGAAATATCAGTGCCCATCTTTGTCCATATATTAACCGATGACCTGGAAAGATGGCCACCCAGTACATATTGCACCAAATGTCCACTGAGAGCTAAGACCATAGCCAAATTTAAACCCAAGTGCTTCAGATGGGAGATGCTAAAGACAATTTCAAATCCTTCCTCTGGTATTGTGTAGCCAGCAGCACCACATGTTTGGTCTTTGTACTCTGGTTTTCCTCTGATTTACAAGATCAGCAATGCACACACACACTACACAGAGATTCTAGTTTTCTTTTGTGTTTTAATATGAAATCCTCCTACATAAATACGTCAACAGACCAGCAGGACACACTAAATGATTATAGGTCAGAGTTATGTCAGATTTCTGTTTTATTGTACACAATAAGGCCTTGTCTATTTCGATTTTAGAGATTTCTGACCACTCACTGTATAAAAACCACAAACAAAGCTGCTGTCTGTGTGACGTTAAAGAGTCTGTCCCGTGCCTTTCAAAGAACCAACAAAATGGAAGAAAAAAAAGACCCAGGGCTCAAAGGAACCTGTTGATGTACCTAAAAATAAAAAAATAAGCTTGAGGTGTTTTTCTTTGTTTCATGGTGTTATTAACTTGAACAATGCCCAACGTTGACAGTGCAGCTGTATCTCTCTGCACCTGGTTTTAAGAAAAAAAATTACACAAATCTGTGTTTTCATCAAAAGCTTTTATATCCTGGAAGCCACGTCTCTTAAAGTAGGGATGTACTTCAAGATACAATTCCCCTTTTAAAATACATTTGAAAGGTTTGATGGACAAAGAAAAATGTACCTTATAATAATGGGCTGTCCTGCATATTGTTTTGGAACTGAAATCTAATGAAATCTGTCTTGAATAGATGATATAATTTGATCTACGTTGTCTGCATAATATTAATGGGCCAGCTGTAACGCAAAAACATTATTCCACTCTTTGTGCTGTGGTAAGAATTGACTGTTAGACAAACGTTCATTGCAAACAACCAGGACATTATGTATCCGTTACACCTGTGTGATTTTAAAATGTTGTTTACAAATATTTTGTGGCCGTTGCCCAGTATTGCTTTTCACACGTGTGAAAGCTAGAGCTCTCACAAAAGACACCAAAGATACTTCGATACTTTACTGTGATACCAGTGTCGGGAAAGGTTTGTAAACCAAGCAGAAAAGCTACCAGGAAAGCTTCCTTTTTAAGAAGGTCTGACTTCTGAATAGATTTCCAGGATTTAGCCAGGGTACTTGAGTCAGAGGCCATTCTAGTTAGGCATGTAAAGTCAAAGTTGAAAATCATGAGGAGTTAAGTGGGTGGGGTTTGGCTATCACGAGTCAGAGATCACGAGTTCAGAGGTTGCATCTCCTGTTGAATTGTCATTATAAGAAATATGATAATTGGAGTTTTCACTGAAAGGAATTGCTTATTTGAAGCTGACACATGACCGTCCTAAACTAGATAATTGCTTTTTCCCGTAGGCTAAAACAACATCGTTTTCTAACATTTGTGCGTATATCATTTTAATTAGCATAAATCTGAATGCTTTTTTTTTTTTTTTTGTTCATGTAGAAAATGTATTTGGTTAATACAAGCAATGATATTCAATTGCTGTAGTTTTAAAGAACGTTGTACATTGCATTTGATTTGTATCTTACTAAACAAAAAATAAACAAATTAAATTAGTCCCTTGTAATGGCTAAACTTTGAAAAACAGTACACAATGACATTTCTGTATATATTCAATAAATCTATTTGACTAATGTGACAACATGTTAACATATGTTACCATGTTAATTGTGTTTGTTAGTTAAAATATATATTTTGCATTCCAACTGAAGTAATAAAAATGGCTTCTGAAGTTAATTATTTCTTTTAAAAAGGTAGAAACTTTATGATAAAAAGCAACTGTACCTAGGAAGGGGGTATGTAAATACCAACCAAATAAATACATTTTATATGTTTTATGTGTAATCCTGTTGACAAAAAAATGAATTAATCTGCTTTAGGTGCATTAATTTTCCAAGATCACGGCTAATCCCTTATTTACTTAGGCGTTTAGAAACAGCTGTAACATTATGCATTTGTAAAGCTGTGCATACACTTGCAGTGAAAATGTATATTGCACTGAGCCACAGTGGAAACAGATGATTTACATGCCAGGTGACTTGACTAGATGGCCAACGCCAGCAGGGGTGGTTATTACAAAGATGTTGCAATTTAAAACCAATCGGTTATATTACTTTCTTATCTTTAAAACACAGTGCACTTTATGCTGTCAATATTAAACTGAACAGATTTGTCTTTCAGGATAGCTATATATAGCTTGGCAGAAAATGTAAAAAATATAGAAGGGGTGAATCTTTTTTTGCTGTGTCTTTATAATTTATTGGGGGGGAAAGTGCAGGCTTTTTAAAACGTACTGCATTTAGTAAAGCATTTCAGGTAGAATCCTATCAAGGTGAGCAACATTATAACATTGTAGGAAATGGTACGGATATGCTGTTTTGAGCTCCATTCTGATCTTTAAAGGAGTTATTAGGGTGTGTCGGAGTGAAACAGGCTGCAGATTTCTCTTGGGCAATGCGTGGGCTGGTTTCAGGTTGCATCGGTTTTGATTGGCCCTTGCGCTAGTTAAATGTGGGATCCAGCTGACTCTAGCATCTTAACGATGCAGCATTCCAAATGTTCCACAATCACAAACGGTTAAGTTGCTTTTCGTTTCTAAAATGGTTACATGTTGAATGGTTTTGATCGCCTTGTCTAAAAACAGCTTAATACCCCCAAAAATAAGATTGTTGGTTTCAGATATCTGTTGATTTTTGTCTTTTAAATGGAAAACATTTTATCCATGTAAATGTACATTTATAAAGAAAAATGTAGGCAGTCCGAGTAAAATAGACTTAAAAAACCACCTTCCTTAAAGTTGAAAACATATATTTTAATATCCAGCACGCAGTCGACCGGCACTGTGTTGTAGCTTGCTTGGCATTGAGATTATTTCTGGCACGCTAGTTATTAAAAAGAGAAATGTAATCTCTTTTTATGCTTTACAGGAATCTTCAGTGGACTGAGGCAAGTTGACCTTATTGTCAAACCCAAAGATATTGTACTGTAGGTGTTTGTTTTCCAGTTAACTGAAGCCAGATTAATGCGGGGGGGGGGGGGGGGGGGGGGAGAGGGGGTTGCAGTGTACCCCCTTCCCCAGTTAGATCAAGAGATGGACCGCATTGGTTCCTTTTCATGTAAAACAAATGTCAGGTTTGACTTTTCATTTGCACGTTCTGACCATTGCTAACGTGCTTTCTTCATGCTCCTAATACTAGACTGATCCTGAGAAAACTGAAAGTATTGATTTAACCCTGTGTCTGACTAGCAGAGCCGAGGGCGCCTGCCAGCACAGTCTTAGCACATTACAATTGCTTGCTTGTAATTCCTCAGGGGACTTGTAATAACTACTGCATTTGTCTTCTCATCCACCTGAAATTATTCTAGCAGTTGTCTGAGTCGATGCTGATTCATTTGATCCCACTCTCCTGCAAGACGTATTCCAGCCCGATAGACTTTGCTCACCAGTAATATATGTGATGATATAGTTAGTCGTACCTAATTGATAGAGTGATTTCAGTCTATCTATGGTGAACAATATTAATTGGTCCCCAGTGGCCAGATTGGAATCGACCAGGAGGAGGAGGCCATATTAGCCTCTCGTCAAGTACAGGCAGTGTTGAGAGGAGGTAAACACAATTTCGACTGCAAATTGACAAAGCCTTCAATCATGTTGGAACTGTATGTCGAGAATAATCAGCAATCTAGTGGTGTAAATCTAGTGGTTTTCTTTTATTGCCAGGCTTTTTTTTTTTTTCTCAACAGTAAGCCAAATTGGTGCATGTACACACTGGCAAGACGAATGGCTCTTTATTGGTTAATGTTTTATAGCACATCGTTTAACTTTAGATTGATAGACCATGATATGTTGCTTGGTCAGTAATGAACCAGTTTAGTACCGTTTTTTATCCTTTTTATGTGGTTTATTTATGCCAACACTCCTGTTTTTAAAGGTCAGGCTGCTTTTTCAGTTTGAATCTGAAGGATTATTACTGAAATCAGAATAAATACATTATAAGCAGACTAGTTTAATTCCTCTGCTCAAGTAAAACCAGTGGCACTTTTATGGAACAGACAGAACTAAAGAGAGGTGCCTGCTGTATCATTACATGTGATGGCTAAGTAGTCTTAAAGGTTAAAATGAGAAGTTATTTAACTGTACCTTCTGTATGCAGGCTGACGCTGATAAATAGAAAACATATTTAGAGTGAGGTCTGGGTACATGCTGTAATGTTTATTCTGTTTATTTTTTTAAAACTGGTTAGCATAAAACCACATATGTATTCCTTTTAAGACGCAGCATAACAGTGTTTTACTGTATAAGTAAGACCTTATTTAATAACATTGTTGTTGCACCATACCAAGTGGTTTCCAATCAAATAAATTGCATCTGTTTTAAGGTTTCTTCAGAATGTTGTTTTTGAAATCAACAAATTGTAAGCACTGTATATACATGTCAAAATAAAACCTATAAATAAGCTTGCTACTTTTCGATTTTAATCGGCAAAGCTCGTTAAATGTCGAATTCACAAAAATGAGTTTGTGTTTTTTTCTTACCAAAATTATAATTTAGAAATCATCTCTAGTTTTGTGTAGTTTTTATACTTGCTGTCTGTCCCGTCTCCGTTCCACACTGAATGGCTAGGGGTTGCTGTCAGTCGACTCGGTGGCTACTGTAGTTTCACTGTCATTTCATCCTGTCCTGAAAGATCTCATTGACTGAAGCAGCACTAGAATGCTCTCATTCGTTTAAATGACTGTCAATCATCAAGAACTGCACCGACTGTGCACTTTCATTTGCCAGCTACAGCGCCTGTCATTCAAAGCGCCTACTTTGAAGTTAGTGGGTTAAGTTGTGCATGAGCTTTTGCTATAGGTATATACGGTGACAGTTACTAGTTTGATTTGAAAATGGGGCGCAAGAGGGAAACACTTGGACAGCAGGACGAAGCGGGCCTGTCTGCCTTGCCTTCCAGTGACTCTGAGTCCAGCTGTGCTGAAAGGAGAGGGGGGAGCTCAGACTCTGCATAAGTGTAAGTTACTTCTTTTAAGCTATCTAATGTTTTGTGCTGTGCATATTATTTTTACTTGTAAATCTATGCTATAAAAGCCAGTGTAATACATTTTTATATTGTGTTTTTCTATGGCTTATTTGAGACCATTTTTAAATTTGTGTAGGATCTTTTATCCTATCTTTAGGTAGCTCTGCTGTGACCAAACTTTATTTCAACTAGCATGTTGGTAACCATGGTTTTGTTGCATGCTGAATATGATAAAGGGGTTTCGCTAAATGAGACATTTCTCAATGGCAGCTTTTTTTTTTTTTTAAAGCATAAAGGTCGATTTCACCCATTCTCTGCTTCAATTGAAAAATAAAGATAGAAAAAAATCTGGTAAATTCTTCCAGAATAAATGTCTATTAATCGTCGATTTTACAAGAAAAAAATAGATATCGAATAGTAGCAAGCCTAAAATAAACTTCTATTAATCAACCAAGCAGGGTAGACTGCATTACTATTTCCTAGGTGTTTGTTGTCTGATAGTAGCTTCTAACATTTACACTAGCCATTTTTATGCTGGCTTTGAGCCGGCTTAGCTTCTAGGATGAAAGTGGCCTGCTCCAGAGGTTGGCTTTGCGACGACACTGGTCTGTGTTTTGCTCTGCTGTGAATGCATCTGACCCTGAGCCGGCTCGCGCAGAGGCACATTGTGAGCAACGCCCCCGCATCAATGTCAGTCAACTGTCTCCTTGGGAACAGAAAGCATAAACACACTCGGCTGAAGCTGTCGACATGACAACGCAGAGTGATCAGAGCCGGTACTTGCTCGTCTCTTCTGGGCAGTTTCACTAATGCACAGGATCCTGGACATTAATCTTAGTACACTTGTCGATTTTTTAATATGACTTGAAAACAGAGAAAACAAACAAAATACTACAGTTTAGTTCATATAGTAAGTATTAGTTTAATATTGCCCTCCTATTGTTAGACACATAGACATGCTGGGGCCCTGTGCGTTTACAATGTTATTAAACAAAATGTACTTTTAAATTTTTACAGAAACATTTTGTTTGATATGTGCATGTAATATAAATGGGAGTTCTCAAGTGGAGAAATAAACGTTCATTTTTGGATCAATTTCTGCACTTCAGTAACATATACTGGTAACTTCATACAGATAGAAATTCTAGGCCCTCGGGTTATAATCAGAAAGAAAACACTTGTGTAATGCAATATATGTTTGTTAGTGGCCAAATAAGGGCCTGTGTTAACTGTAAAATAAAGAGTAGTTCAATAATTACATTTCATTTTCAAAAGTTTAAATGGCGGTTTCTTTTTGCCAAATCAGTGCCAGTTTAGTGAGGTTTGTGGATTTGTAATGCATACTGATATTCATTAGGGACAAGGCCAAGACCTGCAGTCATCGTGAATGTTTTCCAGTAGCGCTCTAGCCCAGAATTATTCCAATTCAAGTTTTACTATCACAAATGTACGTGTTTGTGTTTTTTTATAATATTTATGGACATGTTTTAAAGAGAACACACATGGTATGGTTTTCCTAGTACTTTTTACACAAACTGTAAACGCAGCACACATTATTTTCTACAAGTACAGCCCCAATTTATTTCCTATGTACATGCATGGATAGTAGCCATTTAAATCTCCAGATTAGTTTTTCTTTTGGTGGGAGTTCACAGGAACTGTATTTGTGGGTAAAAGGATTCCATAAACACAACAGGACAGTGGATATTGTGGAGTAGTACATATGCCTCATAATGCACTCTGGAGTTCATCTGGAGGAACTGAAGCTAAAGGAAAGTGTAGAGGTCAGACGGTCAAAGGGGATAGTAATGGCAAGAACCTGTGCTGGTAGAAGACCCGTGGTTTTGATCTATCACCCTCTAAAAACACTGGGTGTGCTATTATGACAACAAGAATGCCCCAAGACTGTCCAATCATCTTGCACTAAGGAACAGACTGCAGACTTTCTGACTTTGGCCTTGATGCCCTTCTTAGACTTTCTTTTCAAATCCAAGGGTCCAAAATATAGGGATTTAAATGGCCTTCAATAGCCAGCTGGTGGGCTGGAGTTAGATGTGGGATCTTGGACCTCCTTTTTTTCACAAGGAGCTTCACTGTGCTCTGTTTAGCCTTAATTACCACCGCAGGGCTACCACACCTTCGTATGGAGACTCCTACAGTCGGTGGAGATGCAATCACATTAAAATCCCCTCTTTCAGAGGAAGGGTTTTGAAATGAATCTCTGATGAAATGCTGATCTTTAATGTATGAAAAGGGTGCTTTTCATCATTTGCAATACAGGTTTAAAATATTAAAGTTCAATAATCCAGTAAATCCAGTGTTAAATGCAAATGTGGTATTAAATCTGATTTTATGAATTACACAAGGCTTCGAGTTAATTGTTTTTAAGGCAGTCCGCTCAGATACACAGTACAGTAAAATTACCCACCCCAGTTCTGAAGACAGTACATCTTGGTAATAGTTTTGGATAGTAGTGAGTTTGTGACCTTACAAACAAAGACCTGAATGGGATTTTAAAGATATACTTACAATTTATGCTTTCTCCATTTAAAAAAATAAATACAGCTTTTCTCTGTAAACATTTTAGAAAGGATCGAGATTTCTGCCAGCATTAACGGGTGTCTCCTTCCTTTCCTACTAAACGTTTTAAGGTTTTGTTTACTGTGTTTCAAGCCTTAGGCATCTGTGTTTCAAGCCCAGCGTTATTCCTTTAAGTAGAAGGTTTCCTGCTTCCTCGGGGCATAGGCAGAACTGGGGACCTCCGAGTGAAAAGCTCCATATTGTTGATTTTGTCTATTGTAATGCAAATCTGAGCTTGAGACCCTTGAGTCATCCATCACGCATGACTGGACAGCCAGTCTATTGTCCATGCCTTTGGAGGATTTGTGTTTTAAACTAGACTCTCTACCAGGGGCCTAAGCTATTGGATTCTGGGAGAGGAAAAAGAGCAGAAAGGATTAAGCCTGCTGTTGCTATGTAAATATAGGAGCATCAGACAAAAACAATAAGGTTGTATAGAAATACTACCTGGACATTTGAAAGGCACATGAGAGATCAACACTGTTCTAAGACCAAGCTTTTAACAGATTTAAAGTGTTAACCAGCTCTAATTTAGTTTCTATTGAAACTTTTTTTTTAAATCCTCAAGTTGCTCTATAAAGGTGCACAGGAAGGATTTGGGTGAATTTCCGGGTGACTAATTTAGACCTTTTTATTATTCTTGGTTAGTTCATAAGAAAGGGTTTCATTTACAGTTGCTTAGAGAAACTGTAGCCTCATACATTAGTATTGTAACAGTTTTTAGAAAACCCAATTGTAGCAAAAAGCAAAGTATAATTATAAGGGAACAACTGAAATTGAATGCAGGCATCTTGCACTTGTATATTTGATTTATGCTCAATCATTTGGGTAAATTTATAATTGTGATTCCTTTTTGTTGTGACAAATGACACCAACAGATTATGCCCAAATAAGAATTAATGATAGGCTTCTCTCGAAATAAAAAACATGTCTATACTGCTTTTGAAAATGACTTTACTCTACTATTAAAATCAAAGCAGAAAGAGAATAAAACAGAAAAGCCACATGAAGTAAACTTTGCGTGTGTGAATATTCCACAGATTTGAAAACACGCCAGACAGAACTCGGTGCAGTCAATTTACATAATTGTGGACTGTGGGACCAGATGTGACTGGTTATTTTGGGTTGTTAAAAGTGCTGCTATAGGCAAGAGAACATTTTAAACAAAACTTACCCCCCCAAAAAATGTATGGAAACAGGACCCCTTTCACCCTACCTTATTACTGTATCCATAAAGAACCAATTTTAACAGCCACAGGGTTTATGAAAACAACAATATTATAATCAAAAAAACACCCCTCGTTGGTTAGTAAGCTCTCTGCAATGGCAGTCTATAGCTACCATTGGCTCTATGACTCTACTGTAAAGAAGACACTGCTGACAAGGGCAAGCTGCTGGCCTTTCTCTTTTGTACAACAGTATGTAGATCCAAGATCTTTGACACCGTGACACTGACCAGGACAAGTGACCACGGGCCTCCTTCTGGTCATTGTCGGTCAGTGGCAGCAAGGCATGTTGGGATAGGCAGCAAGTAATAAACTAAACTGGCAATCCATCATCGCCGGCTGTGTCTCTACCCCTGGGAAATGGCTGACTCCAAGAAAGGAGCTACCATTTGTTGCTTGAGATCAAACATTGCTGTCACATCCCTGATCCGGTCAGATCACATCCCAGTCCTACTGGCAGGAATGAGATTATAGACTCTGGCATCTCAACAGTCGGTCAGCCCATAAGTGCACAAGGAGTGCATTGAGTCACCCCACTACCACCTGTCTGTTTTTGCACATGGTAATTCTAAACTTGATGATGATGTGAAAGATATTATTAATTCATTAAATTAGGCGCAATGAGATTGAACAATTCATATATGCCGGTGACACCAGCATAAAACTATACAATTAAACAAATGCATTTCATAGCGCACTGGTGTTAATGGCTCTGAATACAATGAGCCAATCCATAATGAGGGAGACATGCAACTGTTGTAAAGCTGGCCAGATTTAGCACATGTGTGTAGTATTTCAGGTTAACTGTGGTATAGCATGAGTATATCGACCGTTCTTTATAACTGTTTCTTTTATTCACGTCTGACTGCCGATCTACCGAATAAGTGGGTAGTACTAGCACCACCTCCTTGTTTTTGTGCTGCTGAAGCCTAGTGTAACTACTAAATTGGATTTGTTACTGAATGAAAAATCAGCTGCTGCAGGACAATCCGGGGAAAGCAGGGCTGCTGGTTCTTTGTAGGCAGTCGGTTGGAGTGCAATTGATATGCTTTAGGACCTCTTGGGGTCATTGAGATTCAGAGGAAGCTATTCTTAATGACAGAAAAGAGTGGACGAAATACACGGTCTCACAGCTGCCAAGCAGCATGTGACTACTATGGGGGTCAGGTCATAAATATCTAATCCTTTTCCTGCTGCTTTGACTGACAACAAGGGATCCTTTTAATACTCTGAAGAGTTAAAACTGTTTTTCGTCTGAGACGGAATTTAATCAGAGCAGAGCAAATTGTTTTATACTGTTGGAGAAGTGAATATGTTAGTGGGATTTTAAACTAAACAACAGAGGTCCAGGATAAATTCAGAGGGATTCGATAAGCTTCCTCTTGAAACATGTAAAATTGAACATAAACTTGGATGAGTTAATGCTTAAAACAGGTTATATTTGACTGCGGAATTCTGTGTATTGGTTAAAAAAAAAAAAAAAAACAAAATCTGCTGCTTCCAAACCCTACGGGTCCCCATCCCTGCATGGCCAGATAGGTGGTCATGTACTCTGATTTAGATGGGGGGTAGTATGGGTGAGGGGTTGGCAATTTGCTCAGCCTCTGGGTGGGTATCAGGGTGGGGAATCTCAAAGCTGTTAGTGTCCTACCCTCTCCCTGCAAGAGGTGCTACAATTTAGGCGTGCCCCCAGACAGCCGGGGTATAAAATCTTAATGGCATTATTTTATCATTGATCACAGTTCTTGTGAACAAGATTAACAACCCTGACTGTTTCAGATCACGTATCTCCCACCAAGTTTAAACAAGCATGTGTAATATCAGAGTCAGTCTTGATCTATTTAAACAAACATGTGTGATGTCAGAGTCAGTCTTGATCTGTTTAAACAAGCATGTGTGATATCAGAGTCAGTCTTGATCTATTTGAACAAGCATGTGTGATATCAGAGTAAGTCTTGATCTATTTGAACAAGCATGTGTGATATCAGTCAGTCTTGATCTATTTAAAGTGAGTGGAAGTAATAGTTAAGGGTGGCTTTTAGATCAAAACTTTCTTTTTACTGCCAGTAGAGGTAGTGGTAACCCATTCTTCACTTTAACTAATATATCTGTTATTATAATAATAATAAATAGTCACACATCTTTCGAACTTTAGTCTGATTTATTTTTTATTTTAGTTCTGAAATGTTCATTGCTGGATGTCGATTTTCTAGTTTTTTCTAAAAGCCAGTCAATGTTAAATTAGTCGCTTTACACGCACCTTGACAGGCAATAGACAGGCCGCCTGGGATTTATTCAGAACTACCTTGTTGAAAGGGTGCCTGATTGTTTGGGGGTATTTCAGTATTCATTTTATGTGCATAGTGTTACAATTACAAGAGGGCTCATTTGGAGCAACCCAACCTGCAGCTGAAAATCGTCAATGTTTTCATGTTTTGATGCCATGTATAATACTGCAGTTCTTCCAGGAAATAAACTGTTTAATGCTGATTTTTTTGAGACACAAGACAGGTCCTTATAATTGGAGAGCGGGGGAGCTTTTTTAAAGGGTGGGATTTCTGGGCCTTAAAGTTGACTGCCTCTTTTTCAAAATATTGTTTTGCACACCACACACGAAAGAAAGCAAGCTTGCCAAGTCCTGCTGAGCATTTTTTCAAGCTTGTGAAAAGAATGAATTATTCAGCAGTAAGCATGCTTACAGCTGGCTGTTTGGGGGCTTTGATCTATGAATCAGGCGTCTGCATGAATGCCCTTATTGTCATGTTATGTGTACACAGTGTGTGAATTATTGAAAATAGCGAGGCCCTAGCCTCATCTGGTAGAGATTACAGTGCAGGCATGCTGGATGAAGGGCTGTAATTGAAAATCCCCAGATGCTGTTTATTTGGCCTGGGTCACATGATCTCCTGCAGTTGGCGTGGCCTTAACAAAACGATACCTGCTAAGAAAGCAGGGCCCATCCTCCCACCAGCTCTGGTTATCAACTCTGAGTCAACACGACACTGAAACACCTGTCTGAGGTGTATTTTTAAACTTTGAAAAGGTGGTTGTGTGCATTCAGGCTGATTTTAAAAACAACCAATGTTGACGTTTGATGATGGACATTTTGTCTTTTCATTTTACTTGAATGTACTAAAGTATTTTATTTTTTATATCTGTATAAAAAAATATATTTATTTAAAATCTGGAATCGCCAATTATTTTTCTCATTTTCTCCCCAATTTGGAAAGCCCAATTTTATTATTTCAACCCGGCTCACCGCTACCACCCCCGCGCTGACTCGGGAGAGACGGAGACAGACACGCGCGTCCTCCGAAACGCGTGCTTTCAGCCGTCCGCTTCTTTTCACTCTGCAGGCCCGCCATGCAGCCACCTCTGAGCTACAGCGTCGGAGGACCAGGCAGCTCTTGGTAACTCACAGGCAGGCCCGCAGGTGCCTGGCCAGTCTACAGGGGTCGCTGTAGACAGGGGTCGCTGTAGCCAAGATGTCCCGAGGACATCTTGGCTGACCTAAGCCCTCCCCACCCTGGGAGCAGCGCTCAGCCAATTGTGCGCCACCCCCTAGGAACTCCCGTCCACGGTCGGCAATGACATAGCCTGGATTCGAACCTGCGGGCATCCTGCACTCCATGCGGAGCACCTTTACCGGATGCGCCACTCGGGAGCCCCTTTCAATATATTATTTTTAATGAGACTTACTACATAACCCAAACTCTGTAATCTATGTGCTCTGTAGCTAAACTGCTGTAAGAATTACTGTAGTTTAGTTTATTGTAGTTTAGATGCTGTAGAAAGCATTTTGTATGTTTTGCAGTATTTCATTATTTTGAAGGCTACTTAAAATATTAGCGTTTCAGGTTTGATACCATGTACAGGCATACAGGGCCAGAGCTAACATTCTACCAGGCCAAACTTGGGTTTCAAGCTATAGCTGGCAGTATTTATGACTGCTTGGTATTTACTATTCAACTTCCAAATCTGTTACGCGGCAAACCAACACAGAAAATTAAAGAGTCTTTTATACTTTACCAGATGTCAAAGACCATGTCAACCAGCAAAAACACAAGATCCTGTGAACGAAATAGATCCCATTATTGATGTATTTGTAAATTGCCATCACCAAATTCACACGGTGGACTTCTCTCTTGACTTTTATAAAGAGGTAACATTAGTTAAAAGGAGCACAAGATTGGATAGATAGATTATATTTCAATCTGCTGTGACACCTGGCTCCATGATCAGAAAGCCCCCCTATAATTTGCCTAATAGTTTTGAGGTGGTGGTATGCAATTAACAGATGATAAATCCAACCTGAGGTCATTTGTGTGCTGCCTGGGTAATTAGGAAAAGTATTGGTTATACAATTGTTAGTTGACAGTTATCAACTTCCACAAACATAAGACTCATCAGTAATATTTGTATTTGTAAAAAAAAACACTTCCTGTTCTGCAGTTTTATGTTAATTTAGTTGGAAGGGACCCACAGAATAAAATATGCAACTGTCAGAGCACCTGTCCCTCTAGTAGAAAAAAAATCGTGCTTTGAAATGATTGCAACTGGACCGAATCGCATTAATATGTGATTTCTCCCTCCTTTTTTTTTATTTCTTTTCTTCTTAAAGGTCGAAATGAATTAATAGCAAGATACATCAAACTGCGAACAGGAAAGACGAGGACAAGGAAACAGGTAATATAGACCAATGGGAATGTATGCATGTGAAATAATGAAGAAACATGGCTGTAGCTGGCTTTACTGCGTCTGCTACAGCTCTCATGAGCCGGAGTGTAATTGACTGCCTTCTATTACGATTTGCTTATGTATATTTGTATACAGTATGGTGTCATAACTTAAGTGACCTGAACAAGATACACATGCATGCATGTATCGTGCTTGCATGACCATGTTACTTTAGATAAAGATTTATCTGGCAGTGTGTTGGCATGAAGCTGCTTACGATCACAGTAATTGTATGACGGCATTCTTTGCATTTGCTGTAGTTCACTGCGATTCTGGTTTATGTGCAAGAAATTCTTGCTCTGCTTATCGGTGCTGCAAGTGAACATGGCAAATTGCATTTTTCAAAGGAAGAAGACATTTAGACATTTTCATTTGACAACGAAACAGTCCAAACAAGATGTGTGCTGTTATAAGCATCGATTGTGTGGTGCAGAATATCCCTCTCATCTGTAAAATAATGTTTCCTAATTTAAAAACTCATTATTTTCTATAATTTTAAAATTCAGGTTTTAAACATTATTTAAAAAAAAAAATAATAATTTTATGGGTCAATTTTTTTCTCTAGTCAAGACAATGTGTTTTTTGGGGGATTTTAAATATGTTTAATCCCCTTGAAGATATTCCTTTTACATTTTACATTCATAACTATAGGCTTTATTTGTCCCCAATAATCCAAGTTATTTCTTATGATTTGCAAAGTCTGTGCGTAGCACTTTTTCAATCGGTAAATTATTCAGAAACAAAAATAATGAGCATTTTTCTCCATTTAATGGAAGCTGCAATTGAGAAATCAACAAAACAACCCATTTGCAGCCAGCCCAACACTTAAATGCAGGTTTGTTTGTACAGTAAACGCTGAAGGAATATAGTTTTTAACAATGTAAATCATACCACAAGCTCAAACAGTTTGCATTCATAAGCTTCCAGACAGATAAGAAACGGAGCATCTCTGTGATCAATTAGAAAAGAGGGAATGAAGGGTAACTAGCCCGTTAGCCTTGCAGACACCCATATTGTGTGTGTGTATATATAGATTATTTTCACTGTTGTTATTGAAGTCTTTGTGCTCCTGTAGTTGGCTTTAGCAACTGTGTGGACAGGATCACGTTTTAAAATGGGAATACCAGAAGCCTAAAGGATCCCTGTTGCTTTAAATTGAGACGGTTCATGCGAGATTCCTTCTTGTGAGCAGAGACTAGGACTCTTGATGCATGCTTATATGTCAGATGAAATATTTTAAGTAATCTTATATGGTGAGTGATCAATTTTGTTATACAAAAGGTCACGCCTATTGACCGATAACCACAGCCATGATTCATTCTTTTTATAGACCAATCAAATGTACTTAAACCGTTGGTCTTTTGTGTTTTTACTTGGCCCAGAGGATTTATACGTCAAAGAAGTTAAGCTATTAAAAATGCATTAATACTTTGATACTGCTGTATCCAACAGTAGTACACACAGGCCTGCATTTTAAATGAGCCCCTCTTTTAAATGTTTTACTTGGAAGACTTCAAGTTTTAAGATGCTACATCAACTGTAAAGAATTACAGATTAAATTTTATTTGAATCCTAACATAAAATAATACAGTCTAAATATACAACAAAAAACGAAAACACATTGTATATCAAATGTCTAAGCACGTTTATAAATATATACAATGCATTTCATAATACTGTTTTGATAGCCTATATCTAGATTTTAGACAACAAAAATATATATATTAAGACTGCATGGATATCTGGATTTTTTAGTAAATAATCCAGGCATTGTTGTGTGCAGCTGAGTGGGAATCTGCACAAGACTAAATAACTAAATGAGACTGCCTTCCTTAAGTCACTTATGTGATGGTGACCCAAATAATAATGCCTTGATGCTTTAAGCTTGGTTTGTGGCTGAGAATGAAGTACACCCTACTAGCTTAGCTGGCTGAAGAAACACAAATTGTTTCCCCTAAGTATTTTAACAAATAGATGTGTGTTTTTACCTTTGGTTTCCTCTTTTGTTTCTATTTTTTGTTTTAAAAATTTGAAAAAATAGGTGTCTAGTCACATACAGGTCTTAGCAAGAAAGAAAGTTCGAGAAATCCAAGCCGCCATCAAGGTACGTCTGGCTTGCCCAGTTGCAGGGGGCTTTTCATCTCCATGGTTACAGGCTTTTCCTTTGTTTTCCTCCCTTCCCCTACCCTGCAGGTGTCTAGTCACATTCAGGTTCTTGCCAGAAGGAAATCTCGTGAGTTTCATTCCAAGCTAAAGGTATGCGCTTTTCTGCTTTTGGGCTTGTGGTTGCTATGCATTTCACTTCCTGTTTTCCATGGTGATGGGTGAATGCCTTGCACTGTGATTCTTGTAACCTAGATTTCTTGCATGTGACAGCAGTCTGTTTACCATCTAGAATACAACACTCTTGCATCGATTCAGCCTTTAAGAATTCATTAACAAAAAAGAACGAATGCATTTGTTTTGAACAAATCGGTGAGTCTGAGGATGTCTAAAATGGATGTCTCATTCTATTACATTACAGTAAGATATCTTGGATCAGCAGTTCTGTAATTTATGTTAAATAGATAAAGGACAGGAAATTGCCATCTGCCTGAAACTTTATAACATGAACTAATATACTGCTGTAAACGTCTCTAAACAAACACACTTTTTCCACCACAATGGCTCAGACAACAATATGTAAATGTTTTATTTTAAAAATCATTACAAGTTACAGGATGGGAGGACAAAAAAAATAATCCTGCATAAAAGACAACTCTTAACGCAGTAAGCGTACGTTCAATATTGAAATGATTCCTCACCATTTGTTAAGTACATTTCTGCCTTTTTATGAGCTTTAAGAATAAGAACAAATAATGAAAAGAAAATGCTCAAAACAAATGCTATATTGTTACATGTTTCAAAGACACAGTACTTACTACAATGCTGGAAGTTGCATGGTGTCAGTAACAGACTGACTATATAACAGACTTCCTTGTAAATTAACAGAAATGCAGTGTTTGGTTTTGAATGTAAAACGGGCAGCATGCTGGCAAGTGGCTTTGGCTGTTAGTGGCTGGCTGTGAGCTGTGCTAACAGAACTGGGGTTGACAGGGCATCGGTGGAATGCCTTGGCTTAAAATATTGTAATTGGTTACAGTATTAAAGCGTGATGGGTTTAAGGCTTCAGGCTTAGGCTGTTGTATTGCTTTTCCACTTACTTTTCTTTACAAATGCTGGTCCCATCCCCCCCCCCCTTCCTCACTTTCCTACAAATAACAAAAGTTGGCAAAATCTAAAGCAAAAATCAGGCTTTGGCACATGAAATGCTCTTTGTTTCCCCTTCTTAAATTCTTACAAACTGATCTGAAATCGCCAATTCTCATATGCTGCAGCAATGAACAGAAAATGTACCTAATAAATAACATTAGGATATCATTTTGCTCTTAATGTTTGATTCTTTTGAATCACAATGACTGTGTATCTAGTGTATAATATATTTTAGAACATGCAACAGTAAAGAACTCCCATGGGTTATTAATTGAATAACAAAAAGCTAGCTTCAAATCTCCTTTTGATGTTCAGTCCTCTGCATTTTGAAACACCAATGAGATGGATTAATTGCTGCTCATTAGGCAGTATGTTGGGACAGCTATGAATGCACGTTCTTTCATGGCCATTGCCTGTTGTCTGGCTAACATGGCCAGCTTTTGTATGTGTTACTGTCTGCCTTAATGAAAAGCCAATTAGATACCAGAGGGAGAATTATTCAAGTACAGCCTTTCCATTTGTGCATAATACTTTTGTGTTTTCACATTTTCTATTTTTATCCTCTATATTGTGTTACCTGACATGTTATCTTGTTATTTTCTATGTCAGTAAAATGTTTTTTTCATGAATAGGATGCAATACAAACTAGTGAAGCCCCCTGTATGTGTTTCATATTTTTGATTCCCGGTACTGAGGAGTTATTTTTTTAGAAATACATTTTAGAATAAATCAGTTAATAATGTATCAGGTTAAATCTTAAAGGTGTTGCCGTACACGATGCTGAACATGAGATACATTTATGAATAAATTAATTGATTGCAACAGATTGCATGAGTTGAAAGGGGGCACATGTTGGATAAAATAAAAATGTCATTTTCATACACTGATTACTGTTTAGAAATAGCATTGATTAATTAAAACATGTTGTATTATGCAGTGACAGCAGAGATAACTATCGACTACCGGTATACTATTAAAAAGCAAACGAGTCATCTTGGTGGAACATATTAAGATGTGTGGTTTTTTTTTTTTATATGAAATATATTTGACACAAGTGACGTTATTCGCAAAGATTGAAAATGAATACAGTTACTGTTTAAGTTGAAGTTTTGTGAACAGTGACTATTTATATTTGAATCTGTTTTAAATACTGTGCAAAACAGATTTATAGTTTTACATGTTCAAAAAGCAAAAGGCTTAAAGTACATGTCCTCTTATTTGTTTGTATTCAGGTAACAAGCATGGTAAGTATCTCTTTCACAGTATGTGTTGTAGCTGCGCTTGACCAATCTTTAGGCTAGCTTGTACAGTGTCTCCACTGTTACTGTAAAGGCCTCTCTCAGGGAGCATGGTTTCTTACACAAGTGTTTTTTTTTCGTGTGTGTATTTGCACCACAGTACCTTTCTTGCCAGCATGCTCACCCAGGACGTTTGCTTTTTTAAACCTACCTGCATGTGCATTTTGCACAGTCGTTTGTCTTCTGTGTCGTGTTGGACTGACGCATTTCACCTTGGAGTCTTTCTTTTCAACTGTTGTAGGCCCATTCCATGTTACGTGTGTTACAGCAACATTTAGGACTCTGTAAATCTCAAAATCAAAACGTGCTCAGTCTACATTACAATGGAGGAAGGTGTGCTCCAAACTTTGACACACTTAACGTGGAATGGACCTGTTACAAAATGTACACTTACTGTTTCTCTTGATTCATATCACACTCTCTCCGGTACGCTGCACTGCATACATGAGTGTTATTTTCTCATCAGTGGGATGATAGATTTCAGAGCTTCCTGCCTATCTGGTTTCCAGTACGTCACAGATTCCAGTACAGTGGTAGTTTTGTGGACTGGTTACACAGCCAACACGCTAATGTACCTTCTTGCTTTCCGGGCCCACAGTGTAGACCGCTGTCTTCAGGTCCATTTGGAGTTATTTCACAGCATGGCAGTGATCTCACAAAGGGAAGATGTTTTGTTAACACTGGCTATTGGCTTTAAGGCCTGAATGCTAATACCACACTATTGCACCTTAACGATACCTCTGCACACAAGGTCAAGGAAGCCTGATAAATCGGTACATATTGAACATGTCCTAATCTTGCAAAAAAAAACAAAGCAGCAGTCCCTGTTTAATTTCCTTCATCCGTGCTTGCTTGTGGGTATTGCTTGAGGCTTATAGATTTAGCTCTCTGCTTCTTAGCTGCTCTTGAACAACCTGTTCTTTCCTATGATATTAAGACTTTGTGTTACTGATGTTCAAGGATCAAACCGTGAAGGACAAAGCACTACAAAGTATGGCAGCAATGTCATCAGCACAGATCGTGTCAGCCACTGCCATCCACAATAAACTAGGCTTGCCTGGCATTCCTCGCCCGGCTTTTCCAGGAACACCTGGGGTAAGTGAGGACAGCAAATCCAACAGTACTTCACACACATCTCCTATGTATTTAATGAATGCTATAAGGATCTGTAAGAACTACCATAGAAAAGCATTAAATACTTGGACAGGTACATGCAAAGTGAGATGATTCTGATATTTGAGTAATTTTGAAATGTGTCAAACATTACAATCTGTTGCATTTGCATGCAAAATGTAATACTAGAAGACCTTGCATATAGCCAGATTAAACATGGGAAATGTAATCAGTGGAGGGGAAAAGGTGAAAGTTAAACCAGGTTTATTGTTCAGAAAGTATATAAAAAAAAAGGAAAAGAATGGAAAACTTGGTTGTGTTTCTGGAAGGAGAATCCGCCCACTAATCAACACGTCATATCCAAGCGCCATCAAAATTCTGTGTGGCTTTCATTCATGTCACTTCTTTTGTTTGGCCTCTCAGTCATGCGTGGCGAGGCCAAACAGGGAGACAGATGTCTTTAGAGCCTAGAGGATGGGCTACCCTCAGCCATGGATTCTTTAAGGTTTCCTCCTACTAGCGATTAGGGTTTTTTTTTCCTTACCGGAGTGCCGAGCGGTTTGTATTTAGTTTATGCAGGGTGAGTGACAGGCTGGAGAGGCCGGGTTCTCCCTCCGTGCACTTCACGCTCTGGGGGGCGGGCCTGTGTTTCAACTGCTTACTCTTCATTCATCCTTTTAGTTTTTTGGGGGGTAGGTGGCATTGCACCACAGCCAGTTGTTCTGTTAACCATTCGTCGTCTTCATTTTATCCCGTCATGGTTTTGTGGCTTTGTAATGTGGGGGGGGAGGTGGCCCTACGAGCCTCTTCCTATCTGCGGCACTAGACTACATGATGTCCTCGTGTATTCGCTAGCCGGCCAACATTGCGGACAGCTGTCAGCACCCACGGACGTTATCATTAATTCATCTGTTCAATTGCAATTTAAATCCTCCACATTGCGGATTCTCCGTCCTGAAAAAAATTATAATTGAACTATAACGCAGATAAGTTAGGACATGTTTTTTAACTATAATTTTATTAAACTGTATTGTATTGAGAGAAATAAATAAATAAAAAGACTGGTGAAGATCTAGTATGTGTTCTGCATTAGTGAAACACTCTGTTATTTTGTTGTAGTTTTGGCCAGGAATGATATCAACAGGTCAACCAGGATCCTCGCATGAGTAAGTAAACAAATTGTTCTCCGAATTATATAAAATAAACTACAGTTTGACTGCCGCTCTAAAGCAGCACATGGCTTACTACATAGAATTTACACCTAAGCCTGGATTAAATCCAAATTATGGCAGCATTATAGGCATTATAAAGTATAGCTGTGGCAGCACCATGCATTTCATTTTGATTTAAGCCCTACATTGTTTTAAACTGGTATACTTTATTTAAATACGCTGTGTATCGGTCTGAGTGTATCTAATGATCCTTCAATACAAATATTTGTATTGTTTTTTTAGTATAAAGCCATTTGTTCAGCAAGCATATCCAATCCAACCAGTAGGAACAACACCTGTTCCAGGTAAGGATTATAATATTATGTTGTATGATACTCCGTTCCTCCTGAGCCAAACTCCAGAAGTGAGGTGAGAAGAAAAGTGGCAACTATTAGAGCTTTAAAATCCTTAGTATCTTATTAGTAACATCATCACTTGTTTCCTTATAAAGTCTTTTTAATTTTATTTAGAAATAGTTGCATTTTTAGAAAATGGCACTTAATATTAAAGTGGGTCTAGGTACGCTTGTCACAAAATGTTCTTCCTTGCTCCCATAAGTGAGTTATTAACTCAAAGAATTTGAATGTTGTCAAAGGTCTTGGGGATATTATGGAATGGTTGTTTCTGTGAAATGGTATTGACGGTGTTGTTTGATATGCAGGGTATGAGTCTGCAGTAACACCTGCCCCGTCAGTACCTGACTGGCAAGGCCGCTCCATTGGAACAACCAAACTGAGACAGGTGGAGTTCTCGGCTTTCCTCGAGCAGCAGAGAGACCCCGATTCGGTAGGTGTCTTTGACAGCCATGCGTTGAATATAACGGTCTTAAATTCACATCTACAGCTTAAATCATACATTGTTTTTATTGAATAGCTCCTGGTCTTCGCTGTGAAAAACCTAGACCTGGTTAAAATAAATTTCAAAGCATTTTTAGAATCATTTAATTAAACTGGCATGCCTCAACTGAAGTCCTCACCTAACTCTTTAAAAACAAGACCAAAGGAAATGGCAAATCTTCACATCTTTACTCCTTCATGCATTCATTTATATTTTGCTGAAATGCTTTTTGCCAGTTAGTCACTCTATCTCGACTTACATATGTAACTAAAGAAATATAAATCTAGATGTTCTAGCCTTCCTGGAAAATAAATCAAGCCAGTTTTCTATTCATTCTGTTAAACAAATATCTTTGTTTTTTATATTTGAGGCAGGTGATTTGTCTTGGTTAGTCTACATTCCTAAGTGGATTATATATATATTTTTTCTATTTTGTATTTGACAGCTGCAATTTATCTTACATTTATCCTGAATACTTCAGCTGTTTTAAATCTTCCAAAGCCTGTGTTTCAGTTTCGTAGAAACAGCTATTGAACTGAAGGCTGGGATGACTTTGAAATAACCCTCATAAAAATAATTATTTGAAGTACTTCTGTCAAGTGGTACATTCCAAGAACTCTTGCAGTATTTAATGAATTCTAAAAAATAGCTTGAATATTAATTCTATTTATTATTATTATTATTATTATTATTATTATTATTATTATTATTATTATTATGATGATGATGTTATAAGATAATATATATATAAGGCCTGCAGTTACAGCAAGCTGTTGCATTGGTGTGCTTCCTGAATAAGACGCATACCCTAAAACTGAGGGGAAGTGACAGAGCCTTTAGGTTCGCCTTGCCCAACAGTGACTCTTCTGATGCAGTGTCCTTTTCTCTTCCAGTATAACAAGCACCTCTTTGTACACATCGGGCAAACCAACCATTCCTACAACGATGCCCTGCTTGAATCGGTAGACATTCGTCAGATTTATGATAAATTCCCTGAAAAGAAAGGAGGCCTGAAGGAGCTGTTTGGCAAGGGACCGCATAATGCCTTCTTCCTCGTAAAATTCTGGGTGAGTTTTCTACTCCACAAGCCTGGCTTCAGCATTGACCACTTCCTTGCAGGCCTGAATAATAATTAAAAACCAGATTTACAGCTAACATTGTCCTCTAGAGACTCGATTTTGTTTTTGTTATTTTTATCTAGTAGTAGTAGTAACTGAATTCAAAATTGATTACACATTATCGTTTCGAAGGTTTGCAGGTATTTCACAAGCTTGGTGTATTATCTGGGGGGGGGGGATTCTACGTTTTTAAATAGATGAGCAACACAAAACGCCTCTCAGTGTCCGTTAAGAATGCATTATTATTTCTTTGTTTGAACACCTGCCTGCAGCATGACAGGTGGCGAGATCCCAGTGTTCTACTTCTGCCACCTGCTGGTGGGCATGTTTCTATACACAAAGCGAGGCTGATGCAGATCACAGGGGTGCAATATACATGTGGTTGTCTGGCTGTATGCAGTTTTATTAGAAAAAAGATTTGCTCGACCTTCACTATAACTAAACATCGCATGTTAGCACCTAGGTTTCATTTAAACATGTTTTCCATCGGGATTAATAGCAGATCAATTAGTGGCCAAAATTGAAATAAAAAAATAAACCGTCATAATAAAACCATTAACACAGTGGAATGCAATGCCTTAATTATGCAATGCATAGCAGAACACTCATCTTTATTACAAGTAGGTCAGTGACACTTAAATAATGCATTCATCCATTAATTACTTTGGTTTTATAGGCTTTTAAAATATACACCACACAAGACATAAATGGTAGATCACCCTGATATGCGAATAATTATTTTGCACAGTTAATGCTCCTTATTACAGACTGTTCTCAAAGGTATTAGCATCTCAATGCTAATTGTTATATAAAGATACATCAAATGTAAATTCAAGAATGTGCTTTGCAATTTAAGAGCTCTATATTTGGTTAAATGACCCTTTTATAGTTGGATCAAAGCATGCAGCAATTCTGCATCATGTTTTTAAAACAGTAAAGTGACCTCCTGTTTTCTTAATAGCTGTTTTAAACATTGCCTACATTTGCTGGAATATAAAATGCAAACTAGCGGCTTTGTCCAAAGCATGCATATCATAATCTGAACAAGCCTTTTAAAAGATTCTTTTGAAGTACTGGCTGAATGTAAATTTCAAATAGAGAAGAATCTGCACAATAATGTCTGCCTTAATATGGTCTTTATATAAAACCACTACTGTTAATGAGTTGGAAATATGGTTCTGAAGTATAATTGTGTGTTTTTTTTTTTTTGCTTGTGTGAATATATTAGTGGATCACTTCATCTCAAGTGAAACAATGAGCTATATGACATGTCACAGATATTCATCGAAAAATCATGCTAAATGGGGTCCATGAGGAATGGGGGGGAAAAATGCAAACTCAGCTCCCTCAGCCACTACCACCCCCCCCCCCCCCCCCCCCACCCAAAAACAGTAGATCATGTACATAAAAGGGGTTACATACTTGTTGCAGGGCTACCCCTGGTCATCATAAGAGTGCTGTATCATGCTTTCTTATCGGGTAAGGCGCGTTGTTACCAGTTCAGGTTCGAATGGGTACGTGAATGTGTATTTATTTTAACCTCCAGTGATTTGGTATGTAAAAAAGTTTCACAGGGCATAAGAATAGGCGTAGGGCTTTAGAACTTGTCTGTAAAATCGAAACCTAAACACAGTCTCTTATACGTTACAGGCTGACTTGAACTGCAATATACAAGATGATGCGGGAGCATTCTATGGTGTCACAAGCCAGTACGAGAGCTCTGAAAACATGACAATTACCTGCTCTACTAAGGTGTGCTCGTTCGGAAAACAAGTCGTGGAAAAAGTAGAGGTATGCTCTCAACTGATTTAATATACAGAAATGACTTCTTTTTACCAATATTAAAATACGACCAGCGTCAGACCAGCAACATTTCAGTTTGTAGATGCATCAAATAGCCTGTAATTTGCTTGTATGTCTTACTGAGTGTGAGACACATACACACAATAAGTAAGCCAGCTCTAGTTCTCGTAGCCAGCTTGTAGTGTAATCAGGTGTTTATCACAGAGCACAAAGCAAGGCAAATACCAGAATACAAACACTGTGTGGCACTCACACTTGTGGTAACAAATTTCCCTGCCCAGAAATAAATACTTTTTTAACACAGTTAAGAACTGACCTACCCTGCTAAAGAAACACTAGTTTTATTTAGTGAACAGAAGCAGGATACTCTGGCTCATAGAACTGCGAAGCACAAATGAAAACCATAATTTATCATTTAAAACCTCCTGAGGTAATGGACTGTGTTATGTTTATATTATTGTTATGATGATGATGTTTGTTTTTCAGACTGAATATGCAAGGTTTGAGAATGGACGCTTTGTATATAGGATAAGTCGCTCTCCCATGTGTGAATATATGATCAATTTTATTCACAAACTTAAACACTTGCCAGAAAAATACATGATGAACAGTGTATTGGAGAATTTCACCATTTTACTGGTAAGATCTGTTCATTCATTTATTAGTGTCTTGGCTCCTAAGATCCTTTAGCAGACATTACTACATACTACTATTTTTTTTTTTTTTTTAATATCAGTGCTCTTATGAAAATCAAGGGGTTAAATAATCCTATATGATTTTATGCTGCTTATATTTTTTTACAGAATACATTGAAATGGGGGGGGACTTTAAAAGGAATGTATGCTTGTGTGAATGTATTATTATTACTCGGCAGGAGGGGGAGTCGGGGTGAGCCTGAAAAGGGAGTGCATTTCTGAGACAGAAGCAGTTGAAAAGCCTGCATTTTTAACATTCCTTTTGCCATCCATGTGTCAAAACTGGAGCAGGAAGGAACAGCTGCAGTAGTATTTCTCAAAGACTGTAGGCAGGGAGTTAATCGGGGCAGAGCGGATTTGTAGCAGGAGGTAGGAGGAGCAAGAAGGAACAGGATTCGCTGGGAGGGATCTGTCATTTTTTAGGACCTTTCTCCAGCCAGTTTAAGAGCAGAAGCAGACACCCACATATGAACAGCGTGTGAGGTGCTGTCTCTCATGCTACATGATGATAGAGAAGGTTTTTACATACAGTGCAAAATATCAGGCTGCTTGGATTTCTGCTTGTTTAGTCTCTAAGTCGGCTTGGATAAAGGTGTCTGCTAAATAAACAAATGACAATAATTTCCTTTTAGGAAAGAAACAGCAGTAACAACATGTGGCCACTGGGTGGCATGTGTTCCATTATCACATTCAATAAAACAATCACAATGTTTTTTTTTGTTTTTTTTTTAAGCGCACCCCTTGTGAAATGGATCCAACTAATCCTATGCTTTTTGGAATGTATTCTGTTAATTCAATTTTTTGATCACATTTTTAGGTGGTAACAAACAGGGATACACAGGAGACTCTTCTTTGTCTGGCATGTGTGTTTGAAGTGTCGAACAGTGAGCATGGAGCCCAGCATCACATCTATAGGCTTGTGAAGGAATGAGAGAGGAACATTTTACTGAAAACCTTAAACAGAGACTGTAAACCTCACTACAAGTGGCAGTGCCTCGAATCAGAATCACACCCACGTTTGTTGGATTTGGGTGGAGTCATTTTTTTGATGTATATATGTGTACGACTGCAGCTGTGAATTGCGGTACAGTTGTAAAAACTTTTGATACTGAATTAGTTCATTTTAACAGATTTATCAATGCCTGTTCTTAGGAAGGTGTGTGTGTGTGTGTGTGTATATGTATATATATATATATATATATATATATATAATGTGCACACATACATTATATACACATATATATATATATATATATATATATAATGTGCAAACATACATACAAGTGGAAATTCTAATGTATTATAGTAGTATCTGTTGGTGGGGTTGTATCCGATCGCTAGACCTTTTATTTGAAATTTTTTTGTGGTTTCAACTGAGGGAAAAAAAAAAAAAAGTAATAGACACTAGCCATTATAACATGGGACATCTAAGCTCTGTATAATATATTGAACTATTGTGATTGTGTTTTTTTTTTCCCAAAGAAAGTATTTCATCAAAGATATAATTTTGGATAAATGAATATTAAAAGAAATGCTAGTTTTAAGGTGAAAGATAATAGCCAGCCTATTTATAAATACACTACAAAGTTAAAACTTTTGCAGCTTCGAGGAGATCAAAATATTCTCTTTAAACAGGGTTCATTTGTCTGAATCTCTTAATACAAAGCCACACTACTCTTTCACTGTTTGAAAATGAAAGGTGAAGACTGAATGCACTGTGATATTAAAACCTAGTCTTTTAGGTTTACCTTGGCCGTACCAATAATCACTTTGCAATAAGAATGTTGCATATTACATTTGCAAATTCAAAGAATTCTACGAAATCCCATTCCTTAAGCTGCAGAAGGTTTTCACAATAAAGTATTCGTACTGCTAATAACACGGAACAGCACTACATTCTCACAAATCGTCTATCGTCGCCTTGTCCTAAGCACTTGGGTTTTCAGGTAGGACATGCCTTATTGAGGTATCTTGTTTTGTTCACCTTTCTTGATCAGTAACAACAGGCATTCTGTGTAAATATAATTGTATGTGGGGATCACTTGTTAAAGAAAATTGACAAGAAGAAACAGTGAAGTTTAAAAAGTTTCCGCTGCATTAATCTGCTGTGGTGCATCATTCCTGAGCAGGTTCTGTATTTATTTTTTGTTTACCAATATCAGTTGGTTGCTGCCTTTACATACACATCAAGACCTATGAAATCTGTGCCCTACACCATTCATTTGATATAAGCCTTAAATGTGGTGGTGCGAAATCCAAAAGATGCCACTAAAACTGTGAGCTCTTTCCTAAGCTGGAAGACTTTCTTGTTATTGTCAGTCTTTGTAGGAGTATATCATTCAAAACTGCCAAAGTATAACAGTGTACAGTGCCTTAGTGTATGTTGTAATACTGGCCTTTGTCTGCCTGTAACAAATGTAACATCAATCTTGGTCTGACATTTTAACTAGAAATTTACTTCAAGGTAAACCAAAATAACCGATTTTTAATAGCAACTTATCTGAAAAGACAACTTCTTTACACATCGGAATGAAGTACTGTGAGTTCCACAATATGCACACAATTAGAACTAGCCTACACTCAGTTACAGAAAGTCCTTTTGACAGGGTAGAACTTAAAACACTAAATAAATGTTGCCTTTTCTTCTCTAAATGACCAAAAAATATGACCTGATCCTTCGCGATTTCCTTCACTGCAGCATGAAAGTGCCTTTGGTTTGAAACGTCCAGCTTAGAAAAGACTGAATCAATTGTAAGTATTATTATCTGTAGCAAAACCAAAAAAAAAAGAGAATAAGAGATCACCACAATGCCTTTTTAAGCTTTCTAAAAAAAATTAAGAAAAAAAAAGTGTTTAAGGAGAAAAGGAAAGTTGGATTAATTTATGTGAATATGTACTGAGAGAGGGTGCAGAAACACAAAAACAGCACCTGCCAATAATGGGGCGATTCGCTAACTAATAGAAAAAGCTGGTCCTCCAGAGTGATTTTTTTTTTTGTTTGTTTTACTTTGATTCAAGCTGATATGGAAACAGCCATTGCACTGATTAGTAGAACCTTTCATTATCATTTGTACGGTGGTTTATTATTGGTAAATAATACTTCAACTGCTGCTAGTTTAAAAGCATCACTTTATAAAGTGACATTGCAGAAATTAGAAGCAAAAGTCATACACAACTTAAATGGGGGTCTATCCTAACGAACTAAACTGGCAAATCTTAAATACCACCACTGTATCATGTAACCCTTCTACTGTACATGTAAATATTCAGTTTCTGACAAGATTCAAGAGCAGATATATGAGAGAGAACTTTACCTAAGTGTTTGTTTTTCTGGAATATGACTACAGTAGATGCATTAAATTTGGGCCTGCATTAAAGTAGATCTGTGTGATTTTATATATTGTTAGGAGTGGTAGAAGACACCCTTTGACTTTTAGGATTCAAGCAAGTCCTAAGAAACGAGACAGTCGAATGTATATATGTTACCGTAGTTTACTATTGTAGCTCAGTGACCTGACAAAAAATGAAGGAAATCAGCTGTTGGATAAATCACTTTGGAGGATCGTTCTCTGTGTCCTCTCAGTGACAGAATGTCACCTGTTTAGATTCCAGTTTAAGGTTGAAGGAGTTCCTTAAAAGTTTTAATCTAATACACCAGTCCCAGAATGTTTAAATATTTCTATTAAATTATCAAAATCAGAAAGGTTTCTATATTAAAGCATCTCTAGTATCCCTGTACAGATTATGGGATTTTAGAGAACTTTTTTTGTATTTTCAAATCAAATAGTCTTTATTGATGTATCTCCAGGTTTTGTGTTGTGTTAACAGCTGTTCTGCCCTGTGTATTTGTTCACATTTATAAATAACTTAAAATTAACTCTGTTCATGTTTTTATTGTGTTGTGTATAAAAAGGTTTTGTGACGAATTCAGCATATTCAAATAAGGTCATTGGTGAACTCGTTACTGCACTGCTGCTGGTAACCTGATCTGTAAATTCCATTTTGAAGCATCTTATAATACCTCTTGTTTTTAAATATGGTGGTTTTCTTAGCTTTTACATTTATAAATGTTAGAAAAAGAAGATTTTAATATTATAGACAAGTTATACAGAAATCGGAAGGAATTTCATCACAAACCTATCAGCAGTACAGTTATACATTTTTATATATATATATATATATATATATATATATATATATATATATATATATATATATATATATATATATATATATATATATATATAATGTTATTGTCTTTGTAGGTACTGGTACCTTTTGTTTATAACCATTTTAAATGTTGGCTTCAAAGTGAGTGAACTTTAGTTCAGATAGTATCATGAGAATTATGGGGTTTGTGTACAGAGAGTTTTTTTTTGTTTGTTTTTTTTAAAAGGTGCTTTGATAAAAACCTGTCCTGTCTCTCGGTACAATTGTGTGATATCTTTAATATCCATGACAGTAAAGTGCAATTATTTCATCACATCAAGAAAAAGAAAAAATCTGCTACACGTGTGTGTGTGTTCTTTTACTGCAGATGTTCTTGTCTTTGCTAAGTAACACATTTTGATGCCTTCTTGATAACGTGTGGTAGACATTTTGTAGCTTTCTAGGAACTTTGTATGCATACAATATCAATTGACAATAAATAAAATTTGAAACATTTGTTTTTCCCCTCTCTTGTGCTTAATGTGGGAGTGTGCAGTATGGGTATCAGTACTGATTTCAAAGCACATATTTTCATACACAGTACAAAAATATATAAGCCAATACATTCAGCCAAACAAGGCATCACCAAGGGCATTGAAAAAAAAATACTTTCATCCTTCTGTCTTTGTAAATAAATAAACATTTGTGTTTGACTTTCCCTCAATAAAAAATAGCATTACAACAAAATTGTCCGCTGTGTGGCATGTGTTCTATCATCTCAATTGCTGTAAACAGTGGGGAGATTAAATACCTCACTCTTTTAAAAAAAAAAAAAAAAAAAAAGTCAGTTTTTTTGTTTTGCAGACAGAGATGCACTAAGGAGGTGCACAAGCACTAGTGAATGTTTCATTTTCATATGCTTGTACACACATTTTAAATTATCTCGGTGGCAGTATTTAAAGCCACCATTTATATCAACTGAAGATGTCCGATTTGAGCGGCGAAACAGCTAACAGAACTTGCTAACTTATGTGTTTGCCTTGGCAGTCAGTCTTTTGCTTGCCAACACATCTGCTCTACTCCTGTTTCGTTAACAGACAAATAATTCAAAAAGAAAAGATTTAATCTTAAGTATTTAAAAATGGTCAAAACCAAAATGTTCCTATGACATGAGAATTACTTATTTTATTTTTTTGCATGATCCTCTCCAGCTCTGTACTATCTTAGTGCCAATTGAAAGGCACACATACAGGGAACAAAGACTGGGATCAGCTGACCTTGGGGTTAATCTGTTTCGTCTTTGTGGATCAGAAAATGCCAGTGAGTAGGGGAGAGGACAGCAGAGTAACAGGAGCGCTGTGCTGCATTCCTCTAGTGCAGATTTCAAGTTTGAAGCAATTTCTTACATTTTCCTTCATTCTATAAAAGCCCAAATCATACTTGTGTATGATTTACATTTTAAAATATATTTTATAAGATATGTTAAGTTCCCTTTCAGCATTGAAGAGAGTGAGATCTATAGCACGGTGTCAGTGAAATTGATCTATAACACTCGGAGATATGCAGTTCCTGTAGTCAAAAAGAGTTTGTTTCTACCAGACCTATTGGCCAGACATTCATCTAATTAGCTATCTATAGCTGTTTCTTTTTAGTAGTAGTCAGTGAAATCCATTTAAATTAGGTGTAACCTTGAATCATGTAACATGTTTTCTTTCATTTTCAAGTATTGGGAGTTACAAGAGACGGAATTTGAATTGATCTCAATGTATTTTTTTGATTTGCACGTTCAGAATTTTAGATTAAAAAAAAAATAATACTGTAACAGCTTTAAGATTAAAAAAACGGCTAATATTAAAAACCAGGATCTTCCTCAAAACCAGAACGATCCAGAGAAAACAGGGACAGGTGCTAACCCTGAGGACTGACACATTTCACATGATACAGTTCAATTGAGAACACCTTCACATCTGCAGTCTGCCTGGAGGCACTTGTTTCATTGCAGAATATCATTGCTGCTGTTCGCCGCACTAACCACTGGATCATCCTCAGTTAGTGTGCTACTTTCAGTTTGTTGCAACTGACCATAAGAGACTCTCACTTACCCACTTTTTTTTTTTTTTTTTAAACCACAGACTGCCTGAAGTGTGGCCATAAGTGTTGGTTTGTGTAAAACAAAATGTTTCAAACTAAAAGCACTGCCCTCATCATTGCAGGATTACAGGCTCCTGTATGGAAGTGGAATCTGTCAGCAGAAGCAGGCTGTAGTAATTTTGACCATTCAGCTTCCAGTCACACTTTACCTGGCAAAGCCACACCCATTTCCTTACCTGGTGCTATATACTAAATCTACAGAACCTCTCTGAGGTAAAAGAAAGCATTGAGTCGCAATATGACACACAGAAGACTCTGCACCTGCTAACATATGTTAATTAAGAAACGTGCATTAGCATTTAAATATTGTTTCTGTAATTGTAGTTCCAGGATATCAGAAAACATTCAACTATCTGAAAAGGTAAGAGCTCTGACATTTATTTACAAACTGTATAAGCGCAGGATTTTAAAATTATGAGAATTATTTCAAGCAACCTTATTTAATATATAGATATAGATATAGATATAGATATAGATATATAGATATATAAATTTTTAAATGTAGGGGGAGTATGAGCACTCATTATGTAGAGGTTGTCACAGTGCCTATAACTGACACTATATGGTGGTAGCACATAATACTAACTCTAAGATGTGTGTTTAGGTGTCCTGAAGTTTCATCTCTGTGCCGTCACATATGAGAGTTAGCATGTTTTTTTTGTTTTGTTTTTTTCATACTGCGAGTAAAATTGACATCTTCTTGTTCATGTTATTGTTCGGGGCTGCAGTGTGGAGTAGTGGTTATTGCTCTGGCCTCTTGACCGGAAGGTCGTGGGTTCAATCCCAGGTGGGGGACACTGCTGCTGTACCCTTGAGCAAGGTACCTTACCTAGATTGCTCCAGCAAAAACCCAACTGTATAAATGGGTAATTGTATGTAAAAAAATAATGTGATATCTTGTAACAATTGGAAGTCGCCCTGGATAAGGGCATCAGCTAAGAAATAAATAATAATATTTCAGAGGGATTAACTTTGCTGCAGTACCACAGTGGCAAACCCATTGATGTTTGCAGTATTTTCTGTCATTTTTATAATAACACATACAATGTATATAGAGTACCTGGCTGGGTTGCCTTGGGTTACAATATTTGAATAAAGTGCACCTGTTATACAATGCACACACATTATCAATTCAGAATCAAATGTTCCAAGAATATCCATGCTTCCAGGACACCTGAACCTTAAATCACAATTTTACCACAATCCTCATAGTCATAATCATATTGCAAAACTGCAACTCAATCCTCATAGTCATAATCATATTGCAAAATTGCAACTCAATCCCCTTGCAGGACGCTACAAACTTCGAATTCTCTATACTCCAGATGCTATTCAAAGTGTGGATTTTCCTAATACTCACCTCTTCTATAACATGCATTTGATAAGACCCTATCAAAAACACCACAATATACCACAGGACACTATACTCTGCACCTTGTATGTAACATGCAACATGTATATAATTTGCAGAGATTCTTCTAATAATTGCATGCTATATATTATGATAATTATGTTATTTTTTATTTATTTATTTATTTTTTTAACTACAGCAGTTTTGCATTACAAATCTAATTTGCTCAAAATCCTACCTTATTTTTGTTTGGAGCACATTTAAAAATAGAATAGGCTTCAGCAGAGTCCAATCATAAACATGATCTCCCATTGAAACTCATTAGCTATCCTCTAGGTAGGATTTAGTAGAATTAATAAACAAGATCAAGAAAAAAAAAACAACGCAGGAAAACATATAGGTATCAGGGTTATTAAAACAAATTCCCAAAAGCCCAACATTTTTGTAACAAAGCTCGATATAGCGGTCAAGGAGGAAAGATCTTTAGAGGATACTTACATGTTAAGGGATTATACATAGTGTGGCAGAGTATGGGAAGGATGCGGAGAAATGTAGTCCTGACTACATAGCTAAACATCAGATTAACTGCAGTGTAACCAAAGGGTAGCTCCTGTACCTGTGTATCTGGAAGTACAGTGAGGTAACCAAATTAAACATAACCAAATGAAAGATGAATGTTTTACTAATAATCTAAAGAGCAAGCTCTGTAGTCATGAGGCTGCTAAGAGTAATAACTCATCAGCTGTTTTTTTAAGCAAATGAGAATTTGAACAAGACAAACATCACATTTTACTATTAGTTACCAGGCTAAAACGCAACAATTATACACGTTTTAACTGGTGTCTCACAATCGTTCACTAAGCTTCACACCTTCATTAAAAAACTTGACACTTATCTTGGAGGATTGAGCCACTCAGGGTTTTACTCTATGGAGAACATAAATGTGGACCGCTCATGCAGGCCATGTTTGATTTACAAACACGTTTTTGCAGCCCCAGCTTCTCCTCTGTACAATGAGCGTGTAGGGGGGTAGGGTGCGTATCAGCAGCACAGCATTACAGACTGAAAGAGAACTCAACCGCTACATCAGTGTGACCGACGTATGTAATGACCTTGTTTAATATTGCTGAATGAGATATTCAAAGAGTCTTCTCCTGTGTGCTCTGTCATTGGAATAGAATTCTAGGAGTCCTGCAGTTGTCAGTGGCTTACAAAGTGAGGAGTGCAGTATTAACAGAATCTCACAATGATTGAAAAGCAAGAGCAACGATGATAAAAACAAAACGTGTTGTGATTCTTAAATGAGTTATTAACTACGTTTCTGCACTGTGGAACCAATAACGTGCTGTTTTAGGAACCTGGATTTACACAGCTGTATAGCCTAAAGCTATGAGTTCAGCTTCGTCATTTAACCATATAGGGCCAGTGTAGAACAGATTTACAGCAATGACCTGGGGAATAGCAAGGGGAATGGTAACTTGTTTTTCTTGTGTCTTGTTTTTTTCTTATGGTTTTAGGTTAGAATGGTTTGTGTATGAGACATGAAATTCGCCTCTTTGGGTAATGTCAGCTATCTTTTTCAATGGCATCCAAAAAAAGGCTGGTCATTGTTAACCAGCAACCAGGCCTGAACAGACTCAAGGCTATAGGATCCACACAGAACAACAGACTCAAGGCTATAGGATCCACACAGAACAACAGACTCAAGGCTATAGGATCCACATAGACCAGATTACTTCCAAACTGATTCGGCACTAAATGATGGACCAAACCTTCCTGGCAATCTTCCAGCCAACCCGTTGTAAAGGGGAAACTATATACACTGTTATATGGCAAAACCACAGGTCAATTATGCACCGCCCCCTGGGAACTCCCGGTCGGTAATGACATAGCCTGGATTCGAACCTGCGATCTCCAGGCTATAGGGCGCATCCTGCACTCCACGCGGAGTGCCCTTACTGGATGCGCCACTCGGGAGCCCCCATAAGGATTGATTTAACAAAATCTTTGTCTGCTTTTGAATTCTTCTAGTTTTACATTATAACATGAGTGTTTTAAAGTAGATGAGCCTCTATTAAGGACATATTCCAGATGGGACAATGATCTAAAGCAGTGGTGCACAATTTTGTTTCTACCTATAAACTACATTTCTACCCAACTGAACCTCTTAATCCGTTCCTTTAATGATACCTATACATCCTGGAGGACGTCAGACCTTGAGGTCTGTATATGCTCACCCCACGTCACTGAATGTTGCCATCATTATTTTTCTTTCTTTTTCCCCCCCTCTCGGCAGGCTATGGGCATCCGTTTACCGATTAGACGGCTCTGTCGACGTTATCTGTTCCCTCCAGCCTTTCTGATTTTCTTCCTCGCCATACTGGTGTACATTTATCTGCAGCCTCTGGCAGAGGTTGCACTGGTGAGAACCTCCCTGACAAGGTAACTGATGCTGTGGGGTGTGTACATCTCTTTATAAAGAAACAGGTTTGGGTATCTCAGATGTTTTTAGTTTTTTTCAGAACCAGTCAAAATGTTCTAGAATCGTTATTGAAATCTATAGCATGAAATGAAAATGACAAGGCTTGTTATAAAACGTCATGGAACATTCTATCAATCTGATTGGCTAGCAAATTGGTAAACATGTAAACCTTTAAAGTATAAAGTACAGTGGGGGTGGTTGTATGTTTATAAAATGCAATAACACACTCCAGTGTCTCTAGTTGTACTGAGATCATGATTATTCGGTGCTATAATGAGTGTCACATACAGCTACAACCATGGTGTCACGCCAAGTCATTCTCAACATTTTCCCTCTGATATAGGTTGCGTTGCAGACCTGAAGAATACAAAGAGAGTAATCCTGGATCCACTTAAAGTACCTTACAGCTTCCTACTAGGGTTTCCTCCTCTACAAAAAAGTGGGTTTCGTATTAAAGCACATTTTAGAAGTTTTGTATATTCTCATATTTCTTCAATAATTAACATTTAGCAGCCTAAGCAACTTCATTTAAAAAAGAAACTCAAATCTCCTGCTACTAAAGGTTGTCACATACCATAAGTACAATAGACTGAATCACACTACTTCAAAACCTTTATTGCTCTAATATTATGATGTTGGCACAGCGCTAAAAATACAACATCCAGCCATATTAAAAAACCATGGGCCATATAAGTGTTTACTCTGTTCTTTAACTGCTATTTTTTGAAAGTAGTAAAACATCTGTAAGGTTTTATTTTTAACAAAACTAAAACCAAACAGCTAAGCAATCTACCCCAAGTTCTCTTAAGCCCTCTCGATGTGTTTGTTTCTCATTTAACGGTTTACATGATTTCTTTTTTTAAGACGGGAGTAACGCTTTGGAAATACGGCCCTATGAGTTTAACAATAGAATCAAATTGTGTAGTTATTTTTCAGTTCAACAATCAAAATACACACACAACACCCAGGCTCTCAATATTTCAAACCCTGGGATTAGACTATTAAATAGCAAATAGTACATGTCTGTATTTTTTTTTTTTAGCAACACGCAGCAATTTCTTGTTAACCCTACCAATGCACTCTATTATTCCTGACTGGGCTTGAGGAGTCTAGATTGTTGTAGTTTGAAGTAATTTACTTCTGCTTATACAGCTTTTCAAACTGCAAGGAACACTGAACACTGTACTACATCAACCCGTTTACAGGACTGTTTCACACAATATATATCAGTACTAATTAGTGCTGGGATGAACACAGGATTTTCATGTTTGGATATTCGCTCAGAATTTAAATATTCGTTTGTTTTCAAAAAGCCATTATATTGCTCAGAACGCAGGCAGAGACAGCAAAGGTAGGGGGCGTTGCCCCTGTGTGTGTGCCTTTATTTTACAGCAAGATGTTACAATATGCAACACATTAAAACAGAAAAAATATCCCAGCAGTAAAGAATACGTTGTGTAGGACTTACTTTACCCCAGCGAATTAACTACAAAACAAAGGATGCCAAATAGCAGTTCAAGTGAAACAGTGTTTTGTTTATTTCCAAAATAAATAAAGTTGACACCGCAATTTATTTATTTATTTATTTATTTATTTATTTATTTTCATTCCTTGCCATTGCCGTTTCTTCACGGTAAACAGTGGCCATCGACACGTTTTCATCAAGTAATAACACAAGGTTTACTTGTGCCTTTTTGTATCTGAACAAGCAAACGAAAACTGAAATTTAACTTTAGGCACTTCATTTTACAACACCATTTCCACGTTTGTTTTATCATGACATTCCACATAATAGAAAGTCGCAACACAAATATATATATATATAATATATACAATCTACATAAAAACCACCACACAACATTTCCAGCAAGTTGGGCTCTGTTTAAGCGAGGCATTTCAGAGTGACGTGCTTGCCTTTTTTCTGTCCGACGAGATTCTGACTCTAAAGCAGCACAATGCATTTTTGACCCAGATGGCCTTCCATAGAGATCACTATGCGTTCTCCTACATAATCTGTTTTGTTTACTTTTTGCTGACTAAAGAGTATCAAGAGCTGCTGTGTTGATACTGTTTTTTATTTTTTATTTTTTATATGTATATCCTCACATTACTCTGAGCTCTTTTTCATTTGCCATTTTTGAAACTGTCCTGCAACTTCTGGTGAGGCGGTAAATAAAAGGTAATGTATTTTTTGTCATTTCTAGTGAATACGAACATCTGATTTTTGTATCCAAATAAATGTCAAAAATATTGATATGTGTACCAGCACTAGAACTAATGCAATACTGTATAAATGCATAATAACTGCAATATTGTCACTGGCAGATTTTACCTAACCCTGCAAGAACTCTTTGCTGCCATTTTTTGGTATTTAAAGAGGTTACTTGCAACAGAGTTTACAAGACACGTTACTAAAGTGCCTGCACGTTTTTTCTAGGAAAAATTGAATGTTGTTTAAGTGCAAAAGGTATGTTAGCAAAAGGCTGCACCAGAGTGAATAGCATCGTCTTCACGTCTGCTGAGCAGGGGTGAGGGCATCTCAGGTGACGACAGTTGTGTCAAAAGTCATTTTAAAAGTAATGTGTTTAGTATAAAATTTCAATAAAACAGTAAGACGTATTAAATAAAGACATATTCTTCTTTTTTGTAGAATATCTGTCAATAGGAATACGTTCTGTCAAGAGGAAGAAAGAAAACTATCTGATGGAGACCATCAAGTCTATCTTCAGTCAAGTTCTTCATAGCTGGAAGAAATGGTGCTTGTAATCTACCTGGCCAATTTTGATCCTGCCCTCAACACTGAGGTTACCCATGTTGCTGCTGGCAGCCTGGTTGTCATCTCCTGTTCAAAGGAGGTCTATCCAACACTGGAAGGCCTCAAGAGGAACTACAACGACCCCGATGATAGAGTCCAATACAGGTCCAAACAGAACTTGGACTACGCTTTGTTATCCAACTTCTGTGCCAACTTGTCTCAGTATCACCTAATCTTGGAAGACGATGTTCACTGTTCCAAAAACTTCCTGACTTTAATCAAACAGTACGTGGCTAGAATTTCAGTATCATGGGCTACCATCGCTTTCTTTAAACTGGGTTACATTGGGAAATTGTATCATAGCGAACACCTTCCCAGACTTGCAAGATTCCTTCTGATGTTCTACGATGAAATGCCCTGCGATTGGCTCCTGGATCACTTTTATCTCTCCCAAGCTCAAACTGAGATAATCCGACACAAGCCTTCGTTGTTCCAGCACATTGGGTCGTATTCTTCCTTTCAGGACATCCATAACAAGCTGAAAGATGATGATTTCCAAGAGTTTGCTGGGGAGGGAAGCAAAAACCCTCCTGCTGAAATAGTTACTGACACAAGTCAATGAAAATCATTCCCTTCAAAATACATATGATGGAAATTGATTTTTCTGGGGAAAGTCTGTCACCAACGGTAACTATATTTTGGTAATCTTTGAGCAACCTGTGCTACTCAAAAAGGTGCATATTGTGACAGGCTCTCCCAAGTACGAACGGGATGTCCTGCAGTCTGGGTACGTGGAAGTGGGCTGGGGGACAACCGAAGAGAGTGGCAAGGTGACCTGCAAAAATGGCACCAGGATTGGGGATTTCAGCAAAGGGAAACTTGATGCAGATTACCTGAATAAAACAATTACACACAAAGTGGGCTGTCTCAGAATTCAAGTGACAAAAACGCAATTGGAGTGGATCCTTATAAACCAAATATAGATCTGGATTGCAAACAGTTAGACACAGGAGTTAAAAAACGATCCTGCCATCGTCCTCCAGCCACCTTGTTCCTACGAAGACAATATATACTGCATAGAAATGAAGACATTTCAACTAAAAGACAGTGCAGTAAATATGCTTAAAATCGAACCCTGCACAGTTACCATGTAGTTTAATAAAGGGCTGTCGCTTTGCAGAGTTCCAGGGTGATACTCATAGGATGCCTTACGGACCACAACAGTATTCTGTGCTGTCTGAGATTCACAATCCCACTTCTACAGTGACCTTTTGGCCATTATGTGTACACAATGCTACTAGTTTGTCAATTAAATCTCATTGTGTGTAAAGTGGTAGTCATTCGACTAGGGAAGGAGCCGGTACCACACCAACTAATTTGATTTTCCCAACTGAGCACAAAAAGCCACAAGTAAAACCCAACCCAATGCCCTGTGTACTACAGTATTTTGTCCAGCACCAACAGCAAGAATGTGCAAAGCCAATCATGGGTAAATTGCTTGATAACAGTTCATTTTCAAGAGTAAAACAAGGATCTTGGTGACATACTACAGCTGACAATATCAGTTTCAGGGAAAAGCAGATTGCTTACACTTTCCTATGTCCCCAGATTCGCAAAAACAAAATGTCGATATAAATGCAAAACTAGAAGACTGGTTTACCTGCACACAAGACAGACGAACAAGAACCTCTATAGACCAACCTAATTCTCACTAAGAATGCTCCAACCAAAGTTTCATAATAACTGGACAGGCTGTTCTCTGGACACCATCCATCTCTAATGACACACACACAGGAACAGGAACAGCCAGCATCTCCAGTCACCCTGGGTCAATTGCAACGAACGTACTAACTGGTAAGGAGGACGGTACTAAACTAGTACGCAAGTTAATGCCAATTGCAACGAACCTAAGCAGCTCAAGAAAGTCCCCAGCTGCTATTTTTTTTCTCAATAGCAACGAACTCAAAGTGCCTGCTGTTGACCGGATACAAAAGTTTTATGAAACCGTTTATGAAACTGAACTACTTATAAAAATGATTTGAAATTCTTAATAAAAACACGTGTCAAAACGTTTGCAACAAAACCACTTTCAACCCTATTTTATAAAAATAAATAAAGACTTTCAGTCTTCCACAGATTTTTTTTATTTGCAGCCGCACCTGCGCCTCTCACTCTTTGAAATAACGTTTTTGCTCCTTTTGTATAATTTTGCACACGACTACTGACCGTGATTGCCTGAGAAATGTACTGAGAAATTAAGCTTCGTTCTATAGGCTGTACCTGAACATGTGTAATTAGCATTTCTGATTCGATTTACACCTTATAGTCTATAATACACTTCTGGTCCTGTCAAACGAATACATTTGTTTTGTGTCTGAATTAAATAATGATGAATAAATAGTTTTGTTTATCTTCTAACACAGCTTCATTAAATTTTGGTGGTTTTAGGAAAAATTGATTATACATGTGAATTTGGTTTAAGAAAATGGGAAAATATTCTTATGCAATTCAGCCTGTATCAGTAAATATTATATACTATATTCATATAATCGTCACTCAAAATCCGTTTTGAAATCGGAATTGCCTCCTTTCTAAAGCCAACTCGGCCCTTTAATTCCCCTATTAATGTAAAATGTTATTTTGTTTTAGTCCACTAGAGGGCAGAATAGTAAAATAAATACAGACACGAAAGTGGCATATTGGGATTAAAAAATCAGTGGTATTTACCTATTTATTAAAACACATGCAAATGTTATGTGTGCATATTGAGCATTCTTTCAAAATACAGTCGATTTACAACAGATGAGTAGCTAGAAGAGAGAACACAGTTCGTAAAGTAGTTCTCTCTTCCTCCAGTAAAGGGCACCATACCCAAGACAATGGCAAGAACATCGTAACCTGTTTTTTTTTTTTATCTGATCCTATTACTCTATTGTATGTTAACCCTCGTACCAAGAAATATCTGATATGTATGACGTATTCCACAGAACAACAGCTGTCAATTATCAAATGCATCTAATATGTTTAAGTTCCTAGAAATGCTATATCATTATATCATATTGCAGGCAGGGAATTACCAACTGTGCCAACATTAACATCACTTAATTACTTTAAATAGTGTTATTTGTTAGATTGCATAAGGCACGGTATATGGGTGAAAATGAACATCAGTAACAAACCCATATAGTGTCACATATAGCAACTTTAAGAAAAATATTCCTTATCCCATTAATTCATTCCAAGGCCAGTGTTGGTGCCAGCTGTACACAGAAAAAGGGAGAATTAACCTAAATATTTAAAACTTTTAGATTTTTAAAAATATATATATAATTGAAAACATGGTGTTACTTCTTCATCATTGTTTGAATATGGGCTTTGTAGATAAAAACACGCCTACCTATAAAGAATTTGCCTGTGGTTTCGGAACAGAGCTGGCCTTTAGTCTCATTAACTATGGTTACTTGCTGTAAATTATGCAGAACACTTAAATGTAGATCAGATGAAAGAACATTTCTGATTTATGTTTCATGCCAAGAAACGTGTCCTTAAAAAGCCACCTCTGTACCTATAGCTTTTCCAGATAGCAAACTTCTCTTATTGAAGTCAAACCAAGCATTGGCTTCCACACACACCATCTTCTGTTGTTGTTTTTTATGGCAGACTTCTATAGTAAACCCCATTAAAATACTGTACCATTTAGGAGACTAACACTGCCAGTGAAAAGTGTGGCATCTACCTCAGGTTTACCATTAAAGATGTGGCATAGTTTGTAAACCTCTAGTTTAAATCAAATCAGCTTGTGTTTGAATGCAAACATCTAAATTCATGACTGTTTATTCCATGAACTTTTTCAAAATATTATTCCCCCCCCCCCCCCCCCCAATCTGAAAATGGGCTGAACTGGGCCAAAAGAATGTGCACCTTAAATAAAACTGACCTAGCACACATATTCGTTATCATTATAAAATGTGCTGTTTACTCGGTCAGCTTGGCGTCTGAAGAATTATGCTTGGCATTAAATTGTAATTCTGACTAAATCTAAATGTGCTTAAATTTATTGGAACCGACATAGAAAAAAAGTACCATAAAAGGATACAACTTTTCAGTAGACTTAAGAGTTGTTTTTTTTTTTTTAATATATAAATAATATATAAATCAACGGGCCTTCTCCAAATTGAAAGATGTATTTTTTTTCCTATAGCTGCATCAAAATGAATTTGAGACAAACTGTTTTTCTGAAACTAAATAATTTGTATTGAAGGATACTGTTGCCTCACTATAGAATGAAAGCTCACAGTCTAAAACGCGTATTTAAGTCAATATATCTACAAAACCAACATTAACATTAAGTAAACATTTTAAAATTACAGGATACACGATTTCATCACTCACTCACTCAAGTAGGGCCTACATATAATAAAGGTAAAAACAACGATAAATAACACACTGTCGCAATACATTGTTATATAAAATAGCCAATGTATCGGAGCTAGTGAGCGTGAGCGATTGTTTAATTAACATAACACGTGCATAAGGTTTTACAAGTAAGAGGGACAAGTTAATATATATATATATATATATATATATATATATATATATATATATATAATGCGCTCATCAAAGCATTTAGCAAAACTGTCAGTCTAATGGGTGGACTACGCAATTGATAATTAAACCGTCTTAATCAAACACAACGCAAGTGACATACCGCAAAAGTTGCATTACAGTAGTTTCAACAATTTTGAATTACTGTATATTTTACTTCTTATTGCAAAGAAAAAAATGGAACCATGAGAGCTCGATTTATAAAGCGACCCGCTCTGCTCATACAACCCGCGGTGCAGTCTGTTGCTGTTAATGAATGTCTTGCCATTTAAGTAGCCGAGTCCCTGTCTTTGTTTGAAGCGTTTCATTGGACCGTCTCAAATGGAGCGGAGGCGGCACAGGGTTTAAGACAGACTGAATTCTCTGTTCAAGTGCACTTCATCATTAAATCCCTTTAGATTCAGACAGTCTCTCCAGCAACGTGTTTCCATAATCTGAATTGTGACCGTTGTATCTATTCATTTACTGGAGCCCTTGTACCACACAGTGATTGCACAATAAAAGCAGGAACATACCGATTCTGTAATTTAAAAAATAACAACTCATTAATAAAACTATACATATTTTTAAATTAAGGTTGGGCAAAACAAAACATTTTGTAACATTGCAGCAATTTTAAATACCAACAACTACAAAAAGCTAAAGTTTATCACATGCTGCCAAGTTAGTTTATTGAAATGTGTTCATGCAGATAACTATGTAAGGGTTTATATTGGAACATCCAAGTCTCATATGTGTTGACATGAAATAGTTTTCTAATAGAGTCAGTTCGGCATGAGTCAGTTTTACAACAAAATCTCTCAAATAAATGCGTGGTTACGGTTGCGCATACATTTAAATAAATACAGAGAAATCGACTTGATGTAAGCGTGCTGAGTAGTGTGTTTTTTTTCGTAGCGAGGTAGGCGGTGCCACTGGGAAACCTTTGGAGAACTTTTATTGTTAAGAAGCTGTCATGTGATCAAAAAAAAAAAACAAAAAAAAAACACACCAGCAGGGCTTAGAACTGCAAAGCTGGGAGCGCGCAGAGACAGAACTGCGGGTTGGTTTGAAAGCAGTGAAGCTCGTCTGACAGAAGAAACGCAAGAATTATCAGGCTTCAGCGTACAGCGGTAGCAACATACCCGGGATACACGGCACTGAACAGAATACAACGAACACAGCGTTTGGAACTGCCAGTAGGAATACGCTTCTGTGAAATACTGTGGAATTCTTGGAGGCACTTAAATCAATTAATGACTGAATGAATGAAGGACTGTTTGTTGTCAGTATTCCATTTTACATTAACCTTGGCATCATTTAACAAAAGCAAGTGTTGGATTTGTTTTATGTGCTACAAGAGCCCGAAAGACGTGGACAATAATTTAATGAAACAGTTGCAATAGTTTATGATTAAAAATGGATCTAGGGGGGTGCAAGATCTCAGTGTGGGTTTGCAGAGAGGAGAAGCTGGTGTCGGGTCTGTCGAGACGCACTACCTGCGCTGATGTTGTCAAGGTGCTTTTGGAGGACCACAACCTCCAGCAAGGGGCATCTGCGCGAACGCTATCAGGGTCCCCACAGTCTTACTGTGTTGTGGAGAAGTGGAGAGGCTTTGAGAGGATTTTGCCCAATAAAACGAAGATCCTGCGACTCTGGAGCGCTTGGGGAGAGGAGCAAGAAAACGTCAGGTTTGTGTTGGTGAAAAATGAAGCTTCTTTACCCAACAACGGACCCAGGAGCGCAGAGGCAAGAGTCGTTCTCAGCAAAGAGAGCCCATGTGGTTTTAAAGGAACTGCAAGGGCCACCATGGCTCTGTCCCAGGAGAAACAACGCCGGATTGTCCGGAAAGCGTTTAGGAAACTGGATAAAATCAACAAGAAAAGACAAGAAGCGTTACCCAAGGATACAACGACAGGGGAAAAGATGGAAACTTTAGTGCATCTGGTTTTATCGCAGGATCACACTATCCGCCAGCAGATACAGAGGATTAAAGAACTAGACAGGGAGATCGACAGGTATGAAGCTAAAGTTCACTTTGACAGAATGAAAAGGCATGGGATCAACTATGTGCAAGACACCTACATGGTTGATGCCAGCCTGGAGGCTGACTCGAATGCGGACGGCGATAAAAACGAGTCGGCGGAGGATTTTGCACAGTTTGAAGAGTACTCAAGGCGGTGCGAGGAAGTTATAAAGCTGCAAGAGCAATTGACAGATCAGGAAGCATTGATGGACACGATTACTGCGGAGATCCAGGAAGAGTTAAACCAGAGGTGGATGAAGCGACGCCAAGAGGAGCTCTCTGCCAAAGACACAGACAGCAACCTGACAGAGACCGAATCTGCAATTGCAGTAACTGCAACAGCATCAGAGCCAATTGCTTCTGATAACGAGCTGCTTATGGAGCACGAAAGGATAAAAACTCAACTAGACACTAGTCTATACATCGGGCTCCGATTAAATACGGACTTGGAAACGATTAAAAGTGATTTAGATCTTAGTCAGGAGCTGTGGGATGCAAAGGCGGAAGAGTTGCGCGTTTTGCTCGAAAAGGTGAATTTTATGGATATTGAGACGTCGGACAAAACAGAGGAGCATACTGAGGACAGTTATGAAAGCAGCCCTGTAATAAGTGAAACTGAAACGCTACCCCCATTGGACACAAACAGTGGCTGGGTTGAGCAGGCAAGGGGACTGTCAAAGAACTGCAACACAAACGACGAGGACTCAGACACAGGGTTAAGCTCGATGCACAGTCAGGATTCGGATACTACACCTGTCTGCGAATCTTTGGTATAAAGATTTTCATTTCTTCAATGTTTACCCATTAGCTCGGGGTGCAGTATATAAAACACTACACAAATTACAAAATACATCACGTGCAATGCACTGCTAAGAGGATGAATGTCACCAGTAATTTTTGCAAAAGTGCTACGCCCAGGACCTCTGATCATGTTTTGTCACCTGTGCACCCGTTATATCATATAGAACTGATAACCTTGCATCACAGTAGCTGTTTTGTCCTGCAGCCCAATTGGTATTTTGCGCTTACAAAATGTTGCTCTGCAGCGTAAGTCACATAAAAACTAAAGGCGATGCTGCATTGTGATAGATTCACGAAACACACTCAAGAGTAAACTTTATGGCAAATGTGTAGAACTAAGAAAAACATTTAAATGACTGCGTTGTAACCGCAAATAAAATACACTTATGTCGGCGGTGTAGATATTAAAGTGACATAACTTTAGTAAGTTTATACTGTAGAAATCAACAATAAAAAGACAAATGTTCTTTAATCCTGAGTTACTGGTTTCAATGCATGCATGTATGCCCAGGATATTTTACCTTGTTGGTATGCTGGAGCAGTCTGCAAGACACAACCTGGTGGTATAACTGGAAGAAAGGGATTATAATAAAATCTAAGAACAAGTATATGAGCCTGTATGTTTCAGCCAGGACTACTCTGGGCACCTTTGGTGATCCACACCATACACCTTACATCATGTAACCTATAATGCCAAATGTACAAGTTTAACAGGTAGTACAGAAGATATAGGATGCATATTATATGTTATCTGAAGGGTAATTTGTGCTTTAAGCAAAAATGGAATATTAGCAAACAGAAGACATTTGATGCATTACAGTATCAGAATCAATTTTAAACATTAAAAAAATGAAAAGGTGTCTGTTGTACTAAAACGTTTAAGTTTTAATATAGATTGCTGGTTGACAATACATGATGCATGTGTCAGATGTCAAATACTCACACGTGCAATATGTAAATAAGAACGACCTGTGGAATACAGCCAGGAGAAGTCATGGGAACAGTGGAACTAGTGAAAAGGGACTCCGTCATTTTAAACACATTGTATCCATATGCATTGTGTGGGTACTGGCAATCAATGCTTCTATGCAATACAGTACACAGTACAGTTTACTATATTAATATATCACTGTAAAGATCCCAAAAACATTAAGGGCCTCTTTTACAAAGATCCAGCAATGTGATGTCAAGTTTATGTGAAGAAGAAATGCATTCGAATCAATCAGTTATCAAGGAGTGGAGCCATATACTATGGCTGCAGCCCCCACACTACTTTGTGTTTCATGTTCTACCTGTATCAAAGTGTCTCTCCAGTTGGATTTAAGCTCTGCAAGCTGTTTCAGGAAAATTGTTAGGTATGTGACTTGTCTGAAGACTGGTAAAGCCACATTGGGTGAATGCTATCTGCCTTAAGGAACAGTATGTACAGCATGCCGATTTGTATAGGAGACAAAGAGGAAATTAAATAACTGAAATTACAAAAGTAACCGTGCCTTTGGAAATTCTTTGGTGTACATTACAGCTGCTAAATCGGTTACTACAATTCATGAGTGCTACACAATTCAAACCTGCAGTATATAGAGGATTGTATTTAGCAAACAACTGGCAGTTAAATATCATCTTTTAAATCTAAACTCATATTGTTAAAATTTGATACAAAATATCACATTGATGCAAAGTTAGCCGCAAAATACATCCCACTAAGTTGACAAAATTGGTTCTTTTGAATTTATCTAAAATAGTGGTACCTCTGCTAAAAGTACAATAGTGTATCATGCATGCTATTATGCCGGGTCACACACCATTAAATGGTGCAGACTGTGTCATTACAAACTGTGTATGATTCACCCATGGTGTAGAGTGTGAAGTTAAATTGTGAATGTTTTTCTGAGTTACTACAAATCTCATTAAAACTATATGCAGCACCATTACCAAGGAGCAAAATATTTTACAGCGTTTTGCTTTTGAATATTTAAACAAGGAAATAAAGTTGTGTATCTTTATTATATTCTACTGTATATAAACTTGCCTGCTGGTTTCCAACATTTTTGTTATACTCTACTAATATTCACAGTTTATCATCCACAACCTCAAAAGTACTCAAATCACACAAGAAACAAAGTCAAGGGCAACCATGTGTTGGCTTCTTGCAAGCTTTACCTTGGAATATTAACAGTGTTGTTTACATAGCTTTGTTACTGTTTTGCTATTCACGAACACAGCCGCAAGGTCAATAAAACAACATACAGCATAAAGAACTAAGCGAGCTGAACAACAAAACATATTCATGATAAAAAATCAAATCTGAGCAGTTCAAGTTCACATTACTGGTATTTAGTGAAAACAGGCACATCTGGCATTTTCACAAAAACAAGTACCACGTTGCTCTGATTGTGAAGTGATCCCAGTCACCATTGACCCATGCAGAGCTGCACCTGCTTATACAGAGATAACAACCGTCTGGTAGACTAGATTTGTATAACAGTGCTTGTAAATAACACGTACAAGACACAACATAATAATCTCACATGATATTAAGGATATTCTGCATTTTCTCTTGCCGTTATAATCTTAACTGACACAAAACTAGTGATGGAGAAATGGTGGATTAAAACAGAAAACCCGGTTTAGTTTACTTACAATACATGAAATAAGATAGATTTCCAGATAGAAAAATCCTCAACAGCTTTAATTAAAGCAATGCCGGGGACTAGGTTTTGTGTTTGCCTACAGATGCTTAATATGCGGTTTCAGCTTAAATGACTGCATCATTCTCGTTTTGTTTCCGCTTTTTAAAACTCGTAATTTCCAACATTATATCATTGTGATTATGTTAGAAAAGATGAACAATACACACGGATTTCTAATCCATTATATGCTATGATTTGCACTGCCAATTCAATGTCATATCAATATCAACGTGAAATATTTCTTCCCAGTCTATTGTGGGTATTGCTAATAGTTTTGCTAAAGTTTCTTTACTCGCTGGTACAACAATGGCATACCAAACGGTTGCAAAAGAGGTGTCATGCTACATATACAACAATTCATTTCGTAAGAAAGCAAAATGTTCTCATTAAACCTTTGGATGTTTTAGTACAAACTTAAATGAAACTAAGGGAGGAATAAACCTGTCATGCTTATCTAGACTAGAGAGGCTTCAGTTTACACCTGCTGCTTACATCTGGAACAGCTCACAAAATTAGCCACCTGAAGTGTATACTAAATTAAGAAAAGCAAAGCACTTAACCTTTTGACAGCCCAGAGCCTTGCCAAATTCTGCCTTCCAACCTACATTGCAGCTTCTTATCTCTATTGGTAGATCCCAAACAAATAGTGAGGCTTGAATTCTTCTTTTAGACAAGGATGGAAATAAGGGTTCCATTGCACAACAGTTGGATCCACTTTCACTTGGAGTTTAAAACGACACACCTGAGCTTGTTACCTATACACTGTAGCTGTGGCTAATCCAGCTTGTATTGAAACCTGGAACGGGTGAAACTGCTATGTCATAGGAGTCTTATTGCCATCCTTGTAGGAATATCTTTGTACTGCCAAGGTTTTTTGGATGTTGAGGGTTAACACCACAACCATACTGCTTGGTACATGAATCAGATGCAGTCCGTCTGTACCCAGGAAAGCAGCCCATTATCACTGTGCACATATGTGCTATTATTTGTCATAGTTCAATAGGACAGGTGCTGAATCGGTGGTTACCGGTACATTTCATAGCTGTTCAGAAACTAAAAGGGCACCTGGAAATAGAATGAAGCGACTCTTGAAAAGTCTTCCATGTAACGCCACCAACAAAAGATACTTAAATCAAAATCCAGTGCAGACATGTGGCTCTGTTTTATCGCAAGCTTCCTGTTTTATTATCTCATCTGGGTAACCTGCAGTAAAATACAACAATGAAAAACGGCACGTTCTGTTTGAGTCACAATACTCCACAATTGTAGCAGAACACGCACATTGACAAGTTGTATTTTTTGGAAGTAATCCCCTGGAGCCAGTCTGAACCGTTCCTTGCTACTGTGCACGATTCAAGATGGCAACACAGAAGACAAAAGAGATTTACCAGTCTCTTTCATAATTGTACCAGAATGCCAGTAAACAAAACAATTGGCTCCTTCACATGCAATACTCAAGTAAACATTTTAAAAGTGATTCGAACATTTTCTGTGGTCTGTGGTGTTGTTTCCTGCATTCTTGTCTACTGTGAAATTAGTTTTGCTTTAAATTACTGAAAGTCACCCATACTTTGTGTAATTAAATGACTTGAAATCAATCGGCTTTACTCGGACACAGAAAAAAAAGTTGTACATCCTTAGGAGAATGAGTTAGAACCATAAATAACTATCCATTAATAAATGATGGTAATGAATCCTGAAGCTGTTATGAAGAAATATCCCTCGAGACTGTAAAATAAAGCAAACGTGTTGGTTTCCAGAGCAGAAGGTTCAATGTCTTTCTCCTTGAACCTTTCCCAAGGTTACATCATTATTTGTACAGCATCCCCAATGGACTTCAAGGCAGCAGCTCAGTTCTACGTATCTTCAGGGAAGCGCCTCAGTCAAACATTACCTTATCTACTGTCTCTAATACTGAAGCCAGTGTTTAGACTTCAGGCTGAATAGCTTCAATAAATGCATTTGTCTCATCTGCATTATAGTCTTCCAACTGTTATACAGCATATTCAAGTGCACACTTGTCAGATTTGCATTGCAAGGCACGATGGGCCACATCTAGCAGTTAAATACATAGGACTGCAAAGCATTTGCTGGCACACTAACGCTTGTTTAATCTTGGAAGTTTTCTCCGCTTGCATACTCTATTAAACGCGTGTGCAGTCTTTAATTATGAGTCTCTACCCTTGTGTTTTCATCATGCACAAGAACCTTAATACAATCATAATGACTAGCTATTACTACAACCTGGGTTGTAATTTGTAATTCCATATTCCAATGCTAAATACTTAATTTTCCTTCTGATAAGACATAATTCATGTTCAGTGACATAAAAATAAAAACCAGCAACCACCAGTCATTAGTGCTTATAGTACTTTGAGATCAGAGAGAAAATATTTGATTTTAAAATGACTGCCATGAGCGAGGGGAAAAAAACCACACATTGTCTGCTCAAGTAGATATTAAAACACATGGGTGTAATGTTTCCAGCTTAGCTGAAATGCACAATTGATACCTGTCTGAACCCATTTAGGTGTTTATGCATTACCTAAACAAGGAACAGCTTTGAATAGTATACCTGTTTCTCTGGTTTAAGAACACAGCACAGAAACAAATGGTTTTGCATAACTTCTACATCGGACAAGGTAACAAAGAATGGTGAAGAACTTTTACTCTGTGATTATCCCTCAACTCAAGCAATGCACAAAATAGTTCAGTTGTTATCATTAGTTAAATATTTGTAGTCTGAATAAGTAACAAGTCAGTGACCCTAAAAATGACAACTATCCAACATCAGTGTTGGGAAATGATCACAGTCTGCAGATTCCTTGCAGAAGTAAATGCCAGAGGAAACAATGACCCAGTAAATGATACACAATCAAATATCAGAATAATATTAAAAACAACAGCACACCTCAACTGACAATACTGTGCGTGAGAATGTGTAAAACTCCCCAACGACATGACCACTAAACATGCAATCATAAATGGTTATCACTCCTTATTTATTTTTCTTTCATTCACTGTATTTGGATCTACAGGTTCTCCTCCAATTCCAACTCCCTTTAATCACTGACCGACAGCACTTTGAGCCCCTAGTTCAGATATTATGCCCAGCTTTTTATAACACTCTGCAGACAAACATGTTCTACAGTATGAGCAGCACAGGGAATTCAAAGTGCACATGTCATGTAGCGATCTCATTTCAAAGTAACACGTTGATTAAATATTTACTAGGGAAGATGCATATGTGAGCACTGTGTGACCCTGTACTAAAAGGCAAATGAGATGCTGTACTAGTACATTCTGATCTTCACCCATGTTCTGTAGCAGGTCTTTTTCCCACTCAAGCTATGCTTTGAATGCCTGACTGATGCTTCCTTTTGATCCAGCAAACAGATCAGTTTATGCAAGACCCCTGTGGTTGAGAGTCATCATTACTTAATTTGTGAGTTGAATGACATAGTTGTGTAATTGGTAACAAGAAAGTAACATTAGTTTTCTTTATAGTAACAGCAAATAACCCTTGGGTCTACTTTTTATTCTGTACAGAACGGTAATCCCATTGGTATTTAATTGCCAAAAGCATCACTTTCAAGAACATCAAAGACTAGCTTGAATAAAATAATAAAGCATTTTTAACAGCTGGGGATTTATTATAAATGACTGCTGCTTTTTCAATCACCCACAGGTAAGAACAGCTCACTGGTTTGACCAATCAGCACTTAACATAACTGCAGCAATGACAGTAAATCAGAGTTGCTATTCTACAGCAGAACGGCAATATTCAGGGTCAGAAAGGATGTTTCCAGTTGCATTTTGAATCTCTCAAGATCGGAAATTCAATCCCAGAAGGCAGAGGATTCACATGCTATGGGTTTAAAAGTCCAAGTAGTCATCTGATCCTGACATACATGCTATACAACAGAGGGTGGCTTTAAAAATTGGGGGTTGCTAATTATGTCTGTTAAGTATCTATATTTAAAGCATGAATGGTGTAACACATGGATGCATTTGCTTGTGTCTCTCGGGACCCTCTTGTTAACAAGATGTGGCAAAAAGAACAGTATTTTTTGCAGTATATCATTTAGAATGACTTTACAACATTGAGAATGAATTTGCACATTAATACTGTATGATTATTCTACACTCATAGGATTAAGTAGTATCTGCATCCTAAGACAACATTCCCAGAATTAATCAATAAAGCACATTCTTTCTCGGTCTTCATTTTAAAAGGCATTCAAATCTATTGGAAAGCTGGCAGGCACTTGCACGCATTTATATTTTGGGAGATTTCCAAGTAGCTATACTTTCTGTAACCCTGATATACTCAATGGAAAGTTATGAAAGTGTCTAAAGAATATCGCTATTTGTTTTAGAAACCTTTGTGCAGAGAGGAAATCCGTCTCATGTAATCAGTATTGGGTCAGCTTGTGCAGATTGTAAAGGTGGTGTCTTAAAAGAAAAGCCTGTTCCAAAAACAAGAACCTACCTTTTGCAACACTGAATAAATAACCTGAGGTATTATTGTGTTGATTCTTCACCTTGACTGATTCAAAATCTACATTGCGTCTCCAATATCAGACACGCACTCTTCAGTAACAAAAGACTCATAATCTCCAACGGTTGTATCCCAGCTGTCTGTTATTAGCCGTGATGAAAGACTTATTTTAAGGACAGTTAGCTTTCAGTTCATATCGCTATACATAGTGATAGCACAATGGACAGGGTTTTGTAGTTTACAATACACACTACAACAGCAGTTCTAAACAGTTGACAGGGTGATTGTATCAGTGATGAATATGATCTGAACCAGTTGAAATGTACTGGCATATTATATGTATGATATTACCATAAAGGGTTACCCAGAGTAAGACAACACACACCAATTCACTGTTTAAGATATGGCAAGCACTTTTGATGGGGGGCAAAATTAAGTATACAAATATATTTTGTTTTTACAAAACGCAACTAGAAGGCGACTTTTAAAACACACCCAGTAAAACATTTTTTTGATGGGCCAGTTTATACTGTAATTTTGCTAATCGTATAGCTAAACATATGAAAGAATTAAATGCATGTGTACTGCATTCTGTTGCATAATTACATAAATGACATTAAAAAAAAAAATACAATTTTAGTAACTTCTGAGTTTCACAATCACTTTTCTATCAATCTTTAGAGATAAAACCAAGACTTCAAGTCTGCATTTATTAAGCTTTAAAAAAAATACTTAGTTAAAAAAAGATCTTCAATAGAGCGTATGAATTATGTGTCCTCGAGAATGATGAGGTTAGTCTGCAAGGGATTATATCTAGTTGCAGTGATGTTCTAGCTGCGGTGACGAGGCTATTGTCACCACTGGCACTGGGTGATTGATGCAAGGCACAGGACTGCATACTCTTAGGGGACTGGTCCTGAACTGATTTGCCATGTGTTAGTTATGTTGAGGAATTTCAGATGGCAAGTCTATGGTTTACAAAGCATTTACACATGTTGCTCAAAACTCTGCTTTTAGCTACTGTATGCCTTATAAAAGTTTACAACTGTAATTTAGCAGTTCTCTCAGATTAATAAAGCATGTTTTTACTATGCTTTGCTATGCTTTTACTATGCTAAACTTTTATATGGGATCCTATGATCTATGACCTTTTACCCAAGCCATGTTTGTATTGGTCACCGTTAAAAAGCTTCTTAGCATGTCTGCGATATTCTGTAATAGCAATCCTGTTGAAAAACTCAGCAGGTTCAAAGCATCTAGATAGCGGCCCAGACAGAACTCTCAAAATCACATTGGACCTGCAGGTACACCTGGAACATCAGAGTGTAACCATTAACCTGCCCCCCTGCAACACTCTGCCCCTAGAGGACGTGAGGTGTATTACTAGACAGACTTCAAGGTTAGACTTCCAAGTTTTAATATTTTATATCCATAACAACTTCCATTCCAAAACATGAAGAGCAACTCTGAGGTACACAGACGTCAATGCAGAACCTTATCTCAAACCTGCTGAGCGAGCTGGGTCATCAGCACGTAATGGCTTATCATGCATGGATATTCAAAACTTCAGAGCCTAGCCTTTGAATGATGAAACCCACAATCATGACTGCATTGTAAAACAATAATGTATGCTATAACCTTTAACGTATGGCTTTGGTACCAGAATGTGTTATCTTATAACGGCTAGCGCAGTGCCATCTGCAATGAAGCAAGGCAGATAAAAGAGGGTAAAAGTATCAAGGAACGTTTTCCATGAAAGCTGTTTTTTATAATTATGACTGATTTTTAATCAACTGTACATGTTTAAAAATGTTAGTCAATTCACAGTACCTGTAGAAGAATATAGGACAGTTGTGTAAGTCTGGACGATAACTTCAGTGAATGAAGGGTCAATGTGATACAATAAGGTAGATAAACTCTTAAGGCTGCAGTTGTAGATGAAGCATAGCTGTTTGGCATGCAGAATTACATAAGGACAGAGAAGGCTAAACACAAAACGGGAAGTCTTCACCACTCAGTAAACCAATATGCATCAAGAAACCATCTCCTGTCGTCTTCAAACTTAAAGCAGCAAAACTTAACATAACTAGAAAGTTCCATTCTTGATTCTAGATATATTACAGTATCCTTAAGGCAGTTCTAAGCCATTAGCAGTAATCTTGTACTGTAACCAAAGCCTTGCTTTTGTGGAAATATCAGCATGTCCATAGTTTCTCATTTGAATACAATGATCTACTGTATAAGTGACAAGGACAAGCAATGGCCAGTGTTTCAGCTCTGTATAATGAGAAAGAGTGCTGCGTTCTGGACAGGGAAACTAACTGTCAGACCCCTGTCAGAACTAGATCCTTAGCACTGTGGAAATACTGTGTCAGCAGTTCAGGAAATACATTTCATATCTTAACTACTGCATAAAGACCTGGGGATGCAGATGCAGATGCTGTTTCCTGGAAGTGATTATCATGAAATAATGAAAGGTGACTCCACAACTGAACTGGACTTTGAGCCTGGGGCTAATATGCTTTGTGCATGCTGGTGAAAGAGATTGACAGTTCAGACCTTACGAATATCGCAAGAAAAATTGTATATGGTTTACCAATATATATTAAAAAAAAAAGAAGTTCTCAAAACTATAATCCACCTGTTAAATATATCTGCGCACAACGATGAGAGAGACACACCCTTTGATGCATTGTTTTACAGAACTGTTCTAATGTTAGCTATTCATGTTGAAAGCCAGACTCCCATTGAGCAGCTGGATCTACCTGTCACTCAAAACAGAAATTGCATAGGCTGAACCTGACATGAATTCAAAACGCAAACTCTCCCTGATCACGCAGATTTCACATTTACTTAATGCTAAGTTATAAAGAGCAGGTGTCAGTCCTCACTTCACCACGAACAGCTCTGACAAACTGTGCATTTCTAGATTTCATGCTTTTTTGAAGGAGAACAATAGCCTGTAGGTTTCTGCTCCTCATTAAGGTAAAACAGCATTTCAGCAGGTGTCTGAACTGCCTCTACACGAACAGGCAGACTAGAACGACCTGCGTGACAATGGCTTTTACTAAAAGGAAAAAAAAAAAAAAATTGAAACCGCCGTACAGCTATGATAATTTCTCTAAACCGTGACCAAAGCAACAAATTAAAAAAAGTTATATTAAACATAACAGTTTTATGCATACTGTAGTTTAAATACAAATTAATTGTGTGTTTATCTTTTCTGTGTTGGGGGGGGGTAATAAAGTATGGATGACACTGGAAGGATGCATTTATGTTTCACAAAATGAGTTTGGTGAAAACAGGACTGAAGAACTGAATTTGATACAGGGTGTGTGAGACCTTGTGTTGTGGGATTAATGTCTTGGAAGTGCAGCAAGGTAAATTAAGACCTGAATCTGCAGCGGGCACAGGGCTTTCTTCCAGTTCTATATTGATGCATAAACATCAACATCTGCTCATAAATAGCTGATAATAGATTGGCAATTACAGTAAATTACTTTCACTGTATTTTCAGGTCCATTCTATCCCTTGAGTTGGCAATTAGATTAATGTGCAAAGGTTCTAAGGTTTAAAGCAAGTGGGACGAATATGAGCATGTTCACTAGAGACAAAGCTCATAAATCCCACTAAAGGTTAATGACAGGGAGGAACAGGCTTGAAGAAGATCTGCTGGGTTGTAAAACTTCACTTTGCATGGTCTTGATCAACACATGCACTCCCTGACTGTTCAAAGTTCATCAGTTATACAAGGTCTGTTTCACCCTGTCCTGCCTACCATCCTTAGCACCAGCCCCTCAAGCTGAATACATGTCAATGCAGCATTTCTAATTTTTGAGTTGCAACACGGACAATGAACTAGCTGTCAGTGATGCAACAGGTGTTTCTCTTTGTTCTACCTGTTTTCAAAAGTCTTGATAGAAATAATCCAGTCTGGGATTGAGCTCATCTGCATTCTTTTCTTTCATTTTTATCTTAAGGATGTGTGTGCCATGCCTTTCCTTGTAGTGTGTGAATTAGCCAGGGGCCATACAGGGTCAGGTATTATTTGTATTTGTAAATGGCTGAGAGAGTCGTTAAGTACTTAGCCACTACTGAATCTTTCAAAACAAAAACAGGTTCCTATAGTCTTTTAAAAAAAAAAAAAAAAAAAAGAGAGAGAGATATAAAAATGAAATCAGAATAAATCAATAAATCAGAACAAGTGAATTCTAACCAGGAGTGCACTGTAAAAATACACATCTGAATTTCAGAGGTTCTTGCTACTGTATAAGGATCTTAAAAGATGTAATCCCTCAATATGCAAACTACTCACGAACACAGTGGAAAAACAATTTAACAGTATGGGGCCAAGAAAATTAAAGCGTTCTAATTAAAGCTCTCATGTAAATGGTTCTCAAATACAAAGTTACCTGCTAATGGCTGCATTAAATTCTGCATTTCGTACAGCAACCACTCTGACTACCAAGTAGCACAGTAATAAATATGTATAAGTGACTCAATTATGAATCCAGAGAGCATAACATTAAACACAACCAAGACTTGTTTTGTTATCGCAAAGCCTAGACCATGCATTCTAAATATACTTGAGGATTAGGAATCATTTATCATATTTCTGTACAGCTTTACAAACTGTACAGTCTACCTATAAAACTGCATTAAAATCTCTGCTGACAGCAAGTAAAGTTATTAATGTGGTTTACCAGTCTAATAACCTGACGCATGTGCATCAGCTTTCACTTAAACATTAAAGCAAAGTTATTTATATATCTGTTTATATCTATCTATCTATCTATCTATCTATCTATCTATACACACACACACACACACACACAGGTATTATATATAGTCTGCAAGGTACTTTCAAAGACCTGCAATAAGAAGCATGGGGTGTCTCTCTCTGTGGTTGACTCTTTAAAACCACAGTCTATTCAGTCAACAGCTTTTTCTGAGCTGATGCAGGTTCACAGGTCTAGGGGATTAGAGGTTCTTGTTTCCTTAGCTTGACTAGTCAAGGTGTTGATGTGACCCCTGTCATGTCCAATCTGTTTAGACAGCCCTCATTTTGAAGCAGGTTACTCACCATAACTGGGTGAACTAGGGTTACATTACAATCTGCATCACACTCCAGTGCTTGGAGCTTCAGAATTGCAATACTTAAGTAAAAAAAAGGTCTCAACCTGCATTCTCTTTCACTGCTGTATTCTCTACATACAGGAGACTATCAAGTGTTTATCAGTTAGAATTTGAGATCATAAATCTAATTACGACAATTATTCTATTAGCTACAGGGGATTTCTGCCATTATTATCTCATGTGAAACTGAGGGGACACACCTTAGTCTCACAAGTTTCATTCAAATGAATTTATGTGTTTACTTTCTGACAGTCTAACATGCTCCAGCAGGTTGTGGACATACGTTATCATTCTAAATTAATATATTCAGTCAAACATAAGACTCACTCAAGGGACTGTCTCAAAGTGGTCTTCAGAGACACCAAAACAGAAACTTACCGGTAGTTTTAAAGTTAGACAAACACTTGGAAGGAAAATGGTCTTTACACAGTGATTTAATGTAAGGCGATCCACAGAGACCCCTTTGATGAATCCCAGTTTGTATGAATCTCCCATGTGGAAGACAGCTTGTTGGATTGTTACCTTTGAGCGGTCATTATGAGCAGGATTGACTGTAGCCACTATAGTAGGTCCTACAGGTCTGACTGTAAATTATAAAATGTTAACTGATTTTGAAGAGGTTACCAATAGGAAGGGCACTTGGTTATTTCATATTCATTGGTAATTCCCAAACCAAGCGTTTGGGAATCACAATTTATATATATATAAATGGTGATTATTAACAACCATCAGATTTACATCGCAACCTTATTTTATAGCACAATTACAGAAAATTAATTGTTAACAACAGATCCTTAAAAAACAAGGTCCCCAGTGGCTCACCTTGTAAAAGCACTGGGATTGGAGAAATTCTCAGGTTTTCATGCAGGCAGGTAAATAAAGGATATAAATGACACATCTTGAGGTGTTCTAATACATTTGCACACGACTGTATACAAACATAAATAATAGACTAGTAAAGATGCTGGATAACACAGCAGGGTGGTGATAATGTCTCAGGCGCTGAAGTACTAAGTGAGGGATTCATTTTCATTCAGGTGAATAGAAACAAAGCATTCAAAACTTCGGACAAAGTAGTCTTTCAATGTTTTCAAAAGTATGGTGCTCACTTTTTTTTTTACTGTATTTGCCAGCCCAGACTGTGTAAAACCAGCTTGACAGAAAACATTTTATAAAATCAATGCAGTAAAGGTGACAACGAAACGAAAAAAAACAAAAACAAAAAAAAACAACTAATCCCATAAATTCTGTGATGTCAAAACTATTATTTTACATACTGTAGTTATTAATCCCTTCACCCCCATTCCACATTCATACGCAGTGCAATCATACCTGTGGTTAATCGTGTGTAATGCAGTGCAGCAGACTTCCAAGTGATTAATATAGTTCATTAATAGTGTCAAATAAATACCAAACAGTAACAACTTTAAATAACAATTTATTCTATAAAACAAGATAATACTAACAAATCATTACCTGGTTCTACAATTTCAGGATGGGTTGGTTTGGCCATTTAGAACAGGCCTCTGCTTGGCTACAATACCTTTTACAGAACTACCATCAGTAGCCAGGCTATTAATAGAAACTTAAAATGTTAAATTAAAGTGAACCAACCGTGATCCTGTTGGTAGTTTCTTCAATTTCCAATCACACGTAATCTGCCCTTTAAAAGCAGAAGCAGCAGTGCAAGTTTTCTTTCAAGTGCTGTTATTAACAAACAAAAAATCGACCCAGTTACGGGTGCCTTCTACAAGGCTAATTTATATGTGGAGTTTGTTAGATCGATGATATTAGATAAGTCGAGACTCTCGAGTATTCTCCAAGGGACTCTCTCTCTTGTTCAATGTGCGATTTCCTGGTGACGACTCCCTTTAACCAAACAAGAAAAGAAACTGATTAGTCTGCAGGAACGTTGGGTTCAAAGAAAGGAAGCAGTGACAATGCCAGTATATCTATACAGAAATCTCAGTGAACAAACAGGCCTATGAATGGATGTGTTTTATGTGGCACCAGTAGATTTTGTTTTTTTAAATACATACCATTGCAAATTAAGGCAATTGTGTTAAACAGTATATTTTAAGGGGTTGCTTTCATAAAGTTATGTCTCTTTACAAGAGCCATCTCTTACAAACAAAGTAGAACACACCGACAGTCAGCATACAGTACATAAAAATACACAACAACGAGATATTTCTTGCTCAGTTGGCAGAAAAAGTCAGCATTAATAGGAATTTAAATATCCTATTTAGCACAACCAAAATTGAAAACCCAGCGACTCCCACCAAGAATTACTGGGGCCTGTTCAATTGATCTAAGCCAGGGCTACTCAACCCTGGTCCTGGAGGGCCGGTGTCCCTCCTGGTTTTTGTTCCAACTGTACCCCAAATTACTTAACTGGACCGATTAAGTGCTTATTAGAAGCTTAATCAATTTAGTGTACAGTTAGAACAAAACCCAGGAGGGACAGCGGCCCTCCAGGACCAGGGTTGAGGAGCCCTGATCTAAACACGAACATGCTTTAAAATCGCTAAACAGGTTCCTCTCTGGCGTTTACATATTTGTACAAACAGACAAGCAAGGCACTCGCATGCACTGTCAGATTGATTTTCATAATCTTGGATCTCAAATTTAAAATGACCTCAGTGGCAGTATTTAGATATACAACTAGGGTAAGATGATGTTTTTGTTGTAGTGTAAAAGGGGAATGACCCTCAATTGCCGAGCCTCCACAGTGCGCTGGTTTGTTTAGCCACACTCCTCATCCTTTCATTGATTTAACTCAGTGCCTTGAATTCTTGCCCTCTAGGCTAGGCTGTTTGTATCCACCTTTCATTATCTCTCACCAGTCATGACATAATGAGATGTTAACTGGATGGAATGGTTACAGTGCAGGTAAACACTTCTAGTTTCCACCCCCTGCTAAAGCCACTTTTCCCCACGGAGATACCCAATCGGCCAAGAATGAGAAAAGACACGACACCCTCTCAAAACAGTAATTACTTATATATATTTTAAAAAAAAATCAACATTAGATTCAAATCCATAATTTTGGTATTAAATGCTATAAAACAAGAATAAATAACATGGCTACTTTGAGGAAATCTAAACATATAATTAACAAACCTCACTATTAAAACAGAGCATGTTTCATGTGAAGTACAGTAAACAGTTTTCTGCTCAATTTCACATGAAGAGTCCTCATTTTGCTTTCAGCACTTGTAAGCGCAGTAATTGTTGCTTCTTGGTTTTGAAATGCGACAGAAAACAGAGTATAGACATAAGGCTTAGCCCATTGATTGTAATCTATGAAAATACTGCTTAGACATTCATTAGCACCATGCTGTTTAAACACTGATTTTTAAATGTCACACAAAAAGGTAGACTGATGAGATAGACATACCCCCCCTATGTCCCATGACGTGAGTAATGCAGATGTGTGGTACTTGGGGAACAGTTATGATGCATAAAAACAGAAAAGCCGTTTTACCTTTCACAGGCAATTTGGGTTATTTTGGGTACTCTCAATACAATATCAAACTAGTCATACTGTAAAATATCAATCTTTCTATTTTGCCCAAAGCTTCTTTAAACAAAGACACATTTTGTTTTTTGCAGAGGGTTACGTGTTCACTAAATAATAAAACTAGCATTTCCTCTCCTGTGGAGTAAACACAGTACTGCTTGTAATAATGCACATCAATACACTACGTGCTATATATTTGCTTGCTTTTAGGTGCTTATGTATGGTTATATAACATACATAAAAATAATTACATATGGTCTTAAGTAGTATTCCATGTGGGTGTGGGTTTAACCTTCATATGAAATATATATTGTTTACATGGCCATTCTTTATTTAGGCACATCTTTGTGTACCATAAAACTATACGCCGTATAAAAACTAAATAAATTATAATATTATTCTGCATTTTACTTTTAGCTAATTTAAGCATTCTCTCTTTCAAAATCTAAAATCCTTAACACACACTGCAGAGCTACACAACACTCGCAAGAAATTCCACCTCTGAAACAGCCAATCCTCTAAAATGCCCCAGATAAAGACAAACGCTCAGTGTCTGTCTCCTTACCTTGGCCAACAGCCCTTTAAGGCATCTGAAAGAGATAGTGACTCAAAACAACACTGATACCAAGTCAATGTAACCTGAGTACCTGCTCATAGTGTATCAGCTAATCAGAAAGGAGGCTCTCGGGGCAACAGGAATGACAGATAAAAGTAAGGGATACTGATGAAATGATGTCCAGAGAGCGCCTTTGCTTCTAATCTGCAAATAAGGTCAATGAGGACCGACAAGCTCGTTGTACAGTCTGGAACTCTGTGACATCACAAAGCAGCTGCTCTATTGGATACATCATTCTCTTCAGGCAGATCTTGGTCTGATTAAATAGAAACCTAATAAGGCAGGTGTTCTTATGGTTTAATGCTACCTTTGAGTTTACTGTAAGTGTAGAAGCAGTACTCTGACACCGAGACAACATTCTGTACATGTGCAAGTCCTGCCACCATCAAATTGTGTACATTTACAAAAGGAAGTCAAATTACAGGTTCGACAAATGAAATAACAACAATTAATAAACCAGTAAACCAGATAAGCAGTTTATTTATTTTTCATATCTATGAAACTTCAGCATTATGGGTGTTTCACTTAGAATAACTTCATCAGTAGTGAAAAAAAATTATATAAAAAAAATAAAAAATATTGCACAATAATATAACGCTTTACTCTGTCTCAATTAGGCTCGGATCTATTCAGTTTTGTCTTTTTGCAATACAGACACTAGCATACAATTCTTCAAACGTTCTCCGTTAATGTTTTGAAGTTTAGTCTACATTGTTTGCCACAGCTCAGCAGCTGTGCATTTCTGTTATCAATGTATCCTTTTATGCACAGCAGATTTCCCTAAAGATTTTGGCCACACCGGATTTGCAGTATGGCTATGAAATAAGACGCTGCCGTCTTTTGATGCAGCACATGTGCACCTCGGAATATATCAAAAACACACATAGACTGGCTTTAGCAGGGTCTTCGACATGCTAAATGTGCAATGAGAGCCTAAAGCTTTCAACAAACTGCTGCCTTTTAGCAACCCTACATCTGCTTGCTTTGCATAGCCCACAACAAAGCCAAGGAAAAGCTGGCGTTCATTCGAAGTTAAAAGAAAAAGATTATCAGGGGACAGAAAAGAAAGTAGATCACAGAATCCTAATACCTTCTGACAGCTAAAAACCCTTTTAAAAGAAAACAGACACTGCATTGTACCTTGGCTCTGTAGCTGCCCATAAGTTTCCTACTAACCTTTTCTTATTCGCCTTAAAAAATGTAGTGTTCATTAGTAATCTGACCAGCCCTCATGGCACAGAGACAGCAGGGCTGTGAATAGGCAGAGAGTGAGAGGTAATTAAATGAGACAGCCATGCCCAGAATATATTTCTGAAAAATAGGTACAGATGCTTTGAGAAAAGCTCACTGTTTTTGTCAGACACCAACTCGACTCTAGATCCCAGAAACCGCTGGGAATGAAAGGCAGGAATGGAACAAAAAACAATTGGCTCCCAGTTAAAAAACAGTAGTGTTGGTTTCATGAACTCGTCTCCCTCATATTAAAGCACAGCTTACTGTAATGAGGCTCTTTGCGAGCTACCCATGTTTTTCAACCCAGTGTTCATTCTAGGAAACCAAGGCTCCTGGCACACTCGCGTTGAACAAAACAAGACTCCACAGAGATTTACACAGCAATTAGCTTTTGATTTGTAATTTTTTTTTTTTTTTTTTTAGTAAAACATAAAATAGGTTAACATATCATTAAAGAGTTTGCTAAATTACCCACATCAAAAACTACATAATAGTAGGTGAATTTACGTCAATAAACACAATAGGCTAGATTCTGGTTACCAGACCAGACATACACAACCTATGCATTTCTTATTTATTTTTGAATAGTGTACCTGGTGGTTTTTTATTTTTTTTCAAAATTGTGCAAATGGCGATTTTCTATGTGTGAGATCATCTTTTACCACAATTCAGTAAAATACATTAGCACTTCCACAAAACCAGAGGTTCATTTGTTAAACTGTGAAAGTAAAAAGAGCCGTGCTAGATAGCATTTCTCACAAGAATCTCAAGGAGAGCGAGTCATAGGGCATTATTACTCTGTTAACGTATTCTTCTACTCTCTCACAATAATGAATCCAGGCTATATTAGTGGTTTCCTATAATTACATTCTGCATGTGCTCTTGGTATTAATGTTTCCCAGAGCCAGAGCCAAAGAGTTGACTGAACAAAAACACAGACTTCCTGCACCTCCATGGTGCAATCAAGCACAAACTGTCGGTCAAACAATTTTCATTTCTGAAGCACGGCCATGGGCAGGGCACAGAACAGACAGCTGTGTGAGGGAGATTCTGGTTGCTAACAATATGCTTTTCAAGCTTTGCGAAAGCTGCAAGCTGACAGGTAGTGGGGGTTACCACCTGTCCGTGAACAAACTGACTTTGAACTGTGATGCAATATTGGTTTACTCTCCCTCTTCATTTCATTAAAAACAACAAGGGAACTATCAAGAATCTAAAAATACTCCTAATAATTTCATGCAGTAAAAGAATAATCTTAACTGACATTAACTCAGAGGTTCTGTTTATAACTAGGGGCCTAGCAGACCAATAAGTAAACGTAACTCTCCACTGCCCAGCTAGACAAGGTGAAGGCAATTAGATTTTAATTGCAGTGAAACCACAGAGAAATGTAAAACATGAGAAAGTTTCAGACTTGCTCTAGAGCCAAAAGCTTTTCAAACCAACTTTCTGATGACTAAACAGCATTTCTGAACTAGCAAGCAATTATGACATGTTATACAGACTTACTTACCAGTGTAATGTTCGTGAGATACAGGCCCTGCCTAGTGATACAAAACACACATTTGCTGTTTTTTGCTGTTCTTCCAACTCCACAAATGAAAGGAATTTCTGTATCCTTTTAACCTTAATGTACTGGTATTGAAAAAAGACAAAAACACACACCAACTAATCTGAAATAGGGTTTCTGACAAAGACATGTGCCCTTTCACAGTGCAAATGTATGAATCTCCATGCCATTATAAGTTTGTAAAATGACTGTATATTGAAAATCATTATGCAATGGAATCTAGATTCGTTGGCTGTAATAACTTTTCTTTTCCTAGAATAGAACGTTATAATGCCACTTATTTATCAGACAACAATCCTTGTATAAAGTTTGTAATGCTCAAAAACAGAATAAACTATGAAGATAAAACACAAGAAGCTGAGTGTTCAGTTGTTTTTTTTACAGGTGTGCTAAAACCATTGATATTCCCACAGCATCGGTTTATCTGCTGGGGTTAAGGCGTAGGTATGAGAGCTGCCCAGGTAGAAGATTTGTTTTGAATACCTTGGTAGCTGTCTGTCATCCCTTGAGGTTTCTGTACTGTGAGAGGGTTAAGCAGACTGCACAGAGCTAATTAGCAAACAGTGGGCTTGCTGATGCCATTGTTCTCTAGAAGCTGCATTTCATATGGACGTGTTTGCTGAATGCCAGAAAACATTCTCTTTGAGGTTTGGCACGTCATATATCACTTTGTTCAGTGGCTCCCTGTCTTTTACAAACATGTGGGTGTGATATTCAAATCGGTCCCTCCATTGTGAAATATTTGCCGAGTTTCTGGATACTGTAACAGTTTTGGCTGTACGTTCCAAGGATAAGATATATTACAGCAAGTCCCTGTTTCACCTAAACAAGCAATTCTCTAACTTGCTTAAGTCAAACAATTATTACATCTAAACTATAACTAATGGTTATTATCTGTTAAACAAGGGGGGCTCAGATAAAACTGCAGATTCAACATGCTATAATTTTTATGAAATGAGAAGAGCAGTTTTTTAAACAGAATGCCAATTTGTGTTATTTTTGAAAGCTATTCTACACACCTCCTGTGTAGGGAATAGCCCAATTGTTTAGTTGTACTAATTTGAAGGTGAAAACTAAAGTCTTGCTTTGTATTATTGTATTATTCAGTTACAGGTGCTTGGTCCATTACAGTTCAATTAGAGACAATTGTATCATTAACATGTTAGCGTCCTGTACACTATCTAATTAGTTGCTTGCGTTTGTTTGCTGTAAGCTTTCCAGCAGCAGGTGCTTGCTTCCAAAGTACTCACGTCATTCATAGAAATAATGTGGTCAATTCAATGTCTTAAATTCACTAGTTTTACCAGCTAACCACTCTAAGGCAAGCTGCATCTCGCTGAAAGTATGCAGTCTTGTTTGGTGCTTTTAGGAACTGCATATTTGTGTAATGTAAAAATCCCAATGCAAAGGAGATAGCAAGGATGTCTAGTACTGTATGTGACTTCTTTTACAAAGTCTGAATAAAAATGATGCCTGTGCATTAGTTTAGATTTCTGCTGTGCCTCGCTTGAACGCAACTGTAGCCTCTCTTCATCAAAAGATTTATAGATCTGGGCCAAGACGGTGTGTGTGTGTGTGTGTGTGAGAAGGAGAACGTTCCGAAGACATTCCACGTACCATCACTCTAATTAAACAGGACATATTTCTGTACGCCTTAAAGGGACACACATTTGTCACCTCCCACCTTCCTTTTTTTTTCTTCCTCTCTTTATTTTTTTTATCCGCAATGTGTGGTACGATGAAAAAGCATCCCTTCCCCTCAGCTCCAGGAAGCTGATCCCCCTCCAGCAGTGCAGTGTGGTGGGCTCGGTGGCTCTCCCCCACAATGAAAGGGAGCGGGGGTCCTGGTCTATCCGCCCGTGAAGCCGAATAGAAAGGTCAGCGGAGATGCACTGCACCAGCCTTCATCCATTCTACCTGCTATTGTCCTGTTAAGTCGTGTAATAGGCAGACAAAGGGAGCACACTCAAAAGGGCAGGAACTCGGTGACACTGTTTCTTTAGCGGACGTCTATTGCAGGAGTGGTGGGCAGAGATCAGTTCTGCCCTGCCGAGCTTTTGTCCTCTCTAAAGCCTGAGCTGGAGACCTTTCACGCCTTCGGTTTCTACTGTTTAAAAACAAAAAGACAATCCTTTTTTCATCTGATGAACTTATTCTGTAGCCTAGCCCTGCTTACTGGTGTCACCTCTCAATAACAGAGCAGTCAAGAAAACAGGAAACAACATGACAACACAAACTGGGAACTTCTTTAGTATTCAAAATATTCTTTGTTTGAAAGGAAATGCTCAGATTTGTTGGCCCATTAGCAAATACGTATGGCACCAATATATTTAGGTTAGACTATATTTTCCAACACAATTTTGGGCTTTAAAAAAAAGTAAAATAAATGACACTTAATAAGCTTTTTCAAGTCTTTGATTCAGTCCAACACAATTGAGGCTACAGTAAGATCATTCTTTGGTCCTGTTCAGCTGGAGATGTTTCTGTTTTTTATTGAAGCTCATGATCTAACAAGTGCGTCCACAATTTGCCAAACCTTTAAACTGATCATTGAAAACCCAGTCATTAAGTGGATTTCATGCAATGTGGCAATACTGAGGCTGTGTACGTGAAGTTAAATATAGGGAGGTTTGCTGGCCAGGCGCCCAGTGAGCTCAAAAGCGGACACCTGCAGGGCTGGTCTTTTGTCCTCCAGAAGCAGGCAGCTTGCTGACATCCATCCGCTCTCGAGTTCCAGGCTGTAAGAGAGGAAGCTGGCTTGGCCGTGGGATCAGAGAATGCCCACTATACCTTAGCTGTGCGGGGAATTGCTGCGGTGAGGGTAAAAAAAAATAACTGGACATTCCAAATTGGTGAGAAAATTGGGGGTAAAATAATTGGGCAGACTAAAATTTAAAAATAAATAAATTGGGGAGGAGATAAAGAGCTTAATAGGCTTTTTTTTCGGAGTCTCCTTTAATTTCACTTAACACAAAATACATCTTAAATTACATTAAAAGTATGGCTGGCACATCCCAGAAATATCGCTGCATAGAAATTATGTTAAGGAATCATTTATTTTTAAAGAACAGAATACACATCAATTTATCGGATTTCCCCTCCAGGAATGATAGAATCCACAATGACAAAACAGGGAAGCAACAGCTGTAATCTGCCTATTAGACTTCAAAGAAATATCACTTTCTAATTAAAGGCTCAGGTACATTACAAAAAGAAAGAGCTACACTTTAGTAGCTTTTAATAGATTTTTTGTTTTGCACATAAGGACCTAGGGCCTTACACTGCATATTTGAGGAAGAAAAACATTTCACCTTATAAATGTATTTTAGACATGTGACCTGTTTGACCTGTTTTTGTGATTAACATGGTAGTTCTGACGTACACTGAACCCTTGACATTTAGCACAGCTGAATTCATGTATGTACTCAATATAATTAAAACACGGCCACCTCATTTCTGTCGCCAGGGTTAGTGTTCAGTCCTGAGATTCTCTCCCAAGCTGTGGTAGTTTTGTGATGTGGACTAATAGTTTAGTGTTTAAAAATATAGTTTAATATTTAGGGCTTGTACAGAAACTACTGCACACATTCTCTCTTCAAACACGAGAAACAGACCATTCATTTCTCTGGACTTCAATCAAGAAACCATGAAAGCGCTGAACGCGATACACTACAAAGCTCCTTCATCCAGCTAAAACATTAAGAAAACATGTATTATTATGTTAATGTATTTTATTATTATATAAAAAGAGTAAACTGTCATAAAAACATCTATATGAATTTTCAGGAGGCAGGTAATATTTATCACCCTCAGCATCATAGAACAGAAGAGTGGCTTTTACATGACAAAGTTTTAAAAGTGATGCAAGCACAATTCAAATAAGAAAGAAAATCCAACAATGGAATTTACTGTTGGAAGAGTACAAGAAAGTGTATTGCTGCTGCTTTTCTTCATGCATGTCATAAAACCTGATTGAAAGTGCTCGCTTTTAACAGTAATCCATCGATCAAATTAAGAATGGACAAAGAACATGACATTAATAGACTCTTAAAGTACTAAAAACACCGAAACAAGTCTTTTACAAGACCAAATGGAGTGTCTAACATTTATGTTAAACTGAGCAAAAAGTCTACTACTTTTTAGAAGAAAGTTTTGTATGATAATGTACACTTCTGTGAGTGGAGATGACCAAAACCTTCACAAAAAATATGCAAAAACTATTAAAATTAGGGGGAAAAGATTATATACTAAAGCTAAAGGTACATTTAGTGTGCCTGAGGTTTCTCTTGTACCATTCTTGTGTTTAGGTTCTGTATCGTTATTGATTACTGAACAAAAGAACATTACTTACAACAGAACTTTAAATAGGGGCTCCAAATTCAGTACATGTCATCAACATCCTTACCAAGACTGGGCAGTGCTACTCTTTAGTGTAACATCTTCATCATAGATTTAAAACAAGCCATTAGGAAGGGATATAAAAGCAGGCCCAGTCTTGTCACCTCTATGGCCTGAAATGGGATGGAATTCAACACATGCATTTCGAAACGTACAACACACAGTCTTTGTATTTCATTCATTTGGTGTAATTATTAAATCTCCACATGCTTCACACAACCCCATTCTGCTGTAGGATCCCATGCAGCAGCAGCATGTCCTGAATTAGTTTACCACCCAGCTACAGCTGGTTTCCTAGGCTTTATCACCCCTCAGACTCTTATTATTATCACCCCTCAAACGGATTACGTCCATGCAAATTATGATTATGTCCACTACAATATAAAAGTACTAAATTTGTACTTGGTGCTACTTGTTTAGCTGTAATTATAAATAACAGGTAACTATACACCTGCTGTAAAAACAGATTTACCATCAAACGCTGCAAGACATAACCGGTTGACGAACAGATTTATTTTTCAGAGAACACAAATGCTGCTAAAGTTTTTTATTTTTTTGTGGTTCAAAAACACTCCAATTAGAATGTTTGTGAGCAAACGTCTTGTGAACAGGGGTTTCTGTTTGAGAGACTCATTGTACCCCATCTGACAAGGTCAACTTGTCAGCCTGTAGATTCACTTTCATTGCAAGGCTCAACTTGTGATGCTCTTTCCCAAAGAAAAAAAAAAACATTCATTCAAATTGTGATGCAAAGGAAGTAACCCAGAGCTACAAGCTGACATGGTTGAACTGGACAGGGGAAACAGGTTGTGCGTTTAAGTGTTTTTTTTTTTTGTTGAAAGGACTGGCTTTATACCATTTCCTAGGTTTGCTTATCAGTCCCATCCAAGAGCACCGACGCAAGTCCTGCCCATCAAACTATTCAGCAGATACTGAAGGAAGTCAAGGGGAAACAGTAATGGTATAATATTTGGCTATTTTAATTTTTTTTCTGGAAACTCATCAACTCCATAGGAGCACCATCATGTCATGGAGACAAAAGGTAATGGAAACAAGCCCACAGCTTTTAAGAGTACACTGCTTAAATGTGTAGGAGCGGGTATAGGTATGTACACTATTGCCCATGTTATATTAATTGCAATTATAACCATTCAAGTCATCTTGATATGTGTCATTTTGATTTTAGCTGCTCTTCGTTGCCATGATTGCCTGTGTGGTATGGAAAACAAGCAGCTGAGATAAGGGGAAGCTCGTTATTTGAAAAGAAAAAAATCTTTCATAGTAGAATCTCACAAATTTCTCCGAGAGGATGCAAAGCACACAAGGCAACAACTACAAGTGTGTATGTATGAATCTTTACCAGCCAAAAATAGCTATCCAACTTCAGAATGATCTGACAGACATCTTTAATTGCCAGTAATAATTATAAGATATAACCGTTACATTATGATGAGAATGATGATGGGTATTAACAACAGTGTTAGATTAAAAATGACTAATGCCCTGCCTAAGAATTACTGAACTTTCTGAACTTTAGTTATATGGCCATCACAACTTCAGGTTGGCAAACTTATCAAAGGTAAATATTCATCCAATTAAGAAACATGCATACCAATGCACAAAACTTCACACTTCAAAAACAATACAAGCTCTTCAAAGGCTTTGATTTTACCCATTTCAAAGCTGGATGCTGTTGCCTTAAGCCCAATAGGAAGTTTCACAGCTCAGTTGAAATACATAAATCATTTACCTTGCCCTCCGGCCTTTTTAGCTAATATTTACCTGGCTTGGAAAGGTGCAGGTCCCAAGTTTGACTCGCAGACAGCTGCTGCCATCTGAGACTGGGATCTCATCCCCTCGGCTTGACGGTCTTTCGAAGGAGAGAACAGCTGCTCGTCCCGATGGGGACGCAGGACTCTACCCTGGCTATGCTGGCTTGAGCTTCTCCTGACCATCTGCCTTTTAGCTGCCCCCGAGTGTCTCTTCTTCAGTACCGAACCCTGGCAGCTGTGGAAGAGAAAACGATAGCTGTGTGTTAGATTTACAAGCAACGTTCAACCGAAAACAATGCCTGCTGCTGCCTCTTAAACATGTCACATTATTACTATTAATAATAATAATAATAATAATAATAATAATAATAATAATAATATTATCTCTTGAAAAATGATTGTGATATCATTATGTGTTACTGCGTGTGCGCGGGTTGAACAGCACTAGCACCGAGGTCTTTTATTCTCACATTACATCTTAATCTCCCTGGAAGTTTCCTTGCTCATGTTTACTACACACTGCTGCTCCGGCTGGAATTGGCCCACCTGGGCAGGTCGATTAAATGTTTCAAAGGTGCGATTATATTGAATTATGACAATGTTTTACTGTTCCTATGAACAAACAGCCTGTTAAAAGGTGCTGACTGGGGATGCTGATTAATGTAATTTGATAACTTTATTTAGAGATGTATTTATTTCATTAAGATACTGTATCATTTTAATCTTAAACACAACAAGAAATGTTCAAGAGATTCTGACAAACAACTGAAACCTGTAGGGTTTAATCAGAATGACAACACTCCCTACCCACAGAGCTAACAGGAGGAATAATAGACAGTATTATACAATCTACTGTACACTGTGGGTTGGGCAGAGTCCAGACCTTGGCTCCAGAAAACACAGATGGGATGAGCTTGGGTGGCAGATAAGGAAACATCAGCACTTCCAACAAAGCTGGATGCCACCCAATGTCTTCAGTGAGAATTAGCCAAACGTTGAACACACGCCTAGCCAAGTCTATTTGCTTGCCAGTGCCAGACTACTGTATGCTGTAAACATTAAAAGATAGGATTTTTATATCTAACCACTATTTGTTTCTGGCTTAATTCACTTTGGCACTTGGCATGTTCTAGAACCACACAGCACAGAGTCAAACTGGTTTAATCTCCTGCAGCTTTAGTTACATTTATCACCATTATTGACACCACACAAACTCATCAACTAGAGTGTCTGACAACACTGATAGAACAATGTACATTATCACGGTCATGGAAGATATGTCAGTTTCACAGATGTCACTTGTACTACTTCACTTTTTTTTGCTTTACTTTACACAGAAACCAATGATTCATGGATCAATTCAGTTATTTGCACAAGAATATCCTCAACGTACTGGGATTTGCAATGGGTGTTTAAGACAATACTGTCATCAAGGGGTGACCCCCACCCCTTGCAACTTGCACAATGTTCACTTTTGTTGTGTTTTTTTGTGGTTAAAATTAGAAGTTTGTCCACGGCACCAAAGGCTAATAACTCCAACCCCCTCCCTACGTACTCCTCTTTCTTTATGTTGTTTTATCTCAAACATTTAGACTCAAGCTGCTGCCAGTCTGTGATGTATATTCAAATCCTTTCCAGACAAGAAACTGCCTGATCCAAGAGATTCGAGTGGGGTGCCTCTGGAGCCACCAGCTCCCTTATCAACAGATAAACACTTGATACATCTGTAGACAGTTGACTATCTGCTGACGTACCTGTACCAAGGTTTCAAACCCCAAGGGTTGTGGAGGCACTGTTTGTATCAGGAGCTGGTCTTTAATCCATTCCTCCCCTCATCTCCTTTGCCTTTCTGTTAATTACTCATTCCATTAATACATTAAAAGGTGGTCCATTTGTAAACATAGTATTAAAACCCGGTTTCAGAAGCAACACTGTTTCAATCCATTGAAGTACATCTACTTTGTGACATTTAGCAAACTAAATGCAAAACAGGAAAAACAATCCATACTAGAAAAAAGGGTGTGTCCTACAATTTATGGATTATGATGAATTTATTTTTTAAAAACTTGTTAACCCATATTTGTCAGATGAAGGTATTTAAAGCTTGAAAAGGTTTTCAAATCTTTTGTGCTTTCTTTGAATAATCTAGCCACTGACCTAAACCGACCTGCCCCCTTATCCCCATAATTTAGGTCAGTTCAGGCTAATATCGGAAGTGCTAGGAATGTAAGGTATGTACCTGTTTTGAAGTCGCTCAATTGTATTTAATCTTTGTTTAACGCTGTGTGACATGTTTGTGTTAACTGAATCCTGCAGACTGTCAACAGGAAGTCCTTGTGAAAAATATTATACGCCTCGATGTACTCACCTGTATAAATACATCTGAAGAGAATTTCTAGGTTTCAAACCTTGTACTTTCAAACTGTGCTTTTAAATTGAGAAATGACAGCATTCACGAGGTCCAGGGCAATGGGTTTTATTTCATATATTCGACATAGCTCCATATTTATGCTGCCACACTTAGTTTTTTTGTAAACACAGTAAAACCTGCTTAATCTCACTGCTGTTATTGGCCCTCATTACAAAACCTGGCAGGCATATAATGGAAGTCAATGGGTACAAGCCCCTGATAATATCTTTTTGGTATTAATAAAGAATTCATCTCCACTTTGGGTCATAAAAGCTCAGGGTAAGAAGGGTTACACGCATACTTTTTGCTTTAGCACTTTTTTGTTAAAAGCAGCCCAAATCATGTGACAATCATAACTAAATGTACTAAACTATATTTTAAAAGAAGCAGTATTAAAGTATTCAATCAAACCAAAGCTTGTGCACACACAGAGGCATAAACTGCCTAAAGAGCCAAGCCTATTTTGTTCCTTGTTACAATTTCCAGCTGCAACGATTTTCAAAATGCTTTCCCAGCACTGAAGCACTGGAACAGGGTATAACCACGACAGTATATTCCCTGTTTCCATTTCAGGGATGATCAGATAGTTCCTATGCCTTAAGGTGTCAAAGGAGGAGAATCATCAGGCAGTTGCAACATGGAGCCAGTTGAAAACAGGTTTGCTGATGCCTTTCAACAAATCACTGCATTGCAATCCCACTTTACATAAAGTCAGTACATACAGAGTCCATGCTTTGACAAGCCTGTGCAAAAGTATAGCACAGCCTTCAACAGCTTCTTCATCTTCAATGTCTGCCTTCTGATACTGGCATCCATCCATTCAGAGAGTGTGTGGCTTGTGCTTGCTATCCCAGAGAGATTTCTCCTGCTGACTTCTCTTTACTGATCTGTGTGCACAGAAGTCTCTGTTGTCTGTATTAATGCTCTAATTCAGACTTGTTGTATTAACATTTTGACAGTCTATTGAGGAAGGTTTTTTTTTTTTCTTTCTTGTTTGATGACAGCCTAGAGTCATGATTCATACAAGCTGGATTTTACTTCAATTTGGGGGGCTTTACTTTAAATCTCCTGTGTATGGGTAGTTTGGAAGAGCTTAGCTGAGCCTAGGGTTCTGTAAGCATGAAACGCCGTGGTATAAATACATGGGATAAAGAAAGGCAGAACCTGAACCATCCTTTTGCTAGGGAACCACAGCTATCCAGACATTTCAACACAACATGTGGGAAAGCACCAGGGATATAAAAAATGAAGGAAACTCCCTCTCTGTATTGCCATTTAAAAACAGCTTTGTCAATTGAAGTGTTCATCTGAGCAAACAGACCTCTGCTTAGTGACTGACATAAGTGTCTTCTCCTATAAGAGTAATCAACAATTGAATTAAATCAATGAGAGACTGAGGTCTATTGAAAGTAACCGGAGCTACTCGTGAGGGAAGGGAGTAGTAATTTATAATTAATAATAATAAAAAAAGCATAGAAGTGCAGTAATTTGTTATTAATTATAAAGAGTGACTGCATGCTACCAGCTTTCCCCAAAATGCTGATCATACCATATTTGCTTTACTGCAGTCCTACCCTGAGCCTTGCCTGCGGTGACAGTGAAAGTACATTACAACAAGTTCTTCAGGCACATTTGGGCAGCTTTTGACATATTGCTCATTTTTCATTAGACACATATTTCATGCTTGTTTCATTGCGGTAGGTTTGTAAAATAATCCTTGACTGTAGCTTGTCTCTGGCACTCATGCTTAATTTATTAAACCTAATTTATTAAAACAGACACACAAAAAAAAGTCTACTTAGCAAAAAACACATCCTGTAAATGTCTTTTTCAACCTCACCGGAGATTGCAGGAAAGACATAGCAAAGAGTGTCCCAATGGAATTACTAATGCTGAGCAGGAATGGGCTGCCTGAATGTATCTCTAGCAAACAAAAGAGTACCGTGTCAAAACGCAATTTAAAAAAAAAAAAAAGTCACAGTACATTTGTAACATTACAACTAAAATAACAATTAACAAAACAATATCAGGCAAATTTAATGGCAATAAACACACTGGAGTTATGCTACAATAAAGATCTGTTTTCTATTCAGATGCTTGTTTTATTTCTAAATCAACATTGTTCCAAATGCCTATTCAGATAATTGGAAATTTAACCCTTTCATGCATGGCAATTTCACATGGGGACAGATTTAAAAAATAATAATAATAATAATAATCTTCATATGGGGACATATGGAAGATGCAAATGCATGGTAGATAGTTGGTGCGTTAAGTAAGTGAGCAGCTCAGAGCTTGAATTTTTCAGCTCACTCAGATCACCAATGAAATCCGCTCTGCAGCGCTGAGAGCTGCTCAGGGAGAGCGGTACTGAGCATGCTGTTCAGTGCGTTCTTTCACTGAGCAGCTCTGAGCAGCCACTTATTTAACACGACCAGCGTGCTACCTTTGTTGCATGATGAATTCATACAAGGATGCCATTTTAACCCCTATAAAACGCAATGGAAAACAGCTGAAAATAAATTAAATGAAAAATATTTATTATATGTCCATAACTAGTTTCAGATGTTTCAGCTATTTTCAATAATTCATAAAAAAAAAAACACGACACTGAATTCAATACTTCTCAATGAACATGCACATGTCCCTTGTTTAACATATTTGTAAAATTAAGACGTATTTCACTGTTTATTCTTTTTTTTCTTTTCTTTTTTTAACTCAAACAAAAACACTTACAAATACTTCAATTATTTCTTAAGATTTAGGTTCAAAGTAATTTTCTTCTCCGCGGTTCATGTTAATTTGTGATTTTTGGCCATGCATTCTTCAGACACAAAGTTAACCATCAAAAGGCTTTATTATTATTATTTATTTCTTAGCAGACGCCCTTATCCAGGGCGATTTACAATTGTTACAAGATATCACCTTATTTTTTACATACAATTACCCATTTATACAGTTGGGTTTTTACTGGAGCAATCTAGGTAAAGTACCTTGCTCAAGGGTACAGCAGCAGTGTCCCACACCTGGGATTGAACCCACGAACCTCCGGTCAAGAGTCCAGAGCCCTGACCACTACTCCACACTGCTGCCCTTTATACTTGGAAAGTTATATGGGTGTTAAATTAATATTGTGAAGGCCTAAAATTACTAGTATTGATTGTATTTTAATGGCATCTTCCATTTCAAGACCACAAAAAGACGTAACAACTATATTAAGATTCCGAGCAAGGGGCACATCACACACATTAATGTGCTCTAGACCAGCAGGTCATGTAAGTGGACTTAACAGTGTTTTTCAGGCCTTTAAAATACTGTTTAGAACCAAATCCGTCTAACATCCTAATTAGAAAACGTCTAGTTGACAAGATCTTTAAACACAACTGAAACCTAACAAGTTGAAATAGGTATTTTTTTCATGTCACTCAGTCAACTGCACACATGGATAAATTCAGTATCAGTTGAAACCAAACAGTACATTTGGGTGTTGCCAGTACTGTATATATATAACCTGTTTGTTTCAATTCGTTTTCCTAAGGGCATCATTAAACATGAAAAGAAAGCCTTTTGTGAGCCCATGAAAAAGAAATTCCACTGAAAGAGTGTGGGAAGGAATGGTAATGTACAATAGTATGATATTTGTCGTACAAAATAAAAGATATTCATGGTTTGATTTTGCCTTTGACATTTCTTTCACACATCATGTTATATAGCAATTTCTTGGAACAGCGTTGTTGAGCTAGCACAGTTTTTACAGGTTTTTTCATAACAGACTGGATTATTTAGTGGTGGTTTAGTTGGGATTGCCCTCCCCCGATGCAGTATTCCTTAAATTGGTGAGGAAGCAGCTCATCGTCCATGCCCAAACTGAAGTTATGTTCAACCAAAATATGGGTGGGTTCGTTTTGAAATAGCTTTATTATCTAGATTACAGATAACAAACTCACTGTACCTCACTAATATTTTTATGACCTTGTATTTCCAGTCCTGCTCCTTAGAACGCCATATCATGCTAAACATGCACAACAGCAAAAGGCAATTGGGCTGTTGGCATATACACTCTATGCAGAATTTTTTTTTAAAAAATCAAAAAATATTAATGAACAAATTGTGTGTTTCTACTGGGTGTTGACCAATTACGGCAAACATGGTGAGGTAAATGAAAAAATACTAAAGAATTTGTTAGAATTCCCTTAGGCTTCTTTATGTTACGGTTACAAATATATAAGTAATTACTGGTGGAATAAGTCAGTTTTTTCCATAAATAACCGTCATTATAACCATCATGGCGCATGAGGGATAAATTATGCTTAATGGCTTCTGTGAATTTTGACGTCCTTCATGGCCAAGATATTGACGCTGTATTTTAAAATATACCAGGGTAACAATAAAATAATATCAGGTCATTTATTTTTCACAACCCTTATATGTTCTAAGTTTAAGCTATAATCTTTGCCTCGGCCGCTGTTCACGACAAAAAGTTAGTTATCTAAAATGGCACCTAAAAGGAAACTTACATTTTAAATGCAAAGTGTAATTCTTTAAATAGTGTTTTCTCTTGGCTGGATTGAACGTGGTACACAGTATACTCGGAGCAGCAGGTCTAACTGAGGGTTTTGTGGTTACATACCGTTCCCCTGCAATTTCTCTCATTAAATCCATGGGTGACTGAATGGAGTGTTGCCTGGATCGAGTTGCTGCCAAACCCTGGGAGCGATCCCTGTGTTTATCCTCCTTGTAGCTGCTCTGGAGTTTTTTTCTTCCTCTTATCTAAAGAAAATGCAAAAAATAAACTGTGGGAAATGCTCGAGACAAAATAAACCCATCACTGGCAAAGAAAAACAAAAAACACACCACAGTGCTAACAATCAGATCGGAGTGTTTTGATTTTATTTAATGACACCCAAGGCGGTTCAGGGTTAGCACTGTCATAACAATAACGAAGGCTAATCGGGTATTCTTCAGCTTGGTTATCCTCATGTCTCTCTGGTACAGAGGGGTGCTCAGCACAGGAAACATATCTGCAACTGATGCATGGCAGAAAAAGCAAACAAGAGGGATGAGGAGATAGGAATTAAGGAAGAGTTAACAAAGAATGTACTATTTTCAACTGTTATTGCAAGCAATGAACCATGCAACCCATATATCATGCGTGCCAGTTACACACACATATCACACACACATATATATATACAGTACTGTGCAAAAGTTTTAGGCAGGTGTGAAAAAATGCTGTAAAGTAAGAATGCTTTCAAAAATAGACATGTAAATAGTTTATATTTATCAATTAACAAAATGCAAAAGTGAGTGAACAGAAGAAAAATCTACATCAAATCAATATTTGGTGAGACCACCCTTTGCCTTCAAAACAGCATCAATTCTTCTAGGTACACTTGCACACAGTTTTTGAAGGAACTCGGCAGGTAGGTTGGCCCAAACATCTTGGAGAACTAACCACAGTTCTTCTGTGGATTTAGGCAGCCTCAGTTGCTTCTCTCTCTTTATGTAATCCCAGACAGACTCGATGATGTTGAGGTCAGGGCTCTGTGGGGGCCATACCATCACTTCCAGGACTCCTTGTTCTTTACGCTGAAGATAGTTCTTAATGACTTTCGCTGTATGTTTGGGGTCGTTGTCATGCTGCAGAATAAATTTGGGGCCAATCAGATGCCTCCCTGATGGTATTGCATGATGGATAAGTATCTGCCTGTACTTCTCAGCATTGAGGAGACCATTAATTCTGACCAAATCCCCAACTCCATTTGCAGAAATGCAGCCCCAAACTTGCAAGGAACCTCCACCATGCTTCACTGTTGCCTGCAGACACTCATTCGTGTACCGCTCTCCAACCTTCGGCGAACAAACTGCCTTCTGCTACAGCCAAATATTTCAAATTTTGACTCATCAGTCCAGAGCACCTGCTGCCATTTTTCTGCACCCCAGTTCCTGTGTTTTCGTGCATAGTTGAGTCGCTTGGCCTTGTTTCCACGTCGGAGGTATGGCTTTTTGGCCGCAAGTCTTCCATGAAGGCCACTTCTGACCAGACTTCTCCGGACAGTAGATAGGTGTACCAGGGTCCCACTGTTTTCTGCCAATTCTGAGCTGATGGCACTGCTGGACATCTTCCGATTGCGAAGGGAAGTAAGCATGATGTGTCTTTCATCTGCTGCAGTAAGTTTCCTTGGCCGACCACTGCGTTGCCCGTTTCTTTGTGCTTCTTCAAAAGAGCTTGGACAGCACATCTGGAAACCCCTGTCTGTCTTGAAATTTCTGCCTGGGAGAGACCTTGCTGATGCAGTATAAATACCTTGTGTCTTGTTGCTGTGCTCAGTCTTGCCATGGTGTAAGACTTTTGACAGTAAACTGTCTTCAGCAACCGCACCTTGTTCGCTGAGTTTGGCTGTTCCTCACCCAGTTTTATTCCTCCTACACAGCTGTTTCTGTTTCAGTTAATGATTGTGTTTCAACCTACATATTGAATTGATGATCATTAGCACCTGTCTGGTATAATTGTTTAATCATACACCTGACTATATGCCTACAAAATCCCTGACTTTGTGCAAGTGTACCTAGAAGAATTGATGCTGTTTTGAAGGCAAAGGGTGGTCACACCAAATATGGATTTGATTTAGATTTTTCTTCTGTTCTTTCACTTTGCATTTAGTTAATTGATAAATATAATCTATTAACATGTCTATTTTTGAAAGAATTCTTACTTTACAGCATTTTTTCACACCTGCCTAAAACTTTTGCACAGTACTGTATATATATATATTTCATATAGTAGTGATCTCAGTTAACGCAGGCAGGCAATCACACACAGCGAGGCAATCCACACACAGGCGGAGGGTGGGCACAAAGCCGGGACCTCTCACACTAAAGCATAGCGCCGATACCGCTGTACAAAAGAGCCGGCTCCTTTGCAAGGATCGTATAGTGGCGCTATGCTTTAGTGTGAGAGGTGGAAACGTGTTGTTTTTTTTGAAAAACAAAATAACTGACCAGTCACAGATTCCCTTGCTATTCACTAACAAAAAACACAGGTGTATAAATTAAACAGACCATCCATTATTTTTGAATTCCAAATATTTAACACCAATTGTTGAGCCAACTGCTGTGTCAGGAAACCCATATATCATGTTGTGCCTGGACTCCTAAAATGAAACATCCTTACTGTTCCCCTGTGTCTGCAAAGCCTGGATTGTTCTGTACCCTGTAATAGAAGCGTGTGTGAAAAGGTTCGCCGATTAGAGTGGAAATTGAGGACACCAAGTTGGTAATTGCAGTTTGCATACTAGTGATTATATAATCCACAAGGTTTGCTTTCGGGGCGACACTTAAAGAAAAATGTATTTACTGGCCATCCATAAACACGCACAATGCAGGGTAGGTAAGGAGCTGTTGTTGGGAATGTGTGGAATGTTATCAAATAACCGAATGCCAGTAAATACTGTATACAGGATTATAATGCAAATTTTAATACAGGATTATATTTGCACAGAAAAAAAATATTCTATTTATAGGACTCGATTTGTTTCTAGCTCAGTAGAAAATGTACTTTATTGCAATTCATAATATTCACATAGCAAAGTATTTTTGTGCCAGGTAATTATTAACCAAGTTTTCACATTATTTGAGAAATGTCAGCTTCAGAATGAGAGTACTGTAAACACCTGTCTGTGTGCCAGTAACTGGCTAGTATTGTACTGTATGCAACATAACAACTTTTCTCTTCTAGCTAGAATTGATGGTGTCTAGTTCCAGTGCACAATAATAATAATAATAATAATAAAAATTAAATCAATGGGGTTTCAATGAACAAGCCAATAGTGATAGACGAGATTGGATGGTACTATAGTTTTAACATATTTTGCCGATATATTACATCGTTAAAAGGATTTGAATTAATCTCTATAAATCTGCTTTTGCCCACAAGAGCAGTTTTCAGAGTCTTGGATTTAGGGAAAGAGAACCATTTCGCTCCTAAAGTGATAACAATGAACAACTGTTTGCCAATTAGGAACACATTTTTCAACAAAGTTACATCAGCAGCATAGGAATTTACAACTTGTTAAAAAGCAGTCTACTGAAGATACAGTAAAAGTGAAGCTTGGGAAGGCTTTTAATGCTAACCAGACAGATCAGACCACTTCAGATCTGTCCAAGTAAAAGTATTGATTTACAACCACTTGAGCAACATGTTTCCTAACCCGGGTGTACCCCCATTATTGAGTTAATTTCCAGACGTCCATGGGTTACAGACGGTTTTGTTAGGGCCTTTACTGGTGTACAGTGCATATTAATCTTTCGCTTTCTCAGAGAACCCCAGTCAAATAACTGGAACAGTCACCCTCTACAGTCTACACTGTTGAGAAGTAGGTGTTGTATTTCCTAGATCCTTTAGACTTCCCAGAGAGAGAGAGAGAGAGAGAGAGAGAGAGAGACAGAGAGAGAGACAGAGAGAGAGAGAGAGAGAGAGAGAGAGAGAGAGAGAGAGACAGAGAGAGAGAGAGAGAGACAGAGAGTGGACTATGTATAAGATTCACAGGGTTCTAATCTCTTTTGACCTCAGAAGCAACCACCGGTGCAGAATACAATAGGATAAGTCTGAATCCAGACCATTCTACTGTCTGGTAACACAAGCAGCCTGAATTCAAACTGAACCCATTAGCAGATTTTCCAGCAGGGCAGGAGAACAGTGTAATCTCACGCTAAACAATCCCACACAGTTTGCCTTTATTACACCGTTCTGATTATCAGGTGAATAGTCTTCTCTTTGGCAAGCGCTAGGTATGTGACTTGGATTACTGTCAAGGGGGAAATTCACCACACCTTCTGATGTAAATCTGTATATACTGTAATCAGAGTGACGGAAGATTAATGAGCTGCTGCTGTTATAAACCCTGCAACTGGAACCTCTCGCTTTCACCTGCCGCTGTCCCACCTCCTCCTACAGGGATTAATAAACATAATAAAAACACCAAAGATTCAAATTGCGTCTATGTATATGTTGCATGTTCCAAAGGATTTAATGCATCAATATTTGATAACTTGAGTCCTCATCCCACATTGTACAGAGATATTTCCAAGTGTATTTTGATATCAACAGCTTTAAAGAATTGCAGCCACCCCACACAAAGGGACACCAATAGATAAATACATTAAGTGCATTTTTTCATTTTTAGATACATTCATAAACAATAAGATCTTCATAATCTAACATTTAAGTGTTTTCTGAGCTATCCTTTAAGAATTGTTTTGTGCCTCAGTACAAGCAATAAAAAAAAAACTAAATCAAAATTTCATAACAAACTCCTGCATATGTTACTTATTCTAGAGATGCTGCTCCAAACCATCCTCAGTTCTACTCATTTGCAACAATATGGTTAAAATGCAGGAAGCCACAAAATCATGTAGCATGAACAGAATCATCCCAGTCCCTACTATATATTCAGGGGAAGGGGGCTCAAATTGTGCTGATGGAGATACCAACCAATCGGTTATGACACGGCTACAGAAGTATCTACGGCAGGGGTGTCCAATCCTAGTCCTGGAAGGCCACTCCATTCCAGGTTTAACAGGTAAAATGATATAATGAACTACAACTTCGGGATCTGGATGGAGGTTTAATTAAACAATTTAGAACAGGGTTGGAACAAAGACCAGGAGAGGAAGGGCCAACATTGGACACCCCTGAGCTACAGAATTAATTATATCCAGACTGTACATGAGCTTTTATCGTGGGGGGGCGGGGGGGGGGGATATGAAAAGCTATTTTTTGTGAATAAAAAATGCGTTTGTCCACATTTCAATTGAACATCATTGGAAACAAACATTCAGTAAGGGCAACTTTATGGGTCTCCTGAATGTTTTTTAAACCAAAATAAGAAAGGATGTTGATAGTGTGGTTGTTTGAAAGGGAAAAACCTTGTTTAGGTGGGGTGCTGCATTTAAGCAGCTACTCATGTACAGGTGGTATTCAGATAACTGTTCAGAGACAGCGGTACATTTAGTGCACAGGAACTTTTCAATTATACCACAGCAAACAGAACCTGTAACCTGGGAAGGATACGCACCTTTGTTAAATAGTCCACAGATTAATTAAGCAAAATTGTGCTTCTTGTAGACGCTTGTCTATCAGGTTAATTGATCTGGGAGTGCACTTTATTCAGATATTCGGTCGACAGAATTCTTAGCAAGTAGCCAAAGCCAGCCCCTATCTGTAATACATCCAGTCCTTCATATTCAACCCTGGCAGCAGTTTTGGATCTGAACCAACTATTCAGGAGCTCTTGGATTTGGAGCACATTAGAGGGAATCTAAGTGGCTATAATTTCAATACTGTACGTGACAGGAAGTCTATGATGAGACAATGTTAATGACAACATGACCTGCTCGTGTTTACCTGTATTTCAATAACAAGATTAGTAATGTCAATAAAGTTAATAAGAGGTAAGGGTTTTAAAACATTGGACAAGGATAGAATGCATGGGAAACATGTGTTTTCATTTTCTTTTCAGCATAATGTCTATATTTTCATGAAAACGTTTAATGGTTCAGTAATACACACTGTATTACTTTATGTATCATATGACTACAAGACTCACATTTATTGGGAGACAGCACTTGCATCTCTCACTTACAGTGTACAACACTGTTTTCAAAGATGCACACAACATTCTTTGTATACTATCCCCTTGGTGGAAACAAACCCATTTGTTCCTTAAGTACCATGTATGTAAAGAGGGAATCCCGAGGAGAATATCACACTACAGTTCAAAACCATATTCCTATGTTCCTTTATAGATGAGTGTCATTCACAGCTTCAACAGAAGAGATAAGAAAAGAGTGAATTGCCTTTAGTTCGACAATCCATTCAATAGATTGCAAGTAATAAATAGAGTTTCCTGTCATCCCAGGCCCTCCCACCAATTACATGGCTTGCATGTCCTACCTGGCCTCTGCTGAAGGAAGTAGCTGAAATTCGCATGGAACGGTCTTGAACAATCGGACTTCTGTTCAGAGGGGGCTGCTTTATCTCACAGCTTTCCACTGCTTGGCCTGGATCTTGCAGATAACGCTGAGCTACTCTCAACATTTTTGTGAATATGTTCTTTGTGGCACCTCCCATTGTTCCTGTTTCAGGGTTAATAGTAAAAAAAAAAATAACACATGGATAGTCTCAGTAGAAACCAGCATATTGGTATGCAAGGGCTTATGTAAAAAATCACCGCTCTTCAAGTATAAAAGTAAAATTCTTACTCCAGAGAAGAGAACATGTTCACAAAGAGACAATGAAACTCACTGATAATGCAGAAAATATGTAGAGGTAATTAGGATTATTGCCAAGTCTATACAATAAGAAATGACTAGCCAGCAACTGCCTTTGGCAAGTTGTTGTGTGATGTCAAATTAAGGAGTGCATTACTGGGTCATTGACAATAAATATCATGGGTTGTACTATATAATAGGTTTACAACCCTATATCCATTGTTCTTGAATCCCTTTAAAAAAAAAAAAATAGGAGCAAAACTACTGAAACGTCTTAGTCTTCTAGACAAACTTTCCAACTAGGCGATTTCTTTAGTTCTACTCACGTGATATGGTAATCTTCCCCACAAAGTCCTTGTTTTTAAAAGGTTTCTAATTATTGACGGTGAACAATTTATTTTTTGTTTATATAACACGAGTTGTAGCACATTGCTGTACAATGATGTAGCACAGGGAGTATTGTTTATGTGACTTTCACCACACAGTAAAAGTGAATGATTATGTGAATGTTTGGTTTTGCAGACTATGTGGATTTTAATTTGAACTTTTATGATGTGCATGTGTAGGGGGAGGCTGTGGGAATTAAGACCAAAGAACAAGAACTCCATATGGATTTAGAACTGTGGATCTGTAGCCTAACAAACAGAATTGTGACCCTTTTCTGTCTAGAATTCCATTCCTCTTGGACTCCATTTCAATAGCAATTTACCCATAGGAGCGCTAAAGTGCCATTAAATACAGAACGGATGCCTCTTTGGGAATGGCTATGGTGATACTATAGCTTTGGCCCTTATCATATTTTAGGGTAGTATTACAGACACTTTCTGGGATTTCAGTTTAACGATGGTGTTGCTAGCCTTATAGTGGCTTGATAAACTAAAGCCATATTCCTACAGAAAATGCAGGGTCCGTGCCTGCACATTTCATTTTCTAAATTCACCATTTACGCACAACAATATTGCTAGTTCAAGGTCGGCAATTTGGTGGCTTACCTCCATTTACACAGAAGGCGGACATTCTCGCGTTAACATAATTTGCTAGTGTTCAGTACCATGATCAAAACAATGATGGTACCTGCCGTGGTATGCATGATATTTTTTTACTATACTTTCTGAATATCACAATAGACTAATGAAAAGACTGGAAGACACAGAGAAAGAATTCAGCCATCACTTGCTTTTTATTACGCACAACACCGCATGTCATTAACCTTTCTACTATTGTGGAATACGCATTAGCATCTCCCACAGTTCCATCAAGTTGTGCGTTTATCTCTTCTTCTGCTCTGATCGTCAAAAGCTCCCTTACTTCTTTTTTGGACCAATTACTGCCTCGGTCACTAGCCATTTTGTTGGATTTATTTCTTCAAATCAACATGTGGTGGAACAGGAAATTGCATTTTCTAGGAAAAAAGAAATCCATCTTGAACGCAAAATGCGGTGCCAGTTGCGGCACTGCAGTTTAAACTGAGAAAAAGATGTTTCAGTACCGGCACAGAGCCGTCTCTGAACCACCCTCGTAACATGGTTCAGTGCCGGCACAAAAAAAGTGTGACTGCTTTTTACCGGCATTTCTCATTTTCACTGAAAGTGATACCGCATCAGTGCTGGCACAGACACGGCAATTTGCTTCTGTGTGAACATGCCTTAAGATAATAAAATGTTAATTTTGCTGTGGCTTTTTTTCCCTCTCTCACTATAAAAAAGACAGAGAGCCGCCATAACTTAACTTGAATCCTGGCAGTTCATTGTTTACACCAGAGGCCTTTCTCAGAGGCCTTCATTTAAACTCAATTACACTTATTGAATGATACACTTCAATCTCCTTCAACACCACAGCGATCAGCAAGTCAGTTATTTAGTTTAGCAAAAATCATCTCCTGTTCCCGTCACCTCACCACATTGCCAGGATGGCTCATTCATATTTCACCTGATTTACAGAGCATGCATACTTGAAAATGATGTCTTAATTGGAGTGACAGCTTATAAGACAGTTACCTCGGTTTGTAAACTGTGCTGGTTTCTTTGCATCTAACCCGTTAGCCCCTGCCAGGTTTCTTTTCTCCTTCTTGCTCTTTTTCCGTTTCAGGGATCCCTGCTTCCCACCCTTCCCTGTCAAAAGAAAAGTGAAAAGAAGTGCAAAAGTTGATCCCCATGACCTGCATCCACTGTATGCACTTGTAAAAGTCTCAGTTTGACACATGCAGTATACAGACAGACAATCTCCATATACAGTACAGACTATGCAATGTCCAGTGCTATACTTGCACTGATTTTTCTACAAGAAAACGAGTAGACATACTGAGGAAAAAACAAAACAAAAAAAAACACGTATTAAAAGTTGTTTAACACAAGAGTGAATTAAAAGATTCATAAACGAACATGTACTTGTACGGAACTTGTATTTAATGACTAGGCAGTACGGCACATTAAATACCATGTTGTTTTCTTAATGTCGTGGGAGCGATTATCACAGTCTCACACACATCAGATCGACAAGTACAAGCAGCAGGGCATCTGTCCATGGTTGTTTTGCTATGACTGGCTACTGAATTAGGATACATGTTGCCAGTCATACAGTCATTTATAAAAAACAATAGAATTGACAGAGAAAATTTCCAAGACACCTCAGTTAAGTGTCTTTTCAAGTGCAGATGTTAGGCAGTGCTGCTTGGACAACAATGGGTTATTTAACATGTCAAATTTGTCATTTCATGCTACAGTAAAATGAGGTATATATCTATAAAAGAGTGTTCATGTTTTGACCATAAATAGCTTTCCCAATGGCTGTTGAACTCGGCTGCGCTTCGCGGTCCTTTCGCTAAACTGCCCAACATGACATCTCTTTTAAAGAGACACCCTACACACCATGGATTAACTTATAATAAAAGGAGCCTACAGTTAATGACTACATGAATATCATCTGCTGAAAAACTCCCTGATCAGATCTCATTACTGTTGCACGACGCATATTATTAGCATATCTCTTAAGATGCATTACCTTAGTTTGAGAGGTGGAACTTTGTGCCACACAGCTTAGAGAGTTTGTTTTAAAAAAATAAATAAAAAAAAACACAACTCAAACTTTTCAGAAATCTCTTATTACTAGGTCAGTTAAAAAAGGAAAACGAAATCATCAGTGCCATGAATTATAGCTTAAACAGGAACAGCCTGTAGTTTAAAAACAGAATATTATCAATACAGCCATGAACCAAACTAGAGATAAAAGATGAAATGAAGGTTTCCTGATCTGGACACCCCAGAGAGACTTAAACGGAGTTGTTTACATGCATTGCACATGGCATGTGATTTCAGAAAGCCTCAGGCTGCAGGTATAATCTTGGCTGTGTGAACATAATGAGTCAGGTCAGCATGACAATAGGCTAAACAACCTCCAAATTATCCCTCCCTGCCCCATAACTCATAGAACCCTACAGCTAGGGCCAAACGTTTTGCATCATCTAGAAATTTAGGATTGAGACATTTAAAAAAAACAAAACAACAACTATATGAACATAATTTCAAAATCTTTTATTTAACATCATGTAATCAAAGAAACTACAAAATGATATTGCAAAACTCTGCCGGAAGCCATAATAGTAGTACAGTGTTTCATGTTAGATTTCGAAATGTCACATTTTTTAGTTTTTGTCAGTTTTCTGTAAAGTAAATAGAAAACTACAAAGCGGTATGTAATTCAATATGTTAATGTAACATTATTCAGCTGGTTTCATTAGAGTTGATTATATATAGAGGGTGATGCAAAACATTTGGGCATAGCTATATAAAAGAAAAAAGGAGGTTGGGTTAAAAGATATAAAAGTGGGTTCCAGTTTAATGATCTTAACAACGTAAGGCTTCATTACCACCATCCTTTCACTCTATGTATATGCTGGTGTTTTCCCCACAGGGGTGACCCATTATTCACATTACTAAATACAGCAGAATGAGGTTAACAAGGTTTATACCTTTTAGGTCAGTGGTAACAGTATGTGTAGAGCATTAAAAATTAGACCCCCAATGCCTTGTTCTGTGACCTCCCTGTATCACCTCATTACAACCCTTAAAGAGGCTTGTGCATGCTGTGCTGTTTTTATTCTGCAAGCTTCAGAGATCTGCTTGACATAATTATAGGGTCAGGTTCATGCAACACTGCTTCACTTAGCCCTGCTGTTTTTTAAAGTCTCACCCTAAAGGTAAACTGTGGCTCCCCTCCAAGAGAGAGCTGACAGGTGTACTATATTACACACCCCTGGCTCTTTGATACCACAGGATGCATGGCCATGGCAGAACTTCAGATCATCTGGTCATGATATTAAATGCTAGGCAAATCAGAGGAATTTGACATACAATGGTTTTGTCTCTTACATTATATTTCTCTTCTCATTTGTGCATTGCTTTCTCTGGGCACTGGGGTTTGCATTCATAAACAAACAGTTAGCAAGGATCAAAGAAGCTAGCACTGGAGTGAACAGGTGGATGCTATAATTCTCACTGCACGTAATTACCCCAATAACATCCATTAAGAATTTAAACAAGGAATGTGTATTTATAAGATAGACACCCCGCATATAACACTGATTGAAAAAGAGAAGTAATAATGGGGGAATAAAAGGGCTTAAAAATCTATTCCTGGTACAAATTATACTCAAAGAGGACGCCTTTTTGGTTTATATTAACCCTTTTCACATGAGCATGGCTGCATATGCCTGATTTTTACAGCTGCCTTTTCAAATGGTATTCATTTTTAGAGAATACAGATAATGCTATATACCATAAAAAATATTAGTAATTCAATCTTGTATGTGTCATTTATCACCGAGGGGAGGAAAAATACTTGGAAGAATTTGAAAATCACTCACGACTACTTAGTGTAGATTTTGAAGCCATGCCAAAGCAACACATGGAATGTAACATGCCTGTCAGAGCAGAAAGACATCTTATTTGAAATTCAGTTTTGTTGAGGGCACGCAGACACATGCAAGTTATAGTGAAGCATAAGAAATATGATGGGCAACACCTTTCCACAAAATCCCGAAAACAAGCCTGTAACAGATAACCTTTTCAAAACATTTTTTTTAACCATGGATGACTGATACCAGACATAAACTACAGTTTAGGTGTTCTTCATAAAACTGCTTCTGCTGACTGTGCCATCTGAAAGCGGATGACACATACCGGTACTATAAAAACACTCTGTTTTAATAACAACGGCCGTGGAAGCTATTTAAACAGAGGGCTTGAAACAATCAAAGTTGCAGTTTTAGGTCAACCAAAACAGCCTTCCCCTTATTTTTTTACACAAAGTGTTTTTCATGTCTGCATTTTTCAAATGCTTTCAACACATAAGTGTTTACTTTTTTCTTTTTAATCATTTTCTGCTGACCGGCCTTGTCAAAACAAAACAAAAAACAAAAAAAGGTGTAATGAGTTATTTTGGATGGCTTTGTGTCATAGCTCATGGATACATCTGTGACAAACCTACTTAGTTGCTTTCATAGGAATTAAATAGAAAACTGTAGTCGAAGACAGATTACTGCAGAAGAGCGGACAAATGCTGCTTAACCTCAAGTAACGCGACGTTGTTAAAGGTTCAAAAGACAGGCATTTTGATCTGCAAAAGAACTGGCCTATTCTCAATACAAAAGTAAAGGGACGTGAGCTAAGATTTAGACAGATATCTATTCATTTTGGTTGCCGTGCTTCTTGAAGCTCTAAAGCTCCTAAAAACTGTTCCTGAATTTTCCTTATTTTTTTATTTACTGAAATTACACACACTAATATATATATATATATATATATATATATATATATATATATATATATATATATATATATACATACACACACACACACGACAGGTTGTGTGGTATACTCTAATATCACCACACATTGCAAGTCACGAGGCGTGGTGATATTACAGTATATCACACACACCATGAAGTGCCTTATTGCTCTTATAAAATGGGTTAACTAATTAAATTTAATTTATTTATTTATTTTATTTTTTTTTTAATTTAGTCGTCGCCAATTTATTTATTTATTTATTTTTTTTACCCCGGTTTTCTCCCCAATTTAGCATGCCCAATTATTATCTGTATCCTCGGCTCACCGCTCGCAACCCCCCCGCCGACTCGGGAAACGGAGGCTGGAACACGCGTCCTCCGAAACGTGCTCCTGCCAAGCCGTCATTTTTCGCACTGCAGATCCACAGCAATGCCACCAGACCTATAGTGCCGGAGGACAACACAGATCTGGCGGCTCCACTGCAGAACCACAGGCGCCCTATCGGCCACAGGGGTCGCTGATGCGCGGTGAGCCGTGGATTCCCCTGCCGACCTAAGCCCTCCCTACCCGGGCAGCGCTCAGTCAATTGTGCGCCGCCCCCTAGGAACTCCCGGTCACGGTCGGCTGTGACATAGCCTGGATTCGAACCTGCGATCTCCAGACTATAGGGCACATCCTGCGCGGAGCGCCTTTACTGGAAACTAATTAGATTTTTAAAAAAAAAGGAAAAAAAAAAGTTTAATTAAAAAAGTCATTTTTATTAAATCGCCTTCAGTCTAAAACTGTGCCTAGAAAAAATAGTTCCATATAACTTTAAAAACAAAACCAAAAATACATTAATAATAAAAAAACAAAAAAAACCCCACAGATTTATAGATGTGGAATTGAACATTGTCATTGAAAGTTCAGTTTTTTCGTTATTTGATTCGTTATACTTCTTGTAATTCTTGGTTTGTTCATTACATTTTAAAAAGTAAAATATTACTGGCCATTAAATCATGCAGACCCTTCCTCACAAGACCTGCAACAGTATCAGGTGACAGTGGTTGTTATTGTATTTTAAATCGTCCTTTGTTATCCAGGGTAGTGAGGTATCCATACCAGATTTGTGCTACCAGTTCACAGTGGTGAGAAAGACGTTATTTGCATTATGGAATACAGGGTTACTTTTCAAACTCGCTTTGGATTTTATGGCTGGGCAACGTGGAGAACTACTGAGCCTGTGTTAAGAAACAATTTAAAACAGTGCAGGGCACAGAGTTGATACCATCGTACCTGGACAAATGCATGTGGAGCGAAAAGGTACAGCAGGAACTGTTGAGATGCATTTATAAATATCATGCACCAGACCACACTGCTGCACAGGGGGTGGGACCAGTGGCAGCAGGCAGGCAGGCCGACCAGAGGAGAAGAATGGACAGACAGACCGGGGGCAACAGCAACAAAACATCTACTTAACCACCAAAGGCTCTTAAGGAGTGACCCAAATCTTTTTTAAAAAGCTGACATTTAAGATATTTTTTTTAAACTGTTGATCTTCAGAATGGCATAGGGAAAAGCAGTAGTTCATGGAGAAGCAGCAGAGGCTAGCGATCACAATGGTTTTGAATTTGCTTTTTTTCCAATACTTTAATTAATCATTGGTGTCTGATTCAGATTCATTCAATATCTCATGTGAACTTCGGTTTCCCAAAAGGTCAACATTTACATAAATCTCGGTCATGTTTATTGCAAAAAATTACAATATGTCCGCTGTTTTTTTTTCCTTCTTCAGAATTCTAGTGGCGTAAGGATATCTACCAGTGATTGGCCCCTTTAGAAAAGAAGTGCCGACCCATGGTGATATGTTGTAATATCAACACCCCATGTGACCTGTTTTGACCAATCAGGATAGAGCATTTAAAATATATATATATATATATATATATATATATATATATATATATATATATATATATATATATATATATGGTATTGAGTTGCTGGTTTTTTTTTTTGAATTCCTTATTTTGAAGTGTTATAGGCAAGCATGAGAAGGCTAGGGGCTCACATCAATACCACAGTGAAACATGATCATGTTCCCACCCAGGGGCGTGACAACTCCAAAGCTGCATTTCAGACCACAATGCATCAAGAAAAAAGGGAGGCTACTAGCCACTGTGAATTCATTAAAAACGACTCCAGCGTACTTGAACGGTACTATATGTTCACCCAGATCTTTTGGTCAGGTTACATATCCTTAGTGGCCCAAGGGTTTTTACACACAGTTGACATCTCAAGTTAACGCAAATAAGTCTTTAGCTGTCGACACAAAACAGATTTTTTTTTTTTTATGGTAAATTTGTATCTTGGAGGCATAACTTTGCTTTGAAATGGTAGATGACAGACAAAAAAAAATTCTGGAAATATCTCCACAATCATTAATAAAAACGAATGACCTGTCAGGATCTGTCCTACGGCACTAAAAACGCCCTTCGTTAGTCATTAACAAAGAGCTGACTGTTCTTATTTTTAAAAGGTAGACTATCCAGCTGATATTAAAAGCTAATATTGTATTGTTTATTTAATTACACTCATTTCCAAGCCCGATCTTTCAGAGCGGGATATTTTGTAAAGCAAGAGCTTCAGTCAACAAGGGATTTTACTTCAGTCTTTCAACCTCATTTACCAAAAAAAAAAAAAAAAAATGGTGCGAATTGCATTTTGATGCACTAACCTTGACAAATCTGGGCCCCAGTTATTGAAGAGGAGTTCCAAAAGCATCTCTGTCATGTAATTGCACGACTCTCTCAGCACTATCATTTGACAAGCTGATAATGGTTTTCATTGTCTACTGGGGTTATTCCACGGACTAAAACATTGGAGTCAACCTTTTTGTACAGCGGATGATTATGATAGATTGGAGAGTTTCAAAATCTTTTTTTTAGTCCTGTTCAGGAGAACTATGAGAGACAGCCTACAGCTACAGAATGATAATGTAACAGCCAGGGAACTCTTAACTAGTGGTCTACAGTAATACAACCATATGCATTTCACAGTTAAACATTGGGGCAATATGATATCCCTTGGAAGAAAACCTTTTTGCACATTGCCAGTGCTGTGCGTGCAACACGAACCAGAGAAACTTACTTTTTACTTTTAAAGTTGTACTGTAAAGGTTTCATGTCAAACAGCCTATAAATAAAAAATGCTGCTCTTTCATCCATCTTACTCTGCTCCAGGCTAAATGAGTGCACTGGAGCACTGGGCATTAATATCCGACATAGTTTAAATGCCATATACGAATATACTGTATTGCTATATGCTGTAGTGCATCTCAATAGTGAGCTACTGGTCAATCACATGATTTATGCTAGTAATCGTACCATCAGTTCCATGTACAGTGTGTTGTGCTTTTTGTTTTCAAATGTGTAAAAACCTGTATACAAGTTTCCCCAAGTAAAAGCATAGCAAAGCATAATAAAGCACAGTGGAAGCATAGTAAAGCATTGTAAAGATCAGCCAGGTATGGTAAAGCATATTAAATATAGTAAACCATGGAAAACTATGGTAAATGCATAGTAAAATAATGCTGCAAAAATACAGTGGTAAACCTTAAGGCAAAGCTGTACACAAGGCGTATACATGACAGGTTTGAGAAAATGCAGCTTTTTAGGAGAGAGATTTACCAGGAGCAGAATGGCACCAAGCCATGCTTTTTCACTATCAGCTTCTTAATAGAGTAAACTTGTGCCACCTAATGTTACAGTAGATTACATACAGTTCAGTTTTACATCTGTTCGATTGATAAAACATTAGACTATTTGGATTAAGATATCTGGTTGTTTAATTTACTGCCTTGAACACCAGAATGCCAAGTTTCAATGCCCAATTACATAAAGCTTGCGATCTCAGAGCTGTCACCATATGTTTCACAACTCCCGTTATCTGATCCATTAAACACCAGCAAGGGTATAAATGGAAGGGCAATGGCGTTTATATATATATATATATATATATATATAAAAAGAGGTATGTTTACATATTTGTCTTGCTAATGCATGCTATGTAGCACATATAAAATGTTGAATTAATCAAAGCTTTGACCGCCGTTTCTGAAGAAAACAAAGTGGAAATAGGTTTTCCCCTTATCACTTAACTCTGAGTAGCAATCCATTATGGTGACACTTGACAGCCTACAAATCAAGCTTTCAGGACCTCTGGCGGCTCTACAAAGCACTATGAAGGACAGCCTCCCCCCAGCTCTTTGCGGTCGTGCAGCTACAAACTTCTGTTGTATCTGCGGGGCAGCCACTGTTTTCCAACAGAGTGGGATTTGCAAAACCAAATCACTGGATTAGCTTGATTGCAAAGGAGTTGTGATCTTCCAAATTACTAGTATATACTGGATCACAATATACTGTAAACACAGCGAATTACGGTATAAATTGTTTACTCAAATTGTGAAGGTCATTTAACATCTTTCTAAGTTGCTTTAGGATGGCACCCCTCATCAGCATCTAACGTCATACCTGTCAGATACAGACCGAATAAACCAGGTTTATACAATGAAATTCAAGCTGCTCGTGGGAAAGTCATTTATTTTCTCCACCAGTTACACAGTAAGAGTGGGGCAAGGCAGAGGTGACTACCTGTTACAGAATATGCTCTTCTACACAGGTGCAGGTATTCTGGATACACCAGTATGGGCTGAGCTTGTGTTTGGTTTGTACCATGGTAACTATAACTGCCCATTGCTGACTTTGAGAGGCAAAGGCGAGTGTCATTCAAAAGAGATTAGCCTGCTGTTCACGCACAAATCCCTTTGAGGTCAAATCTAGACAAACTTGACCACTAAAATAGTACAATGTGTGTTATTTTGTAAACTCTTATTCACACGTGTCCAATTACATACAAGGGGGGGGGGGGTTCTGGCAATGTCTAATCATACTGAGCGTAAGGAATGAGTCAGAAATACAACGGTAAACCCAGGCATGTTTTATAGTTGCAACAAGACTGCAAATTGTGTACTTGTTTTTTTTCCCCCAAGATTCTGATTTTCAATGCACAATAAACCACTTTGTATTTTCCAGAGTTGAGAGGTTTAAAAAAAGTATTTAAACATTGAAAAGCATTTTTTTTTAAATTTTTTAAAATGCACCATTTAAATGCCAAAGAGTTTACAACTACAATCCAAAAATTAAGCAATCGTGCTGTACACAAAAGACAACAAGAAGACGGCCGGTGCATATATCAATAACAGTTAAACTCAAGAGATAAACTCCCCAGGGACCACCCTGAGCTACGAGGCTGGCACTAACCGCTGACAGAGAGCAGTTTGTTTCATTTGAATAGCAGGACAAGGAGGAATATTGAAGAGCCAAGTCACTCACATGTTGGGTGTTTCTCCCTTTGACACCAAGTGGCCTCTTTGTTTCACCTATTCACTCCGATTTCCATTCCCAGCTCTGGCTCCAGACCCCAGCTTTGATTCCCCAAGGCAGGGGGTACTTTAAGATGTTTTGCAATTTAGGAGGTGGAATTTGACAACACACACCCAGAGACTTTGGCTTCCTCGAATTGTTGCTTCAAATTCTTTGGTATTTCGGGATAAATGGATGGATCAGGAGCCTTCAACTGTTGAGTCATTCTCCGTCCATAATAGAAACAAAAACATTTCTTTGTAACCAAAGTTTTGAGGGAAGGTCCTAATCCAGAGTATTGAGTTCGGTAACAAAAAACATTTCAAAAGCATGCATGTTACTGTCAGCGCAGAACTGCATTTATGGCAGACATGTTGATGCTTTCATTTTGCAGCTCTTTAGCAATATAAAAAGTAGACAGCTGGGGCTTGAGTGAATGTGCCGGTTTACTGCGTTAATAAGATTGTGTTGATAGAGGTTATTTAGGCAGTAAGGCTAAACTATGCTTCATATAAAACACTCGTCTTCATATGGTAAATGTATGGCACAGTGTTCTAGCAGTAAAAGTTATTTTCACAAGCTGTCATGGTGGTGTTCTTGTTGTGGTACAAGTATTTATTGCAGCAATGGTAGAGGGTAGAGTTCAGGGGGAGTAGTTATTGGGAAGAATCTAACTTTGTAGGCTTGTTTACCCCAACACCGATACAACATTTCTTTAATAAAATGAAGACTGGCTGTGCTCTTGGTATATTAATTATGTGCGTAGAAATTGCTTCTTGAACATATTTATTAGGGTAGAGTATGCATACTGTACATGCATAGAGGAGGTCAACTAAATAGAGTTGAAGACAATTCTGAGAAGTTAAATCTACCTATCGTATTGCTTCACACTTTTTTAACAAATTTTTTCTTCTAAAAAATGGCCTGCGTCTCAAATTTGAGTACCATATAGTGATGCGTGTATTAAAATTACTAACAAAAGACGTGACTGCCCGAGTACACAAACAGCAATGTGACTGACTGGCAGTTGACGGCTTCCGTAGTGGTTATCCTCCAGAGCGGACGCTCTCCTCCTAGATGTAAACAAAGCAAGCTTTCGCTCCACGCCCGTCTGTGTAGCTATGGCTGCGGTGCAGTAGCCTCGAACTGCCGCTGCTGCATTAAGCAGGTGTAGGCTGTCCAGGCATGCCCCCCAGCCAATCAGAACCTCCTTATCAGCTCAGCTCCGGTCAAGACTTCCTGTTTACCACAGCTGCAGCGCAGCTGACCCCGCGACAGGGTCCTCCCTGTCACAAGCGTCATTAACTTCCTGAGGAATTTGAAGCGAAGCTTCTACAATTTCAGCAGTTCTTTATTAGGCTCAGTTCTAATCAGACCCCCGTCGCAGATGGCTTGAGTGGCGTGTGACGTCAGGTTCAGGAAGCAGTAGTAAACACAGATGATACAGGGCTAAAACGGTCACAGCCGTGTCTATTAAATAACAGAACAAAACAGATATACAAAACACAAAAGAAACGGGCACATTGGCCAAAGCAAAAGAAATACAATTAAACAGAATTAAGTACCTAGAAAGTCTCACAGTTGGTAGCAATCATTTGTCTTTCTCTTACTCGCAGTATCTTTCCACCATTCTCCGCTTAGCTCTCGCTTACGTTCTCCCTCCAATGAGCCCGGAGTGGGTCATTTATATTCTGCGGCTGGGGCCTTAATTACCCATTAATCAAATAACTACCTTATCAAGGCTCCAGCCACATTCCCATGAGATTTTATCAGGATGGGGGTTTAACCCCATCCACGTCAACTACACTTTATAAAACCAGCATTTCGCCGGTCTCAAACAATAAATAATAATGATGAACGGCTCCCGTCTGCCCGCATACAAACACACATATTATTATTATTATTATTATTATTATTATTAGTAGTAGTAGTAGTAGTAGTAGTAATCACAACTAAAAATGAGAATCAGCGCCTAACTGTAATGCTAGGTGTGACAGCTGACAGCTGCAAACTGCCTCCATACATCATTCTTTTATATGAGTAAATGCATATTTATTAGATTTTTTCCTCAAGTTGAGGGTGGGAAATTTGGGCTCCGTCTTAAATAATTCGAGGGCGTCTTAAATTGGAAAGAATACGGTATTTTTGAAAATGCTTTCATCGTTCTGAAACAGTACAAGGCTTGCCATCACTTATTTATATCACATTAAGGAACGAGCCAAGTCTCAGAATAAACTTAATTTGACTTTGCTAAGCTTTCTAATAGGAGATTAAATAGTATAAAAAAAGTATTTTTACAAAGCTAAAAAAACAAAACAAAAAACAAATTAAATAGAAGAATTCTTAAAAGAAAAAAAATATTGCAGGCATGAATTAAGCCACCATTAGCTCATTGTAAAATTGTGGAACAGGCTTTTTCAGAGGTTTCGTCAGGAGTGAAAACGCTTGATCTAAGTATGTGGGATTTGCTTCGGGGTAGCAATCACATTTACAAAAAAAAAAAAAATAAATCACGATACCAGAACTCCCTCCTCAAGCTCTAATTAACCCATTTCCCAAAGAAATCCTGTGGACCTTTTTTTCTAACAGCACTGGAAATGAATGCCCAATAAAAAAAAAAAAAAAATTGGTACCTTGAGGTCCTTACGAGACAAAGCCAAGTAGATTATATTTCAGGCACATCTGAAAACCCGCAGAACCCATGCCAGGTTCTACAAACTATAAGAGCCCCCAACGACACGAGACCTTCCTTAAGTAACACACACCAACACATTTACCGCAGTGTGATAGGTTTCATATTCCAGTAACATACACGACGGTAATACGATGCGTGAATATGTTTTTTTACTTTTAAAGCAGCACAATGCATGCCTGAAAGGTATGCCTGTGAATACGCCTGTGTGGTGTCTGGATAAGACTAAAGAGAAGCTGGATCTAAAATGGTGTTACGTGTGCCAAAGGGAACAGCAGTCCCACCTGCAGCCCTGATAAACACTGTGGGAAGAGATGATGTTGAATGATCTAAAAGTAACATGACCTGCACCACAGTGCAGTGCAATCAGCATGGTTTACAAATTACATGCAGGTGCTGTGTGAACTTGCAGCTATTGTATCTTCCGTCATTCAGTTCCTCATAAGAATTACAAACGACTGTCCTAGATATACTGTAATGCAAAATGTAGCCCAGGTCTACCACGGTCCTGTCACAGTAACAATGGCAGAACTGCACAGTAAACAAGGATCGACGCTGTCGATCAATCCAAAAGGGCTTCTTAACTGAACACTTTGACGTGTTAAAAGATCCGGACTACATGTGAAAAAGAACAAAAATCGCTCTGTGGTTTTTCGCTGGCACAGGCTTTTTAATTAAAAACCTCTAAAAACAGTATCACCCGCCAAAGGGTAACAGTAAATATATTCTTTACTGGGTGCTCCACAGCAGCTACAGCTAGTAAAATGTATAGCTATGGGAAAATAAGTGCTTTAAACTTTAAGACAAAGTTATGCTTTTAAATACATATTTTTTAAAATGTGTTGTTTTTTTATTCTCCTGTTAATCGTGAAGTCAGCAGCTATAAAATGAGTGCCTGATGACTTCAATTTGATCAACCTATACCCTGCACAGCTGGATTGCATTTGAACATTTTACAACATTGGGGAATCATGCTGGATTGCAACCTTAACCACCTATAATAGCTCACTGATACAAGAGGATTCACCAATGAGCTTTAAAATGCTTTAATAAAATGCAGCTTGTGGCGTACAGGTTAAATCAATTCAACCACTTACTTTCTTACAGTTTTAACTTCGTGATTGAAGTTCTGGATGATTTGCCTGAAAAACAGCCCCAAGATCCCTAGATTACCTTTCCGTTTTTGTTTGAACAAAACGATCAAAGAGTTGGGATTTCACTCCTCAAAACTCACCTGCAGCTTCAACACGATGCACTGCTGACAGTGCGATATGGGTGCTCTGGTCTCGGCCACTTATCAATAAACCTCATGTCAAGAGATAAGAAAACCGATGTTAATTCTGGTTTCGATCTAATCTAATTACATAACCAGGAAAAAAACAACATGAACCAAAACACACACACAAACGCTGCAAGGGTTTACAGAGGGACATAATTATTGCAATTTTCTTAAACAATGAAAATAAAACAAAAAAAAACAATTATTCATCACTAGCAGGAAGCTTGCTAGGCTAGGTGAACTGCTGCACTTGTAAACTGTTTTTTTTTTTTTTTTTTTTTTTTTTTATGAAACATAAACCAGTGAGCTGAGAAAAGAAAATACAGTAACGTAGATGAAGACAGCATTTCCATTTCCTTCTTAAAATTGCTCCCAAAGACAGACGTCTGGATATCGGTTTGATTAAACCTGTCTTTACTCACACATTGTGAGCTAGTTTTTTTACAAACTAGTGTGTGACTTTTACATAAGGACTTATTTTAATTAAAAGGTTGTCCCTTAAGACAAATAGGCATAGATTTACTAGGCATTTGCTCTATATGGTCAGAATTTTAATTTAGGTCTCATTTCAAACATGTATTTACTTTAGCATCAACAATGTCTCTTTTGGGAGCAGAATCGTGTGTGGTATATATATAAAAATGTGGTGCATTCTTTAAAGATTATTGTATAGCACATAAAGATTAATAACATTTTGAATATTTTATAGTCATCTCATTTTAAAGACTACATTGTTTAAAAACAGTTCACCGGTACATTAAGATTTGATAAAAGAAACCTTTTTACATTTAAAAAAAAAGTAGTGAGGATGATTAAAGAAGCTCAAAAATGTTTAGATGGTTCACTTATTGAATTTCTTTCACAAGCTTTATTCTTCCCTAAATGATCAGGTTCAAAGACAGAGTTATGAAATTATTGCTTTGGTCTTGATGCACACAGTTTCAAGGAGACCACAAATCTTGATCTGCTTGCCTTCAGGGGAAACTGGTGCAAAGCAAAATGATTTGGCACAAAACCTGAGCCGGCAAATAATCTGACTAAAGCTGTGAAATTCAGTGGGAATTCCAGAGTTAAATTTTCTTGGAGATGCTATAATGAGTTTTCTGGGGTGGTGGCGGGGGCACGACAATAACATAATAATTTGTAACAAAAACCTACTTCGCTAAGAGAGAACAGTTAAACTTGATTTCACTCCTTTGTGCATCCTGTTGTTAAGAACCTCCAGGCACCACAAACAGCACTGACATCAGTTCACAAATAAACCCAGCGGCTCCACTAGTTCCTGCATCTGGGCACGCACAATCTATGTCAATTAAGGTTTCTAGTGTAGATAGACCACAGTGTAGCAAGAATTATGCATTCTGCACGGAATCCTTTGAGAGTAAGAGCGCGGTCTGTATTTTTTTTAAACAATGTGAAATCCAGCTTTTTACAATTATCTTTTTCATACTTGATGATGTGAATATAAGAGAGTCTCCCAGGGTAGTGCAGGCCACAAAAGTACACAACACGCACAACTCCTGAAGTCGTATACATTTGACAGCGGCCTCTTTGCTAAGGAATGTGATACTGTATGCACCCATTGTATTAATATGATCCTTGCAATAACTGCTGATTTTTTTAATAATACAAACATTCTAGATTTGTAACCACAGACTGATGGATCTTTTACCGAGAGTAACCTAGGCTGTCCAGAGATAACCGAGGCTATAGTCCAGTGCATGATTTGTCAGTGGTCAATAGAGTGAAGGTGGATTCTGTTCTGTAAACCATACTGTGAATTAGTATTAGTGCTGCTTCTCACAATCAAGGTACAGTAAGCCATGGTGTGTGCTAATCCGTATGATAAACATTTATTTATTTAATTATTTCTTTAAATTAATTGCTCAACATATTTACTTCCTTTGCTAACAATATATGGCCATCATCACAGGAAAGTCTCATCTCCAGAGGTTTCTAGGTGCAGGACACAGGCAGCGTGCTTTATGGTATCAAAGTTAAAGGACATCTAAGCAATGTTTTTTTTTTTTGTTTTTTTTTTTAATTTAGTCGTTGCCAATTATTTTTATTATTTTCTCCCAATTTGGAATGGCCAATTATTTTTAGGCTCAGCTCACCGCTACCACCCCTGCGCTGACTCGGGAGCGGCGAAGACGAACACACGCTGTCCTCCGAAGCGTGTGCCGTCAGCCGACTGCTTTTTTTCACACTGCGGACTCACCATGCAGCCACCCAAGAGCTACAGTGTTGGAGGACAACGCAGCTGTCGGGCAGCTTACAGGCAGGCCCGCAGGCGCCCGGCCAGACTACAGGGGTCGCTCGTGCACGGTGAGCCGAGGACACCCTGGCCGACCTAACCCCCCCCCCCACCCCCCCCACCCCCCCCAGGCCTAGTCACAGAAAGGACAATGAGATGTTGAAACAAGCCCATGCATGTTGGCAGCTCGCAGATGTCTACAATTTCACAGTTGGTTATTTTCTACCGTTACGACACATGCAAAGGTAAAACGCTGGCTAGACTAAATAAATCATTATTTATGAGTGTTTTGGTTTACCTGTGTATTAAGTCATAATTGCAACCCTGAAACAAAAACCACACAAGCGGTGATCATTTCTGAGACAACATGCTCGAGCAGCGTAGGAGCAAAATACCACACAGAGATACATCAAAAGCACTGCTGTCATCAAAAATAATAAAAAAAACCAAAGGGAATCGATACACAGCTAGCACCAAACGTACACATCTAAAGCTTCCAGATCTTGATAGATTGCACTTACTACATGTACCTGCAGAGTTAGCTTCGTTGCAATCACGACCAAGGGTCAGACAAAGCATTGAACATTAGAACACTAGGTCACAATAACTACATTTCATTTATGATATTACCTTCAATTATGAGACATCTGGTCAGACTCACAGCCTTTTTTAGTTATTACTTTGTATTACTAGACGGGACAGTAAGCATTTTGCTGTATCATAATGACATTCTTCTGGCTGACTCCAAAATTAAGTCAGGGTCTACAGTATGTGTCATGAATGCAAACATTCTGCTTTAAATATCTTAACCAGTTATCTACCGGTACTCTAAAATGAGTCTGGAAGCACGGACTGATTCCTGCAATTATGTCTTCTGCTCTCTAAATAGGGAAGCCACATTAACAGTATTTACTACGGAGGTAACTGTATAGCCACAAATCCTTCCCCCACTCATTGCAAAAAGGGTTTCGATATGTTGATTGTGGAAAGAGAAACACTAGGACACTGATTACGAAAGCTTTTTTTCAGTTCCACATTATTGTGTACAACAGCAAAGCTAGGCTTTCTGAAATGGTGCATTCTGTACAACGAACTAAAACACTTTAATATTCAGGAGCGGCCTATGTTCCCAAGCAGCCTTGCAGACCTGTCTTCCATCACTCAAAAACCGAGGAGGGAGGGAGGGAGGGCTTGTCACCACCCTGTTCTAGCCCACTGCATGGTGCCAGTGCCAGAGAGATGGAACTCCTGTCTGTGGAACTGTAGCAGTCTCACATTTGATGATTTGCAAAGTCCCTTACGACATTGAATGGCAATTTCTGTTTCTCTGATCCTGATGTGTTTTTTTTTAATGCATCATTTAAACCCTGAAGTTATTTGTGCTCCGTCTTTCGGGTGAGACGTAGTTGTAAGTGACTCTGCAGCTGATGCACAGTTCACACACCCTAGTCTCTGTAAGTCGCCTTGGATAAAGGCGTCTGCTAAATAAACAAATAATAATAATAATAATAATAATAATAATATTTGCATTCTTCTGTTCTCTTTCCAGTGCAGCGGCATATCTAGCTTATAGGCTGAATTGTTTGCTAATCCCACCTCCGCTCCCCCCCTTGTTGGTGGTGTCCACCTACTTTGAGGAGAACGAAGGTGGCAGTGTAGGACTCTGAACTTCAAACAGACTGATCAAACAATTAAATCCTTTCCCTGCACCGAACATTTCCCTGGATCGTTGGGGTTGTCATTATCTGTCAGTCTCTATCAATCAACACCAGGTCATCTCTACCTGATAGCTAGCTATCTATCTATCAACTGTTCAGTTCCCCAGGAAGATCAGTCGCTGGTTTCCGGTTACAAAGGCTTCTTCATCTGCGTGAACCTTCCCCTTACTCTTCCTTAATAAGCAGAACACTGCCACTTAACTGCTGCTGGACGACAATTTCAAGCACGTTTATACCCGTCTGCCAAGTCTCTTTGTACTCCGTCAAACACCACCACCACCATAATGATATACTGTATCACTCTGTCGAAGATTTCCCACTGAATATTTATTCACTGGTAGTTGAACGGTTACCTTTCAGTAGGATTCATTCAGTCAAATCCCATATTAATACTAAAATTAGATATTGAATAAATGGTCACATTACATGACAAAAAGGTGCAATAACCTACCAAATGTGTGGTTATGCAAGAGAACGATATATGTTTTTAACAGTTTGAAAAGAATCGTACCTTTAGGGATTTACTTTTTTTTTTTTAAAACAGCATTTTTAGATAAAGTCTATCCTCTAAGAGCTTGAAGGTTTTAGGTTTTGTCAACATCTTTTCAATTCCCATTCTGGCTTTGTGTTGCTAATGTTATTCCAATATATATGTTACAAGCTGGCCATTTCCGAGAAAACAAAAGTTCTGTGTTGGAGTCGAGTTGAGGGTTATAATGAGGGAAACAGAAAGTGTACCTGTTCAAATCCCAAGCAGAAAAAGACACCATGGTGAGGTTCACCGACAACTTTGACATTGAAATCTGGTCAATGAAATCCTTCCAATGCAAACAGGGAATGTCAATTATTCTCAATGAACCCCAAGCTGAAGGGATTAGACGCTCTTTCATTTATTAGTAGACCAATCCCAAACTCTCTTCCAACGTGTGCTGCTGGGAATGTCAATCGGTTTCACAGAACTGCTGTTTAACACTACAATTGATTTTGGTTAAATGACTAGCTAATGGACTGCAACGTGTTAAATAAAGATAAAATCAGCTTCATTAGGCTTCAGATTAGGTGCCTGACACATCTATTCAAAAGCCATATCAAGGAACTCTCTGGGACACAAATTAGTATTCCTGAAGCTCTCCTGGTCCTTACTGTAACTTCAAAACCAGTGCTTTGCTTAGACTAGATTCAGTCAGATGACGAGTTACAAATCCATTATTTGTTGTTTTATTCATGGAAAGGTTAGTTTCCCTCTTGAAATGTTAATGACTAGTTTCCCACAGAGTTGATGTTATCCATATTTAACTTTAATTTGACCATAAATTAACTTGTGATCTTGTAGTCCAATATCAGTCATTTCCATTCAGATTTTTAATTTATAACCACTTGGTTTTCCATCTAGTAAGAAAATACAGTACCAGACTGACTTATTCTTTTCTTGACTCATTGGGGTCCATTTCGCAAGGAGTGCAAAGGATTTTCTGATAGGAATAAAAACATTGCAATGATATAAAACTAGCAAGACAACAGAGTTGAAGATAAGAGCATACTGCTGAAATGGTTTTATTTCTTGTCTTTGCATCGTTGCTAAACAGAGCTCACTGAATCATCATACAATTCATTGAGAGACGGAGGCTCCTTTAAAGCATATCTACAATCTCAGATATTTTCCCTATATCTTCCAGTCATTCTAGATCCTCCCAGTCACTCAACCCCAGTATCCCGACGCCTGCATTCTCTAATCAGTCACCCAGAATATGTCTCTTACCAACTACAGTGCTTGAATGGGTTAAGCCTGTTTTTTGGAAAGGGATAACATTTCAAATCTTGAGAAGGTACTAGAGAGGAGACAGGAACCGTCTGCAGCTATTGACTCTGTAAACAAGTGCAGCCAAGCCCCCAGCATTAAACTTCATTAAGGGACTCTGCCTAGATGAAGGAAAGTGGAAAATATTACTAGTTTAACAAGGCCAGGGATTTTTCCATTTCAGCATTTGTTATTTGTCACAACCCTTGCTTGTTTACAGAGGGTGGACATTGCTGTGGTTCAACTAGTTGCAGGGAAATATAAAAGCTTATGTTATCAGATTAAGAGGAAATGACTAGCCTTAGTTTGAGCAGCAGCCTTTAATGTCTTTCTTTGAAAGTAAGTATACATGCACTGTACTATTAGTATTGTATTAATTAAATGTATCCAGAAAATTCACGAACTACTGGCAAGGCCCAGCCTTCTGATGATCAGGCAAGTGACCAGTAAAATCTTAAAATCACTCGCCATTAGTCTGCTATCAACGAGCTACCGGTGTAACAAAGCGTACCAGTTTGTGTCTGCAGGTTTATGACTGTACATACAGTCATTTTGTGACAGCTAGTTTAAATAATGCACAGAAACGGACAAACACAAAACCTCTCTGCTAAAAAAATAAAAAAAAATAAGACAAGGGTGCTGTACAAACTATCAAGTGGAGTTACATACATATATATATAAAAAATTGTTATTTTCTTTTTTGTTAGTGGTCGCTGTTGGATAAGCAAATGTCTCATCACATGTATCCTGTGTACAAAGCTGTTCTGTCATATTTGAGCACCTGATTAAAAATGAATTCAAGGCAGAGCCTGCCTCCTCCTTCAGAAACTAGAACCACAAAGCCAAGAAACCCCAAGAGATCCCTATCCTTTATAAATATATGAATCCTTTGTCTGAATGTTTTTTTTTTCTCTTTTATATAAGAGGCCAATATTGGCACAAGAATGGCTAAAGGCTTAGCATATCAGACGTACAATGAAGCGCCCTGTGTGAGACTGCGCTGCAGTGACCAATCCAATGCTGATCTTTGTTCTAGCCTACAACCCTTTAATCCAAATGAAGTCTTAACTAAGCTTTAGTGCTACCGAGGGTCAGTCCTTTGGACAAAAGCCAAACAAGAGAGCTAAAATAAAAATAAAAAAAACACTCCATAAGATCGAAGACGTAGTATCAATTTACCAAAAGACACAGTGGTGAGAGACACTTTTTCTGGTTTATTGGTTTGTCAGATGTTTGTTCAAGCCCGTAAACTTCCCAGCTATACTATTTCACACTTCCCATTGGACATTTCTCTCTAGCACTCAGATTCTTGTTATGAGGTGGAACACAAACAACAGTGTCAAAGAATGCCCCACTGTATACTGACCCACTGAGCAGTCCAAACTACCATGAAATATGCAGGCTTTCTGACTTTCCTAATTCATAGCATACAGTGCTCTCTCTGTGTTGACAGGGAGAATGTGTGAGCCATACAGCAGTTACTCTGCACCATGAGCTGTTGCTGATTTTTCAAGAACTGTTGTCCGTTTCTGTTTTTTCCCCACAAGGTCTTTAGAGTAGAGTAATGCCACTATCATTAGATATAGCTGCAATATTTTATCCAACACCAGAACTGTATATTTGATAGAAACCACGAAAACGAAACCTGCTCCTCTCAGGGGCGTGTTACCTTTAACTTAACAACAATATTGCCCAAGTACAACAATAACTTGTTTTACAGCTAAAACTGTAAAAATATTGGGGTAGGTTTAAGAATAAATGGTTTTCCTGGCATTTAAATTCATGTTTCTACAGCACAGGATTGAAAGCATGAGAATGTGGACAGATATTCAAAAACCGTGGCCTTTTATTCAAGGGGAGGGCAAGGATGCTGAGGATGTCAATTTTAAAGCCCAGTTCGGCCACTGGCATCATGAAAAAGCAACAAGCAGCGGTATCAAAGCTTGGAAGTACTGGGTAAATACTGTTTAAAAAACAAACCTTACAAGAAAGGAGTCTTTTCCAAGCCGACCTTGGGGTTTGATCATTTAAATATGCTACTGAGAATAACAACCATTAAATATTTAGTTTAGACAGAGTAATCCAATGCGGGTGCAAGATGTGGATTTCTGTGCTAGAAATCAAGGGCATGCTATTGCTTTAAGGCACAGACTCCCTTAATTTATTGCACCACATTCTGAGAAATGGTCTCTCTCATGTGACTGCATATAAGCTCATTGACTTGTACAATATATAGTATAAACATCAAATCAGTACTATCATGGCTCCTAATATTTTGCCCCATGTTTAGGCAGATAGTTTACAAATAGAATATCAACATCCAGCTTTTTAAATTATTATTATTTTTTTTTTTTAAACTCAAAAAATTAGCTCTATCCAAGACATCTGCTCTGTATAATCTATCAATTCTATTAATGACCTAATATACATAGGACTTGGATTAACCTAATTAAACAGGCTTAAACATTTTTCACTTTTCTTCATTTGTTTTGCCAGAAGCAAAAAAAAAAAAAAACCTACAGAAAGCACTGCTGACACATAGTTGAAATAAACACCATCCACCTGCATCAACATCACCCAAGTGGGTTTGTAACTATTATACCACTTTATCACCATCACTCTTTGCTCTTCTGGGTTAAAAGAAAACTCCACATTTCATTACTGATGTGAAACACAAAACACTGATCGGTCAGTACTTTTAATTTAAAATGTAGCCAATGCACTGTTCTGTCCCACAATAGAGGGGAGGGCGAATTATAGTCATTTTTGATACCACCCTTTAAAATAAAATAATTACAGTAGATAATATGATAATCAATAATATTGTCAGTACAATAATTAAGACAACATAATATCATGATAACTTACTGTTCCAAACCTAATTATGTATGTACATATGTATGGATGGGTAATAAGAACAAAATTAAGAAAATAAGACAAGCCAGGGATTCTAATGCAACAGAGAGAGAAACCCTAACATTTCACTTACTTCCACTGCAAAATGCATCACATATGCCAATTTTATTTGATCTAAAAGCTAGTGAACCATAAAAGTTAAAAACATACGCTGGATCGAGAGCCTGAGACCAATAGGGATTTGTTTCGCAGGACAAAGAGAAATTTCAATACATCTGTGCACAAAATCAGAAAAAAACAACTCTGACCCAGCCTGCCAGCTGCTGGAATTCGGATAAATGATCAACAAACCTGCCAACTCTCACTTACCAGCGAGTGTGAGATTCAAGGTCTATCAAAAATAACTGATTTACAGAGTTGCCAAACCAACAACAATACAATACACTGCGCGGTTTCAAGGTTTCTGTGCTGGGAGTTTCAACATCTCGACTTTTGTGCATATAAGAATTTAGCTTGTTTGGTGTGCTTGTTGATTTATATGTACAGTCCAGCCATTGTAATAATTATAAAGAGTATCAACATCTACATTGTACTGTTCTGTATGCTATATTGCGCTACCAGGAACATTTCAGTACTGTACAGGAAGAAACTTACAGTACATGTAAACTTAAGAGCTTTTCCCAAAGTGATAATTAGGGGGTGGAAATCAGTTGACTGATAAATGTGAGTGATATTATCTAAAGTGATTAATGTTCTGTGACATTTTAATGTGGTATTAGGAAGTGGAGAGTGACATTAGGCGTAATACACACAGTCGCGCACCAAAAAGTTGAGTAACTACTCTCAAAAGAGTAGTTTAACACTTGGGTAAATGAACCCCCACAATTGTGTGTCTTGTTAATTACAGTACTCTATTCGGTATCCTTCAGTCTTTAAATTGGCTACTAGATAAACCCCAATAGGACTAAACGGCAGCTCCACACCAGAGAACATGGAACCTCCAATCACCCGTCACTGTAGTCTGCGAAGGCTTGGTAAAGAAACCGCTTCTGGGAAAAGTGAGAGGAAGGAACACCGGAGTAAAATAATTAGACAGGAACAGTGAGTGGGCAGACAACAAACCAGAGCAGAAAATCGGAACTTCAAAACAAAAAACAGAAACATAAACACGCTTTCCAATTAAATATGAAGTGGTTTTATGCATGCACTGCCTTTGAATGTTCAATTATCTGTGTTCAATTCGGGCAGTCAAACCCCAGCTTCCCATCTCTCAACTCGATATGGAGCAAAACTAGAAACTTTTACATTCCAATTACAATTTGAATACTTTATCATCTCAAGTATGCCGTTCCAAATTCCGCGTACAAGATAATAAAAGACATCAGAACAACTTTGACAGGTTTTAACGTCTACCCAAGAGGATTAGGATCAAACAGATTTTCCCCAAAAGACCTGCAGAGGTTTTTAAATCCTCAGTTAAGTGCTTTAACACATAATGGGACAGGGTTTTTTTTTACCTTTAAAGTAGTGGAATTTAACCTTTCTAACATGGATCAGATCCTGTTCCAAGCCAAGTTTTTGATCTCACAGTTATCAAGGGTCAAAGTTCTAATGAGGTTAGATGGTCACACTGTGGTTCCTATTAAAAGAAGGGACACAAAACCATCAGAAAACAACATCAAATAAATCAAAAAGACCAAGAGAAGGCAAGATTTTTTTTTAAAAAAAAAAGCATAAGAGAAGCTCACAGAATCCTTAAACCAAGATACCCATACTGCACCACAATTAAAAAAACACAGCAGAGCTGGGTTTAGTGAAAACTTCGACCCTAGGAGTCTTGGTGTTAGCTGTTCTCTAGGGCTGTGGGTCAACCAATAACCTTCACTACTAACCACTTACTGAACAACAACAACAACAACATTATAACTGTGAGTCGGAATTGAATGATAACACTGCATAAAGAAATGCCAAACCCCCTCAGTTATTATCACAGTTGTTTATTTTAAAAAGTACCAAATAACAAAAGTCTGTATACAAGGACAGCGGCAAATCCTTCTCCACACATGAACATGTGTATGATGTTGGGAGTGTCGTATCTTTACAACAGGTTTAGCATACAGTGCAGCCTCTTAACACATGGTTTGTTAATTGTGTACCCCATCGTCAATGTTTGCACCATCCCCTCATTTTGAAAGCCTGTATAATGGAATTTAAAGTTCTCGTTTCCAACCTCAACAAGAACACGCCATCCCTTTCACCAAAGAAAGACTTCAGCCAGAGCATCTCCGTTGAGAAACATTCTTAATGTCTCTTCATGGATACAAGATAAGCGCCAAAAGAGAATAAATACTGGGTAAGAGCGCTCGCACAAATGTTATGTAGAATTAGAAGGTGTGTGAATTGCCAATCGGCTGTAAAGGCATACTGCACGTTACCGCAATTTTAAATCCTTTTTATGATCAAATGATGCAATCATGAGACTGTGTTCATCACACGGACACATAGAGGCAGCTAAGTCAATTAGTCTGTCTGCCCTGCTAAAAGACAAAATAAAATGGTGACTTGGCATATGAGTACATGCTGTTGTGTCTTTCCTTACTCATCGGATTCACAAGCTTCCTAAACCAGATTTCTTCAAAAGAGACTGATCTTTACAATAGCTGCGTCGAGCTTCACAATTTATCTTCTGCATCTACAAATATCACTTTAGTCTTAGAAGAGGAGTGGGCTATACAGCAAGATGCTTAAGTTTTATGTGCAAGAACGCAGAACTTGCATTTACAACATGATACACCCCTTAAATACACATGCCACCACTGACTGACGTTTAAATGACGGACACTGACAGCATTACTGACGCATTAGGAGATCATAATTGTTAGCTTTTTTGTGTCACCTTCCTATCGGTTTACAGCACAGAATTCCTTTAGGCCCCTGTGCCGTCAGTCCCCATTATTACTGTAAGAGACCAACTTCAAAGAACATTAGAAGTGCAGCATGAAATTAACCCTTTCAACACTACAGACCTCCAAAGATGTCAGCACTTACAATGCACTGCAACGGTCTAAAAACTTGATTTACTTAAAACAGACACAGTGCTGCTAAACTCCACTCCAGCGCAGCCGTCTCAATTTGCACTTTGAATTTAATTCACCGGTTTTGTTTTTTGTGTAGAACTTTTCTCCATGTTTTAGCAATAAGAGCATCCACCACCAAAACTAAATGCTGAACTATATTTATTCAAATGTACGACCACGTTTCACGACTGACACGATAACTTGCTTGTGTTGAGCTTTGCAGTGTTTTAAAGAACAAAACATAAGACCACATTTACTTCAGTGTTTTAAGCTGGAACACAATTTCTTGAAACCTACAACAACCTTTTTGTAAATGGAACACAATGAAGTACAGTAGTAGGCAATTCCAATTCTCTGATGCAAGGAAGTGCTTTGTTGTTTTTATATTAAAACTGGGTATTAGAGTTAGACAGTAGGATTTCTAAAAAAAATTAACACAATCTGTTGTAATGTGAATAGAGCCATTTTGAGCAATGGGATTGCTCCCTGCCACATCATTGCCCTCCCACACTAGAATAATCCTCCTCCACAGGTACAAGGAGGAAACCAACCACCCAAGGAGGACAATTTCACCATCCATCAATCCACAATCAAATGAGGCCCAGTGGAGAGGAAGTGTCAAATGGGCGGACAGATGTGTAGTAAGAGCTCTAGAGTACGATGTCCCAGCTCTGTCCTTTCCTGGAAACTGCTCCCCAGCCAAGGCAGTGAGGTGCGGCTCACATACCATCCCCATGTGCAGTGAAGCTACAAAACACAAAGACAAACACTGCCTGCCTTCTGATCCCAATGGCTTTAAAGTTTACAATTCACAGGGGAGGGACTGCCTCACACTAATACCTACTGGAAGAGTGAGTGTTCAGCAGTCTTTTTATTTATTTGTTTTTATAGTGAGTGCCATCCCTTCTCTTTGTGCGTCACTGAGTGTTTACAAACTTTACTAACTAGTAAGTGAGTAACTACACAGGACTCTTACCTTAGGAACATTCCATAGAAAAATGGGTTATAGGGGCTGGTGTAAACAGCACTCAGTTCATCTATTTCACAATACCACAATGCAGTGAAGTTGGTACTGGGGTTAATTATTATTATTATTATTATTATTTATTTCTTAGCAGACGCCCTTATCCAGGGCGACTTACAATTGTTACAAGATATCACATTATTTTTACATACAATTACATTATTTTTTACACATTATTTTTACATACAATTAACCATTTATACAGTTGGGTTTTTACTGGAGCAATCTAGGTAAAGTACCTTGCTCAAGGATACAGCAACAGTGTCCCCAACCAGGGAATTGAACCCACGACCCTCCAGTCAAGGGTCCAGAGCCCTAACCACTACTCCACACTGCTGCCAAGGTTAAGGTCTGGATTGGCATGGCTGGGCCCTCAAGGGCAGGCTTCATGCCTGTTCACAGCGAGAAGCAGGGAAGCTCCCATTGACATAGTTTGTTCTATCCTTGTTCTAAGAATAAATGGCCTCTAGAGCACAAAAAATAAACAAGTATGTTAGTAACAACACTAGAGCTATCGGTATAATGAAAAAGTATTACCATGACCTACAGGCACACCCACCATAAAATGTGTGACAAACAGATGGACAGGTTCCTCTTTTTATGCGCAGACTTTGATAATCGCAATAACTTGTACTAAAGAATGCCCGAACCAAGTTTCCTCACAATTTGATATGGACCTCTAAAGACTTAAAAGTTCTAAAGTGTGACAAGTGATTTTCTCCACAACAGTGTTAAGCGAGGACTCCCTATGGCAGGTGTCCAGGTGTCTTGGATTGCTAACAAGCTCAGGTCACTCAGCCTGGGTGGCTTGTGCTATGGCCGCTTAGCAGGCTTTGATTTATTCTTGAAGAGTTTTTTCCCTGTCAGGGAATAGCAAGACTAGACAATTTAGCAGCAGACTCACCAGGCAAGAAGAAAAAAGGATGGCAGTAAAACATGTTGTTGGAGGTGTCCAAAGATCACACACCAGCAGCCCCTCCCCCAGGTGGCAGGACCGTCTTTGTCCGGCTGCCTGTGACTCATGTCAGACAAAGCTTATTTTTAGAATGTGATTGCTAGGTGTCTTACAAAATAAGCACCACCGTATTCCATGCAAGGTCACCTTTCAGAGTAATGAGGCACAGTGAGAGTGCCCCCCACATTCACTGTGCATACCTGGCTAAAATCTCAAATTCCTGTTCAATTACCTGTCTCACTAAACAAAGCACAGCGCTACAAATGTTACAGGCCCCAATTCTGGTATGTGAGTAAAAGACACACAAAATACCTTGGCAACCCTGTGATAGAACACAAAAGGTAATGACTACTGGTTCATGTGTGGCTAAAATAGAAACACGTTGCCATAAGAAACAAACTTTTTACAACTTACGTGACCCGTGCGTCACTATAACCTAAAGCCAAAACAGTGAAGTAAATCAATGAAATGGTAGTCATAGTTATCTATGAGACATGCAACTTCTCAATAACCAACACTAGATAAATATTTAGGTCTTTGCCTTTTTTGTATTGATATAAAGACTCTAAACAGTTGAATGTTTCTGCCTATTTTGTAAATCGCACATCAGTGGCTATAATTATCTTTGTAGTTGGTTAGAAAGCTTACAACTAAAAGAACAAACAACTGCTTGAGATAGCATCTTAGCCAGCGAGCACCAAATACGCTGGGGTATTGAATAAGAAAAGCAGCATTGTATGTACTCAGCATTAAACAGCTGCTGAACAGCAGAATTGGTGAAATTGTATCTTTGTACCTCAGATACCAGGGGGTCAAGTCTATTGAATGCTTGTCTATATCTTACTGGACAAAATGTTTTCTAATTTACACAGGAAAGAGGTTGTGCTTCAGTCTATAGGGCATTCAACTCGCAATGTAACATCAGAGAAATGATGCAACGCCAACACTGCACATTGTCTTCTCATGGTCTACCTGTTCAGACACGTTAAAAACACTGGAGCCAAACAAAATAGATCTTTCATTATAACCTGCACTACAGTGGGCAAGCATATTCAGCAAAGAGTTTTTGGTTTATTACTGGCCAGAGTAAACACGAGTGGTTACTACAACACAAAGATCTCGGCATAGTAAGCATTATTTAACATGGTTGACAACAAGTAGTTTTCTTTGTTAAGGCTGAAGTGAACTGTGTTCAAATGCTCCTGACAGAAACCAATACTGACACCCTCATTGGCAACTGGGTTTACAGTGCCCAGATCGCCTGTGAGGACTGGGTGTGTATGGAGAAGGTAACACAGCCCATCTTTGAGGTGTAACCTTGAGCAGCTGCTTTATATTACAACTGCCATACTTATACACTTGACCCACATAACAATCTGTTCTCTGGTTACCAACAACTTAACTTATCCCAAATATATATTAATATAAATATAAATATAAATATAAATAAATACTCAAATTAAAAACCTAAATGATTAATAACAAGGTTATCTTTTACTGTCATTCTCATCATTCTTTTTTGTTAGTGTTTTCTATTAGTGTGATTTACATTCAAAACATCAAATGATAAAAGACGATTCATCTCTCTCTCACTCTCCAGATGCCACTATTCAGGATATTACCCCACTTTTTGACTGACATTGTGAGCTTATGCATAAACACTGGTTACATTTTCTTGAAAGCTCATCGACAGAAGTTTTCACATTGTGTGTACAGCAGACAAGTTTTCTCAACACATAGCAGGACAAGCAGGTTTGGTTTTGACAATGGCAATAATAAAAATATATATATTTTTTTTAAACCGAACTTGCATATAATAATGGGGGTTTAATGGGGTTTGTTTAAAAATAATAATAATAATAATAATAATAATAATAATAATAATAATAATGTCATAGTTTGGTGTATTTTCTAAATTATGAAAATGAATGAAAATGTTAAGGTACCCTTTCAACTACAATATTAATACTAGTAAAATGCCTCTCGTTTAATACTGTCTCCTCTGTGCCTCTTAATACCAGACCATCATAGACCTTTCCTCCCTCCCTGACACTTGGAGCTCCCCATCAAGTCTAAATCTCAAGCCAGGCCTTCCTCTGGTAAAGACCATGTTTTGTGCCCCGATGCCCGTGTATCAGTGTGTAGCTTGTCTAATTGGACGTTCAGTAGCAGTGTGCTTGAAGCACTAGGTTTTGTTCTAGTTTGTACCTGGGACAGGTTCTTCTCCCTCCTCTTCTAGAACCAGGCTTTGCATGCAATCAATCTCCCACTTGTGTACTTCACTCCTCCACAGTGCTGGAACCAAAACACTGTGTCTGGATCTAGAGAGATCAAAAGAGATTTTTTTTTTTAAATCACATTATGGGAAGGAATAGCTGTGTGAGAGAGAAGCTGTAAACACACATTAAAACCACAAATCTCTTATCCAATGAACATATGAGAGCATACTTTGAAACCGAGTCCACCCTGAGCAAAGAAATAAAGGAAATGGGAGACCAAACTCTCTTGTTTGCTAAACATAAATTAATAACTGAAACCTATTAAATAAGCTGGTGTTTCCACAACCCATCATTCATTGCCATGTTCATTATGAAAAGACATGTTTACAGCTGCTTTTCTAGGAACTCTAACTGGACTGTTTATCTCTCTTGCTTTGTAAACATTCATATTTTCTTCTTAAGTCTTCATGTTTGAACTTGAATCCCTGCCTCTTTCTCTAGATATATAGTTTCTGAAGTTAACCCTCTTCTCTGATCAAATCATAGAGGGCATACACCCTTACTCTAATCTACACAAAAAGGGTCTCATTTTACAAAAGGATTACAAATTCTGTGACAACAGAACCATCGTCATCCATATCTTTAAACTCAATCTTAAGATATGAAGTACTATAAAAGAAACAGTGAATTCTTAAACAACGAAAGACATTGATAGACTTCTAATCAAAAAAGTTGTTTATTACTTCTTTAAAAAATAAACAAAAAGACACTTAACACATCTTCAATTCATTTTGCATACCCTACAGCATATAATACAGATTTAGAATAGATTACATAAAGATCAACAAAATTCTTACATACAATATTTTTCATCAAACAAAAGTTTAAATAAACAGCATTCAATGCATTTAAAAGGACAAAAAAAAAAAGATTCTTAACATTGTCACGAATTGTTACTAAAAGATATCAAACAAGTTAGTGATCTTCCCTTCAAAACCAGGCTTCTTAAAAGAATGAACGTTTTATGCAGTGCATGCTAAAAAACAAAAATGTAGCCTGGTAAAACACAATTTTCTTTCACTTACAAAACCATGTGAAATGCTTTATCGGCATGAAGCTACTGCATATTAAAATGAGGCTTTATTCAAAACGGTGAATGTTCCCAGTGAAGCAACTTGGGAACCACTTGGTGAGCCCTCTCCAGTTCACCACCAGCACTATTCCCTTATAAAACTTTTCAACTTGTACCACACAATGCAGCACAAAGGCTCCCTTCTCCGAGTATCATCTGCATAGATATAGTCCAAGCCAGGTTAAACCGATAGCCTGCACATATTAAAATAAAGGGGGTATCCCTTTTTCATTTCTAAATAAATACCATCTCTAAAGATGCGTGCAATAATAGAGGCTTCTCCACTTCACTTGAAATGAAAGGCTGTATTGTTGCTCCAGAGCACACCATGCATCTATTCAGATGTCCCGTCATATTCAACATACACTTACAAGAGGTGACCCCTTCACTGTGGTGCAGAAAGATTATTAAAAGATGAGAGCGTAACAACTCTTCTCTAAAGCTTCAACCAATAGTACCGCTGGGTTTTATAAATTTGTTTGATAAATTTGACCCTTCCATTGTTCCTTGATATCATTGGAACAATTGATCTATTAATCAATGAATGAATCGGTTTACCTTTAGAAATGATTGACTCCTGCTGGGGTAGCTGTAGCTCAGTAAATGTGCGGCCCAGCACAGGCACGAAGGGACGCCATTTGCTCCAAGCTCCGAAAGTCGATCCATGACTTGCATTGCTTTTATCAGCCACTTCACCCTCCAATCGCATAGGGAGCGTTTCAAACAGGCCGAGCGCATGGAGCATTCACATTCACTCAGGCTGCCTCAAAAACACTTCAAAAGAGCTCAACCCGGGACCAAAAAAGTCGCCCCTTAAATCTGCCTTACAACAGGGACCCAGTGTCAGGCACAAGCAGTCTATAGTCAGGGACCTTTTCTTCGGCTGTTGTATTTTAAGACAATTTCATATGGAGACACAAGTGGGAAGGCAATTGAAACAGATGATTAAGAACACTTGTGACAACCAGTCCTTATCCCATGCCATGTACTGTACCTGCAACTATGGCACCCCTAACTTCCAAACGCTCTGAACACTAAGGAAGGCACTAGAATGTTTGACTACTTGGCGTAATTTCTTATAATTTTAACCATGGCTTACTCCATTTCTAGTACAATATTAAGCACTTTGTTTATGTTTTTAAGTTCTTAATTAAAAACAGACTGTTGTGGACAGATGATGTTCTCGCCAGCTGCTCTCCTTGATTTACAACACTTCCTGACATTCACTTTCATTTATGGTAGATATTTATCTGGGAATCATTTCATTTCATTGCCAAGGTTGACTTGGTGAACAAATAAAACAGACCAGATAAAATGCTTATCCATTCTTCTCCAGTTTCCACTTTATAAAGCAGAATACAGTTCTGAATTCAATGAGAAAGAAACAGCATGTTTTACTTACACTTTTGTTATTTAAATGATTTAACTTGGGTTAAAAAAAAAAAAAAAAGAAATATGAGATGAATCATCTTATTTACAAGAGTATACAGGGGCTTAAAGATTAAAAAAAAATAATAATAAAAGCTATCATTTTTAAAGTTAAAAACAATCTATCCACAACAACTTTCTCGATTTGAATGTAAAGTTCATTTAAAAGACACTTTCACAGATGTAGGGATACTGTCCATGTAGTTTATCACACTGTAGTTTATTACACACTGTAGTCGATGTAGTTTATTACACACTGTTAAAATATTTAAGTAAAGGTGCTTGGGAGCCATGCAAGATTTTTTCCCTCTCAAACAGTCAGAAGAAAAAATCTTGCTCTGAAATAAGACTAATTTGAAATATTTTCAAAAAGTGCAGTACACCATGTATAGAGCAACATTGTGGTAATGCTAAGCATCGGCAGAGACAGAACAGCGAGGGTCCTGAACTCTTAACACTGCAGACCTGTATACAGAAAACTAGTGGAGATAAGTCCACACAAAACAGCAGAGTGCTATCACAGTCTAGGAAAGATAACGCCACTCAACACAGACCAGAATGACATTATTTTCAGTAGAAGATACTGAAAGTATTTAGTTTGTTTATTAGTTCTGTATAGTTAGTTAGTGTTCAAATGATCGCAGATAAAAAAACATCTTTTAAAAAATGAAGAGAATGTGTGGTGACCAGAATGCCCTGGCTACAGCATGAAGTTAAAGCAGGATGAAATGCGTGCAGGCCTGCGATGTGCAGGGCTTTATAAAGAAGTGAGAAGACCAGCACATCATCCCGTCAAGCCGCGGATACTTGTCAAATCCAAACAATTGCTGGCACTGACAGCCTCTGAAAGGCCACACTTGTGTGCAGAAAAATGACCATATGGATGAAAAATAAAGGTACTTAAGCAGCTTATTGTACAATAGCGCTTGACGTCTCCACTTGTCCAACACATACTGGATTAGATATGAAACCTGTCACAGTGGTTAGTCTGTCACCAATCGCCTAAAGCCTTGACACTAACCCTTCTGTATCTGAAAAAACAATTGAGGGGCTCAGGAGAGCAAGATATTTGATACACCATCAGGGATGAATGGCTACAATGATATCTCCTAATCCAGATACATATAGACCATGTGCATCATACGGAGATTAGGAATTGTAACATAGCTAACCAATTCATTAGAATACATGACAAATCACATTTCACAATGGATGGGATTGTTACAAACATCCAAACTTGCTTGGGTGATTGTTCTATTCCAATATCCAAAGACAGGCATAAACACGCACACAAAAAAAAATAAAAGCAGGGTCCAGAAGCTTATCTTTATCTTCAGTTGTCCAGCTGGGAGTCAAGGAATGAGACATCAGTAGTCTAGTTTTTCTTTTTAGAAATCGCTGTAGTCCCAAAATATGCAACCTTAACATCTTTCTTTTTACAGTCATCTTCAATCCTCTCCCCACCTTAGGGAGTTCAGCAGCATGACTCTTTTCTTTTATATTTTTTTAATCTTAAAGCACAGTTCATCTTGCATGAAGAGAAAACTAGACTTCTACTTTAAGAGTCTTCTTATATTCCAAGTTTCTGTTACCCAACAAAATGCAAGGTGAGCAAACATGTCTGATTTAGGTATGACTGGCAAATGTTTTGGCTACCGTGGATAAACAACAATGAACTGTTATACATTCAACGTGGGATAAATAGAAGCTGAAAGATGATACATCCTAAGATTTGAATTGGGAATAAAAAGCAAGCTGCCACAAAAGATCTTAAATCACTATCCAGAACCAGACTGTCATGTAGAATATTTTACTGAAATGCAACCAGACTATAGCTTTACTCGTGGATAAGGTTTCACAACACACTCTGAAGGTTTGCAAAGTCCAGACAGCCCAAGGTCCACCCCCACCCCCCCCCCCCGCCCCCGCCCCCGCCCCCGCCTTGCTAAACCAATCACAGGTCAGCAACATTAGGAAAATTAACTTCCCATTAAGGCTTTATTCTACTTCTGAACAGTCACTTTGATGTTTCAGAATCCTTAAACATCTGCAAAAAACTAAATGTACCAATTTTAAAGCCCACAGGGTATTTCGAAGCAAGTGGAAAGGCATAAAAACTAGCAAAAAACAACCGAGTTGCACAAAGGAGCAATGAAGTCATTCTTCTGTGTAGTTTCTTCCGTGTCATTATATACGGTTTATTCTTCAATATAAACGTACAGGAATATAGAACACACTCAAATAGCTATACCTAGCCAGCCTGGTGACTCAATCAAATCCTGACAACATAAAAGGTGGTAAGTACCCTTATTGAGTGCACCTGACTACCCCTTTGCCTGAAGCTATCGGCACTATAAAGCATTTATATTATCAAGCATTCAGTGATTCATTTACAGGAATGTATATCCCAACAATGAAGTCAAACCCCTGCTTTTCTGCTAATGTTCACTTAAACTGAGGAGTAAAAACAGCCTCAACGACCTTTATGCTTATTTTGAAAAGGAAAAGAAACAAGCGAGTTTAGCACTTGTAGTATTATCACCAATCGCCCTTTTCTTCTGTCAAGTATCGTTTGTTTCTTGGTTTGTAGTTTATACTTCAATTTGGACTATTCTGATATTTTAAAAGACAAGGCTAAGGATGAAGCTGCAACTCCTTCCTGGTACTTGTGTTCCATCTCAAACCAACGGCAATGGTCAAGCTCCTATCAGACCATGTGACCTACAGTAAGGGTACCAGGATGCACCAGTTTCTCTACAGTGTTATATCGGTTAGATTGGATATATTTAAAAAACCTGAATTTACCTAAAGAACACGTGTAGAAACAAATGATTTACAACTAAATAAAATAGTTCAATATAATGTTAAAAAAGCAAATACGATTATTTGATTTATTTATTTAATTCCTACCAAAAAACGACACCAAATGGTATTCGCTGAACAGCTCTTAATCTATGTAACACTTTAAAAATTCCACCATCACTGGGTTTTTATCTGTGCTCTTTGAGACGCTCAACCTAAAAAGCTTTTTACATTCTGCTTTGAGTGCCTGTAAAATTGACAGAAATTCAAGAGTGATTTACTGTTTAACAATTTCAAACACCTGTGTCACGATTACAGCAAAACTCAATTTCTTCTTTTCTTTAAAGGCCTTGCTTTAGTAGTCTGACCCCCCCCCCCCCCCCCCCCTTAATTACCACTGTTACAAAGCCGTTTACAAAAACTGTAGAATGAGTCACTGAGTTCTTCAGCTGGCAATCCGCTCAACCTGGTAGCTCACGGCTATTGCAGTCATGTAACCCCAGCAATTTGTGATTACAGGTCATTAAGAAAGGGTGAATGCAATTTTCCTAAATTATGCTGCGTCTAAAAAGCAGGCGACCGGAGACTGTAAAATGTTTAATGATAGGTGGTGAACAGAAGAGTCAGGCGAGTGGGTCATTGTACACAAATAGTTGTTTCATTTCTTTGGTGGAGAAGCTGCTTTTGTGCACAGTTCTTAATTCTTGGGCTGTGAAGTCATGAAGTTGTGCTCAGCAGAGCAGAAAGGTGAACAGGGGCCTAATCAGTGAAAGCAAAGTGGCCTCTCATGTATAGCTTTATAAGCAATCTAAGGGCAAGGCCTATGAAAAGGGATGGCACTGTTCCCATAGCAACATCCCCACCCACTACCAAAACAACAGGTTTATTAAGGCCCTCAACACAAACAAGATTGAGTAACTTGGACATGTCACTGCAGCCGTGTCTTCTGTCAACTTTTATTCAGCTGAAAAGCCAACATTTTGAGATTTATAGCAGGAAACGTATAACACAGGAGACAATAATAATTAGCAGCAAAGTTGTTCAAATGCCATGTTAAACAAAAGCAAAATATATAATACAGTAAAAGTCATATCTTTGAATGCTAATTCAATATACAACGGGCTGTAGAAATTGCCAACACAAATACATTTTCAGTACAGAACAACTTTAGTGCCAACACAACCCTCATTGTTCGGAAGGCTACCTAGGTAACAGTTGGGAATAAACAAGAAATGCCATCTTGTGCCAGCTTAATGTGGATTGAGCTGATGTTCATGATATTCAGTTTCAGTTTAGACAAAGCTTTTCATTACAGGCTGCAGTTTACATTACAAGCCTTTTTCACCTGAAAATGAACCCAGTCAAGTCTGATGGTGTCAAAGTACCTGTACTAATGTGGGTTCAATTGTAAAGTAAAATGGTCCATTCACTCAACACCTTACTTTACAGGAAGAATACTCCAAACCCTTTATACTGCATCCTAATTAAAATGATAACAGTTTAAACACCTCTTAAAATAGCAACTTGTTCAAAGTTCTTTCATCATTTAACAAATGACAACATGTATTATTATAATTGTGTATTTGACAGATAAACCATTTCATTTGATTGATAGGTTCCCATATGTTCAGAGTGTACTGCATAAATTATTCCACTGCATTACGCACCATCAGAGAACTTTTATGGTGGAACCAAACAGATGCATTAGCGAACCGATAGAATGGACCATCATTTTCAAATTGGGTCTGCAAATATAACAGTACACAGCAGCAAGCAAAAAGGCATGATAAACTGCAGCGCAACTACATTACCAACACTGGGCTTCTATTAAGGGGTAGTACAACTTTTTTGCTTGTTTTTTGTTCCAATGTCTTCCGTTCACATCTGGGGCACACCTGATTGATGGTGAACTAAGGTTTTGTTCGTCAAACTCAACTGATTTCAGCTGCAGTGCTCACCAACTCCTCCTTCCTCAGCTTGCCACTTTCACGGCTATATGCCCGACAATAGCCTTTTTCATACATTATGCACGTTGTATACAGGAAGCTAAATAAATGAAGACTTACACATCAACAGGCACCCTGAGCAGCGTGGGCAGGAGGAGAGACACATCCGACATTTCCAGCAGTCGCGACTCAAGCTGCTGTAAAATACACAGTCCTGTAGTGAAAACCACCACAATGCCTGTGGAAGTAAAAGAGATGCCATTCAGAAGTAACTACGCAACCTGCTTCCGATAACCACTTGGTGAATGAAAGGTTAATCAATGTCACAGCAGTGGGTTATTTTATTGTAACACCAAACTACAAGAAATCCTCAGAATAGTGCATGCTTTATGAATGTTGGATTTGTTTCCTTGATATTTGAGAATCCATGCATAATCCTGTAAAATCACCTTTAAAGGTGTATGCTTTGCTGTACCTCTGATTTTTCAAGACATCTTGAATATTAATAGTTCAAATAAAGAATGCTTTACAATACAATTCATTAGAGGAATGGGAATAAGACTCCCATTGCATAGCACCATGATCCATTCCTGGTTTTATTGCAAGTTTAATAAGACACACCTGAGCTTTTTACCTATAGGCTGTGGCTAATCAAGTCTGTAGTAAAACCCGGAATAGGTGAAACTGCTATGCAACAGGAGTCGTATTTCCATCCCTGCATTAACAGTTTCAATAGAATATAAAAATGTGTGCGACAGCCACACTTTAGAAACTCTTTTGTCAAGGTGATAAAAATCACACTAGAATCCAGTTCCTCTGCAGACTCCTGGGTGCCCATTTTTTCTATAGATGTTTGTGTCCAGCTGACTAATCATCTGTGTCAGCTCCCGATTAGTACCAAAAAGCAGCCTCTCCACCAAAAATCCCTAATGGAAATCCATTGCTTTTCATGTAACATGCTTTCAGGAAAAAATGATCAGTTGATCTAGTACAGCAAGTTTTACATTAGGCATATGTGCTACCACCCCGACCTTCAATAACATTGAAACTAAGCCAGCCCATTTTCTAATCTACAATCATTCCCAACAGTTTAGAGTCCCATGTCACAGTGTTTTTTTTTTTTTTCTCTGAGGAATTATCTCGGATAACAACATTTATGTTTTTACTGCACTTGCTTAGCCGTTTCAGCTTTTAAAAGATTTATAAAACTTTACAGGGATTTTTTTCTTTATAAAATTTGCCACCTAGGAGTGGTCTGTATGAAACCAGTGAGGCATTACAGATATATCAGACCAAAGGGTCCATTGTCCCTTAAACGGGACAAAGGCCAGTAGTAAGGGAGTTTAGTAAGAGCACTTAGAAAGGGTTTTAAATCCAATTCTTCAGCTGTTACAGCCTGACCACTGGGCCTGCAGGGAGTACTGAAAACCCTGGGGCCTAGCTATTTCTGCAACATTAACCGCAAGGTTTGCAGAGTGGTCCGGCATTTCAGACTAAACACAGTTTGGTAAACAGCTGTAACGTTTAGACTGTGTTGCAATAGCTACCCTATAGTAGACCTGAGTTAATAACATAACATCTTCCTCGTTGAAACCTAGGAAATGGCATGTTACTGTTCTTAGACTTAACCCAAATAAACAGACTAGACCAGAAGACCTTAATTGAAGAACACATCTACTATGTGCATTCACCCCTCTAACAGAAACTCACACCTAAAAATGTTAAGCAAGTTTCCAGAATTTTCTTTATTTCTTTTTATGAGTCACCTGACTCGTCATGCAGTTAGTTAGTAATGGTTAGACCATGGTCATTGAGTCTACTGACCTAGATAATCTGGATGAGATGAGCCACTCTGACCCGCAAAACCTGTCTAACGGTGCAGTATAGGAAGTTTGCTTCTATAAATGTTATCTATAACTTTAAACACTCAAATCATAAGAAACTGGTAGTGATAAAAAAATAAAATGACCTCATTCTAAAATGATTGATCCAAGTAATGACACCTAAGAAGCCATCTCTTTTTCTGCTTCAATTAAAACAAAAAAAGATTTTGCCACTTCCTTTCAGCTTTTCTTAGGCTTCCCAAGGTTATTGTGAGTGGGAAGCTGAACATGTAGCTCCTTCCCCCACACACACTAACTAACTAACACAAAGACACTGACAGTCCCAAAATCAATAAGAGATAGATGACTGGACAGAAAATGAAAAACACTATCAGAATGATTCAGTCACTGATGTGTGACAAGCATGGCCTGTGTTCCATTGTCTGGTGCAGATAAATAATCTAGAGGCCCTTTGTGGAGTTTGACCCAAATCAGCCCTCTTCCAGGTTTTTCACAAGTCTCCAAGCATAAATCACCTTAGAAGGTAGCCACTAATTTGCATTTAGGTATGCATTTATTAGAGGTCTAGGGCTTCCAACAGGTACTGCGAAGCAGCAGTAACAGAGCAGCCAGAGTCAGACTGAGAACCCTGTTACAATTTCATGTGTAGGAATGTTTAAAATCCTATACAGAAACTCAGATCTTTAGTTAGCATAGCAGATAACTTAAACAACATTATAAAAAGAAAAACAACAGCATTACAGTGGTAGGGGAACGCACCGAGGAGTTTTGCCTTTGTCTGGTGTAACCTAATCAAAATATTTCCTTTTAGTAATCTAGCATGTGGTAGTGCCTGTACTCTAACTGACTGACAGGTGGATGAAGGTTCAAAGTCTTATATTCTTTAGAACCCCAGTTTCTTGGTTTGTGTAGAAGAACACATATGTTACAGATTTGAAGTTAATGTTTCGATACTTTTTGAAGTGGAACAGCTTTAGCCTGGCACAATTGTTCTGGGTCCTGCCACATCATTTCACATTTGAACATGCTCAGTGTGTGGATTATCCACTTAATGTCACTTACACATCCGCTCTAGACATCATGCAGGCAAAGGGGCCTGAAAGCACAAATATTTCAAGAACTTTGAGAGATTGACCCCCCTCCCCCCCCGTTCCCGTGCTATGTCAGAAATGCAAGGCGCTCTCCCACCTGCAAAATACTACACTTCTCCTGGGTCAAGAGAAGCAGTGCCTCACTGTCACAGAGGTCAAGCCTTTAAGGAATTAACATCCAGGCTGCTGGAACTGCAACACAGTTTATCAGTGGTGAAGCCAAGCCTACACCGATCAGATTGGACTGCAACTGCATGACAAATGTTCTTGTGCCTGAATAAAATTCAGTATATTTAAGCATTCCAGCTCAGTTGAATCATTTGATTAATAGCAAGGTGGCTGCGTGACTTCTTCATATAGGGCTGAACTTTCACACACGCTACGTCCTACTGATTTTTGTTTTTACTTTTTGGATGCATCACAGTTTTTAACATCTTATTAGTAACTTTGAGATTTTTTTTCCCCCTATAAAGAGAACCTATAATAGTGCTACAAAAGGTCTACACAGTAGGCAATGCATGATTGAAACAGCATTAGCAATAAAAATGCAACTGAATTTTAAATTAAATTCTCACGATACCTGAAATGTGTACAAACTGGTTGTTTGCCTTACCATTTAGAATGATGTGGTCCCATACAGCCAGCACCGTATCCCAACAAGGTAGGGAGGTGAATAGGGTTAAGAACCACGGAGTGACAAAATGCAATGTTGTCACTCCAAGATCTTCCTAGTATTTAAAACAAAAAAAAAACCAATACATCATTAGCAACTGGTGTAATTGTGTTAATAAATACTTACCATTGACTAACAACACAAAGCTATGAGATACATTTAATTAACTAATATAAAACGATGGTGCTTGTTTATGCACCAATGTTATCCACTATTAAATCAGGGGATTCTGAAATGAGATTATTTTACTGGTACTTTGGAGGTCAGAAAGCATAGCACAAGACCTTATGCATACCCACAACAATGTTCTCTCCCCTCCCCCCCATACATTTTTTACACTTTTGGATATCTATTTCACACGTCACAGTTAGGGTGCGGACAGAAGTAGTTTGTGGGCGCGTGTGGGTGCGTGTGCGTTCTTCTAACCAGTTGATATAATCTGGAATCTGCTATTTTGACTTCTTGTAGAACACAATGTGTATGTGTGTGTGTGTGTGTGTGTATATATCCAAAGCCTATAAGCACCTCCACTGTTTGTTTTCAAACACACTTTCCCTTGACAAAGGTATGTAAACATACCGAAACTTTGGGAAGTTGGCTCTTTTGAGCAAAAACTTTATATACCGTGCATCAAAAGAAACGTATCACTATTAACACATTTATTTTCGAAAATAAGGTATATAAATGTACATTGACGAAATGTTTTGGGTTTCTTTGTAATCACTAAATCATTCATTCTTGACCATGACATGCTTGAGTGACTATGACTGAAGCATATGCACTTAATCACCTAATTAGTGAGACAGTTGATTGGACACTGGATATGGAGTGATTTCAGCTGTTGAATTGCAAGCTTGAATAAAAGCAAGAAAGAAAATCACAGGAAAAAAAACAATATGCCACGTCTGTCAAGAGAGCAGTGCCTTCGTGCAATCAGCATATTGGAGGCTGGACTAGGGCAGCGTACTGTGGCTCGTTGTCTTGGGTGCTCACAGCCAGCAATTTCAAACCAAGTTCAATGCAATAACTGCTGATGTGTTCCACCAGACACACTCTGTCAATGACAGGCCACGAGCTGGGAGACCAAGACTCACAACATCTGCCCAACATCGACACATCATTTTGCAGCATCTTTGTGATGTCAATTGTTAATCAGCACAATAAAAAGTCACTACACCTGTTCTAAAACAGAGTTTGTCATTTTTCGATCACATCTAGTGAATTTTCTTTTGATGCTCAAATATAAGTGATATGTTTCTTTTGATGCTCAGTATATAGAAGAGAGAGAGATTACTGTTTCTTCAGAATGGCTCAATAAGGGGTTAAAAGAGGCACTGTGTTCTTTCTGCCCTGCTGTGTTCAACTAAAGTCCAGGAAAACACAACATCATTTTGATAAGCTCCACTTACAAACTGACTGACTGGGTTGGGATTTGAAGTGACAGGACCTGGGTGGAGCGAGACAGCACATTACTGCTACCACACTAGCTACCAGTATTCATTTGAAGTTCTATTAGAAATGTTTTATACTGTATCGCTCTTGTCGGCCAAATATTTTATATCTAATCTGAAAAATCCCTCACGCTAACAGTATTCAGTAAATTAGAGCTACACTTATTTGACATTGTGGTTACTTCCAAACCCAGCATAACTTGCAGCTAACAAAGGTTCACAGACAATCTTTACGCTTCACTATACAAAGCTCACATTTTAGGTTCAGGACAAGTTCAATGCAATAACTGGTGATGTGTTCCACAAACCATCTGGTGCATGCAAAAGTTAACATGATTAAAAAAAGCTGTGTTTATTTCCTAGAAGTTCTGGAACCGAAAAGCATATTACAGTAGTTTTGTTTTTATTAGGTTTAACAATTACCCCTGACTTCATGCGAGTCAACACCATTTACTGTAAAAAATACTATGAGATTCACTACATGAAGTTACAATTTGGTCCGCTTAGGATAAAACGGGCGATTGTACCAATCCAATATGTTGAGTGAATTCAAGGATAATCTGAATGCACTTTTCCTTCAATATAGGTACAGTACTTACAATATGTTGACAAAGTCGAGGCATTCTGTGTTTAAGTAGCTGCTGAAATACTTTGGCATTGTGCTGAATTCTGAAGAAAAAATAAAAAAGTTAAATTAAAATTAAAAAAAATATCTAAAATCTCACAAACCAGGATGGACCCAATGCTACAGACCATTACATTCAGTTATAGATTAGCAGCAATATGAATCTGTCATTTCCACTTTCTCTCTGCTTCACCTGTGCGAGGAATATCCAGTTCTCGCATTGCCTTACAGGCTTGCATTGCGAGGAATTCACGGGGTAGGTGTTACAATGTTGGAGAAAGTAACAAGGCTACTCACTTATCTAAGGAATGATCAAACAGTCCTGCTAAGTAGTTTGGTCCTTCCAGCAATGCAACTAGAGCCCAGAAAGCCTCTTCTTCAGACAGGTTCATCAGGAGCATGGCAGCTATGTAGGACATTCCTGGCAAGAGAAAACTGACCCATGTAATTGAGGTCAACCAGGAGGAAGGAGTAGATTAAAATATACATATATACACACACACACACACATATTTGGTGGGGGGGTGGATACTGCATATGATAGGAACCTGGTTTTCTGGGTGTCTTATCAAGGGAACATTGTGATAACACTCTGCTAAAATAAGTGGACATTTAAAAACTGAAATTATTTACATCTCTAAATGAGTATGATCTGTGCACCATATTTTAAATTCTTCCCCATGATCAACTTTCACAACTAAATTCAGCATCTGTTATTTATACACTGCTGCCCTCTTTTGGTAGAATTGTGAAACTGGCCTCTAATAAACTGTTGGCCATTCAAGATCAAAGAGAGCATCTTTCTACAGTGCCCCCTACAGTACTGTAAACAAAGGCACACCATCTTTGTCCACTGCCACGGATATAGATAGACAGATAGATAGAGATAGACAGATAGATAGAGATAGACAGATAGATAGGATAGATATGTGTCTGTTTCCTAAGTCTGAGGTTCTTTGATCTGAGTTAGAGATGCTCTTCAGTTCTATTTACCTGCTATTAACATATGTAGCAAAGAAATGGTTAGATCAGCAAGTTTTTAAATTAGTAAGCTAAAGATAAGGAGGGTGTGTTTAGCATACTTCTGTAAACAATTATGGGAGAGCACAATATATTAGCAAGGAGAAAAACGAATTCATATATATATATATATATATATATATATATATATATATATATATACACACACACATACCCACAGTATATATATATATATATATATATATATATATATATATATATATATATATATATATATATATTCAGTGGTTTTATCAAAACAAATCTAAATGCAGAGAGACAGTATGTCGTTTTACTTGGCATACTCCCTAAATCGCACAGCAGTCATCAATCAAACACTAACCTTGGCTGTAGCCTATCCAGGGATTGTATATTGCATACGCTATGAGGACACGGAACAGCTTGGCTTGGCCTTCTATGGCTTCAGGTGCGTCACCCATTAAAGAACGATGAGTAGGAAATGACCTTTCTGCAATAGAACAGAATTCATTAACACTGACTCACAGTGTGCACAAAAATGCTTTCAGCAATGCTCCCTCTGTGCTGCATTTTCTGTTTATTCAAGCCATTGACATTTTTTAAGGTTATGCTATTTTGGCATGACTGAGAAAAAAAAAAAAAAAAGGTTATAAGGGTGTGTTCTCCTGCAAAGACTGGTGAAGGAAGAGTATATTCTAGGCAAAAGAGGCTCCCTTACAGCTGCATAAACAACTTCTATTAGTAAGCCTACTTAGTCAGATCTGTTTTATTCATGCAGCAACAAGTGTGATCTGTTCAGAGCCCATTTACCAGGGACCAGATTGTTCAAACTCCTGGCAACTGGTCATTTCAACAATATATTGAAACCATGCAAATTCTGAAAGCCCGGACTGGTTGCAGGGCTAGTGCGTGTTTTAAACCCTGGGACTGCAAATTGATTAAAATGGGACCCATCATTTTAATCTATCAAAACAGCATAACTTCAACTCTGCTTGTGCAATTATCTGACACAGCTGGGAAAAGGCCAATTGTTCTGCATTATTGATTGGTTAAATATTCACCCAATAAGAAACAAGCAAGAATGATGTAAATGAAAATGCAGACAGCGTAGTAAACTGTATTCCAGGAAGGTGCTTACGAAGATCAAGAGCTATTTGCCTGAAGAGCACAACATCGCTGAACTCTGAAGAGCTGGCTGCAGATTGGGAAGTGTTCTTCTTGGACTCCATCTCATTCTCTGCCTCACTCAGAGTAGCAATAGCAGAGCCAATCCCAAACTCACTCACACCCAGGTCAACAAGCTGCCTTCTTATTCCCTTTAGGCATTCCTATTGAAAAAGAAAAGGACTGTGAAGTACCAGACCATACCTTTTTTTTGCTTTAGATTGTATGTTGGATTAAGATATGGATAGTAAAACGGTATATTAAAATCAATCACCTTGCTGTGGTGCTGTGAAAACTCTCTGTAAAGCCGTTGAACTTCTCAGGTGGAGGCATTAGATTGGCAACACTTTCCATAACACCACTGCAAAGTCAAACTGAGCCAACAGCAGATTTTATAATCCCTCTGCCTCTTAACATACTGCAGATTCTCTACAGGAGATGGGGGAACAGCCCACTCACCAGCTTCAGCCTAAAAACTTCTGAGCAGCATGCCTAAGGCTTTCCAGCTCACTTCATACAACAAAAGGTGAACAGAAACATTCTAAAGGGGTTTAGAAAAGACTTCTTCAGGTCAACTTGAGCTGGAATGAATCCTAGAGAAGAGCCATGGACTCTGAACATTATACACACATACATATCAGCATTCTTGAAGGCCCGCTTTATCAAGTATAAAGAAATTGAAGTGTCAGAATATTTATTCTCCTACCTGATAAATGAAAGGGCTGCTTTCCTGAAGTGTATGAATACCCAAGAGACATTTCCATACACGGCCACGCAATTCAGGGGGAATCCCTGTTCTGACAAAACAAGCGACCTAAACATAAAAAAGATATAGTAAAAGAGTGAGAATCTAAATATATTTCCCAAATGGGCTGTTCTATTGAAAATGACAAAGCTCCTTCCAACACAACGGTTTCCGATTTTGATGAATCTTGTTCAGTATTTCTGCAGAAAATTCAGAATATACACTGAGGAAGGGCCATACAATGTTCTTAAGTTACAGATGAATTATGGACACACCATCACTGAGATCTCTGGTGTTACTGTTGGACTGGTTTTTTTTTTTTTCAAAGTTTCCTCAAAATTAAAAAGAGGGGAAAGCTAGAGCCACGTGTTGATAATGATGGCTCGAAATCAGAAAATGAAAATGGGCCTTTCTCCATATGTTACCTTAACTATGCAGGTGTCATCAGCATCATCCCAGCTGCTGAGGAGTTCACAAAGTCCCTTCACCTTCCCATCATCTGCTTTAGGGTAGCTGTCAGAGACAAGAAACCAATGCCATGCATTTGTCGCAAATTCTTGGTTTTTGAAACAAATTAACACTGTTAACAGATTAGATTGAGGAACAGTTGTCAGCTGGTCCAATGCACTGTCTATCTATTATTTTGTCAAATTAACTTTTTCATAATACTTTATACTGTAGGGACACAAATTATATTATCCACCAGCAGCAAATACAGTGATTTACGCGAGTCAGGGGCATTGGAAATATGATTCAGCATGACCATCTCAAAAAAATATAAATAATTAGAATAGTGTAGCATTATTGGGATTGAGCGCACCACAGAAATCAGGGAGGGTCTTTGGTGCTGAACGGGCTAATTTATCATTGAAACAAGTGAAGAAACAGCTGCTTGGACCTGTGATCTGCTGCTTGCTTAAAACGAAAAACACACGCATGACAATATTATTATTATGCAGAAAAATAACATTATTCTGATAACATTGTAGTACTCCTTTTAAATGAACAAAAGTTAATAAAAATGTGACTGTAGTAGTCTAAATCATGTCTGTATATTATTACCTGTACTCATGGCATCGGTGTTGCACTGTCCCTTCCCGTGATTTGGTTTTAAAAATTGCAAAACCAAACTCATCGAATCCTGCAAAAATATTCTTCCTTCGGGACGCTCTTCCACCACTACCAGTACTACTGTATCTTCTCTTTAACATGACTTAAAAAGTCACCGATGCGCTGACTTTTTAAATGAGATGTGGAATTAACATAAAGTGTATTATTTAAAAAACAACAACTTTAATAGTAACTCGTATACAGCCTGATTTCAAACCAGACGCCATTCAAGGGTTTGCAATGTTCTCTTAACTGGCACCTACTCGGACGAATTGAAAGCCGCGCTTCAAACCACAAACTCCAATCAGCTGAGATAAAGGCGTAGCTTCCTTCAATAGGTCCAAGAGGGCTCGTTTTTTTTTATTTTGGCGTGGCAATGGAATTGAACTTTGGCTGTATGTTCATTGCATTGGAAAACACAGATGCACTGTACAAATGTACTGTAATTGAGTGTGTATATATATATATGTATATATATATATATATATATATATATACACACACACACACACTGTATATGAATCTATGCTACAGCAATAGGTTATAAAAACATTCAAGCATGTGCCAGCTTGTTGTCATAACATTATATGACACATTTTTGTTTTTTGTGTTCAAATAATACGTTATAAATAATGATAATTAACCTTGCAGATCATCTGAAATATTATTTAATGTTGCATGTGGCGTTTATTGTTCTAGTGTGGCACTAGCAAAAGAAAAAAAAAATCTGCTCATTATAAGTGACCTGCATTGAGTGAAATGAATCGCTCCATTAACACAGGCCGTGCGATTTTAGGAACAGTATTCTCTTTTGGGATTTTACTATCTTGTACGAAGAACTAATCAGTGCTAATCGCTTGCGCGCCGCACAGTTTGCTCTAGATTTTGTATGCATTGTGTATCATTTGCATTACTATTATTTCAATTTGCTATAAGGTCTCTCGGCATTCATAAAGCGAATGTGTTATGTAGCGAACAGTACGGAGCTTGCTGTGCTGCAAAATTAAAATGCCACGCTTCCATTGGATGCTTGTTACATAAGGTACTGAACTATTGGCTACATTGTTCCAGAACGTGGTATGATTGGCTGGAAGGTGGATGCAGGCTTCCAAAGACGTCATTGGCTGGAAAGTAGGTTAGTGGTGCGACATTTACTCAAGGCAGAAAGTAGGTCAGAGACTACTGCTGCTTATCGCTGCACATTTCTCCTGTATTTAAATGAGCTTACTAAACTTTTACCATGTAAGTATACTGCTCGAATTAATGTATTGCATTTGTTTGTCAATGCTCATACGTATTCTTTTAGCAGTGGTATTGGAAATATCCTGTTCTGTTATTCTAATAAGCATATTGTGAATTTCGGGAGGAGGGGTAGTCCTTTTGTATGTGTAACTTAAGGCGTAGTGTACCATTTTACAGTACTCCGAATTACAGGGTTATATGTTGTTATAGAAGGATTGTTGTATTCATTAAAACAGGTTGACGGCGTTAGTGTTCTTCAGTAATCATTATCGTAAATATTTTGTAATTACCGGTCCCCGTTTTGATCTTGTGTTACATACCAGTTAACCCTAGCATTACTGGACTTACGTTTGACTAGCCTACTCATTGACGGGGTATGGTTGGTTAAAGTGCTTTTGTATGTTATTAAAACTGTTTTGTATTACAGTTATATTATTACAGTACCTGGTTACGTTGCAGTTTAAAACGTGTGTGTGCTATTCACGTCAGATTGACTAATGGTGCCGTGACACCTAAAAATGAGCACTGAAAACAGGCAATGTTTGAACGGACTGATCTTTCAAATTATTCCAGATGTGTTCTTGATATTCGCTACACACAGACACGCTCTTCTAGTTCAGTAACGGGTTACTTACTGGTAACCATGGTTGTGTGATGGAGGCAAATGTGGGGGGGAAAAGTGAAACGAGGCCACTAAAAATGGCTTACTACTTGCGAGAACTCCCGAACAACTTTGTAGGTATCCACTTCTACAGTATGTAGTTTCCACAGGTTATCTAACAACAGCAGAGACTATGTAGATACCGTATGCAATGTCTGGGTCACTCAGGGTATGAGTTATGAAACCCTAATGTGGGTTTAAAGCCAGAAATAGCATCTCTTCAGAACCCCAGAACTCAAAAGGGATATCATCAGGTACACACTTTTTGTGTTTGGCAAAAACAAACAAACACAAAAAGATTTGTAAAATGTGACCTACTTAAATGTGGCACACTTTACCCTCTTTTTGTAGGTGCAAGACTGATATTTTGTAGGCCTGCATGCATCTGGATAACACATAATTGATAAAACAGATAGGTATTATGTTTTGTCAACAAAACTAAAATGGCTGACTCTGAACTGTCCTAGAAAGGGCATTCTGTATTGCCATCCTCAAGAGATAGATACAAATACAATTCTGCCAAACTGTATACAATACTGTATCTAATACTGTAGATATGTGTAGCTAATAATATTTTACATAGAAACAGCAGGGTAAAGTTACATCAATTATTTGCTGTCTAGGTGCATACAAACCTTGCTCAGTTGATTAATTGTAACAAAACAACATTAATGAGTGTACAAAAAGTGTGCAATATTTAAATGGAAAGAGGCAAATACACAGGCGCTATAAAGGGGACTCCTCCTCTGACATGATAGAGTGCATGGTTGAGACTACACTGAGAAATGTTGCATAATTACTCTGCAAATGTTAGTTTCCTAGTTCAGAAAAAATGATGCACCATGTCCTTTACATTTAAAGATTACATTTCTGATCATCTGAATGAAAATAAGGCCAGTTGAAATGAAAAAGACTTGTGTTGCATAGCATTTTGATCTATTACAAGCTGGACTAAGTGAGTTAATAGTTCATAAAATTAAATACATTAGTCAGACTTTAAATTGTAAAAGTAATAGTCAGAGGCTCATGCTTAGGAAGGTAGTGCCACTGCAAAAAAAAAAAAAAAAACATGTGCTCCTATAAAACTGGGAAAATGACAGTGATCAATCCATGGTGTGATAAAAGCACACACAAGAGTCTTTGCAGCTGTGGCGTCTGATTAGGGAAGCAGCAGAGCAATCCATCGGAGATGGAAATAGTGCAGAACCTAATTCCGTTAGAGCCAGTTCTTTTACCTGATACTAGAGAACTGGTTCAAGCAAATCACTCAGATAAATCCCCCAATAATCAGTACACCTTCATCTTTCTTTCCGTATTTTTGAATATGAATTATAAAGCCAGAACAACTGAACCAGTACTGTGCAGTCTTTACATTGAGTAAATCGGCTGTTCAAAACTGAATACAGTAGTTTAACATTTTCAAGCCCAGTAAAAATGATTTTGAATGATCGCATGAAGGGGCATTGCAGTGAAACGTTTCTAGTATGCTATAGTTGCACTTTTCTATTGCGACAGGATATATAACAGCTCTTGTATTCCGCATGAATCTGATTTCAATGTCTGCAAACTTTAAGTGAGGAGAATGAAAGGGGTGTGCTTTGCTTGGGACAGTCTGGCATACTATACCTGATTTCTTTGGCATTAATTTGTGCATTCAGTACCTTGCTTAACAGTAGGAACAAAGTGCATGACAATTGGGAAATCTTGATGCACTGGATCTAAAGATGAAAGTGTTTAGACAAAGCCCCTCATAAATGAGACTCCAAACAAACTTCATTCACAGTAGGCTGATAGAATTTACTGAAGAGCAGTTACTGCTTTTATCAAAGCTAATTAGCCAAAAGGTTTTGGTGCCCAGCAAGGCAGCAGGCGAAATATCTTGAGACTTTTTGACCCGATTACCTGACTGCACCATCTTCTTGCTACGCTTCCCCCATCTGGAACATACTGATTTCACACTGGAATGGATTTAAGATACTGTATGTCTAATCATACATCAGTTATTGTCATCAACAGCCCTGTTGCCTGGCTACCTTAATTCAACCTGCTGTGATGTCATGATGAAGCAACATCCATTATGCTGGCATATCAGTGCCAATGTAATTGATCTTTCCAGTAGGTTGAATATTTGGGCTTGTAATGTTAAGTGACCAAGCCCTGATCATTGTGTAGGTAGCAAAGGAAGGGAGGCTCGTATTGTATACTCAGGTACACACACCTTGAAACCATTAGAAAGCTACCTGGGACACACTTGATTTCTATAGATAAAGCTAAGAATATATCTGCATTTTGTACTATGCAGTCATAATTAATACTGTATGTAGTCCTGTTGCTTTACAGTGGTATATTCCTTTGACAAAAGCTTGTTGCAGGGATACAGATAGCGAGCCTCACTGTCACATTTAGTAATCAAATAATAGAAGGACATCTTTAATGTCTTCCCATATACTGATAACAATGGTGAAATATATTGTTCTTTTTTATTCTAAAAGAAACCTGTTAATTAATCAATTCCTTCCATTGATAATCAGGGCAGCAGGTTGAAGGTATGAAAAAAAAAAAAAAACTTGCCAGCCACTCCCCTTTTAATAATTTTAATTATAAAAAGGAAATGGCTATAATACAAATATTAGGTTTAAAGGGGGGAGGGTGTGAGTGATGAGTAAAGCACTCTCCAGTCCATAACATTTGATATTTAAGTTAAGCTGGCTGGGAACAAATGTAGGACTCTTCTTACAGTACATACTTCACTTTATTAAACATAGATATAATCATTTGAATCAATATCATGAGCGCTCTGTAGACCATTTCAGCTTGTCTGCTGTGTGGTTTTAGAGGAGTGTAATCATGAAAATGGCCCAGATGGCACGTATTCAAGGAGTTCTTTGAGGTAACTTGGCAACAAGATATGGGACATGTATTATTGTATTACTTGTATTGTAACACTTGAAATGTATTTGCTTACCTGGATAAGGGCGTCTGCTAAGAAATAAATAATAATAATAATAATAATAATAATAATAATAATAATAATAATAATAATAATTTGCTGATTTGATGCTCACTACTGACATGCTTGGGTTATGAGGGAGCTGTAGGTAATCTATGGTCTTTTCTGGAAACCAAAAATATTTTAAATCCAACATATTTTTAATTCAGCTTAGAAAAACTAAAGTAGAAACAGCAACAAAGTTTTGCGAGTCAACAACGCTGAAATGAAGGGACATGATTTAAACGCAGAACTTCACATTCCAAGTTGAATACAACAAAGGAAAACAACTATCGAGATCAATTTTGGCGCAAATCAAAACTAATACTTTTTTTTGCGTTCTCTTGTTACATTTGAAAAAGGACAACATGTTGTCAATGTTTTTTTTTTCCTAAGTACTATACTGTGTTTTGATGATTGGGGAACCAGTATGTGTGTCTTGGTCAGCTGTACATAGTAAAAAATATATTAAAGGAGGACGCAGACAGGTTTTGAAAGGAGATGCTGTGGCTTTTGCTGTGACTGAAAAAAGGAACTAATGAATTTTTTCGAGCTAGCTGTTTTCTATTATCCAGCTTTGTTGAAATTACAAAACGCTTTTTTGTGACCTTTCCTAATGCGTGGATGCTTCCCTATTTGAGGTGACTTGGTTTCCACTTTAACGAGTTTCAAGTGCACTCGATTACTTATTTGTGAAAAAAATAAGAACCTTTCATGAGTAATAAAGAGCTATTAAAAAATAAAACACAACTCTGCCTTGTACTGTCTACGTAAAAGAATACAGCAGATGATGCCAGTTCAAAATTTCCTGGATAATACATCCCTGATAGTAAGCCGTTATTGAATCAGATACTGACCTAAGAATATTAAATGATACTGTATTTTTCATATTGTTGTGCACACTGCACATTTTTGAATGTCTGCATGTTAAGGGTGTGCAGTATACTTGGGTTAAAGTGTCCTGTATTACGGTGATTTTCTTGGACTAATATATCTTCATTGTGAAAATGATGGTGTATATATACGGCATGTATTTAAATATTTATACCATTTTCTGTCATTTGTCCTAGGTTGTAAATAGGAAAATGGAGTGCATTAGGATGACTGGTATAAGGAGGCATTCTCTTTGCTTACAACATTGTCAACTAGGCTGTGTATCGTGTACAGAATACAAAACGTACTATATATTTTTGGCTGTAGCCTACAGTAGCTACTGCACAATGCACCTACTGTCCAGTAATCTGTTGAAATGATCGTATAATCGCATTTCAGCAGGTACAAAAATTGCATGCTGAGGAATAATCCGTTTTTTTTCACAAAATCTTGATATCCGGTTTAGAGAAAAAATAAATGTCTGAAGACTATTTACTGGTGATGGAAAAGTATGAAATCTGAATTGTAATTGTAACTCTGGGGCAGATCACATTTATTTTCCATGTGTCTTTTTACATAATGCAAGCAAAATGTTCCCCTAACTTCTGATAAGAAAAAAAACAAAACATTGAGCCTTCATGCTCTACTTAATTAACAGCCAAGACTGGAGTGGTAAACAGCTTGCCTTCCATGCAGCACAGGGTATGTTGTTTCTGTAGGAGTTGCATAACGTTAAAGTAGGCCATCAACCAGACCTTCTGCTGTTGGATAAAAGGTTTGATTGTGTAAAAAAAAAAAAAATGAATGCAGCCATAACCATCCTTGGTTATGGAGGTGGGCTTTAACACAGTTTTTTTTTACCTGGTGAAGGACAATGAATGATACAACGACAGAGGAAACCATTGTGCTCTTGCACTAATCAGTGACATGCTCTCCTTGTTTTAGATGATCTAATGGCAGACCAAAGAATGGACATTTCTTCAACAATGAATGACTTCTTGTCACCGGGTCCCACTGATCTGATTTCCAGCTCCTTGAATGCCGCAGGCTTGGACTACAGTCGCAAGCGAAAGGGAAGCTCCACAGACTACCAGTAAGCGAACTTCAGTGAAGCGTGATTTCTATTTCTAGCATTCAGTTATGCACCAAATCTTTCTCTCGTACAGCACAAACTGACTCTCTTTATTCATGGCTTTAATTTCCAATACATACTTATTTCAAATAAAATTGGCTCTGCCTTATTATGACTCCTAAGCTTTGAAACTAGTTACAAAATGCTGTTGATCTCCTTTTGTTTTGCTTAGTAGTGACTGTATAATTAATTTACCGTATTGTAGTTTAAATGTTCGCTTCAAGGTACCATTCAGGTCCCCAATAAGTTGTTATCCTTATTAGTGGGTTATATTAATTCCACTATGATTTAGATATGATTTTGGTGATTTGATTACATACCTGAAAACATCCTTTTTTATTTTTTATTATTTAACTCAAAGAGCATTTTAACTGTGGCCACATGTTAAGTTCTGCCATGGGATTTATCAAAGCAGCATACAACTAAAATAAAACAAATGGGTTGACAGTTTGTAATTATTAATCAATATAGAAAGTAAAAGTTTGTCATTATAAATATGTAACAGTCCTTATCCTTATTTTCAGACTTGATGGCTTTTCATTTGAGTAAGTATGAACAACACAAATGTACTAAATGTTGCAATTAAACTATTGTCAAATACAGGGGAACAGGTTTTTTGTTTGTTTTTAAGAAAAATCCACTTCTTTTATCTACAAAAATAACCAAAACGCTTAAAAAAATCTAAATCCCCGTCAAAAAGAATTACTTGTTAGAATTTCCACCAAAACAGAAGCCTAAATATTCAAAGGTCTTAGGGCCAGATTTGCAAGCTCTGTGGATGTGCAGAGATGCGTGCGTCCTCAATTTGCTCATGTGAGTTATTTGCGGGTGTGCAGAAGCAAACTGAGGATTCTTGGGGTTTTTTTCTTTAGATTACACATGCAGCGTGCAGAAAGTAAAACGGTCTAGTAGCCAATTCAATTAGGGCAGTGGGTCCATTTATTATCTCCAATGCAGATGTCTTTCGGATTAAAAAAAAAAAAAAACAGTAACAAAAACAGCTTTTGTAGTCATGTCGGTGAATCAGTACAGTTTAGAAATAAAAAAACATTTTACAAATTCTCTACTGCTTCTTTGAACCCCTAGGGGGGAAAAAAAATTGTGTTCCCTCAGATCCCGGGGACGAGTATTCATACGGTTGCGAGGCAGTGTGGTCTCAAAACCACATGCCCAAGTTAAGTTCTGACTCTTTTGTGAGTACAGACAAATTGATGGATGCTGATTGGGAGGGGATCACAGATTACACAAACGACAGGTTAGTGAACATGGCTGTGTGGCTTTTGTTTGGGAGGAAAAAGAGCTTTTCATATTGTTATTATTGCCATTGGTCTATTGGACCATGCACCTTTTTTATGATTCGGGCTCCAAGTCTTTTGACCGTGAAATACAATATTTTGCCTATAATATAAATATAGTAAATAGGCTCAATAAGTCATACATTTATTTAAAAATATCTCAATGTAATCATCACTCAAATTCAACCTCTCCCTTATTAAATTGAAAATTAACTAACTAATATTACTGTTAAGTATGGTGCAGCCATATTAACTTAGCCTGAAATTATGTCTAATCGCTGCATAAGGTTTTAAAAAAAAAAAATCTTAAAATTCTAACTTCTGATTTAGTATGACATTTTGTTTTTATTACCTACTGTGGTATCCTTTTTTTTTTTTTTTGCAGAGTATAAAACATCTACTTTAATGAAATCCTTGTGGAATTTGTAACCATTTTAAAATGTAATGCATTGCGTTTGCATCTGCATCATTAACAAAAGTCTTAAGCTGTTTTTTATAGCACAACAAAATATGTTGGATCGGTATATAATAGTGCTCAGTTATCAAAGTAATTGTAGCTAAAGAGTCCATAAATCTTTGCCATATTGCACTTCCATTGGCTGCATGGGTCTCAGATGTGCATTTCTGAAAGAAACACATGTTACAGCAGACATGTATTTTAGTTATAAAACATGATAGCTGGTGATACAGTACTTAAGGTTAAAGGGAGCTGTCAGTGTCTGTGCCTTGTTCTTGGGTTGTCTATTTGCCCTTACACTCCCTAGGTCATTTCACCTCCGCAGTGTCTTCTGGGTCAAAGCATGTTACTGGCTGAAAACATGTCAGTCAGTAATGGAAGTTGATTGGTTATTGACAGGAAAGAAGCTGGTAAAGGGGTGAGAATAATTTAACTCCCCAGATAAAATTAACCAGAAAGTCGAAGACAGTCAAAAAGCATTGCTTCCAGACAGAGGTTTCTTTAAACCCTTGTAATGGTTTGTATTTATTAACAGCATTGATTATGATTTCATGCTATAATGATTTCACAGTCTGTGCTTCAAGAATAAATCAAAAGATATTACAGATATTATTATTATTATTATTTATTTCTTAGCAGACGCCCTTATCCAGGGCGACTTACAATTGTTACAAGATATCACATTATTTTTACATACAATTACCCATTTATACAGTTGGGTTTTTACTGGAGCAATTTAGGTAAAGTACCTTGCCCAAGGGTACAGCAGCAGTGTCCCCCCACCTGGGATTGAACCCACGACCCTCCGGTCAAGAGTCCAGAGCCCTAACCACTACTCCACACTTCTGTCAAAACTGTTCTTTTTTCGTTGATCTCTTTTCCTTGCTTTACAGGGATGGCATGGATACTGACAAGGATAAACAACTTGGACGGTACAGAAAATATTCCAACTATTTTTTTTTGTATTTGTTAAATTGTGATTAACATGTAGCCAGAGATGGTTTGTGAAGTGCAGCATTAAAACTGATACTACAGTAGTCACAAATTAGTTTTGCTCATTACATTAAAAAAAACAAATCTTAGCCTTGTTTGATCAGTATGTTCAACATAAGTACAGTTTACTGCTTTGTAGCAACCAAAAATGAATAAACTAAGGTGTGCTAAAATCATGTAGTTTCTATGCATTTATCACATGTGCAGCGATGCAAGCCTCCGTGTACCAAGCCTGAGGATGTTGTGATCCTCAGACAATATTTATCTTCATGTTCTAAATGAGTAAACGTGATGCCGTATATTAAAATGAATGCAAATGCTCTTTTTTTGGTTTAGGGAGTGCTCGGATCAGCAAGGAAGAATCAAGAATGCCAGGTATACACATGCTTTTTTTTTTGTTTGTTTTTCAATTCCCTCTTGTCTCTGTCGCACTGGGTGCTGCAGTTTATTATGGTAATTTGACTTGTCTTATCAGCATTGTTTTTTGTTTTGTTTGTTTTAAACAGAGAGGCCCACAGCCAAATTGAAAAGAGACGTCGAGATAAAATGAACAGTTTTATTGATGAGTTGGCCTCCTTAGTGCCTACTTGCAATGCCATGTCGAGGAAGCTGGACAAACTCACGGTGCTACGAATGGCTGTTCAGCATATGAAAACGCTAAGAGGTGAGGCTGAGTGAACGAGTCTGTGGGTATTGTCAACACACCCTTAACCAAGGCATTTAAAAAACATTATATTAGAAACATTTGCAAGAACACATTGTCATTATGATTTTGTTGTTCAGATGCCACCATGCATGCAGCAGGTATTAGGATCCCAATGTAAGCTTTACATTTACATTATTGCACTTTTAAAAGCTAGCCTTGAAGCTCAAGAGACAACAATGACAATAGGGATATTGTATTTCAAGGCTGGTATAGGAATGGCAATATATTTTCCTTTATATTACATGTTACCTTTTGTAATGGAGCAGATTAGAGAGGAGAAAATGTTTCATAAAACAACTGGGGCAAATCTTTATATTATATGAAGATCTGTATGTATCTGTTTTTTAGGTGCTGCAAATCCATACACAGAAGCAAACTACAAACCTGCATTCCTATCAGATGATGAACTGAAACATCTTATACTGAGGGTACATTCACTGCAGTTCCTTCACAAACGCATCATTCTCTGTGCATATTTCCTTAAACCTGGAAAGCTGCATTTAAAAAAAAAAAAAAACTTTAGTGTAGTCTGCCAACTGCAATACATCAGATTACCTTTCTGTAGTTTTAGAACTATTTGTTTTAATTTGTAACTGATAATGAAAAGTTAACATTTTAGGTTTTTAGTTCATTTTTTGAACAGGATTAAATAAAGCATTATTACACTGTATTGATGTGTTTGTTTCCAACAGGCAGCAGATGGCTTTCTATTTGTTGTGGGCTGTGATCGAGGGAAGATCCTGTTTGTATCAGAGTCCGTGTATAAAATTCTTAACTACAGTCAGGTATGTTTACCGAAAAATCACGCTTTGAGTACTGTTAACCTTTTTTTGATCACGATTTTAATCAATTGTGCACCTGGACCAATTATTCCAAACACTACTCTGAATTGAGACTAGTTGCATAGTGATTGTATAATAAATATGTTGTGTGTGTTCAGTCCCATTATTATAAAGGAGGCTCAGGCTTATGTAGCCAGGGTCTGACCCCTATCCAGGCAGTGAAGGACCATCCCAGTGAAGACAATATTCAAACCTTCACAATAAATCACCATGTCTTGTCCATGCTGCAACTATTAACATCTGGCATTTCTAAGGCTAGCGATGGCAAAAGCAACAGGAATATAAATGTCACTGCATCAGATTTACATTTCATGCTCGTGTCCCATTTTGCTCACACAGCGGATTGGAAAAATCTACAGTGCAAAGCCATGTGTACGTAGTGCAAGCAAGCGGTTGCTGTTCTGTTACAAATTCATTCTTTGTTAATGACTTATTTTTCTTTGTTGACACTGTTTCAGAAAATGATAGGATGTACCTGGAATGCCAGACACCAAGAGAGTTTGAGTTGCCAAAATAAATATTGATTTTGTTTGTGTGCTTGTTGTGCTAATAGACATTTAATTTCCTCGCCAGAATGACTTGATCGGTCAGAGTTTATTTGATTACCTGCATCCTAAAGACATTCCCAAAGTAAAGGAACAGCTCTCCTCTTCAGACACTGCGCCACGGGAAAGACTCATAGATGCCAAAAGTAATGGTGTTTCTGATTTCTGATTACTATACAGTACATTTTTAAGAAGTAAGATTTTACCAATGAAGAACTCAGGAAATGCCTAATGTATTTAATTTATGCAACAAGCCACTAACCCTGTTGGCAAACAAAACTGGGAAAAGACCCAACCTGAAAAGCATTTAGAACTTGAGATTTTTGAAGCTAGCTTGCAAACACGACATGCCACAGAGTGTTTAAAAAGTAATGTTGCGCTGGCACTACTAGGTACTATCAATAGGTCCAAGAAAATATTTCTGTTACTGTTCTACAGCTGGCCTACCTGTGAAGACAGATATTGCACCTGGCCCTTCAAGACTGTGTTCCGGAGCAAGGCGCTCCTTTTTCTGCAAGATGAAATGCAACAGGCCTTCGGTAAAAGTGGAAGACAAGGATTTCCCATCCACGTGTTCCAAAAAGAAAGGTAATAACCACCGCCTGCCAGACAACACTGTGCTTCACAGAACTTCGGTTATAGTGGAATCTGCCATTTAGAATTGTGAATGCTTAAGCTTTCCCCATGTTTTTTATTTGTTTTTTGCAGCAGACCGCAAAAGCTTTTGTACAATCCATAGCACTGGATATTTAAAAAGTTGGCCTCCTACAAAAATGGGACTGGATGAAGATAACGAGACAGACAATGAAGGCTGCAACCTCAGCTGCCTTGTAGCGATCGGACGTTTGCATCCTCATATAGTACCGCAGCCAATGAACGGGGACATCCGGGTGAAACCCACAGAGTACGTCTCGCGCCATGCCATAGATGGGAAGTTTGTGTTCGTAGATCAAAGGTAAGAGCACATCTTATTGTGTAATCGTCACAGAAAGATTTTTTAAAAAACGTTTAATTTCTATTATTAACTCATTAGAAAAGTCAAGATGCATTACATCAGAACCCTTTTTGCAGAGTTAACAAGGAGCGCATGCTTCCATAATGCGATTTTGCTTTTCACCTTTGTGGCCCCAATATGCATGGAGACAGACAGAAATACAAATTACTGTTACAGCTTTGAGCTCCCAAGAAAACTGTCTCCAATTTAGCAGTTTCACATCCAATAAAGTCTCAGCTGAGTGTTGAAGCGACTGAAGGGTAATTAACTATATATATATATATATATATATATATATATATATATATATATATATATATATAATTTAAAGGTCTATACTTCTGTTACTGAGAACTACTTGGTTCTATTTCAATTACTCTTGTTTTTTTATTTTGTGTATTTTAGGGCTACAGCGATCCTTGCATATTTACCCCAAGAACTTCTGGGCACATCGTTTTATGAATATTTTCATCAAGATGACATTGGACATCTTGCAGAGTGTCACAGACAAGGTAGATTGTCCTAATATGTCAACGTTTATAGCAACTTGTTTAAAACTCAGTATCAATACACAAGGAGTACTTGGACAGTGCTACAATAACCAAGCAAAATAAAAATCTAGTGATGAAAGATATATTTTCATGGACTGAATCACGATCAAACAAGCCACACTGGTCTGTAACCCATTATAATTAAGTACAATTCCTAGTATATAAATGACCTTGTGATTTGTGCTCGGGTGCACTAGCTGTCATAGCAATAGCACTGAGAGTACAACCAGAACAGCCTAATAGTTTTGAAGCAGTGCCTGGATTGGAAGGTCATGGAGGTTTTGATTACTACTAGATTGAGTTGGCTCTGGAACAGGATATCTGCCATGCTGTCAGCAGTATTAAACCCAACATGCTGCTTTGGTTAAAAAAAAATATATATCCTCATTATCCTAATCTTGCATACGGCAGGATAAGAAACATGTGCTTCAAATGCTTTGTCCTTTCTGAATAAACGATATTGTTGGATTACAGTGTATTATTAATTATTCTTTTTTTTTTTTTTTTAAATTTAGTCGTCGCCAATTTTTTACCCCAGTTTTCTCCCCAATTTAGTATGCCCAATTATTATCTGTATCCTCGGCTCACCGCTCGCAACCCCCCCGCCGACTCAGGAAACGGCGGCTGGAACACGCGTCCTCCGAAACGTGCTCCTGCCAAGCCGTCATTTTTCGCACTGCAGATCCACAGCAATGCCACCAGACCTATAGTGCCGGAGGACAACACAGATCTGGCGGCTCCACTGCAGAACCACAGGCGCCCTATCGGCCACAGGGGTCGCTGGTGCGCGGTGAGCCGTGGATTCCCCTGCCGACCTAAGCCCTCCCTACCCGGGCAGCGCTCAGCCAATTGTGCGCCGCCCCCTAGGAACTCCCGGTCACGGTCGGCTGTGACATAGCCTGGATTCGAACTTGCGATCTCCAGGCTATAGGGCACATCCTGCACGGAGCGCCTTTACTGGATGCGCCACTCGGGAGCCCCTAATTATTCTTTTTTTTATTATCAGTTCTACAGACACGAGAAAAAATAACAACCAACTGTTACAAGTTTAAAATAAAGGACGGGTCTTTTATCACACTGAGAAGCCGTTGGTTCAGTTTCATGAACCCCTGGACCAAAGAAGTCGAGTGTATTGTTTCTACTAACACAGTTGTTTCGTAAGTAATTGCATTTTCTACAGCTTCTAGGTCAAGCTTTTTATGGCATAATAACAGCACTCTTTTTTTTGAGTTTGAGTGAATTTTTAAAAAGCTGAAATTGACTCATTCTGTTGGATGTTCAGATTGTACATTTAACCAACTAAATAAGTGTGATGCATCTGTGCTAAGAAGCTTGTCACTGTGTTATCTGTGGTTATAATTTTAATTGAAGCTGGCTGAGAAAGTAATGGAACAGGTTGCTTGTGTCTGCGCGTGGTGTCTCCTGGGATACTTCTGAAAATGAGGTGGGGTTCGTGTCCTGGTGAACTACTTCAATTAAGCAGAGAGTTTCAAAGACTGATACACACTCACTATCTGTTAAAAGCAGGGTCAGGGGTCCCAAAGTGGCTCACCTGGTAAAAATATGGTCTCCTGGTGTGCAGGGTGAGTCGTACAGTCAGAACCGCTGGTTCGCGTTCCTGGCATCGCTAGGGATTTTGGAGGCAGGTTAGGGAGGCAAAGCCATCAGGGACTGTTTTTCCTCATCGTGCTACAGTGCTGGCTAGGCACCTAGTGAGCTCAGGCGACAGCCGTAGTGCCAGCCTTTATCCTCCAGGGGCCGCTAGCTCGCTGATGTCCGCTGTCAGGTTCCTGGGTGTAAAAGAGGAAATTGGCTTGGTTGTGGGATCGGAGGACACCCACTGTACCTTCAGTTCTCCTGAGCTGTGTGGGGAATAGCTGCAATGACGGAACATAACTGGGCATTCTAAATTGAGGAGAAAAATCAAGGTTACAGTAATTGGCCACTCTAAATTAAAAAAATAAAAAACAGGGTGTTTCCGAAAGAGACTTTGCACGCTAGCTATTCATATTCACTTTGAATAGAAGCCTTCTATTATATAAATCATACTGTACATTTATGTTCATCAAGTTGTTTGTTAAACAGTTTATAAGTGAGAGGGTTGCATGAGTGTCTTTCTTGCATCCTGATTGTGGCAGGTGTTGACACAAACAATGTGCATGTGGCATTGTGAATCATAATAGTTAAAGTGTTCAGATTCGTCACTGCTTTCAGAAATCTGTACAATATTTCTGGGATCTTGTGTGTGTGTGAATATAAATCTTGAGTACAGGACTGTATGTAGCAGTGGAGTAACTGGAATTAATGCCACAACCCTCCTGTTTCAGGGGCAGCACACTTGATGGGGCAGACCCTATCTTTCCCCAGCTCGCTGCGTCCCCTCACAGTATGGACAGTGTACTTCAAGCAGGAGATGGTAGGACCACATATTGGCACGCTTCATTCATTTATTAGCCTTTAATTTCAAATTTTACAATTATTTAAACAGAAATTGTATGCCCTAGTGAAGCACACAGAAATGTATATAGTTATTACATGGTTAAGGGAGTGGAACATGGATGTTTTATCCTTGTAGTGTTTAACAGTATATACTGTGTACCAACAGATTTTAAATTCTAACCAAAATGTATGGGACTAACTATGTGAATATATGTTTGTTAGACATGTTACATTTTTCTACTCTGATGCATTATGAGCATCATAATTTACTCAAAGCCTCCACCAGTGTTTTCTACTATTATAGCAACCTTGACTTGCAGAAAGAAGGAAAAACATTGAGTGAAATGGCTTGCATCACTTGATTTTCAAACTGTGGTATCCGAAGCATAATCAACAAGTACAGAGAAACATCATCTGTAATTGACAAACCCAGGACTGGAAGACCCAAAAAGCTGTCTAACAAGGATGAGCAATACTTGAATATAATATCCTTAAGGAATAGAAAGAAGGCAAGCGTTGAATTGACAACAAACTGGCAGAAGGCACAGGTGTCGTTGTCCATCAAATCAACAGTACGAAGGTCACTTTTGAAATCAGGACTTAAAGGATGTTTTGCAGTAAGAATACCTCTGTTAAGAAAGGGAAACAAGAATAAAAGGCTCAAATATGCACAAGAATCTGCTCATAATGCATCAGAGTAAAAAAATGCAACATGTCTAAGACTTTTGCACAGCAGTGTACTTATGTTAAAAATGTAGAACACCATTTATTTTAATTTTACATGAGATATTTAACTTTAAATTATTGAGCCTTGGATGAATATCAAAGTTTTACTAACAGTACCAATAACCTCTGTTTTAGTCTTAATCCATATTAATATAGAATTGCAATAAAGCCCTCTTGTTCATTGCTTAATTGAATTCAGATAGTACAAAGCACCTCACTTCTGCTCAGATATGTATTACTGTAATGTATGTCTTTGTTATCTGCTTATGACAGAACAGCAGAAGTGAAAATCAGGCTTTGTGGCTATTGCAGGTGCGGTAAAGAGAGCCCTTCCGACAGTCCCTGGCATTCCAGGAGGTACGCGAGCAGGAGCTGGTAAAATCGGCCGCATGATCGCTGAGGAAGTCATGGAGATGCAAAGGTGAGGCCCAAGGAAACTTGCTAATGTGTGTGTTTTTTGTGAAAAACTTGCTAATGTTTTGGGGTGGGAAGAATTGCAGAAACTCAATAGAATTTTTTATATTGATACAGGTAACACATGGGCTTCATGAACTAACAAAACTGTTTGCACGTGGTCATTTTAAATGCATTGGTTTTCATGTTATCTTAAGGCACACCTAAATACATTTCTGTAAATTAGATATCAAAGTAAAACTTTACCGCTTTGTAAAACCTGCTAAACAAAACCTGTTAACAGCGTTGAGTGTTGCATTGCACTTGTCTTAATGAGCTGGCCTTTTGGTTTGATAGGATTAGAGGGTCTTCGCCATCCAGCTGTGGTTCCAGTCCTCTGAACTTCACCAGCACACCCCCTCCCGACACCTCCTCCCCGGGAGGCAAGAAGGTAGGAGGACCGCAAGGACTGTGATGGATGTCTGCTCTTATTGTGATGATTAGGCCGCACCTTGCTTTTCAAGAACAATTAGTTTAGAGCAATAGAAAGAAACAGAAGTTTTTCATAATTGCATGTTTCTTGTGTTTGTATGCTATTATAGTGCTGTTACAGTCATATATATTAGTTTTGCATGCGGTGTCAAATTTATCTAGTATTGGAAAATGTATATATTTACAACATAAAGATTTTACTGTATAGTTGTCCTGATTTTACCAACATGATTTATAGTACTTTTTCATGTTATTGTGGAACTAGCGGTAAATCACATTTTAGAATGTTTTGTTTAAGCCACGAGTAACATTTGTTAACACTTTTTCAGATTCACAATGGTGGCACTCCAGACATTCCGCCAGCTGGCCTTGTACCTGGGCAGGGCCAGGATTCAATAGGTTATCCCTATTCAGACAACTCGCTGCTTAGTAAGTATGGTTTGGTTTTGTAATACTGTCGGATATTGCTATCTGTTTTTCAAAACCACTTGAATCATAGGCAACTCAACATAAATCTAAAGGACTTTACTACATTTCTTGAGAATGCCATTGTTCTTGCTTGTTTTGAGGATGTTCTTTTTCTGCTTTACAGGTGATAACTCCCATATTGGTATAGAAATGATGGACAATGACCAAGGCTCCAGCAGCCCTAGCAATGACGAAGCTGCCATGGCTGTTATCATGAGTCTTTTGGAAGCAGATGCAGGACTGGGCGGTCCAGTGGATTTCAGTGACTTGCCATGGCCCTTGTGAGCACTTAGCAATGGATGGGATATCCAAGCACTACTGGTGAAGTTATCAAGTGACTTTGACAACCCCAGCTGCTGTAACGCACAAGATCCAAGGAAGCCATATCTGGACATGCAAGCCAACCTTGTGTTCATTTTTGGACTGATAGGGAGCTGGAAACGGTGTTTAAGAGGCTGGGGACTGAAATCACTACAGTATTTTTTTTGTTGATGAGAAGCTGGTTGTAATTGCTTCCGTTATCCATTGTAGCTGTTCTGGTTATTCAGGTTTTATAAATGTTTTAACATACAGTACACTGTCAAGCTTTTTGAATGCCTTTTATGTTGTTTTAGTGTTTGGTGTTTTTACACTACAACGATTTCCATGTTGAATATTTCTTATATAAATTGTATCAAAGCTGTTCTATAATGTAATAATTCTACTATAAATATATGGTAAAAGTGTATTGTGTTAGCAGTGACATATTTTTTAAATAAAAGTTATTGTTTCTCTTGCTTTATTATTCGGTCATTTAAAATCAACTTGTATCATACACTGGTCCAAACAATCAAAGGATATTTGTGTATTAATTATGTATATGGGCAGCAGTGTGGAGTAGTGGTTAGGGCTCTGGACTCTTGACCGGAAGGTTGTGGGTTCAGTCCCCGGTGGGGAACACTGCTGCTGTACCCTTGAGCAAGGTACTTTACCTAGATTGCTCCAGTAAAAACCTAACTGTATAAATGGGTAACTGTATGTAAAAATAATGTGATATCTTGTAACAATTGTAAGTCGCCCTGGATAAGGGCGTCTGCTAAGAAATAAATAATATACTAAAAAAAGATATATAAACTGATACTAAAGATATATATACTGATACTCGACAAACACAGGTTTCTAGTATGCCTAATCAATGCCAAGCCTCTGTTAGTGTCTGCGGTGATTATTATTGAAGTGTGGAGGGTGGACACCGAGAACCTCCTTTTCAGCATAATCTATAATGTTGGGCGTTTACATATAAGCATCACCAGGTATCACGTTACATGACTGGTATCCATATTTAAATATCTGTAGAGGGTTGTTGGCCATTACACAAATACTGGATTTGCACATCTCTGAATATCTTTTATTTGGATCAGAGTACATGTAACAGTCATTATGTTAAACCAGGCACATGACCAAATGACTACTGTATATACAATATGTAGTCCTTTTTCCCCAAACCCTGAATTTGGTTAAATGATTAGCTTGACAGAATCATTAACGTACACTTGTTATATTGTAAATCGGCTATAAAATTCACTGTTTCAGCAGTAAGTATGCAGAAATCAAGTAAATTAAAAATTGTATAAAATTCAACCAAATAGGACTCTGGTAGCAAATAACATTCAGTCACTGGCATCTCTGTTGCAGTGAGCTAAAACCAGTTGATAATACTGCCACCTACTGTAAGTACAGTACAAAACACTGAGTTTCAGCTCAGAGGTTGCACTGTGTAAAGAAGGTTTCAGAATGCTTCACAGTGAACTTGTCAGTCAGTAACAATCCATGTGCTTCCCTTCACATTTAAAGATTTCCATCTGAAATCTTACTATCTGTGCTCCAGTGAACTGTCAATGTAAGTTGTTGGAATAGCTGCTCAGGAAACCTTTGCAGAAGAAAAAAGTTAAATAAATTACATTTTTAAACAACTGCGTAGGCCTGCTGCTCTGTACAGGCTGTCATTTGCTCAACCCCAGGTAAAACATAGAACAGGATACCAACACTTACTGAATCAAGTGGCAAAATCAGTTTGCAATGCAATGAAACTGTAAGATAAGCAGTGTATCCACTTCAGAAACACTTAATCCTATAGAATAAAAGAACAGTGGCAACGAATACCACTGCTGTTACCTGGGACCAAATTAAAAGCTTGCTACTTTTCTAAGCAAAATGTGAAATACCCCACGTTACTGTTCTGTATGTTAAAAATCTTAAACTGGGACTCCACCCCTCCACAACCCCCTCCCTGCCCCCCCCCCCCCCAAAAAAAACACAGATGTCCATTCAAAAGCATTGCTTAAATACTCATTTTGCATATCAGTGCTTCTAAAACAGTCTTGCTGCTTAAAACTGCAAAGACATCAAAGCACAGCCCAGGAAAGAACGCACAGGTATCCATCTATAAATGCATTACAAATAAAATAAGAATTTCTCTGAAAACCAGCTAAATGCAAAAACTACAGTGCAACTATTTTTTGGTACTCATTCACATCATTTCCAATTTTACAAGGCACAGCTGGCAATTCCAGCTTTTATCTAATAAGTAGAACAATGACAGAATATGCGTTTGTAAACAAACAGTTTTATGTTGAGAAAAGCAAAAACACCAACACATCATGCTTTTGAATTCTTTATTAAAAGCTGAATATATCTTTAAAAGCATATATAAAAAACCCTGAAACCAATCAGTTAAACCACACGCATCACTATAATGCTGTTCTTTTAATAAGTGCTCAAATTCCTTGCATTTTGTATTACTGCAGCTTCACCACCTCAGATACATGCAAATGTTCAAAACTTTGCAAGTGGAAGCCAACTGAAAACACAAAAAGCACCAAACGACGTAACAGCCCCAACCAGTAAACACTTAATGCTGCCAGGCTGCATTGAAAACAGTGGGCTTGTCAAAAGAATCAAGTATGAAAGCCTACATTATTTTTCCTCTTTTTCCCCCCCACTTGCTGTATAGTTTTGTAGAATGAACTATTTTACGCCTTTGGAAATAAAAAGGTGGTAAATTAAAACGCATCGCTTTTTTGGTGTCACATCATTTATTTGAACATCTAAGGCTGTGGATGAACTGCGAGCTATTAAGGCAGCGGTGCCACTCGATTTCCTCCGACAGCAGCATGCTGTGATTTAAACATAAGGCTCTTCCTCAAACAGCAGGAGACGGTGCATCAGGATCGGGATCGTTGTTGCCTGGTGGGGGGTGAATCGGGAGGATATCCAGCTCATCAACCTGTGGGGTGGGGTGCATCACCACCAGCTGGTCTTGGGGAATGTCCGCTGCAGCCGCGGCTAAATTAGTGATGGATTTGCTCTTCACACACTGGAAATCCACATGCCGACTCTTCCCTTCCTCCTTTTCCCAAGACATTCTGATGAAGGGTCTCTGGACATAATTATAAATCACCTCTGGGCGGCCACCTGGCCTCTTTTTCACTTTTTCTTTGTATGTGGGGTAACCTGCATATGGAAAATAGATCATTATTCATTTTCCTAAACTCCACATATCTGTATTAAACCTCCACTGTTATCTAGAAGAAATGCCAGTCCCAATAATACTAATTTTATACTTGTATAATAAGTGTATATCTAAACATAAACAGTCAGAAATCTGTTTTAAACCCTAAGACAATAAATGAAATACAGTAAATGTAGAAGACAGCAAGGTATAACTTAATAAATGTCTGACACAGAGCTAGCTCTCAACCCAAAGACTGAAAAGCTCAAGAAAATGGCAATACTGGTCACTCTCTCTCCCAGACAAAAGACATTGCATATTACTGTTCTCAGTTGCATTCATGATTCCAGAATAGTAATTGTTACATTTCTGTTGCATAATTTTGTACCAAAGTAAATGTTGCAAACTTGCACTTGTGTTTAAATACGGCTCACCTTCTCCCATACAGGAGCATAACAACTATCTCTGCAAACAGGCAGTGAAACAGCAGAAACCCCCAAGTGGCATCTCCCAATTAAAAATGTTCATCTGAACTAATCTAGTTACTCAGTCTGCATAAATCATTAGACTTTCTTGCAAACTAAATTATTGAATGGATGAAAAGCTTAGAATTGCTTCTAGTTTGTGTCAGCAGCACCATATATTCCCATCTGCACCTGCAAACTATCCAAACTATCATTTTTATTACTAATGTTACCTTCAATGCCTAATCGGATTTTCTTCAGACCTCGTTCCTTCAGAACAGATTTGGCAACATCTCTATTTTCTATATATTTGAAGAACCGATACAACTTTGTGCTGTAAATTACTGAAAAAAAAAAAAAAGGAATTATTATCTTGAACATACTTTTTTATGCTTATTTTATACTGATGTATACTGATTGTTGGTGATGGTAAAAAAAAAAAAAATAATAATATGCACCCTTTTTTCTGAAAAGAGCTTATATCAACAAAAAAAGTTTCCAGACAGAATGCAAGAAAATGTATAAAAACTGCTTGATGTTATTTAAAATAGATTCAGTGCCACTTTTGAGGCAAGTATATCAATTCATCACGTCTTACTCTGTGAATACTCTTCTCCCATCTGTGGAGGATATTCTTCATCCCAGTCGACAACATCATCATCTGTCAGCACTACAATATGGCACTCTCTCTCCCCACTCTGGGCACTGGCTACCATCAGCGGCAGGATCATCTCCTCCAGATAAAACTCAAACTGCCTACGTGCTCCATCGTTGGAGAGCTCGTGCATTAGTGCGCCTACAGACCAACAATAAGAGATTAAGGTCAGCACCGGACAGCCTGTTTCTATAAAGAATAATAGAATAAGCTGGAAAAGTTTGTTACTAATTGAACTGTTTTTGCTAGTAATGTTGCCTATTTAATTTTGTATATTAGAAAGTAGCTATGTAAGTTAAAACTGAAAACATACTTTCAGTATCTATGCAAATTACTGAAAAATGTCTAAACATAATCTTTAGGAGTGTAAGTTCTACTCATAAATCAAAAAGTATATATATGAAAAGTACCAGAACTGCTTCAGACTGTGCATTAGACATACCATTTTTACTTTCAGTTTTCAGAAAACATTAAAATGCTTCCTTCCAACAGCAACACAGTTAGTAAAGGCACATTCTGCTGTTTAGACTCAATGGTGTTCTGATCTTCCTCATAATAAATCTTTCTTCTGAAGTGAATTATAAAAGCCATACTTACTCAGGTCCCTGCATTTGATAGTACTATAGTCGAAGGAGATGCAGAGATAGTCACACGCCTCTCTCAGCTCTGGAATAGAGATTCCATCAGGGCAGCGGATTATCCCAGATTTATAATAATCCTGCCAAAAACAAACATGCAGCCATTATCGAAGCATTTCTCATAGTCCTTTACTTAAAAGCAAATGTTAGTAGCACCAATTATTATTTTTCCCTTGGAGTGCTGGTATCTATTTACAGCCTGAAAGAAATGGTTCAGCCAAGAAAGAGAGTCTTGCAGAAGAATCCAGTTTAGCTGCAATGTGTTTAATAAGTAAGAAATACATGCCTCCTCACAATCAAAAAGGACACTACCATGTACTACCATGTACAGTACACACAATATAAACCCTCTACTATACTGGACTATATGGCATCCAACTGTACCAGTACTTGCATCATCTTGTACCTGCACTTAACTGCTCTACACTTTGCTGTATTCTACTACTGCTCTCAATTATATCTATTTTCTGTATCTTGAACTTGATTTTGCTCTTAAAGGTAACCGTATTCACATTTTTTGTAATTGCTCCTATTTTAAATCGTTCTTATCCATTTACTGTACTTACTACTTGCTCTTAATGGAGTTTACTCTTCTAAGCAAACAGTTTTACTGTAAGTTTAACTGCTCTTAGTTGAAATCGCTCTCAAATGTAATTACTGTGTTTTTTTATTCTCTCATTTAAATTTGCTCTTACTTACCACTGACTTTATTGTATTTCATAACTGCTCTTATCTGTAATGTGATATTTTGCAACAACTCTAAATCACTCTGGATAAGGGTGTCTGCTAAGAAATAAATTAATTAATAATAATAATAATAATAATAATAATAATAATCATCATCATCTGGGATGGGATTAAGTTTAAGCAGTATTCTGTACCATATTTCTTTTAATACATAAATGGAACCCTAATTGGAATTGTTAAACCTCTGTAAAAAATCTCTTTACCATGAAGATGCATGGACTACAGTCTAATGTTAGAGATTCTAGGTCCTTTACTGGCACTACAGTGGATAAAAGTGTAGCCAGGTGGATTGTTTGTTTTTTAAACTTTATTATTTATCTTCAAAAATAATTCTAAGCAGCGCAACCAGCCACTGAATTACTGGGAGTAGAAGAATAAGTTCATATTTAGCAATTACATGGGGCACTTTACTGCTCTGGGTATGTTCTGATACCCATTTCAATGTCAAATATATTGGACACTGAGCGGCAATAAAAAAAAAAATCCACCTGTAACCATGCTTACCAGAATAGCTCTAAACACAGTGGAGCCGATTCCCTCTGCCACCTCATACTCTCCCTTTTCATTAGGACGTGTGAAATTGTGTTCCCTGCCAGATCCAAACATTCTACCAAAAAGAGAACAAACCTTGATTTAAAATAAGTTTTTTTTTAAAATTAACAACAATGTACAGTACCATCAGATTATATATTGGTAGATATAAGAATGATGATGATGGGTTGAGAAGATGTGGTAGAGAAGAATGATATTATTATTATTACAAAAATCGAATTCTTCTATCTATAAAAACAGCTATATACCCCTGTATTATGATACACTATATACATTATATAATCTCAGTAATGTCCTTATCTCTAGATATATGCAAAAACATACACTATGTGATAGACTAACAGTCAGTGTGACAGACAGACTGCGCCATTACCCCCACGTGATGTTCTCTAGATTCAAGAAAAACTCAAAAATGTGACATAGGGAATTTAAAACCATGGCCTTCAGTTAAAAAAAAAATATATCTATTTTCCGATACGTACCTTCCCAGCATAGTGTTAGGCTGTGCGGTGAAGATGGCAGGATCTACTACAAATCTAGTGTTATCCACAATGAGTGTTACTCGTTCTGAGGTTCTCATGTTCCTTGCGCCTTCCTTTGCATTTTCATACACAAACACCATCTCCCCAACCCCAACAGTCTTACAGTTCCCCTCTGTGCTGGACAGACTGCTGTTTCTACTGCTGGTGACACCACTACCAGTGGAGCCATTAGGCGATGCTTTCTGAGGACGGGGACTGGTGGGCCGAGATGAAGAGTTGTGCTCCCTTTCTCGATCTGAAATACAAAATCAGTATGACAGGTCTGTGATGATAATTGAAGTCTGTAATATTATAATAATGTAACGATGTTCTTTGGTCCTGTTGCGATAATTATGTTGAACTTGAACTGCAGTACAAGTCTCAGCCATGGACATGTTTGTTTTTAGTTTTCAGAGTTACATTTATTTAAAAGAAAGCAAGTTGAAATGGGATTAATGGATTCATAAACTGCACAATCAGCATTTCAAAGAATCTACATTTCTATATTGCACATTCGGTGGATACATGTTTGACAGTGACCTCAAAACCGTGTTTCAGTGTGTATTCACAACCAGAGATGAAAACATGTGTTCATAAACTTGTTCATATGGTTTGAACACACCAATATATTTTTTTTTTTCATGGTCATGGTCACTCTGAATCAGATCATTTTAAACTATGATGTAGAACCTGTTCCCTCAGAATGATGGTGCTCACCGCCTCCCGATTCAGTATCACACTGCATCACCATCACTGTAGCACTGAGGCGCGAAAGGAGACAGATTTTAGACCGGCAGACTATAAATCAGGTAGTTGTGCTTTTGTTCTACAGATTCAAATAGATAACATTTTGAGACTAAAAACGTCTAGGTCTAGACAACAGAGTAGCTTTTCCTATTACAGTTGATTTATGGTACCTACAGAAATGAGAAATTACTGGAATTGGTTCCAAAGGAAATGGCTTTCAACATAGATATCCTTTTCACCCATCAAAAACTATTGTGGACTTCAGATACTGGTTTTTATTCAAAGCACCTACCACCGTGGTGTTGCCTAGTAGGGGAGGTGACGTTCCTTATGCATGGGGTCAACTGGCTCTCTCCCCTTTCGTGTGAAGAGTCCCGGGATCGGTCACTTGACCTCCGCCGATCTCTTGATCTGTCATATCCTCCGCTAGCGCCATGCAGACTCATCTTCGTGAGATCAGATTCTAGCTTTGATGCACGGGATGGGCCACTGCAAATATTAAAAGAGAAACTGAGTCGTAAAGCATTGCAAATGCTCTTCAAGTCAGGAGTAGGGCTGTCAGTTAAGCCTCAAAATAGCAATCTATTAATTGGGCACACAAAATATAATCGTTTGAATAAATATCGATGATCGTACCGCCCACATACATTTTCGTTCGGTGCATCTTCGTTGATAAACTTAAATAATGTTATTAACTATGCGTGTTACAAAAATGTAATTATTGAATCGATTATACAGTATTTATAAATCAATGTATATAATGAGGAATGGAATCAATCGAAAATAGATTTGATTTAATCACAGCAGCCCTAGTACGAGTGATCTTCAACTGATACAGCTCCACTAAGAAAACACATTACTATATCTAGTGCACCAGAGCGTTTATGAATTTTGTTAAAATTCATACAAAATCCATTAAGATCAAATGTGTCCACATCTGTAGTTAAAACTGTGTGGTACTGCACTGAACATTTTTTTTTTGTCAATGGCAGCGCTCAAATTGAGTTTTAAACCATTACATTTATTATCCAGTCCTGAAAGCCCAGGGGTTCACTTTAGAATACTGCAGTTTTTCTTTAAAGAACAACCCCATCTTTAATAGTGGTACGTTAAGTGATTCAATCTGAAAGGGTAAGTTAGAATTCTGTTACAGGGAATGTGCTGGTACTGCAGAACTAGCTTGAGCTGTAAAACACTTTGTTATTTTGCTGGATCCATAACTTTGGCAGTTCTGCTGAGGTACGTTTTTTACAATTTAATGCATTTTGGTGTCAAGAAAGAAAATCAGATAAATGCACGGTCATGAAGGCACAAATGAAGGTGCTTATCGAAAGAATGAATGCAATACATTACTTGACTTTTACAACATAAATAATTGACATGAATAGAAATGTACTTTACAGGTACTGTGTGTATATGATAGTGGATATGCTCAGATAAACAAAACAAATGATCATTTAAACGTAGAACAATGACTACGATTAGGCCTACATTTATTTTAATTAGTAGGTTCCAAGAAATATTGAAGTGTAAATGTTTTTGATCCAAGATTGAAATGGATTACATTGTTTTTTAGAGTGATGTTGTTTTTTTATGATGTGAAATGACTACTGTGTTTCTGGACCTCTTGCCAGGTCACTCTTGTAAATGAGGCCTCGGTCCAATGTGTACTCCAAATGCCAAAATTACAGCACGCCCTTTTGCACAAGAAAGCCCACTGAACAGATAGGAAAGGAAGGTGTAAACATTTCCAACAAATGATTCTTATGAATTGTCAGGCAGAATGCAATCCCTCTATGAAGCCGGGGGTAATTATGGCACTTTTTACCTCCTATTGGGTAAGCATCTTCCACCTCTCAGCAGGAGAAAACAAGCCGCCTACATACAGTTCTACTCTGCTGTGATTGACAAAGTAGAATTCATAGAACAAGTTGTTTTTGCTTCCAAGCCCCAAGTTTGGTAACCTGAAAATGAAGCTTACTATTCTTTACGTGGTTGGAAAATAAAATGATACATTTTTAGAGAAACTAAATTACTGGCTGACCCTGGGGGGCAATTCACTTTGCCCATTATAAAACTGGGTAAAGTAGTTCTAGATAATTAGATAGGATAGCTCTGCTAAGCTGCAATCAGTATTTTGTCATGTCTTTGTGTTACGATAACGTTGTAACATGCAGGTGAATTGTAACCACGAAGCAAATAACCTTAATATTTTTTTTTTAAAGATTTGTAATTCATTTTTAGGAGTCAATACAGATATTCACAACTGATAGGTGCTGCATGCTCATGCACCTTCAGCAATCCTCCATCAGCAATCTACCCATTTCATGAGCTAAAGCTTCACCTGAATAGTACAGGTATCATGACAGGGAGTCTTACCCGGAGCTGAGCTAAATCGGGAGGCCCTGATTGGCTGGGGGGCGTGCCCAGGAAGCCTACGTCTTTAAGAACGCAGCAGCGCCAGTTCGAGGCTACGGAATACGGTAACTTAAATACTAATATACAGCATTTAATGCTTTCCTAAAAAATCTAAATTCAACAGAAATTAAATAGAAAGCATACTATTACACATGCTGTTATATAAACATTAGTACAGAGGTTTACTTTTTATATTGTTAGGTGTTTAATATATTTTCTCTATTTAAATAAAAATTCAAGTAGGTATACAGGATCTGTCTACCTACCTAAGTGACCCGAACTGTCCATTCCTCTATGCCTAAAATAAAGGGCACAGCGTTCTTAATTTTTAAAAGCTGTCCTATATATATATATATATATATATATATATATATATATATATATATATTTATTTATTATTTGTTCTTCTCTGAACTAACAAGCACTACGATGGCTTTAGTGTGTTTTCACTCCTGTTTGTCAAACCATTTTAAACAGAGGTAAACCAGAACTGACTGCTGTTTGTAATAAAATAAATCAGAAACAACAATTACTACAAAAATTACTCACACCCTTATGGCAGTATACATCTATAACGTATTTACAGATCACAAAACACACACACACACACACACACACACACACATATATATATATATATAAGAAAATTACTTTAGATTACAAATTGTGTTAAACATTCCCTGAAGCAAAAGCAATTCCATTGTTAGAATACGTACCCGGCTGCCTTGCACTGCAGGTTAAAGACAAAGCAACATGAAATGAACTCAGGGACGAAAGCAAAAAAGACCTGCGCTACTCTGAACAAAGCAGCTTTGGAAGCTGTCTTAGCATCCTTGGGCATTACTTTCAAAGTTCATATTTGAGATACTCCCATTATCATCCTGGCATGTTCCTCAGGTTTAAACACCCCAAAGCATTCTGCAGCATTGCTAGAGCAAGCTAGAGAGCTATTTAATAGAATAATCCTCCAAGAAGAAAAAAAAGTCATTCAGCTCAGACAGCAGGAGGCTCGTACTATAAAGACAAATCATTTCAATCACAGGCATGGAGTCGGACGTGCGGAGTGCAGTGCTGCTGACGTCTTTCTGACCCCTCAGCCTCCTGCGAGCAGCGTTCATGCCTGCAATTACTACATCACCAAACAGCAGCAGCAGCTGGGTGATGCAAGAAGCACCAGCTTTAGAAAAAGGGATCCAAATGGAAAGAGAAAAAGAGAAAGCAAGAATCTTTTCTGGAGGTCTGCCAGGGCCTGTCTGTGCAGCCACTCTTTTGGCTGTGAGTCTGCAGAAGCCTCTATCAAAATCGTAATGAAATATTGAAAAGATGGCCGCCCACTCCTCCACCCATGCAGAAAATCAAGGGGGATTAAAACAGGACTCCTGCCACTTAAAAATCAGGACTGGCCCAGAGGAGGTTGAAAACTAAGTGACTTTCAAACACGGATGACCTGGGAGTACATAGTTTATGCAGGTTTTGTCAGCTTTTCAAAACGGTGTCCGTTGGCAATATAATTACCTTGAACATCTTTAAATTGCTGAAGGATTATTATTACTATTTAATGTAAAGACTTGTCAGGCTGTGTAAATTCTGGGAAGTAAATGTCCCAATATATTTCCCTATATATGCCTACAATAAAAATTATTTTAAAACCCTTTACTATTTCTACACTAAACAAAAGAAAATACTATGACAAAAGAAAGGAATATGAAGAATTACTACCAGCATTCCCTCTAAGCTTTTTAGATACTGGAAACTTGCTGTTTTGACTGAGAAAGGGTAAATTATCAGTGAGAAACACATTGGCCACACATTAACCCTTTAATATATTATTTTTGTTGCATTATACAATTTTGAACCAATATTCCAACACAAGTACCACAACAATTTTACAATTTGCTTTAAATTAAAATAAGATATTTATTGTGGCTCTGCCTCGGATTCTGAATCATCATCTGCTTTTATATATATAAAATAAATACCATTTTTTTAATGAAGCGTATATTTACCTTTATGAAGCCTGTCTGAGATCTTATCATATATGCAGCCCTGTCAGTAGGCTGCATGCTTAACTGGTGGCCTGCATAGAATTGCTTTATATTACTGTAGAAAACACGGGCGTCTGCACTGCCTTCAGTTGTAACCACCTCTAGGGCTACAGATTTTCCATTTTTGGTAACAGTAAATTCAGTTTTTTCACCCACTTTTTAAACAACGTATTAATAAATTAAACATGGCATTTGAATAGAAATATAATGTTGACAGTTAAAGTAAGTAAATTAATAAATATTACCACAATTGTTTATTTTTATTAAAGCCAAGAGTTTGAAAAGACCCGTTTATCTTATTGGTGGCATTAGAATAATAATAAAAAATATGAAACAGTTTAGTAAAAGTCCAGCAATGTCGTGAGAGGTATCCTATGTACAGTACTTCACAAATAGCGTTTTACTGCTATTACAATAACCAGGATAAAATATGAAAAAAAAAAAAAAGTTGTACTGTTGACTGACTCGTTGCTCTACACAGGTTCTCTGCTGTGTACCCCATTGTAATTTAAATAGCGCCCCTTTTAATGTAAACGCATAATTAATCCTCCCAATTGTTTCTTTGCCAATTCTGCCTTGTTATTTGCTCAGTTTAACAAGAGGTGTGTCTCCGGACAGAAAAAATATTTATGAAACAAAAGGTGTGCAGTGTAGTGACTACATCACTTTTCTACCAGCTCAGACGTCAACAATACTAATTACATGAGAATGGATCCTCTGATGTGTGCGGGAGTGCAAATTATCTTTTTTGGGGGGGGGGGGGGGGGGGGACACATTCAACTAAAAATGTAATTGGATATATATCTCTACATGGCCTGAAGACTTTTAGTAGTGCTGAAATCTAATTAAAAGACTAGACAAACACCAGTCCTCAGTATAATCCAATACACATCTACAGTATGCACCTGTAAATATGTAAGTACGAGACACAGATATAAGGACAGACTTTAGAAACGTTTTTATTCAGGCCAAAGTGGTGTGGTTCAAACACTCAATCAATCACTTATGGGGCTTTTTTTCTCCGTGCAACTCAGTAAAATTAAATTATTAGATAAAGTCAATGCTTTCAGCCATAGCTGTATGTTAAAGCATAAAGAAACCGAGTATGTCTAAATTATTTGCACATTTCGGTACTTACTGTATAGCTAATGATTGCTATTACTCTTGTTCTTGAAATGTATTTAAAGCTGGCAGGTGAACAAACATTACAGAACGTTCTGTACAGCAAGCACGATTTTGCCTACCACAGGCTTACTGCATGCAGCAGAGTTAAGTTAAACACCTTGCACCGACTCCATTTATCTGCTCACAAAACCAGTTTGACCCCAAGATAGGCCAAGAAGACATAAAGAACAAAGAGACAGACCATTGCAAACGAACCATTAAAAAACAGGTAGCCTGGCTGAAGACAATGTGACTGCATTATGGGCCCCCAACGGGCACCAGGACTGCAGCTTGTGATAAACTGCCAGAACAAGCTGCGGAAAGTTGACGGGGGCTGCTGCTCTGCAATCCAAGGGCAAGTAGAAGGCAGCTCCCAAGCCAATACAAACAGCAGCAGAGCAGGTAATTGGAGGCAGCACAAAAACTGCAGTGGGAAGTCAATTTTTCCTTTTAAAAATTCCTCTTTTGTACATTACATATAAAATACAGCATTCCTTCGAATTTAAGACGCAGCCCAAATTTCCCACCCTCAACTTGAGGAAAAAAAAATTAAAAAATCAAATAAAGATGCATTTACTCATATAAGAAAACGACGTATGGAGGTAGTTTGCAGCTGTCAGCTGTCACACCTAGCATTACAGTTAGGTGCTGCTTCTCATTTCGAGTTGTGATCACTCGCACATGTTTTTCTCCCTTTTTGTGAACTGTGGTATTGCTTGGCAAGTAGAAAAATGCAGGGGTCTGATTAGAACTGAACAGGAAGGCTTGACCGGAGCTGAGCTGATCGGGAGGTCCTGATTGGCTGGGGGGCGTGCCTGGACAGCCTACACCTGCTTAATGCAGCAGCTGCAGTTCGAGGCTACTGCACCGCAGCCATAGCTACACAGACGGGCGCGGAGCGAAAGCTTGCTTTGTTTACATCTAGGAGGAGAGCGTCCGCTCTGGAGGATAACCACTACGGAAGCCGTCAACTGCCAGTCAGTCACGTTGCTGTTTGTGTACTCGGGCAGTCACATCTTTTGATAGCAATTTTAATACATGCATCACTATACTGTATTCGAATTCGGGACACAGGCCATTTTTTGAGAAGGAAAAATTGGTTTAATAAGTGCGTCTTAAATTTGAAGGAATACGGTAATACACAGCTGCAGGTAAAGCAACAAGAATATCTGGTAGAGAAAAACATTGAAGATCAACTTTTTAAAGAATCTATCACCCACACACCACCATATTACCAGACTATATTCAGCAACTGAATTATGTAGTACATTTTTTTTTAAATGACACAGATGAAACAAGTGAAATGCCTAGAGCGCCCTATTAGACATTTCATATCTTCATGAACTTAGACACATTTTCCACTTGATTATAAAATGAACAATGCAGAACATTACAGCACTCACTTCAATGCATTCTTTGAGTAGCATGTAAATAAAAGCAAGCCATCAAACGATAGCTAAGAAATCCAACCTTGTATTGAGAATGACACAACAAATTCGTACCATTGACTTTTCAAGCTTAAATTAACAGCATCCACTTCTGCACACTCTGTCCCAGCCAATAACTAATATTACAGTGTGTCAGCTACTAACAACCCAGAGCTCCCAGAAAGATACCTCTGGGGATGGATTCTGAGTAGAACAGAGAATATGATTTTACATGTTTGTGTTACAATCATGTTCTAGTAGCAAGGTTCCATAATTTTTTATCTACTTCCTTGTATTAATTAGCATTAATATTGAGCTCAGGCTGAAGGCTATTACAGCTAAGAACAATGGAGGGAGATATTTTCAGTTGTTTATTAAAGGAAAGGTAATCGTTGTTATCATGTATTAATCTGTAAAACCATACAACAGCAGCAGCTTCCTGGTTGGCAAATATTTGTACCTTGATGGGATTTTAGTAGTACAGAATATGGGAGAAATGGGGACAACAATGGCCATACAGCCTATTTTCTGTATTCTATACAAAGGCATTAAAGTTCACTCAAATGAAATGTTCCATTTTGAAAATACTGCAGTGTACCTCCAGACTAACAGTGTGTGCTTACAGCGTTGACAGTCATTTAATATGATGCATTAGAACGGTCAGGAGTCAGATTTATTTTACATTTTGGTCAACTGGTTTCTCCAGTTACAGACACACATTTTTGAGTTCCTAACTTACCTTGAATGCTTGCAGAGTTTGCGTGGTCTGCTCTGTGTTTTCCAATCCCAATTCTCTGGATCACTGGAGTTGCTGTCATAAGTATGTGGTCGTCCTGCCATCACACAGAGTACCGCACAGTGTATCCTCCTATCACTCAGTTCTCATAACCTGAGAGAAAAAAAGGTTGACATATCAATAATTATATTTAATAATTAAAATAATCACCAGGATTTAGAGACAGTATTTACAAGGCAACAGCAAAGCATGTTCTCCAGTATGGCCCATAATCATCATTTCAGAGACCATTCCTCAGCATTAGTAGATTGTGCAGTGTTGGATACAGAAACACCTGCCAACGAAGCACCTACTATCTGTTTTCAGCTCAGCTATCTTGCACATCATGACTGAAACTATAACAGTGAGTCATTCCCCTTATGACTTCAAGTGATAACTGAGTTACATTTATAGCAGTATAGTCTTTGAGTGTTAATCTTTAAACAAACAAAATAGCAGTTTGTGAATGTTTCTTTTTTATGTTTTGTCGAGACTCAGCAACACAGCTGTCATAAAATGCAACAAGTATTTTTTTTTTTTTTTTTTTGTACCACAATATTAACCGCTAGGTTGAAAAAGAGTCATAGATATTTAGGGTTATGCACCGCACAAATATATACATACTTAGGTTAGCAATTCAATAACTAATTTAGAATTAGGTCCCAGGCGTCCCATATTTTCAAATTAAAACACCGATGAGAGTATCTCAAGGGAGCCAAAGCAGACATAGGCCACAGCCACTTATTCTCAATAAACATCGTTTACCAAATTTGAAAGTGCTCGCAGTGATATTTCCCATAAAATATGATTTGAAGTGATTAAAAGGTAGTAATTGTAACATTTCATAAGAATAATATTGTTAGATTTACTCGATGTGCACGCTCAAGTCGACAAGACGTTTTATGGTGCTCGGGGTGTACACATCATCGGACGGGTTAAAAAGCTAAACCTTTCAAAAACAATAAAAAACAAATACATACAAAACATGTTACTAAGGCTTTAATAAAACATTAAATGCACTATGGCCTATTCTACTTACTGTAGTAGTAGTAATATTAATAAGTACAGTAACTTGGTTATTCATACGAACTGTGTACATAATATAGGTACAGCAGCTCTGTAAACAACATGACCTTACCAGTTCCGGATTAGAGTACATAAGGCGTATCATGAATCGACACCCTATGGTTTTTTAAATGACAAAATCCTGATTTATAAATAAACCCCAAAAACTTGTACTCCCCTCTAATCTCCGTCCCAGTGACAACCCCTAAACTACCCCAGGCCCGACGCTCCAACTGTCGCGAGACTTGATGGGAAATATCGCGACAGTTGCTTCTCTGTTACCATAGATACCATACAAATGCGAGTGACAATTCATCATAAACAATGGATCTGAAAAACAGATGTTCACAGATCTAAATGTGTCTAAGGCATAAAGCATACAGGCTTTACTAGGCTTTATCTACTACGCAGATTAAGTGAGCCGAGGAAGAAGCACACGCTGTTTCTTAAAAAAAAGCATACGCTTTGAGCAATTGATTAATTTGGTCTTACGTTGTGAAATTAAAACATACACCACGTACAACAAGGGCGTGCAATTGGATTGCTGACCTCAAGGTCATGAAACAAGAAAATGTGATATTTTGGTAGCAGTGAATGAACCATAATTCACGTGTTCAGACACTTTACCACTGCTGGCAAATACTATTTTTATTGAAACGATTTGCAATTGTACGTGAAGAGATATTCGTAGTCCTCTTGCTTTAAGTTTAAGTTACCTAAACCTGGCTAAGAATGTCTTTATGGTGCTTAGCACTAACGTATTTTAATCTTAAGTATATTTCATGCAAATCAAATTACATAAACAGATAAAAACAAAAAGTAAATACAATTTGCGAGATGCATGGTAAAGAGAAAGGGTCAAATGAGCGCGTTTCAGTTTTCCAGTGCCCTCTTGTGGTAAAATAATAAATAAACAATAACAAAAACTTTTTCGAATTTTCCACCTCATGAAAAGTATTGCCTCTGTATTGGTTTAAGTTTTAATAGCCATGCTCTCAAATGCGCCATATCGACGATCCGAGATAACTTTTTTTTTTTTTTTTTTTTTTTTTGCAAAGCTACAAGTTTCAATAATGATTTTACTCTTTTTTTATTATTATTATTGTTATTGTATATATTTGTTAGTGTATATTTTCATAACAGGCAGCTAAGCGGTTAATTTAAAATTGGACGGATGTTCATAAATGACCAAATTGGCCAATATATGAAGCTGTTTAATATCATTCTTCATGTGTAAGAAAAATAAAAACTTGTACTTAAAGTTTTTATTTTATTTATGTATATATAGCGTATGGAATTAGTAATAAATTGTCTCAGCATATGTTTCTAATTCTTGAACAATGTGTGTTCCTTGAATCAGTGAACTGGAAATCAATTATGTTATTTTCTGATAGACTATGTGCCACAATATGGATATAAACTGGATATATATAATGATGACACACAGCCTACTTTACCGCATTAGGTCAAATTTGCATAATATGTGGGCATTTAAGTTCCAAATGCTGTACTGTACAGAGCAATAACATGAACAATACAATAATACCGATAACAGTAAAAATATACTTTTTATTTGTGTGTAATTATTGTCTAAATGATCATCAAAACAACGTAGTGTGCATGTTTCTTACTATACCAAAAATATATTATACAGTATGTGTACAGTACTGTCACAAAATAGGGTGCGGGTGTTCTATATGGTTCCTATGGACTTTGTCTAGAACCCTTTGTCTGAGCCTACCGAAGAACAGAACGTTCTGTATCATGGGTTCTGTATCATGGGTTCTAAGCATTAGATCCAATCGAACCATATTTAGAGGTTCAATGTTCGATCTTTTATATGACTATTTAACGCCTATAACCCTCTATTGTTAAAAAGGTTTCTTAAAAACAAGGATTCCAAAGAAAAAACAAAACACAGTATGGTTCTACGGAAAGTCCAAGGATCATATTTCCAAGTGTTTAGTATAATAATAATAATAATAATAATAATAATAATAATAATAATAATAATAATAATACAAAAAAAAACATTCACACCTGTAGCATGTTTTTATTTATTTTGTATAACAATACTTTATAAAGTCGATGGAAATGTTCACTTAAAAAAACAAAATCCGTTTATATTATGTATATTCTCCATAAACGTAACACCCATACTCTTAGGCTTAAATATACATATGTTACTAGAACAAAGTGTAAAATGGTTTTACTAGAAAACAATAGCCTATGTTTAAACGGCCAACAATAATCCAGATAATACAAAACAGTGTCCACATGTTAATTGGATATTTCAATATTCCACTCTACTGTATCACAGATGAAATCTATCTTTTTAAAAATATATATTTTATTAAAATACAAAACGGTTGGTCCTCGTTTACCTTGTTGTTTATAATAAATAACATTAACTTGTAGAAAATAGTCCTTTCTTTAAAAAATAATAATAATACATTATGCAAAACATAAATTACATGGAATAAATAGTTTTAAAAAGTGCTCTTTGAGAAATATAGGTAATAACTACCTTAAATAAATGTGTCTTGTCATGCAAAAGTATTCAATAATGACGCAATCGTTGAGATCGGTTATAAATACAGTACCAGGTGGTTTGTAAAATTAAATTAACATTTTTCCAAAATATCTATTGTAAAATTGCATTGAGATCTCGAAATTGTTGCATTGAGATCTCGAAATTGACAATACTCTTTTACTGTGGGTTTAAAAGCATTTCTAATAGCTTTTGAATATACTCTCGTTCCTCGTCTGTCAGCTCCTCCGGGAACTCTTCAGGAAGCAGCCTCCTTGTTCTGCCTCTTTCTACATTGTTTCTCAGAGAAGCGGTGTGGACATCCTTCAGTTTCATTTGGAGCCAATCTTGCCTCTCCTGGACGTGTCTGTGTTCCCCAAGGTTGTGCATCAGCTGCATTTCACTCACCGATCTTTTCCTGTACAGCAAAATTATATATTCATTTATAGGTTATTACAGATAGGTGAAAAAGCTCACTCTTATACTTATTAAAAGCGAAAATTGTGGCTTGAATACATGTGCTATAACAAAACATACATCATACATATTGATACATACTGAGTACAGTTTAAATGTTAGTTTTAAATACAATATACATTGAACATCAATATTATAAACACGTTTATCTTGTAAATAGAAACTTAGATAGATAGATAGATAGATAGATAGATAGATAGATAGATAGATAGATAGATGTTTACCTGAGTGGTCGTCCTTCAGATTGTGAAGAAAAGCAGAGGACATAAAGAATAATCAAGAAAGATATTTTCACCAGACTTCTCACTGAAAGCATTTTTTGTATAACCTGTGAAAAAGGAAAATAATGTTAACTCCCTATTGTTCACATTTTGTTATTAAAACCCATGCCGATATAAAGCATATATTCTTCCTGACAAAAAAGTCATAAAGCTATATAGTTACAAATAATTGTAATATTGTAATATTTTACACATCAGTCCATTGTTGTGAGTCGTTCATTGGACGAATGTGCTATAGTGTGTTAGTTTTCCTAAAATCATGTATATGAAAAAGGACAACAGTGCAAAATCCATAATAAAACCATCTTATTTATAATTCTCCTTGGGTATATGTGTACCTCGATGTTGATTAAAGCACACATCTAAAAATAAGTATAATATAGCTAATTAAAGAACGACTGTTATATACAGTACATACTATATAAGGTACTTACCACTTAGTGGTATTACTATTTCTTTAGAGTTCTTCTTAGAAGATGCCTGTACAGCACTGTTAAAACAGTTTGCAGATCAGCCTATGAAGTTGAGATTAGTGAAACTCTCCAAAGTTCCTTTTATAGACCGTGGATCTGGCCATTGATGAGCCGCCTTCATTATTGGTGTTGATGTCACCCCAAGCACCGATGTAGACCGGCATGCGCATGACTGCATCATGACCAACACTCCCACCAATTCAGATTTCAGCACCTTTGTGCTTAACGCACACTACTATCCAAAAACAAAGACGAACTAACTCTACACAGCTGTTTAAAACGGATTAGTGGCGCTGTAAGCTTTGTGTTGCGATGGCCACTCTGTGTCATGTCATTTTCAATACATTCAGTGGGAATATCTCTGCTTTGGTCTAGGAGTGGGGAGGAATTTCCCATTTACTGTACCGGTATAGCATAATTAATGTATCAAATATAAATAGAGCCATGTCTATGTCTATGTATCCTTTGGTATCATAAAACCGTCAATGTTATCATTAATTGACTATACTGTATATGCATATTGTATTAACGTGTGTTATATTATTTAGCAATATAACATTTGATTGCAATGAAGACAACATTAATATTCGGTTATTATCTGGGATTCTGTATCTATCCTAGGAACGAAATATCTTATAAGAGAAAGGCAAGGCAATTGTGTTCCAATTGTGTTACAAATTTAAATAAAACTATGATCCCTTATAATAACACATGTAAAATACATAAATAGATAAGTGACTTGTACTGCTTTGGTAATCATAAATATTGTATTATTATGTCGTTAATTAACGCATCTGCAATAGTTTAAGGGATCGCCATCTTCATCAAGACGAGATTAAGATTTACTGCTGCTGGCTGGGTTGTCTCCCCGGTGACCGCGAAGCCTCCTCTGTCTCGTCGATACATGGGAAACGCGAACTGCAATGAATGAGCTGAAAAAGGCTGTTTCGTCAAAGAAATGACGTCAAAGTCTCAGTCACGCTTTTGATCCAAATGTTAATGTGCTTTGGAATGAGTAACGGTTTTACAAGCGATTCCGTCATTCAATAGAGCAGGAGCATTGTTATCGATCAGATATGTTAGTTATTGTGAAGTATTGTTTTCTCAAGAAGCATTCGGTATATGTTACCACGCAGATTCTATCTGCAATAATGTGTTAAACCTAATGTAAATACGCAGTACCTACAATGAAGGAATAGTATTGTGCGCTATAGGAATGGCTACAATGCTAACATGTGTGTAAACAAATCTAAATGCATACAATTATCTTTTGCGAGTTCATTTACTATATAATAAATGCAAAATGGTGTTTAAAGACTTGAATTGTTTTGAATGAAAAAGAAAGAGAGAATTGATGGCAATAGTGAGTGGATAAACACCTATAAAACAAATAACATACAGGAAAATATTGCCTTCTAAGAATATAAATAGCACTTTAGCATCCCTTCTAAAAGTTTACCACGATATATGTGCAGTTTGACCCTGCTTCTCCCATGCTATGCATTTACCATAGTTATGTAACATGGTTTACCATACCTCACAATTCCTTACAATGCTTACCAATGCTTTACCATGCTTATATGCTTTATTACACTTAGCTATGCTTTTATATGGCAAACTCTAATAAAGGATGACATAGAAGTGTACAAGTGGTACCTCAGCCAATCACACGTCTAAACAGTGAAAAAGTAGGTTACACTGTTGTTATGTATTTGCATTTTGATATTCAGCATGCGTTTCAGTTTTAGTTATTAAAAGGGGCTATGATGTCATACTTGTGTAACCTGTTAAATCCATCAGTGGTGAAAATAGGACCCATCCAGGCTGCTACACAGAGTGCAGTCTATGTGTTCACGTTACATTTGTGATACAAAAGGTTCATGGGTTTATTGTGGTTTAAACTACCCTTATCAACACTAGAACATTCCAATAAAGCCAAACACATTGTTTGCAATGGGAGATGCCATTGGCGGTACAGCTAAGCAATCCAATATTCACATGCAGTGTGACTCCACGGCAGCATTTGAACATTTTGACCTCCAGGTGCACAGTGGATATCCACAGTGATAAAAACCCTGTGCTGACTAACGGAGAGAGGACTCGGTTCTTAACAGCAGCCTAGCCTTGTCAAAAACACACATACCACTTTCCAGAACCACATGCAGTGAGCGCATTCCCTTCAGATTGTAGAAAGCACCCCAAGGCACTTAGAAATCCAGGACTGCCCCTTTTCTTTACATATTAATTCCTCAGTATGCCTACAATTTGATTACATTGAATGTATTTAAGTCATTTTCTATTAAAACATACAGTAAATGGCATGTTGTTCACTTGCTAGTGTACTGCTAACCCAGCCATTCTAGATTTGTCAGGAGGAATGTTCACTGAAAGAATGTTTAATTTATTGAAGGGTACTGTTGTTTTAAATGGTCCACAATACGTTAGCGTTAATCAGTTGTGTGTTGCAAATAAAGGGTTTTGTTACAATTTGTTGTCCGGTGTGCTATTGTTTTGGTGCCATCCAAAGTGAATGGTCCAGTCGCTCAAACAGCTTGTCGAGAAGTCTGCGGAGTTTGATCTGGAGCCGAGATGACACCACTCCTGTGGAGAGTGCATCTGCTACCACTACATCTTTCTGTCAAACAGCCGTTACAGAGTTTGCATTAACATCTTTATTCTACTGCGGGGACCCAGTTTATCTCCCTCGCCACTGCTGTTTTTTTTCTTACCCTCCTATTATGGTGAGAATGTGGATGCCTCTGTCATATTGAATTAAATCCCTGGTTTTAGTGGCATATTAACAGATTGAAGGAAGTCTGTCTACTATGCGTACCAAGGAACAGAGAAAAAAGCATCTCCAAACTGTAAAACTTGCTATTGTTTATTGATATAAACAATAATGAGTTTTTCTGTGCGTGGCGCTGTCTCTGGGCTGAGCTCATCATATGGAACCTTTTTTTTTCCCTAGAAGGATTTGGGTTGCCACAGACTATCAGTGATGCCACCTTACATGCCATGTTCAAAGGCATTGCCTCACCATTCTAGCTCAATAGCTGGCATGCTTGTGGATGTTCAGATCCAGCCTGCTGCTGCTCAAGCACCATATACCCGTAGAGTATGCAATGCAGCTGCCAGGGGTATGTGTTCAATATTGTTCAGATAATGTTGAGGTCACTTTAACATTACAGATTAAAGGAGTGCTAACCAAATTTCAAAAAACATGTTCTTACTTCTTGCTAGGACTAGCATGATTATTCCTGTCCCTTAAATCTCATATTAGTCCAGCGCTAATGACATTAATAGGCTAATAAGCAACTGCTATGCATCTTGAATCAAGACATCTATCCCCCCCCCCCACTCAGTAGTGGACCCATTAACAAACCCTAAGATGAAGTACAGTCATTCAAAAGTTGTTTAACATTTCAGTCTTTGACGCGTTTGTAAAACGGATTGGCATTCCTAATATGCTTACTCACAAAAAGTCAGATCCCTTTTTATGAGAAAAAATGGTCTTATTAACAGAATTCTCACACAGCGTGAACACTGAAAACAATGTCTTTCATCAGCTGGGTGTTACACCAGAAGCCCTTTTGGTCTTCAAACACTTTCCAGAAGATGACTGTAAACATATATTCCAGTGCTAACGGTGAAAAAGCCTTTCATTTGGATTGAATGTGAGAACCATGTGTTCAGATACAGACGAGTGATTTCATTGTGCGTAAGTTAGGCTCTTGCAGCAAAGATTTAAAAGAAAATATTCATTTCCGCTAATACATTACAGGATATGATTTCATAAAAATAGATCAAATGTACCTAATTCAGGTTCAAAGCATCTCTGATCCCTGAGGTTTTTCAACCCTAGATGTGTAAAACCTATATAGACATTAACTGCAATTCTGATTTCAATTCATACAGTCTACTGCATATCTTTAGAACAAAGACCAAATAAGAGAACGATTTCGATTATATTTAAAAGAAGTGCAAATGTTTTATGAATATGGCTTGCTGTCCTCTTTTTAAAACCGTAATAGTAACCTTTTTTCTACAGCTTACGCTTCTTTCTCTAGCTGCAGTGGCCTTCACCTCGAGTTGTGTCCAGACTCAGTGACCCTCTGCTAATGACCAGTCTGCAGTAGGGGGGACTGGAGCTGTACTGAGCCTCTCTTCAAGTGGTTCCTCCCATATAAAAGTGGCCCACAGTAAAAGCATAGCAAAGTGTAATAATAAAGCACAGGGAGGGCATGGTAAAGCATAGGTAAGCAGTGTAAAGACCAGCGAGGTATTTTAAAAAGCATATTAAAAGCATGGCAAACCAGAGCAAACTATGGTAAATGCATAGTATAATCACAGGAAAAACATGGGAAAGCTGCAAATATTATCACGTAAAAATACTGTGGCATACTTATAAGGACCAATCCTCCTTCTCCAACCACCCCAGCTGTCTCCAATTCTCCAGCCTAACCTACTTCTAATACCTTTTGAACGTTTGTGAAATAAGTAAAAATATCCACAAAGAACAAATAAGAAGATGATTAGACACAAAGTAGTAAAACACAAATACTGTTGAGATATTTTGGATACAATTATGTTTTCTCCATATTCTTTGGGAAAGGTAGCAATCGTCTATGTTTCGAAACTATGGCACAGAACTTATTGTTCATCAGATCCAAACTGATGGGTGTACTATCTATAATCATGTGCTCAACATCGGGTATCTCACCTCTGCATCAGCTGCAACTCTGAAATAATAACGGTTTACTGGAGAAAAAGACCATATCATGGATGGAATGACGGAATATCCGTGGTGTTTTTAAGCATGACTCATGCAGCAGCAATAATATTATTCTTACCAGAATATTAGGTGCTGAAGTGCTTCATTTCCTTTGACTCAATCGGTCTTTCAGTCAAACAACAGAAGGGGAACTACCACTTTCCTACTTGAAGGCTCTCTGCATGACCCAATGGCAACATGATAGATTGGATGCACATCTGCAGAGGGAGATGTCATCATTGTATAAATCCAGACTCTAGTTATTTGGGAGTCTCTGAAGAAGCATTCAGCACTGATGTTAAGTTAGTTAGGGCCCGCATTTGCTGACCTGTTATACTCGTTTATGTTTGAAATAAACTTGACAATGTGTTACATGCTTGCTTCATATTCTATTTAAGGTAACAACTGCTGTCAATGGCCACCTTTAGATACCGTCATACATTCTATGTTTTCGTTTCAAAAAGAATGAAGCAATAAGCAGATATTTAACCATGCCATTAGGAAGGATTCAGTTTCGGTACATTGAGAACCACCAGCGATCATCACAAAACCATGAAATACCACCTTATCGGAAATTATTTATAACAATTTACCATAGCAACAAAAACATGCTGGTTAGTCCAAAACATCCAAAATGGTCAAAATGATTAAAAAGTGCAATCTTTCTTAACATACTGTAGGTGTATATAATAGACAGGACTTTATATGAGGAGGACTGTCCTGGTTATTATTAAATAGATTTTTTAGTTTATTAAATATTCTGAAAGATCTCTAGGTGGTCTGCTGTTTGCTGGAGTCAGTTGTGAACCAGCTTGTGGCCCCTGTGTGACAAGAGAAAGCCGGGTAACTAGAGAATGTGTGAAACACTGTTGCAACGTTGTCATGTGCAATGGTGTTAACAAGCGTAATGATTATCACAATCCCATTCTTTAACTAATGATCTATAGGTTTTGACACTGCATGCCGTCTATGGCCAGATCAGTGATGCTGTGAAGAGGTCTTACTTCGGGAGTCCATAAGCAGGTATGTGTTTCAGCACTTTAGAGGTGATGTTTGCTTCCAAAAATAAGTAATAGGTTGTTTAGCACATTCATCATTTTAGTTCTATAGATAAAACAAATCCCTGGGGCATGTTAAACATTTTAAGATTGACTTTGCATTGCTCATGTCATGCAAAGGTAGTGCTGGGGTGGACCCCAGCCTGCTGACATGTTTACTTACAAGTAACTAGACAAAAAGCTAATTACATTTTTTTTTTTTAATGACAGATATCTATGCAAATTATTCGATGCACTGAAAAAATAAAAAAAGTTTAAAAAGTATCATTGTTAAATAACATATTAATCTTGCTTTTATTGAATATATATTGAGTTTTAATTAACTTTTTTTTTAAAAACAATTTGAGTAGAAATATCTGTATTTATTTATTTTGGAGAATATTTCTGTGTACATTCACAGATAAAAAAAAAAAAAAACTTTACTCAAGTAAATTTACCACTTGAATAAATGGGAATATGGACCTTTTCCCTGGATTGCTTCTGTGTTGACAGATAAGATAAAGTATTCATCATGTGTAACCAGGTTAAATTTGGAAACAATAGAATAAGTACTTGGAATGGGGGTGGAGTATTATTGAACTAAACCTATGCTTATGACTATAGCAGCACAAGACACACATATTGATGAGCATTTCATACCACTGGAAAGATACAGATGGGATTAGGGACTGGATTATGATTTGTACCCATTAAATCTTCAGCAATACGGCCTGAAGATCCCATTAATCACTAGGTGGCTTCAGCAATGCCGTTGTCTGGGTGTCAGTATCTATTATGTTTAACAGTCAAACATCTCATGTACTGCATACAGCAGCTCCACAGGCAGTCTTTCACTTACTTACATATTTTTTTGTACTGAGGAGTACCGTGGTAAAAGCATAGCAAAGTGTAATAAAGCATAGTAAACGCACAGTAAAGACATGGTAAAGCACAGTGGAGCATGGAAAATCCTTGTATAATCATTGTAAATGTTATGGTAAACCATGGTAAAGCATAGTAAATGCAGTAGGCATGTGGGTAAAACATGGGAAACCATGCAAATAACCTTTTAGGAGGGTTATGGGAATCTGTGGCAGAGGTTCACCACTAATGTGCCCTATTGTGTTTCACCCTTCTAGTAGCAAGATGATGATTTGATTCCTGGTGCTGGTTTGTCTTTTCAAAGTAAGCACCTTGAATCGAGGCATTATAAAACCATGTTATGAATTTTCTTAGTTTTGGTGCAAATATAACTAAAGTATGTACTTTTGCTCTGGCACATTTTTCCAACAGAAACAAATACATGTTCACAATTCAAAAACTAGAAATAAACAGTTCAGAACTTTATTGTACAATTATTTTTAGAAACAGCTTTGTAGAAGAGAGTACATAAAAAATACCCAATATATAAGTATTCCTCCTATAAGGTGTCAATACTTTTGTCTGCGACCTGTGGGCAAAAAAAGAAATTAGGGGACTGTGACAGAACATAGGCACTGCACATGGGTGTGTGTGAGTTTGGTGGCTAGTGGCCATCTTGGTGAAGGAACAGCCTGGAGTCAAGTTGACCACCATTTGCACAGCCACACAGGTGTGACTGTTTAATTGTTAGGTTGATTGAAGTGTGGAATGTGGCCATGTTGATTGGAGGATTCATTGTCAATCAACACCTGGCCATATGATATAAAGAGACAACATGTTTGTTTGTGAGTGTGTAGGAGCGCAAGGAGTGGAGAATGAGAGAGTGAAAGAGAAAAGAAAGAGAAAGATTGCAGTGTGATAGCCGAAGTCGGGTGCTGTTTTTTTAATTTTGAAGAGTTTTGCTTTGTATCCAAGAAGAGTTTGCTTATAGTGTTTTGTGTTGTTCTTTTGTTTTGTATGAATAAAAGTGTGCAAGAGCACTGAGATGCAGGTTTAATAATTCAAGCGTGCAGACCAGCCTTTACTGGGATGCTATGCCACAGGGACTAAAAGTTCCTAAAAATGACCTGGAATGTAAAATGTGCTGATTGGAACAGCATAGCCTTTTACATTCCCATATTTCTTTCTACATAGGAGGCGGTGTGGTCCAGTGGTTAAAGAAAAGGGCTTGTAATTAGGAGATCCCTGGTTCAAATCCCAGTTCAGCTGCTGATTCATTGTGTGATCCTGAGCAAGTCACTTAACCTCCTTGTGCTCTGTCTTTCGGGTGAGATGTTGTTGTAAGTGACTCTGCAGCTGATGCATAGTTCACACACCTTAGTCTCTGTAAGTCACCTTGGATAAAGGTGTCTGCTAAATAAACTAACAATAATACACTAACAATAGTAAATGTACAATCTAGATGGCTGTTTTAACACTGCATGCTTTGCAGCAAAGAAGATAAAATGCAATGAATGTTCAGTGGCTATAAATGTTTCAATGTCATATAAATCAATCATTCAATCATTTAGAGTATCAGTACGGCTGACTGTTTTCAGGTCTGCCAAGATGATAGCGGCACTGCCATTCCACAGCCATTATACAACTAATAAATGATTCCCTATTATCTCATGTAGCCAGTCTAATAAACACTTCATCAATGGCATTTCTTTGCAGACCTTTAAATATAAATCCCTTTCATCCATCGCATACCTTTATCATTGTCCTTCCCGAGTGAGCGTAAAACACAGGTGTTAGAAAGTCACATTGCACTTTCTTTGCCCTAGTAAAGTCATGGAGGCTGGACAGCTTTCTTTCAGGGTTAAGAATGATATAATGCAATTAGTTTCTCTAACTGTGATTAATATCAAAGCTTCAGTTAAGATTTTTTTTCCGATTAAATGCTGTCAATTTAATATTAAAAAGGAGTGTCTTGACATGATAGTGAAACTATAAACTGCTTAAAGGAACCCCCCCATCCCCAAGGTCAAGATCCACCTTCAAAATACTGGGGGGGTTGACTGGGACAGAGGGGACAAAGAAAACTGCTTCATGTTACATTTAGCTGTGAAACGGTGAAATGTCTTGGCTTATGCTGTTTGTTCAATTTTTTTTTTTTTGATTATGCAAAAAAGAAAGACCTTATTTACACAGACAAATTTCACACTCATGAATTCAGTGACCCCAATCATTCCAGGCCTTCCAAACCATGTGACCTCATTCAGTGTATGACCCATTTTCACCTGAATCTTTCCCACAGTCCAGTGAATAAAAAATAAAAGTAAAAAGGACATGATGAAAGGATACTTACTGGCTTTAATGAGTGAAAAGGCATTTCCTTTGGAGGTAGCTGCCATGGAAAACAGCTCAGACACGTTTAATCAAACTGTAATGTACGCAAGACTGTATTTTTTTTGTGATTCATAAAGTAAAGTAAAGCTATCAGTCGGTGCATTGTCAGACACCTATATATATGAATTATTTATTTAACATCATGTAATCAAAGAAACTGCAAAATGATATTGCAAAAGTCTACCGGAAGCCATAATAGTAGTACAGTATTTCACGTTAGTTTTCGAAATGTCACATTTTTCAATTTTTGTCAGTTTTTCGTTAAGTATATCGAAAATTACAAAGCGGTAATTTATTCAATATGTTAAGGTAACATTATTCAGCAGGTTTCATTCGACTTTATGAAGCAAAATGTGTTTATTATATAGGGCAATCCACAACTTTTGGGGGTAGCTGTATGAACACTTTCCATTTTCCCGACCTAACGGTAGTTCCTTACTGCTGCAGAGAAGTGGTCAAAAGGATTAATTTAATGCTGTAAAAATGTGGTTTAAAAACAACCGCAAATGCAATACATAAATTACTGAATTCATTACATGCTCAGAAATTACAATAAATGCAATATATGGTATTACAATTAGCAAATTTCAGCAATGCATCACATGAACAGTGTGCAAATTAGCATACCTCTATAACTAGTCACACAAAATACTGATTGTTTCCCCAGTGCCGTCTGGTCCTTTCTTTAACTGCAGAAACTGCAGTTGTTTGTAAGTTAATACAGAGGTCGTCATTTCTAAAAGGACTCGGTTTTGGCATAATTAAATTGTTTAATGCCTCCAGATACAGTACTTTTGTCATGCCTTTTAAACACGCGGAATTGTTTGAAACGGGTAACTGAAATACATTTTTTTAAAAACACACAACTCTAAGTGTGCAAATAGGTTTGCAATGGGGAAATGGCATGTGCAGACTGCAAAACTAAATTAAAACAAACCTCTTGTGATGATAAACTGCAGCATTGCCATGGATTTTAAAACACCGTAGACTATTATACCTCTGAGATTCGGCCTGCTTGATATTCTTCATCCTACTGCTCTACTCCTATGGTTTACAACAACATTAGCGTTAGGGTTTTGGTTACGTTTTATTTCGTTCATATTGTTGAAATTGAAACAGCTACCTGGTTCTGTCACTACATATTTAATATTTTGTTCCTATCAAATGCGCAAACTACTGGTGTTTAATGCTACTAAATAAAACAATGATATATTTGTAGTTGTATTGGCGCCTTTTTGTCTTCAAATCCTTAGCTGCTGATTGGCTATTTAGAGCTCGCTCTTGGGAGCGAGAGTCTAACGTAAATCAATCTTCAGGCTCCGCATAATTCAAAACAGCGGAGGCCAGCTCGAGTAACGGGGGCTGGAGTTAGCGAAACATTGTGTGTAATGTAAGTAAAAAAGTGACGTTTTATTTTTAATGTAAATGTAAATGGTAAATATTCAAATTTGTATGAATATCCCCTTTAGTAAAACCAATTGAAAGTGAAAATGTCTGGTTATTGTTCGGTTATTCTATTAATATATGGAGCAACCGTTATACTTAAAATCCAGCGGGTTTTAAGGAAAATGTGAACGAAAGATAATAGCAATTGTTTTAAGTAGTTAAATGGATAGTTTTTACAGGATTTTTTTTATAAATAAGTAGGCCAACAGTGTTGCATTGTTTTCTTTTTGTATTTTTTTCTTTTTATTCATTTTCGTTCTATAGTTTTACACGTAGTGTATCGCTTACCGTTAGCTTATTTTATTATTATTATTATTATTATTATTATTATTATTATTATTATTATTATTATTATTATTTTTGTGGGCATTTTACTCCAAACTGTTATTCTCACTTTTTGGTTCTGATTTATTATAGAGATGTTTTTCTGTTTGCCTCGTGTTAATATTTATATTATTCTTGCAGCTTAGTTACAGATAAAAAATAAAAAATAAATAAATAAAGACATGGCCCCAAAACACGAGAAAAAGAAGAAGAAACGTGGATGCTGCCCATGTCTGTCATCATCTGTGAATGAAGCAGAAGATTGTGAGGAATATCTGGTATGATTTCAGTAAATACTGACATTTTATTTTGCATTAATAGATCTTGCTTACCTTTACAAACAGGAGCAACAAAAGGCAATACATACAATTTAGATATTTAAAAAAAAAATCTGATTATGTCATCCAAATTTAGACTTACTAAAATAGACTAAATACATTTAGTGACAAGCGGACTGAAAGTATTTTTCATTGTCTTCAAATGAAAAAAAAAATCTTATGGTTTATCTTAATTTATTTACATTCATTTTTAAAAAAAAGTTTATTTAGAAAGAATATCTAACACAATGTGTCGTTGTCAACGATTCGTATGAGTGGTCAGTGCTGTAGAGAGGAATATGTGCATGAACTTTATGATTAGTAAAGCTTATCAATAAAAAAAAATGTTATACTGTGTAATGATTTATATATATATATATATATATATATATATATATATATATATATATATATATATATATATATATATTAGCTCAAAGAGCCAGCTGCCCATATATATAGGTTTGAAAGGAGTTATAAAGGGTTTAAAAGGCATGTCATATGCAGACAGGCTAAAAGAATTGAATCTATTCAGTCTTGAACAAAGAAGACTACGCGGCGATCTGATTCAAACATTCAAAATCCTAAAAGGTATAGACAGTGTCAACCCGGGGGACTTCTTTGACTTGAAAAAAGAAAAAAGGACCAGGGGTCATAAATGGAGATTAGATAAAGGGGCATTCAGAACAGAAAATAGGAGGCACTTTTTTTACACAGATAATTGTGAGGGTCTGGAACCAACTCCCCAGTAATGTTGTTGAAGCTGACACCCTGGGATCCTTCAAGAAGCTGCTTGATGAGATTCTGGGATCAATAAGCTACTAACAACCAAACGAGCAAGATGGGCTGAATGGCCTCCTCTCGTTTGTAAACTTTCTTATGTTCTTATGTTCTTATGTTCTTATAACTATATATATATTACATCTTATTTTCAGATTTCTTTGAGTGAATCCCCAGAGGAAGACTTAGGAATGTTGCATTCATTTGAGACAATACTTGATTCCACAAATAATACTACAAAGGAAAAGAAAAAGAAAAAGAAAAAATCTAAAAGCCACAAAAAAGCAAAGAAAAAAACTGAATTAGAACTAAAGAAATTGCAACCACCCGTTTGCCAGAGAAGGGAGAGTGATGATTCATATGAGTTTTGGCGTCCTGATAGAAATGACAGAATAAAAAAAAAATCATTAAAAAAGAAACCCAAAAAGCCCAAAATAAACAAATGCCATATTGATCCTGACCAAGACCATCATCAGAAGAACCTAATGCAAGTAGAATTATACTATACTCCAGAATGTTCTCATGTTCAAATTCCTGTAACACAATCCTTTAAGAAGACAAAGAAGAAACGTTACCTTTTAGGTGGGAGCGTCATGCCAAAAATGACCGATGATAATCTGACATTGGAACACAGGGGGATGTGGCAGCACACTAGATCACCTGAAGGAATTAGCAGTATTCAGTCTGAGCAACAGGTTATATATGAATTGTTGTGTCTACCACCAGTTGAGAAAAATCTGCTTGAGGAAGAAGTTCATGAGCAAGCTAGTGTGTGTTCTAAAAACAAACCATGGACAGTAGCCCCCTGTAAAAAAAGAGTTGTTTTTGACACTGCAGTACAACACTTCAGTAGTGACAGTGTGGGATGCAAAAGCAGGCAGGGATCAACCAGAGCAACATACAGGGAGCCAGAAGATGACTTTTGCTGTACAGAGCCTTTACTTTCTTCAAGCCCCGTACTGGAAATAAAGTCCTGTGACTCTGAAGATGAATTTAACGTGCATTGCACAAAAAAGAGACGTGAATACAGAGCTGAAAGCACACATGGTCTTGTAGAGGAAGCTTGTAACAGCCAGGACCTTTTCCTTACACAGAAGACTTTCTTGCCAAGAAGTGGCTCAAGTGATGGTAGTGTTAGCTCGCCATCAGCACAAAGCGACAAATACACAGAATGCCAGAAAACTACAGGACACATCAAGCGCACAAGAACATCTGAAGTAAACCTTCCATGCTTGAGATCATCACCCATGAGACAAAGCTATGAAAACTACTGTCTGGTCTCAAGTAGAAAATTAGGGCCAATCACTGAGAAAGCCACACAGACCGATGACTTCTTCAGCTCAAGGGCACTTGCTACTTCTCTAGGGTTTTACAAAACACAGAGAGATAACAAATGTACAGAGAAACCAGTTGACCTGAGTCTGCCATCTAGAATGAGAGCAGAAATCGCCTCAAATCATGCTTGTCGCTGTCATGTTAATGGTGAAGGTGATGGTGTGCATATTTCCCCTAAATATGTCTCGTGTCATACAAGCAACTGCATTCCAATTTCAGGGGATGAAAATCAAACTAATTGCCTAAACACATTTTGCAGACTATCTGAAGATGGGAAATATATTCAGACTCAGCTAAATGAGTCTTACTTCTTTAAGTTAAAAGGTGAATCTCAATCCCCTGAGTCGCAAGCTCCACTTATGAAAGAGAAGGTGATGCATGAGAAAAAAAAAAAGCCACTAGTGAATAAATGGGATGCTCCAAAGTCACGATGAATAACTTTGTCTGCCTGATACCAACCTTGATAAGGAAATAGCCGTTTAATAGTATAGTTCAACAATTAACATGGTAGTTTATGCATGCACTTCTTTGTTATTAAAATTAACTAGTTTCTTTTCCTAAAAAGCTATTAATAAATTAAAAAGTAAGCCTCTCATGTATGCATGAAATCTTGGATAATTAATTTAAAAGAAAAAGTGGGCTGTGTATGTTAAATGCAAGTCAAACAAAAACTAATATAAAAGAAACTTAACAGTCCAAGCAGAATTATATATATATATATATATATATAAGAGATTTCTCTGAGTACCTGGAATTAAAGAACTGTTATCGGTATATTTGTTTCATTGTCTCTAACTTTTCCTTGTTTTATTGTTATATTTCCTTGTTGAAGTTAATAAATTGAATTGCTCTTATTTGTCATGTAGTGCTTTGTATAGATTTGCCACTTAAAATGAAGTACCTTAATTAAGCAAACTGTTTTAATATATGATTTTTGCAATTAAGTTCCATTACAATGAAGTGTCTCAATGTTTAACTGTAACCATACATGTGTGAAAATAACTAACAGTACGTAGGGAAGCGTTGCAGACTGGCATGTCTGAACTGCATTATACCCAATAGTAAAGTTTTGTCATACAGAATGTTCAGTATCAGCAGAATCACATTTTGGATTCGTAAGATCAGCAACATTTTTATTATGATCAATGTGTGACTTTTGAGTAAATCAGTAGTACATTACACATATAAGCAAGACTTTAACTTACACATCTGTATGGTACACTACTGGATTTAGTGTAATCATTTAATAAAATGAAGTAGTCAGACTGAAAACTTTTATTTAAATTTTTCAAATGACAGATGCTCTTGCATTATTGCCCATACAGTACATCAGTTGTGTCTGAAAAGTTTGATTCCCATCCACTTCCAGAGATGGAAGAACACGTACACTGGTATGGTTATTGGAAGCAGGAGGCTATAGAAACACAGACTGCTTGTACTTGTACAGCCTTGTGGGAAATTCTCATCTACTGTTGCCGAGTAAAACAGTCCAATTAAAGAGAAAATTGGAACCAATACAGTGAGAGTAGATAATGACAGGAACATTTTTCTTTTTTACTTGTTTACACCACACAGATATGAATACAGAGTTCACACAATTGACCTTTAGACCAAAATTTCAGTCCTCTGCGTTGTCTCTTCTTGTTTGTTCATCCTTGCGGGTCATTCTTGCATCCTGTGGGATCATGTTGGGTATACCATCAACGATAGGATAGGCAATTCCAAGTTCCTCGTTTATCAGTTCATTGGTTAACGCTTCATAGCTGTTAAAAAAAGGCAAAAACCAATAGCAAGGATATTTACTTTGTGTTCTTAATTTCAAAACTAGTTAGTGGAACAAAAATAAAATGGCATTTTTGAATTGTTATTAAACACTCCTAAATTTAACTTGTGTCACATTCATTTACATAAATTAAATATTGGACAGATCCTTGACTTCCATATTAAGGTTCAGGTAAATACAAAGTATGAACATAATATCACAAAGTAATATTAACTTGTTATTTATTTATGGTCATTCTTACGTGTAGGCCATACAGATTCCCACAGTGTTTTTACCTAGGTGTTTCATTGTCGCGTCTAACAACTCGGATTAGATTTAACAACACGAAATCTTTATTAAATATATAGTTTGCTTACAGGTTTGGTCACTGTCACTTGCATGCTCTTTTATAAATACGAACAAAGTAACCCACAACAATATCTATAGTGTCACATTGGGTGCGAGTGATGCTCTTCTTTCAACGGCATTTGATTGCGATCACGTTTTAAACACGGAAAAATGATCAATTTGTTTGGTGTCACATTATGGCGACTGGTTTAATTAAGCCAACATGTACACTCCCAAAATATGGAACAAGACAAGAGTACAGTTTGAAATAATGACGTCAAGAGGTTAAAATAATACACTAACTTCCAAAAGTGGGTATTTTTGGCAAACAATTGTCAGGTATTTGTGACTGGACTTTACAACAACAGATCCAACGTTTCTTAAAACTAAAAGTAACTATTATTAAACAAGGTAAACATAAATAAATAAATACATACATACATACATACATGCATACATACATACATAAAGCAGTCAAAGAACAAGTCAGCAATATGCGGTGCCACAAAAGAAAATAATAAAATTACCGCAGCGGTTTCTTTGACAAGGGGCAAACCAAGTACTCGAGGAGCGAAGCATCAACCCCCTTCTTCTGCTCGTTGCCCTTCACGCCGTCTGCAGACAATCTAAGCGCTGAACACTGTAATTTTCTGACAGCAGGCACAAAAGGAGAATGTATGCTAGTCTTCCGGCTTCTGATGACGTTTAATACTAACTTTCTGTAAACATTTTGCATGATGATCATAAAATATATATATATATTAATTGCACCAACTGAATTAACAACTAGCCTTTCTAATAAAATATCCAAAGCGGATACAAACCTGTAAACACTTTCCTGTGCATCATTAACAAAGTCCCCTTATTTGCGGATGGACATTTTCTGTTCCCCCCACACAGGTATTACCGCGTTTTTTTCAAATATAAGTGCAAGCTCTTACCCATGGTGTACTGCGATACTGCATTTCTTTGCTTTTAGCATATAATGGTGTACATAACAGTACAAGTATTATTCTAAAGTATAGATAAGCAGGTAGAAGGAGAATAGTATGGTAGTCTATGGTATAAAGAGGACTACAGTACAGGAGCATGCGATTTAAACCACACTAACGATATGATAATATCCTCTATGAAACTGGGTTTCATTTTAATTAACACATTTGTTTAATGTTGCATAACACATAGGGGTTGTTTTTATCTTCCAAAGCATTTTGAATGTGTGCGCGCTCGCGCGTGCGTTTTGTGCATGTTTATGTGTAGACTGCTGTAGTGCAGTTTTCAGCCATTAGATGGCAGCGGTGTCTAAGGAAAAACTATTGCGTTCCTGCTGCTTGCCATATTATTGGTACAGTCGCATTTACTTCATAAACTGTAAACGGTTTTAGGAGCCGGTTCAACATTTTCCTTCTGTGTAGTTATTTTGATTACTATAAATAAATGTCGAAATTTTAAGTGAATCTGATATCTATTGGAATTACTGCACAAGCCTGTGTTTCTTGTACGCAAATGAGAATCGGTTTTGATTTGATAAGCCTTACCGTTATTGCGACGCGAATAGCTCAAGGTGCGAATAATACAAATAAAACAAATTGATTTCTAAAGTCGCTCGCTTCGTTGCGGTGTGCATTGCTCCATTTAAATCAGTAGTTTTAATTCTTTTTTATTCGCTCGCTCTCTTCATTCGCGTCAGGTGTGCATAGCCCTTCAATGTGGAGCCATGAGTAGCTTGGTGTGGTGCCATTTACAGGACCATTGCTTCCTTGAGCGTTACCATACAGTATTAAGCGGCTGTTTTTGCTGGACACCCAGTGTGAAATATGTATACTACACGCCCTAGTTAGCTAATATCTTCTGTATCGTTTTCAAAATAATATTCAAGTCATGTAGTCTTGCTTAAAAAGTGCAAAATAATTGCATGTGTGCTTGGGAGGTGTGTGGGAGGCAGGGTGTCAAAGGCTATTAATTAGTTATATTGTAAGTACCAACCCAAACACATGCTTTGAGATCAATATAATTGGCAATAACAAATGGATCAATCATGTAAGGGTCAGCCCGATTTGAACAATACTGGGTAAGCATTCCGAAAGCGCTGGAGCAAGGACAGAACTGGAGTTTCTTTGGACTGTTTTTTGGTTTTTTTTGTACATTTAGATTACTGGCCCAGATGCTTTGCTTGTCAACACATTGGAAGTGTTTTGAAGTGGTTGAAATTTGTGGCAAAACAGATTACATGGTAACGCTTTAAAGTAATGGCTGCAAACTCATGAATTCTGACTGAATACCACAGGAATAACACCTGAATATCTTATGCACTTCCTGAAGTAATTCATTTTGAATTCAGCCCTGTTAATTCATGTGGATTTAATTACCCTTATTCATTCCATGTTTATTTGTAACAAATGATGCTGACTGCATGTATAAGGCATGATTTCAGGGGATTGTGAGCAGTATTGATTCATGCACGAATGCATGCCTTATACATGTGTTCAAAATGAATGACTTCAGAACTCAGAGTCCAACCAGCCATTATATATAAGAACACATTTCTAATCCCTGTCAGTGGCAGTCCTGTTGTTCCTGCTCATTGGCATCTGACATTAGCATGTTGGTACAGCAAGTGCAATCTTAATGCAATTCACCTTGCAGATGACCCACATTTGCTTATAAAACCAGTGTGTTCTGTAGACCAAATGAGCTTGGGGGATTGAACACAAGAGAAAAGAACTCAAAACACTACTCTACAACACTCCAAATGAAACTTGCAATTCCAACCTAATCAACTTTGATGTCCCAAGTTGGATTCACAATTCGGTTCTAACTAATCAGGGCATTTCTATTCATTTTGGGCTGAGGCCATCTACATTACCAAACTTTGGTTTCAAAAGTGTGTGTGTAATAATTCAACTTACTTAATGTAATCTTAATGTAATGTTGCATAAGTCTTTTTTAACCAGTGAAACCATTAAACAGGCAGCTCCTTGAGAGATGCACATAACGGCAAGGGTTATATTGGGGTCAATATTAAGGTGCGCGCATGAAGCTGTCATTGTGCCTGCAAAAACCCTTCCTGTCTGTTGAAAGTAGAGTCTATTTTACTCCATTAAATCCTATAATGGAAATAATCAACTGTGCGCAAAATTTCATTAATGCTCCAAATGAAATGTCATAAGAATCATTCTTTAAAAAAAGGAAGAAAAAAGTACAATAAAGATTTTCAGTATTGTTTAACTGTGAATGGACCATGTCAAAATTCATGTCCGAATCTCTGAATGTGTTTGATACTGAGTTAATAAAAATAAAAAAAATACCATCACATTATTTAGTTTAATATTGTTTAAAAGACCAAACAAACTAATGATTTACAACTATAAAGTTACAATAAACTGACAGCCAACTTTACAGGCAATGCACATATGAGAAGCCATTAACATTTAACAAATGGAAGACCATTCATTTTCATTAACATTTAAACACATACCAGAGGATCTGTGTGGGAGTGAACAGACTACCTGAGCAAAATCTGAAACGCAACTGAAATTCCAGTCGGTTATTTGACACGATTGTATTTTTCATGTATTTACATTCCTGACTCCCCTGGCCCCCAATCCCCAGCAAAAAATCTCAGTGATGCCATAGAGTCATAAGAGTATACTATCAGGTGCTGAGCAACTGTGTGTGAGATTGTTGGCTGGTCGTTGGAAGTGGAATGGAACACAAATGGATAGCTGTCACTTTCAGTCTAGCTTTTGACAGCTGCCATGGTTGACTGCTTCAGCAATGCTCCTGCTGCACACTGTGACTGGTATAGTATGGTACTGGTATGGATTTGCCAGTGTGTGCTGGTGGTTGGCACCATTCAAATGTCAAAATATGAAAATACTTTTCCCTGTCTTGTACACTTTTTTGAGCCCCTTTTCCAACTGCTAGTTTCCATAGCTTACAAAACCCTGTTTAGTGATGTCAGTCCTGCAGTTGACAATAGCTTATGAGAAAGGCCTGCTATCAAACGGATTTGTATCATTTGAGCCTTTTCCCTGTTCTTGTGCTTTATTTAGTTACAAAACTTGTGAGAGAATTCTTTACAGCCACAATATTGAAACATTGAGAGGCTAATGCCCCCTGAATTGTGAAATACTGCTGTACATCTTATAAACCAAAGGAAAATGCCAGCCTTTAACACTGCCTTATTAAGAGACTCTAACAAGAGCGATGACTAGCCCTGTGTTTCAGATGAAAACTTGTCATATCTGAAGTTCACTGTTGTGTCAACTCTTCCTGAATCTGTGAACTAGTAAGTTCAAATAAAACGCACGCTGCTTAATAAATCCTGTTCAACACTGTGATTCAGGATACTTAAGATTCAAGCTGAATGTTATCTCAGCGAAGATTGTACTAATTATGAAAAATGGATTCAGCTAAACCCAATCTGTCACTTCACTCGTTTTGAGGTCAATCAGAATTTCAGTGCAGGAACATTAATCCTTGCTGTTTGAAATAGCAAAGAATGTTTCTATAGCGCACACCGAATCAAGCCATTTCCTTCCTGGCAAAAAGAGAGAAAAAACACTCATTAAAAGTTCCATTATTGTCTGTGATGCTCCTGGTCTCTTTGGTAGTAATTGAAGTCAAACCATTTTTAAAAACAATGTGGTGCCTAATGTTCTGCCCCACTGTTCAAAGACTATCGATCAGTGCACTTTTGTAAGACAGTTCACTTTAAGCCAAACAGAGCTGGTCACTTAATATACCTTATAGTTTACATTCTATATTATCATTTGCATGAATACATTATCACCCTGGCTCAGAAATCTGATTCTCTTGAGCTCATAATGGTAATTAGAATTAATCTTTGACAGTTGCAGTGTCTCATAGCACGTACTGTATATCTGAGCTTAGATAAGAAAAACCATAACGCTGATCAATTTAGCTAAACAGCAACATATAAGTAAAGGTAACGAATAGTTGCTTAATTAAATTGTAACATGCTTATGCTCTTACATGGTAATTACTGTGAACAGCATTTTGTTACCTGATGTAAAACATGGTAACACATGGCATAGGTCATTTCCATGTATTATACACTTATTCCACCAGTAGATTCAGTACCATCTAAGAGCAAAAAACATTACCCAGTTACCCAGTTATTACCACGTTGGTTATGGCTGTGCTACAATAGGGATTTTCCTATTGTTGTATAGTTTTAAAAAGACAAAAATAAGCTTCCACTGTTTATGTAGGTTTACATTTTAGATGTCGAATGGCACTGACAGACATACAAACATATATTTCATTGTTCTATTATAAAAACAATGTATTGTGCATTGAATGGGCTCCCTGTACAAGACCAAAGATTCCCAATTGACCTGAAGATTATGTCAGAGTGACTCATCTTCCCTACTTCAGTCTTGTAATATGCTTATTAAAAATGCCTGTTCCGTTTACTGCTTGAAGCCAATAATAGATGCTTTCTTCACACAGTCTGCTATCAATGCCCTTGTTCTTTTTTAATGGGTGTAGTTCAAGTAAACACAATTCTATTCTCAAATGCATTTTCACATCTGCGTTTTGTTTTCAGGATAAAAGAAAGCTACACAGTTTTTGATTTTGTACAGTAATGTTGTCAGTGGAAAGAGAGGAGACAGGGGATAGGAAAAGCATTGAAGGTCATTCGCTTCATTTTACCAGGCCCTGGGGAAAATTCAGGATCCAAATGGTTTAGATTAAGCAATGTGTTTTGGATGCAATTTGAAATAGAGAGACAGGTTTCCTTAAAAACAAGGTTTATATAAAAATGTCTATTTAAAAAGAAAAAAAGGTTCTGTTAAAAGGCTTGTTCACCATTAAAGAACACTAATAACCATGCAAATAACACTGTGTCCCTATTCTGCATATCATCTGATAAATATTGTTATTATTGTTGTAATTAAATAACACTGTAAATGCATAAAAAATAAGGTATGAGGCACTGAAAAAAGTTAAAAGGATGTGACTGGAATATATTATTTAAAAAACTTTTTTATGATTTTATAAAATGCACTAGATGGCACTAATGTGCAAAAAAAAATTACAAGGAAAAAACTTGAATCATAACACTAATATAATCTGTTGACAATAAACAGCACAGCAGAGAAACGATGCCAATGACTCAGTAAGATGAAAGTGAATTAGCTTGAGAAGTAAACTTCTGATTTAGCAGCTCATGAAGAAAATGTGCCAAGCGGATCTATAAATTGAAAACTGCAAAGAGTATCTAAGACTAGACATACGATTTCTAGAGCATAAGGTCTTATGAATAGATACTGTTTTATTAATTTGAATCCATTACGTAACTGCCTGCTGCTTTGATGTGAGTGGTGGGGCCCTCTGTTGGCAGTGGTGTGAAATGTTGCACTTCCTCCCTCCTGTTCAGCTGTCCAGTGTTGGCATGATCAGACATTCCCTCAGACAAGCCAGAGCTCTGCTGTCGGAGCTAAAAATGCCACGTAAGACACTGGCAGAAAAACAGTGAAGCTGCTAGCTTGCGTCAAATCTTTCGGCATACTTAGAACACAAATGCATTAGTAAGCCCTCATCTAGAATATTGTGTTCAGTTTTGGTCACCTCTCAACAAAAAGGATATTGCTGCTCCAGAAAGAGTGCTAAGAAGAGCGACCAAAATTATTCCTGGTTTAAAAGGCATGTCATATGCAGGCTAAAAGAACAAAGAAGACTACGCGGCAATCTGATTCAAGCATTCAAAATTCTAAAAGGTATTGACAATGTCGACCCAAGGGACTTTTCCGACCTGAAAAAAGAAACAAGGAACAGGGGTCACAAATGGAGATTAGATTAAGGAACAGAACATAGGAGGCACTTTTTTACACAAATAATTATGGGAGTCTGGAAACCAACTCCCCAGTAATGTTGTTGAAGCTGACACCCTGGGATCTTTCAAGAAGCTGCTTGATGAGATTCTGGGATCAATAAGTTACTAACAACCAAATGAGCAAGATGGGCTGAATGGCTTCCTCTCGTTTGTAACCTTTCTTATGTTCTTATGTTCTAAAACCAAAATATTTGCTTTGTACTCAGCATGTTGCCTACTTCTGTAGTGTCACAAAAGAAGCTAACTGCACACATGGGGAAAAGCAGGTGATTTGGTCCCTTACAGAGTAACCTGGTATGGATGGGAAATATCAGAGTTATCTGAACTAATGTATTAGCTTTGCTGTGTAGTTCTCTTTGTATCATTTTGTGTTGCAGTTGTCATCCTGGTGGCTTTTTTCCAGTTGAAAGCACTCATGTGGCCTCAATCAAGCTCTCAGAATCACCTCTAAATTCGAAGCCCAGCCGATACACCAGGGTGAAGCCATTAACCTGAGCATGTTGTTCTGTAGACGCCATCGTTTACCAGAAGCCATTTCTCGTGTGAACAATTGTCCCCTTAAAATGCCATTACCAATGCCCTGAGAAACCTGGGCTCATCTTTATTAATATTTTAAGCACATGGATATATTTCTAAGCTCAGTAAGAGTGAAAGTGAACAATCTAGATCTGTGCTGTGATTGATGTGTTAGCACATTATTCCTTTTTTTTTTACATTGGTTTTAGTAATAGTAGAGATGGAAAACAATACTTTAGAAAATGATGTACTGTATGAACCACTTTATTCCACATTTATATTGCATTTCTGTGCCATTGCACATTAATGAGCTATTATTTTATTATTGCATTAAACTATACAGCGACATTTATACCTTTTGGCTGGGTACTGTATAATGGATTGTCTTTCAGCAGTGAGAACATGACATTCTTGAAATTCTGGGATGGTCAAAGCATACCGTTTGTCTTCTAAGCTAATTATAGGGGCTGAAAATGCCCTGCTCACAATCATCTGTCATTGCTATCGCTACTATGCCAACTCTATTATTTCTATAATTTAGTTTTAGAACATCCCAGACCCAGAGTCTTATTGTGAAGATGATTCATTGCTGTAAACGTTTCACTATTCTTTTTAGCTCTTTTTTTTATTTTTTTAATAATTTAGTAGTCGCCAATTAGTTTTTCTTTTTTTTGTTATTTTCTTCCCAATTTAGTAGTATCCAATTATTTTTTTAGGTCAGCTCACCGCTACCACCCCTGCGCTGACTCGGGATTAGTGAAGACGAACTCACACTGTCCTCCGAAGCGTGTGCCTGCAGGTGCCCGGCCTGACCACAGGGGTCGCTGGTGCTGTGGCGAGCTGAGGACACCCTGGCCGACCTATCCTCCCTCCCCCCAGGTGGCGCTCGACCAATTGTCGGCAAAGGAATAGCCTGGACTTGAACCGGCGACGTCCAGACTGTAGGGCGCCTCCTGCACTCTACTTGAGTGATTTTTACTGGATGCGCCACTCGGGAGCCCCCTCTTTTTAGCTGTTCTGATTCCAAATAGGGATCTACTAATACAATTCCGGCAAAAACATTCAGAAACAAAAACATACGTAATATTTTATTCTGTAACTGCAATTCTAGTTTTTAACAAACCTTAACATACATTACAGGGGCATCTGTCCAATAATGGGCCAATAATGGGTTTTTAAAAATATATACTAAAAAATATTTTATTGGCTGATTCCTCAAAGTCAGAAAGATGTGAACTAGTCCCCTTTGTTATTACTGTATGTAATTGAATACCTCTGAAGGAGACAGATGGGAAGCAATACTGCAGTGAAAAGCATGGCCATTTTCTCAATAGATATAACTAGTGTTATATCAACACATCTATTGATCACCAATGGAATCAAAGCTTCTTAGGGGTGTGATGGATGGCTGGGCATGATTTCCAGATTCTGCTGGAGTACTAATAATGGAAACACTGCCGGAACTTGGAATCTTCCTGAATCTTCCAGAATGACAATAATAATCTGCATTCACTAGTTGGGAGTCATATCATGCAAGATTCCATACAGCTCAGCGAGAATGAGCGGACCACCTAATCCTTAACCTGCTCATCGCTGTTATTAACTGTGTTCAGCACTGCTTGAGACCTAAACCAGACTGGAACCCAGGCCTTCAGAGGGGAGGGCATGTGCATTAACAAAATACCAAAAAAAATTTTTTACTTGTCTGGCCACAGGAATTACAATTGCTTCATTTTGATTCCTGTTGAAGAGTATCTCTTCTGTGCGTTTACCTCACATATCTAGTACAAATGGACTATGTTTATAACACAAAATATATGCAGGGTGTTGTGGTCTCAAAGACCATAAGGTCAGGCTTCATTGATTGAGCTGCACAGAGAGTTCAACTTGCTGCTGAGATTTCAGTGGGTTTTTTTTATCAGTCTGGAGGTGTGTATATCTCCACTTTATACTGTAAAATAAATGTACAGTATGAACAGATTAACTTGTTTTGAGATTCTTCAGGGAAGTTTGTTGTTACATTTCTAAGAATGTACTTCTGACAATCGCAGGGAAGCACTATAACTGGTTGGCGCTTTCTTTTTTATACCAGTTTCATTGACCCTTGCATTATTTCTTTCTGAAGCTGTGCGATAAGCATTTCTTCACATGAGATTACATTAATTATACCAAATTAGCACGGGCTTGCCCTTTCCAGACATTCCATGCTTGGAATGTGTATTTCCAAAATCTAGAAAACTATACAATAATGATGGTATGATGACATTAACATTCTAGAATAAGAATGTTCCGTTATTGGTGCCAGAAGTCGTTGTAAACATAGCCAGAGGTTTTTAATTTTAGTTTTTTTTTCTCAGCTCATTTTCCCAACCATAAAAGAGCAACAAATCCTGATAGAGGGAGCAAGTCGGAACTTTAAATATAACAGGCCAACCAATATAAATGAAAGTGGCACTACTGTCTGAAGCAATTCTGTTCTAAATATATGGACTATGCCAAAGAAAAAAAAATAATGTAATATTAAGTCTTATTGCTTTTTTCACTGCCATAGCAGATATAAGCACAATCAAATCATCTTTTATTTTTATTTCTCCAGCTAGACTACACAATTGTGTTTCTTTATATATATATATATATATATATATATATATATATATATATATATATATATATATATATATATATATATATATATATATATATATATATATATATATATATATATATATATATATATATATATATATATATATATATATATATATATACACACACAGAGAAATAACAAATTAAGGTGACAAAAGGAGAAGCTCTGTCTTGTGAGAAATTATGTTTAACATGTGTTTAATAATTTTGTGCATCATGCAATGCTCCAGAGTGATATCCACATGGAATGTTTTGAAACACTTGCACCCATGACCTTTGACAGTAACAGTAAAATACTTCTGTACTTTACAAAACATTTTAAATGATACGTTTTCATAATAGTCATTTCTAATAAGGAGTGTTTGAAACTACTTTTAATTTATTTTTTTATTTTTTATGCCAGCTTGTGCACAAATTTTTATATATATTCAAGAACGTGTTAATATGAATACGAATCAAATATATATATGAATCTTACATTTACTCTCGTTTTAAATATGACATATCCAAAATTTATTTAACTCATCAATAAAATACATTTAAATTTTCATGAAACTTTTCTAAGCTATTTCTAAAGAGAAACATTAATGAAATATAAAATTATATATGATTGTAATTATGAATACATTTCCACAATGTAGCCTATACTACGACTGAACAAAAAAAAAAGTGGCTAGGACGTATAGCTCAGTATTCGAAAAGCAATTTAAAAACACTTACATTTACAACAGCAAACTAAGAACAGTCACGGCACATTATGCAAGTCTTTATTTGTTTATAACACTTACACTACTTCGTTCTATAACAATAAGGATGCACATGATTCCAGCGAGGCAAAGGTCGACAGAGCCAGCAGTCACAGGCGCTATTTGACACAATTAAAGATCTGTGCTTCAGATTTTCAGACAGTTTCCAGTTTAGACCTTTACTTTCCTGTGCGGCACACATTTATTATTTCATTGCAGATTAAAAACAGAACTGCGCTTTGCCTTTACTGAAGCTGTAAGATGTACATCATCATTCTTAATTGCATATGTTTTAGTTATTAATGAATGCCCACTTGTTCATCCAAAACATGCAACAGAGCAACGACACAACACAGCCAGTCAATTCCATTAGCATACCAATAATAATGAACGTCCTGTGGCAGCCTGCCAATGGACATATTGATGGTGATTGAGCGAGTCTGAAACGACATGAACTGTTAACCTGAGGTGAAAAAACAGAAGGATTTAAAGGAACCGAAAGAAAACATCTGCCTTATTGACGCTTTAAATAAACGACTTTCTCTAAAACCCTGCCAGTAAAATAGGCCGTGCTGTGGCACTTCAACACCACTCCTTCAAGTAAAGAAAAAAGCACCTGCCGAACTCTGGGCTTAAGGAGCAGGGGTCCATTTAGGGAAGAAAATCTTTGTGAATTATTATTATTTATTTATTTATTTACTTATTTTTATTAATCCTATGTCAATCAAAAAATTAAAACATTTTCATGTTCTTCCTGCAAAGTCGACACGGCATGATAAACATGCACTCAGTCAACACGCAACTTTAACAGAACTGTAGCTATAACAGAGAGACTGATACACAGTTTCTTTGCTAGCTTTAGCACAGGCAGTACAAACACACGCCCTTCTCCGTCCTCATTGGAGTAGCGCGTAACTGAATATGAAATTTTCAACTCTGCTCTGCGTCTCATTGGCCATCAGACCTGCGCTACATGGGTCCCTCTGAACGCTGTAAAGCTATCTAGTTCAAGCTGGAGGTGATTGCAAGGAAAAGGGCGCAAGAGCGGAGATAGCGGGAGGAAAGTTTCCAGGACTTTGCACGTACTGATTTCCCCGTGCATGTTCTCCGCTTCGTTTCAAAAGAATCGAGCGTTGGTGTTGCTCTCCTCCACGCTCCACCCTGCATAGAGCTCCGTCTGGTTCTGGTCGGTCAAATCGGAGAGCTCTCAAATATCCTTGTAAGGAATTTACCTGCCTGAATGGAAATTTACTGACAGAGCTACCAGGAGTGGGGATTATTTACAGGGCACTTCTATTCTTGGTACCAAGCTCTGAAGTCTATATGGAGGGATCTCAGGATGGCTTGCACCAGAAAGACCAAAACGGTGGTGTCTACTTGTGTGATCTTGAGTGGTATGACCAATATCGTGTGCTTGCTTTACGTGGGATGGGTTACTAACTACGTCGCCAATGTGTATGTCAAAGTGCAAGAACCGGTGCCAGAGAAAAAGTTAGAGGAAGACAACAAAGGGGAAACTTTGAGGATTATAGAAAGACTGGATCGGCTGGAGAATGTAGTCAGTCAACACATACAAGGTATCGTATTGCATCCTTTCATCATGTCTGAACAATCTCAAGATTGCGATCAATCAAATAACGGATGCATTGATAAGTAATCAGTGGTATCTTGGTGCATAGCAATTAGCTGTTATCTTAGATGAAATAGCGTTCAGCATTATACATCCAAATCATACTGTTTGCTGGAGTAAAATAAGGTTTTGGAAACGCAGCGCATTTGCAAAGCACCGTGATGCAATGATGCTGTTGTAATCGGATATAAGTCTTGAACTATAGCAACAGTACCAGACCAATCCTCCACAAAGCATTGCTTATCTACAGACAACAAAGAAAGCAATTTGTTTTTAAATATATCTGTCTCTCTCCCTCTCTCTCTCTCTACACACACACACATACACACACACACGAAAGCAATTATTCCCTTTTGTGCATCACCAAAAATCTGTCTGTGTAGGAACATGGTGTTGCCTATTAAAAACTGCTAGTAATGATTAGGGTTAGGGTCAGGATTAGTTGGTTAACCATTAATAATGAAGGAAATACAGTTTAATAATATTATATGTGTTGTGTAAATAGTAAAGGATCATTACATATTTACACCACGGATTTTTATTTATATATATATATATATATATATATATATATATATATATATATATATATATATATATATATATATATATATATATATATGAGTATAGAAACAATAGAAGCAGTCATTTGTGTTTTTATAATCAACATTGAAAACTAGGGCTGCTTTGAACTCTCTATTTGTTGACATACGGTTGTAACATGATACAAACTTCACACCATACGATTATATTTTTAACTCTCAGGAAGTACTATATTTAGGTCTGAATACAAATCTGGATTAAGAGAAAAAATATAGTTAGCTGCGTGGCATGCGTCAAAATTCTACGTGTTGACGGCGGTATAATAATTTCATATTTTTAACTGTTTTGCATAGGCCTGATTTGGCGCAAAGTCGGCTTGTATAAAGTATTTGAAGAACTTGCTGTTCTTAAACCTGCCCCGCGTGTCTCACTGTGTCGTTAAAAGGCGTACATTGTGGGAAAGAATGGAAAGCGAACAAGATGAAAGTAACCAGTACTGTTTGAAACAATAGTTAACAGATCTGCTTCCTACAGGCTTAAATATTGCATCTCACTGACGTTTGCAGAAGTACAGATATTTCAGGTTTAGGGTGCATCATGCTGCAGTGTTCAAGGCAGGATATCAGCACTACACAAATACAGTCACCGTTTACCGATAAAAATGGGGTTACAGTTACCAGTTTAAAACCATATTAAAGACGCAAAGCATGTTTGACTATGTTTAGATTTTTTAACCAGTTGCAAATAATTTGGGAATACAGTACCGCCTTAAACTCGCTGGTTAGCATACATTCCACTGAAAGCTATGGTAAAGTTGTGCCACATTGGCTGGATTTTTCCATTTATGTTCCGTGTTTGAACTAAAACTAAAACAATGAGTATTTTCAGGGTCCGACGTTGGATGAGGAATGTGCTAGCACTGGCTACTAAAAATCTACAGCCCAACAAATCAACATGTGTCCTGCTGTTGAAAACGTGATGATATAGAAGTTTTAATATGCTTACACTTGTAACCTTTTTTTTATTTGTTTTTATTATCACGGGAAGGGGCTACATAAATGTGATTTGTTATTTGGCAGTCATCGAGGTTGTAGAAGTCTATGGGAAATACAGTACAATGCAACACTAGTACTAGTATTTAAACTCCTGTATCACGTTGCTACTGTTCGTCTATATCTCTTGGTCCTCTGTTGGAATTTTAAGCATGGCTATTTTGTTAAGAGGGTTTAATTGGAAAGGGAAGACGCCTCTTTTGGTAAAGCATAGTAAAAAAACACACTGTAAACGTGGTAGAGCATTGTACAAATCATGATAGTAGTGTGCCTCTGATAAAAGCATAGCTAAACATAATTGAGCTTGTTATGTATTGTATGCACTGTTCCTCAGCTAAAGCTATTTGTGTTTATAATGTTACAGATACACACATTGGTTTATCCAGGTATCCACAAATGTATTAGACAAGACAGGTTATTCTGGGGTGAAAAAAGCTCTCATGTCTGTCTTGATGAAAATGTTTTCATTAAGTGCTCTGAACCTTTGACACTGCAATTATTACACAAAGCAATTGGAGTAGTACTTACAATCTTAAGGTTTAATTAGACAGAAAGCCCTTTTAAAATTAAAATGATTTCATTATGTCTTTAAGGACCACAGGCATAAAGAAGAGGCACTACAGACTATCAAGTGTGACGGTTTAAGTGCAAAAATAAATAAATACATAAAGGAAAATAAAACACAATGAAATATCTATTAAGAAAATCAATTGAGCCTTGCAAACAAACAAGTCTTTGAAAGTTGGGTATAAAAAAAGTTCATATGTCAAACCTCTCAAGATTATTGTAGCAGCTGACCAAGTAATAATGTCAGGCACATAAAACATGTGACAGGTGCGATTCAAATCTAAAAAGGAAAATTGTATTGGGCATAATTGATAGTGAGTAATCTGAGCAATTTCGGGGAGTAATCTCAGTGTACAAGGTGACTGTTGGAATCTGTGGGAGCACTGTCTGGTTGGAGTTTCTATACATTTTTTTTTTAATAAATGTATAAATCTTCACAGGAGAAATGTATCAAAATTCCAGTACAGTCTTCTCTTGTGAACACGTCATTCCATGCACAGAACGCACAGCAGAGTTCTATAATTAAATGAACAAAACACTTTTTATGTTCATGAGCAAAAGTAGTTTTGAGCAACTCCGCTTTGCTTTGTGGTCCTGTAACCCAACATGCATGAGATGACATCTCTTATAACAATAAGTAACTTATATTAAAGTAAAAAAAAAAAAAAAAAAACATTTGGGTAAAACTATTAAAAAAAATATATACCCCCCTGGTTATGCCTTCATCAGTGGTCAGATGAAGTACTGACCAACTTGACCTTGTTTTATATACCTTTACCACAATGTAGGGTTACATCTGTTTCACAAACCTGGATTAGAACTAATCTTAAACACTAGACTACCAGCATGTTTTAAGATCTGGATTCATGTAATCATTGTAGAATGAGTAGATAGCGATCTTAAAGAACCAGACTGCCACTCACTCCACAGATAGACATGTGCCTGGCTCGGGATTGTACAGTATGTTGCTCAATATCAGCCGGCTTCAACGGGGTTTAGTAATTTGATAATGCCCAGATATTCTGTTGGGTATCGTGGCACCAATTTAAGACCTTGAAAACAAAAAAGTCATTGTACTGAACTGGTGTAAGAAACGGGAAGTGCTGACCTTTGTAATTTTAGCAGTTGGCAAAATACGTAACTTGGCAAAACTTGTATATTTTTTTTTATTGGAGCAGATACAACATTCTTATGATTCCAAATATACAGTCAAATCCTCAAACCAGCTGAGTCCTGCATCTATCAACAATGTGAGCTTCTTGCATGAAATACTCTCACTGTAGCATATAGCTTACCATAAAAAAGTATTTTCTGCATAACCTCCTTCCAAGGACTAACACTGGTTTGCACTGTGTGCAGGGATTTTGTTTCTTAGCTAAAGGGGTGATGGGATAGGTGTTTCTTGATAATGTATTGGGTGCGGGTCGGACTAGGTGTTTTTGTCTCATATGTGACGAGACTAAAGTGGAGGCGCCTGTTCTGTCCATTAATCCACAAGTATGCCAGCATTCAGTTCTTACAGCACAGTTTCTTCAGGATATCATCGAAACTTGCATGTGTGTTACCTTTGTCTTATTGTTTTGATCCTTATAAATAGTGCATGCACAAGATCCGTTATCTTCTGAAAAAGTGCTTGAAAGCATGGCTGTCATAAGGACTTAAAGGCCAGTTATTAAGTTTCTGTCATAAGAAATTGAGTGTGTTTGCTCCATTGAGTTATTAAGCTAGTCCCTGGAGTCCATCAAACTCTTTCATAAAGGGAGGTATACCAATAAGTCTAACAGAGTCTCTGCACTCAAAGATCCTTTAGTGGTGCTGCAGTGCACAACATATGCTGGGTGTACCACAAATACTTTACTAGTCATCTAATTGGAATAGCAACAAAGGTTTTTTTGTCCAAGCAGAGTGGTGTGTTAAAGCCAGCTTGAAAAGATGTAGCGAGAAGAAAAAACAAAGGCAAGCAGTCTACGCTTCAGCATCACAGATTTTGTATGGCTTACTGTATTAATGATTAAAGGTTGCACCCTTTAGTTCTTTTTTCTGTTCCTGATGTTTTTGGAGAGTTCACAGTGCTGAAGTTGGTGCTGAATTACATTAGTAGCTACTGACATTTTTATAATTAAAATGTCCATTGGTATTTTATAAAAAAAAATAGCTGAGTGGCAGCTCTCTGACAGGCACCGTGACCAATAAACTTTTTGTGAAGTCTAATTTTATAATATCCATGGAGTATCCAATACAGTTACATCCACCGAAGGAAACACTGGTAACTTTTCATTACCTCTTATTATTTTTTTGTAGATCGTTTAGTTTCCCAGACTTTACTAGAATACATTCATGGCCAGTGCAATTGTATTAGAATCCCATCTGAAATTAAGATACCTTTGACTGGACAGAGGATACAGGACGCATAGGAAAGAATGGGTGTCAAATTCTGCTTTAGTTCCCAAGTTGAATTAGCTTTAAGATCTCAGCTAGGTGCCATGTGGATTCCTCATTAAAGATCAATAACTTTTGCTTGTAAGAGTATAGGTATGGTCCAGACCTGAACTCCCAAAGTGGGCCAAGGAGAAACAGCAGGACAACCATACTGTGCTCCCTTCCTAGAATAATGTTCAAAGCACATGCACAGGTTTCACGTATCGTCTGTGTATATATTGTGTGGGGCTGAAAATCACAGTGCTTTTGTGAATCAAGGTTGTGAGAATCAAACATCCAGTGCATGCAAGTCTCTGACCCTAATTTAATGAGTTAAAAAGATATCATTCTCTCTACAACAGATGCGATTCAAAGAGTGGATTTTCCTGGAGTTTTAGATTGAGTACAGATCAAATTAACAGCATGCATAGTTTTCGCTTATTCCCAGGAGGGCTTTTGACAGAAGCTTGTGAAAGCAGTTACAAATGAACTGCTTGGTTTGCATATATCTATATTATATAAAGTAGTGCAGTAGCCACTGATGTCCTGGTTAAAAACAACAGAATTCAGATGATGCTACGAAGAACAACACTCAAAATACATTAAATAAGGTGTCGGAATACGTTGAAATGTGTGAATCTGATATTCCCAATAGACCGTAGTTTACAAAAAAAAAATTCTGCTCGCAGGCAGAGAACACACCAGGCGAATTAAGAGTAAAAATTTACAGTATTTGAGACCTTTTGTGTTTTAGAATTGGTGGTTTCTTTAAACAAAAGATGTAGGAGAATCCATCAGTTGCTGAAAGTTCAGTGTTCACAGTCTGTAGATCTGATTACATAATCATCTTAAAATAGATACAGATTTGTAAAGCCCGCCGCACATAGCCCGACTCAAGCCGTCCCGACTCATCTCATCCACAGCTGTCAACTCTCCCGTATTTCATGGGAGACTCCCGTAATTTGACCCCTTCTCCCGGACAGCTCCCGTAATATAATTTCTCCAGTATTTGGCTATTGACCATATCAGTATGGTCAATAGCTAAATTAATAGACTAAGCGTTTCTTTTTGGTTGCCTCGTGGCGCTGTCTCTGCCGTCTAATCAGCATACGATGCCATGCATAATATGAGGGTCGCTATGTTGGGCTAAGTTATTACAAAAATGTGTACAGGGCAGTATTAATTAAATTTGGATACATAGTAATCACCAGTATCTAGTTGTGGTCAGTAATTCAGTCTTAACAGTTTGGACGCCCAGTCGGGAAAAACTCAGTTGTGACGTCAAACCAAAACTGAGCACAGGTGATCGCAGAATCTGTGTATACTCAGATGAGATGAGTCGTGCTGTGTGCGGCGGGCTTAAGCCTGCACAGCACTGTACAGTTAAGGTTACATGTGATTTAAAATGTACCACAAGGCAGCTGCGTGACATTTCTCCATGGTTTTCTTTACCTTCAGCAGTACTGGAAATGGATTCAGCAGCAGGTAAAGGTTAGCTTGCAGCAGATTCCTGAAGCTTTCCACTGTATTTATTGACATGCCTTGACCTTGTTTTAATTACTCACCCCAGGGAGGACACTTTGGCTACTCAGGATGGCTAATAGATCGTGCAAGTTGTCTGACCAGTTGATGGGCGAAACACACTCCTGTGAAGGCCCTAGTTTCAGTCTGATTGATGACTTTACTTCAGGTGTTATTAGAAGGCATTCGCAGACTGTTCTGGTAGAAATAAAAATGCGACTTACAATAGCTATCATGACAAGGCCTATCAGTCAGCGATGCCTCGGGTGCAAAGGCCAGCAGGGTAGGTCTGTCTCTGGACTGCACGCCTTTACTTCTGACTTCTCAAGAAGATTTATAGTGCCTGATTTGAACCGTCCCTTACTGAAACTTGATTAATATACACTTACTAGCGTGGACTCGTCCCAAGTGATGGGTGTCTGCTGCAGTCCACACTCACCACAGATTTTCATTTTATTATTCATGTTACAACATGTGGTCAAACCCGTACAAAACATTTGCAGCTACCACTTTGTCCAGCACTGTTTGCTATGGACAAGAGAAACAAAGTTATCCTTTTTTTTAAACAGTGAGAATTCAGCCCTAATATTCCAATTTGTCAATTTGTCCACCATCAGTAGGAAAGTCTTAATCCCCCTGATTCCTGTTAAATGTTGGCATGTGTACCAGGCCCTTGGAAGCAGATGAATGGTTTATAGCTCCTAATATCTTAACTGTTACAGTTTGTGTCAATTACTGCATCTGATGGAGGACAAAATAACCATTAACTGCCAGCAGATGAAAACTAGAACCTAGTTTTCAACAGAACCTGCCTGGAATGCAGTCAAATTAATACTGTTGTCCAGAACAGTCAGGTTTTTTAATTTACTGTAATTTGCAAAGCAGTGTAACCCCATTGTATTTGAATAATTTGATTTCCTTATTAACTTCCATTATAATTAGTCTGTCACCCAAATATCATTCAATATGGCTATGGGCAGACCATAGTTAAAAGCTATTGAATCAGTTGTCAAGATTTTTTAAGGCAGGGTGCATTATGGACAAGATGAACTGTCAACACAGATTAGATTGGGAGTGTTTTTGTTTTGTTTTTCTTTGCAAAGTGAAAAAAAACATTCAAGTCAAAACATTATTCATTAAATTAACTAAGTTTCTTTTAGTATTAGTAAACGGGGGAAATAATGATGCTGATTATAATCCTTTGTATGGCAGCAGCAGAGTTTCATTTTGCTCTTGTGCTGTGCTGTGCTGTGCTGTGCTGATGTTTGGGTAATCTTGCTGTGTTATATTCAGTGGGGTTATAAAGCCATGCCGCTCAAACTCACAGCAGTGTAATGAAGACTGGCAGGTGGCAGGCTACAGTTTTCTGGGATTACCACCTCGGGTCATAAAGGGAGCTGCAACCTTCCAGCAAAAACAGCAGACACAGCATTTACACAGGCGCTGTCCTGTCCTGCATTTAAACCATGTACTTAAAACGTTCTTCTGGTTGGCTGTAGAATAAGCGCTGGAAAAACAGATTACAGTATAACACTATAAGTGGTAAAGGTGTTTTGGGGTTGTATTGAACTCAGGATACTGAAATAGAAATAGAAACTACGGTTTTATATGGATAAAACAATTAGATGAAAACTCTTGTTTCCAAGAGCCCAAAGGTAGTTATTATTTTTGAGCCATTCAGATGCAGTGCTGGCATTTTCTTTCTGTCACAGAAAAGCACATCTAATGTGGTTTGCACTGTACAGCTATGGCCATAGCTGTAAGTCTACATAGCCTCTTGGAAGACTTTCTTTTCTTTCAGGCAGCAGCAGGAGTTGATGGGGTGTGCCAACCTGGGCTGCTGTCTGTTTCTGATCTGTATAATTGTGTATTGGGAGCCCCACACCCCAGATAAATCTTCTATATGATTTGCGGGTGCATTACAGGATATGACTTTTCCTTTACAATCTGCAACGCTAACAACTGTTCTGGTATGTTACTGCCCTGGGAACCTCTCTGCTCAACGAGCAAACATGATATTTGTTATCTATCTATACTTTATGAGATTGACACCCTAAATACCAGAGCAGTTTTAAATAAGTCAGGTTCCTGCTGCAGCAGACTCAAGAGAAGGGAATGCAGGTCATTGAACTGATGTACCCCTGGGCAAGAAACAAACACTTGTATATAAATGAGCCTATAGGTTATCAGTATGTGGATCTCTAGAAATTTGCTGGTTTTTTTTATCTTTTGGGATGTGTGTGCAGTGCATAAATAAGTTATTAGTTAATATATCCCTCCCCACCTTTTAATAGATCTGCAGGGTGTCTAAATATATGGTCTCATCTGTTTTATGGGATGGTTTACACGGAGCCCCAGCAGAGCTGTGCAAGTGATATATAAAGGGCTGCTGCTCGGCATGTACGTTTGATCATTAAAGTGTTGTACTGAGCTATTAGGAAATAGAATACAACTGTTGAGACAGAAAGCTGTATTAGCATCATTATAGGGATGTGCAATGCAGTTCTGCATGAATGATCAGCGTATTTATCAAACTATATACAAATATTATTCGAAAAGTTAATCTCCAACAGTTTGTTATATTCTCTCTTGGCTCGCTGCTCTTAAGCAACAGTTTTTAGTTCCCTGACATTAAATCAAGTTGAGATGACCCTGATCAACACTCAGTATGCACTGCAGTTTCCCCAAGTGTATCTGATGTGATCTTGGTAGCAGCGCTTTGTAATTTATTAGCTGGTCATTCATCACATCCATTTGTGTAAGAGAAGCTTCATCCTTGTTTTCTTTCTCTCGTGAGCAGGGAGAGGTTATTTGGGGATTTGAATGGGTCTTCTTATAACAGTGTCAAGGCAACGACACAAAGCAGTTAAGTTTTGTCCTTTAAAATACAACAATAAACAAACAGTTTTTAGGCACGTCAAATTAACAAAACACTCATGATTACAATACAAATCTCCATAGCATTTAACCATAACAAGGAACAGTTTGCTATGCCCCCTTTTGTACCGTCAATCATGACCCCTTGGTTAACTAGTGCAATCGCTCCTCCAATCCGCGGCTGCCACGTCGTTTCCCTTCCGGTTCGATGATTTAGTGTATCATAGCTCCGCCCCCCATCTAGATCACGACTTCCGTCTAATCCTGGGAATGAATTGTCTGGCTATCCAGTCCAGGGCACTCTGTTCTCTTTACACAGCGCCTTCACAGGTCGGGAGGGAGATTTATCACCAAGAATCATTCTGTCTCTGTCACAGTATTGCTCATTAGATATTGTAAAGTAAACGAGTACAGATTGTACTGATGGGCCATATATATGGCTATGATATTGGACAAGGGCAGGACTAGTTGAGAAAAGGATGCCAAAACACAGCTCACATAAAAATGAAGAGCAAGTGCCACCATTAGTTAATAGCTATGTAGCAGATACCAGCGCTTTCATTTTAAAAAAGCTAATTTACAGTGCTTCAAATGCTGTAATTAAAAAAAAAAAAAAAAAAAAAGTTCCATTGGCTTTTTACACTATTATGATGTTATTATATTTTAATATTCAAGTCCAATATTGAAAACGAGATTCCTTCAGTTTTATCTCTTGTCTCTCGCCAGCTTTAACCTTACTAGGTGAATCCTTGTAGGTTCTCAAAGGTCAAAGTCTCACATGATTGTTCTAGAATCAAAAAACACAGACCAGATAACAAGAAGTCTCTTCGGAAGCTCAAAGACTATTAGCATTCATGAGCTAAAAAATTAGGAACGGTAGGGAAATGTGTGCCTTGCCAGCTCTCGCCTGTTAAAAGTTTTCCATGGTCGTGAAATAAGAAGACATTGTACTTTAGCAGTCATGCAACAGTTATGCACCATTTGTGTGAGACATGACGAGTTTGGCAAAGAGAACAATTCGTGCTGTTTAGCCAGTGTTAATCAATTTGTTTCAGGTGTCTCATTTTCATATTTCAGCATGGTGGGAGTTGCCATCTGACACACCAAGAAGTGTGAAATATAAGAGACTATAGAAAGTGAGATTCTCTCATCCTATCACATAATCCATACAGCATTCAGCTGTTTCCATTAAAAGATTATTAACCACAATCCTTTCGTGGTCTTATCCCCCGAAAAAATCAACCAGTAATTATTTGTCTGAGTGCGAAGAATACAGTGAGACTTGGCAAGACAGGGAAAATCATTAATTTAGACGATTTCTCCATTAGGAGGCGGGAGAGGGGCTGGAAGTGGGGCTGTCAAGGATGGTGAAACTTCCAGCCCATTTCATTTGTGATTGAAAGCCTCTTCTGGTAGCTGTTTGACTCATCCCTGATCTCAACCTTGTTCAAACCATCACACTGCGGCAAATTTATTTGTGACTCACACCATCAAATGTAGTCCCTGCTGGTTAGAGCTGAGGTATATTGCCCTTGACCTGTATCGATCTGGCACCATCATGAGACCTCTCCTAAAAAATTATACATTATTTCTTAACGAAACACTGAATTTTTCCAGGACTTTATCTGAAATTTGAATGTTTTCTGCTCTTCATCTTATTTTATGTATTCCAGCTGTGCCACTTAGCTCTATACAGTGTACCCATTTGGATAGATAAAACCAATTTTCAGGCATTTGCTTTACTAACCAGGTCGATTTCCTATGTTCTTTTCCTTCCACCCCACCTCAGGTTGACGTTCACCCTTGCACACTCATTGCACACTGGAGAGTGTAGCTCACTGCATCATAGACAGGTCAGTAGGGTGCTGGGTCACCCAACCTGCACATGGTAAATTGCATTTCTATTAAAACATTATTTAATGAAAAAAAAAAATAACAATTTCTCAGAAGGCTACAGGGTATTGTTCAAAGTTCCTACTTTTCCCCCAGGGATCCTTGTAAGTAATGATGGGTAAGACACTCAGTATACTAACTGCCTTCCATGGAAAGTATACCGTGTTTTATTATACAGTATTAGTTCTGCAGTATTACGTTTGGTGGATGTCTGCATTCACACAGTATTGTTATAATGAATGCGAAGTTTTAGTGGAACAAGTGTTCTTGTTCAAAGTACTGTTCATCCTTCCAGTAAACATCCAGTATGATACAGTTAAAAAAAATACAAATGATTTCCACATTTTAGAACTAGAGGATCCAGTCAATCTCAATATATCCAATTTTTATATAAAGACTTTAGTGTTGCTGCCTTATTTGTGGTTTAGCTTTTAGTAATCCAAAGCTGTAGAATTCAGTGTTGATGTAATATTCCTAAGCAGTCTGGCTCTGAATATCTTTGTTTTCCACGAAGCCCACACTAACACAGTATAGTAATTTAGTCAGTAGTTTAATTAGTTAATAGCCATACAACTGTCTCAATGCTTTAGGTTGTATATCTGTAAACAGAGCTCACTAGACTATGTGCATAATTAGACCGCATTGTGTAACACGTTTTCAATTCAAGTTCCTGTACGAGCTATTGCCTTTACACTGCTGAAATATTTGTTTAAATCAGCCTCTGTGAAATATACAGATAATCCCAGAATCTTAGTGTGTCTGATTTAATCATTCTCCTTATTTCAACAACAATTTAAACAAAAACAATCACCACTAAATAATTCCGTTTCAAGTGACCATGCTTGTAATACAAATGTGTTCACCACAGCCCTGCTTTCGACAAACGACATTTCTGCAAGATTTGTATTCGGCAGTTCAGTTGAGTACAAATAAAACCGAGTGTCAAAGCACAGAATAACACAGTCCTGCCTAGATTGGTGCTGTGCTTAACACAGCAGTTTGAGGTAATAATTCTAACTTCGAACATACTCAGAAATTCATATTTACAGAATATTGAAACTGTTATGAGGGGCAATATTCACACTCGGGACATCTCTTCTGATACTATTGTTATGTCATTACTGTTAATGTTTCTAGTAATATTATTATAACTATTACTAGTAAAAATAAACTGCAAAAGGAAGTGACATTCCCTGCTGAAATAGCCACTGCCGCTTAGGTTCCTGTCTGTTACTATTGCCATTCTGTGTCTCTGCAACTGGACAGAATCCTTTACTTCTAACACCTCCCTGTGTTCATCAGGGTATGTTAGCAAAGTTACACTTATTCACACTACCTGTATACATTAGGAATGAAAACTCTATGATTAGTTAAACATAAAATTGTACTCCTGAAAAGAAATGACATGCATCAAAATAACATTGGACTTGTTTTTAGCATGGTGCATGAATGCAGTTATTTAAGTGCTTTTTTGAATAGTAATATAGCTGCCTGTGAATAGCCTACATAAATTCAGTTTTTCAACAGCATTCATTTGGACACTGTGGGTACATGTCTGCAAAAACATAAACTAGATAGCTAGGTTATTAAAATGGCTCTGCAATGCAATATGTTCACAATAAAATAAACATCAGCACCTGTGAAAATGGTGTGCATCATCTTGTCCATACTGTAGTGTATCTGTCAAGTTATAGCAATCAAAGTGCTTTGTCAATATATATTTAAAGCAGGCATTGTACATGTTTATCAAGCTTGCCATGGCTCTGTTGCAGGCTTTCTATTAATGAGTACAGAGAGTCTTATTAAGTGAAACCCAGTAATCCAGGGCCCGTATATAGTGGTGGTCACCATCCAGTGTGTTAATCATAGGAGCCACACTATTAGAATTTACATTTTTGGGAGATTGTGTGTACTTAATAAAAGGGGCACGATGCAACATTAGTTTAAATATATTTTACTAAGCACAGAAACATGTAGCATGTTGAACCACTTTTTTTATTGAGAGGAAACTTTAATGCAGCTAAAGTAAAATACTACTTCATACATAGTTCTTTTCAACGTCCTTTATAACACATTCTTGATGGTTCTCATATTAATTATTTACTAACAGTTGCTAAGCTAATGTGTTACTGACAAAGAACACCGAGGGCCAAGGTTAGAAGTCTTGACTTGTGAATCCCTTTTCACCAACGTTATCTGCAGATAACACTTTAACACCATGTATGTCTGACTTCTACTGTATGAGGACTACATTAAACAGAGAGGTCCTTAATGGAATAGTTTGCTGAAACCCACTTGCTGATCAGAATGAATGAAGATCAGCAGCCTCTGCTGTAAGGCAAATTGCATCTTTTATTACACACTGTAATATGATGAGAGTGATCAGATGGAACTGCAGACAAATGCACTTTCGATACTGAAATCCAGTGGTTGGGTCAGTCTCAGATTGCATGCTCTAATAGTTTGTTTGGCTACAGCTTAGTCTCCATTGGGTATATTAGCTGTACTACTGTGTATCACATTTAGTTTTATGCCATTGCATTATAGCTTGACATAGATCTTTCTTTGTGTCCTGCACAGAAAGTTCCTACCTTTACAGCCTGAGGGAACTGCAAGGCTGACACACTAAGTCAATGGTTGTGTTGTGGTTCCAAAACCAGAAGACACTGCCTTATCAATTTATAGTTTCCTCCAACCACCTATAAAATCTGTCCTGGTTCATTTCTTTAGCTGCCTTTCTAATCTTTATTGATCTAACTGTGACATATGCAGAGTACAGGGCAAGCTGGAATGCAATAATCTTCTCTGTAGGGGATTGCACTGGTATGATTACGAGATCTGCATTGTTGTTGTCAGCTCTGAACTTGGCATTCGATACAGTAAGTTGCTGCTGCTTTACAGTCTGTGAAGAAACCACCCATCGTTTTAAAGCTCTGAGGCAGCCTGCTGGGTGTATATGGTCAGCCTGCTTAAACATGGGTACATCTCCCTTGGAGTCTGAATTCAGAACTTCACTTGTCTCTCCCAGGGTGTTCTGGATTATTGCATGTGTGCCATTGTTATTGGTTTAGACCTATTCCGGCATGGTGAATTAGATGTGTGTGCAGGACTGAGAATTGATTTTGTAACTTTCAGTTCCTGACCTTGCAGTTGAGGGTCACTCCCTGCAGTGTTTCCTAGTTGCTGTAAGGCAGTATATAATAAACTTGACATCTTTATTTATTTAATCTTCAGGCTGAGAGAAATCTACTTGCCTTTATGCATTTGCGTTTAATACAGTATGTGGATCTCACATGTGCAGCGTAGAAAGAATGTTGCACTAAAATGTATTTTCTTTAAAAAAAAAAAAAATCTGGTCCCTTTGTTAAAGAGAGCACTCTGTTTTTTTTCTTACTTCCTGTTAGTCTGTTACACTTACTGCATCATGCCCAGTGTCTTCTGGGTGAAAGTATGCATCTGTCTGCTAGGCATGTCAGTGAAATCTGCTGGTTTGATAATAACAGGATAGAAGGCATTGACGGGATGGGAACAATTCCACTCTCCTGTGTAAAGAGAGCTTTCATTCACTAGGGTTTCATTAGCTACAATAACTTTAAAATATCCTGTCCCAGTGTATTACTCTCCTCCTAGTAGCTGATGAGCTACTAATACAGACATCAGCATAAGAAACGTGCTTCCCTCTCGACTACAGAGCTTGCTGTTTAGGTGAATGGCAAGACATTCGTGTTTGAACTGTATGGTTTGCGGTTCACGTCCAGCCCCTGCCTTTACAGTCAATTAAGACAACCACATATTTTCTAATGTGGTTACTGACTGTATTCATATGTATACCTTTATTAACTACTATACCAGTAAACCAGTATAATTTTTATTATGTAAGTAAATAGATGTTTCTTGGTTTATTTGTGTCTGAAAGATATGTTGCAATGTTTTTCATACCGTACCATTACTTAGAAAACATCAGCTTAAGCATGACTGCCTGGAAATATAACTGGAACACTACAGTGTTAAGAAAAAGTGTGTGTCCCTAGGGATGCTGTTTAAAGATTCATTAAGTGTGATTTATGTGTTTTAATGTGGGTGGCCCACAGCATCTTATTATGCACCAGTAAATGCCTTACAATTATGAAAAATGTACTGTACAAACGAATTAGGCTGTTCTTTGATAAAAGGACATGCTGATTTTGTGGTGTTGCTTTAATGAAAGGGCGGATGAGTTGACACCACTTGTCATCAAACTATAATATGGAAAATTCTGAAAACTTTTTAATATAAAGGGTCACTGTCACATTTTTTTACTGAAAAGAGAAAAAACACCCACTTCTGCACTGCAACGTTTCAAAACTATAACTAAACAGCTTCAGGAAGAGGTAGGAGCTCTTGAATTCAGTTTATTTTAGTGTTACTCCTCCTTCAGAAAAATGGTGTGCTAATGAAACTTTAGAGAAGATCTGCAGATTAGGTTCATCACTTAGCAACTGCAATACCGGGGCTCTCAACACTGAATAATACTGTGACCTGCATCATCACAGACTTGATAATCCAGGACTCCCAACGTCATGAGTGTTCTATAAAGTGTGAAACGCTTATACTGGCTGGACGTCCAGGATGTAAAGGGAAGTATATTTAGTGAATAGCTCCCTCAGCCCACAATTGGATGTGCATGTCAAGACAGCTTATGCTCTGCCAGTTTTACATATTGCAGGGATAGAACAAACATCAATGCTATTCAAATACATAGTTATTTAAGCTTGCCGGGGAGCCAAGGTAATAGTAATCCAGAAAAAGAAAATAGCATGCTGTTTATTTAAATTGCAATTATTTTCCCAAGGCCTTTTTGAATAAAATGTACAGTATGTTGATGTATTTATTTTAAAATCAGCATGACCATTGGAACGGACAGGGCTATTGGCCTTGCCTAGGGCACTGTCCTTTTACTCTATGACCAGGTTCTATTCCAGCAAGTGGGCAAAGTGCATTGAGTTCAGGTAGTCTCGGTCTACCTGAAGGGATATTGCAGAACCATCACTGTCTTTATAAAACACAATGATTTTTGGAAACTACTGCACAAAAAAATATTAAAATATACAATATTAAGTTCTGAGATTCAGCAAAAGCCATGTTGATAGTTTAGTAGTTAAACAAGGCTTACACTTTAAAACATGTCATGATAATTCAAATACAATTATCCAGAATACATTCGATACTTACTCAATTATTGATGCATATTCATGCGTATTAAAATAATGGAAGTTTAGGATTTAAGTATGAATTTACTGATTTCAATAGAAAATCAAATGTTCGTTCAAATTTAATTACAGACACTTATTATAAAATGTTACTTTACCAAAGCAAGCAACTGTAGCAAGGACTTCAACCTTTAACATCCTGAGCCTGGATGTGATGTGAATGCCAATGACAGTGTGTCTGCCAGGAGTGAAGTTGCGAACCTCAGGACCTCTGGAGCCACACCAGCTGTCTTCCAGCTGCCTTTTCAATATTTCATACCACATTTCTACCTTGACTCCTGTTTGTTTTATGAAACACAGTAAAAAAAACTCTTATTCTCCTCAACCAAAACCCAGCATTGTTGTGTTTCAGGCAGATCGGTAATCTACACTAATACCAGTTTGAGTGTGTGTTTCTGCCTTTATGCTGTCAATGCTGAAATGAAACTGTCTTCAAGAAACACATTGATTATATTGCTGCTGGTGTTTACTTACAGTTTACCCATGTCGAAAACAAGCTTAGTGACTTAATGATTTTGTCTTGGTTACCCCATGAGCTCATCCCAGGCTCTAAGAATAAAACGGATTGTTCTACCTCAGAATATCACAGAAAAAACTCCAGAATGCAGTAAACCGATTAAAAGTATGGGAATTCTTAAGGAATTAAATTCTAGATATTCTAGCTCTTATCTTGGAAATTGAAGCTCTTTCCTATGTCTCATCCAGAGCTAATGGGGTATATTACCATTCCGAACCCTATTAGGTGGAATACAAGGTAAAGATTTGTACAGACCAAATACATTTTGTATTGCTCACAAAGGAGTCCTGAAACAAGTTCTTGGAGCCAGCTATACATGCTTAGTATAGTATATTCAGATATTTATTATTTCGTGTACTTCTCTGTCAAGTAGTAAAATGGTATAGCAGGTAAGAAGCCTAGTTGATCGTGGTAAAGCCTGTGTATGGGGAAAGCATAGTCAATTGAAAAATTATCAGGCAAAGGTAAATTGCAAAGGTAAACAGATTCAAATGTTTAAAAATTAGACAATTGCAGTCTTTACTGAAGCTTGTGTTGTACCTGGCATCTACAATTACATTCTCAACCACTTTCACACCATTTGAGAACTGAGCTTGTTATGTCCAGGTGCCCCCCTTTGTTTTTACAGTTATGCCTCAGGGGCAGCCTCATAGCACACTGGCTCATTATGGGTCCCCTACTAGTCCCAGTCTTAGGTTCTATGATATGGTTATTTTAAAGTCACTAGGGGTGGTTAGTCAAGTGGCAGACAGGATTAGAATGGGATCCTGTCCATCAATGCATAAGCTGGTGGAGGGGGTTGTCACTAAAATAATGGAACCGTTTATGTGTGTGTGTGTAAATGTGCATGTTGAAGGCGAAAACGTTGGGCATCCCTGTAGCGATGGAGATGATGAACACAACCCCTTTGAATAGCTGCATGCTCACGATGGTGTGCACAGGCCAGAGGTTGTTGCAGTAATATGCATACATCATCACAAATGAAATGTCCCCACAATACTTCATATATAGTACACCTGCTTGTTTATGTCAACTGTTGTTTAGGTCACTATGTATGAGTAAGCATGGAAACAGCAAACGGCTGCGTGGGTTTTTATTCAGAAAGACGTTTACTCCACATCCCTGGCATGACAGGTTCCAGATTGCACGGTTCAGCACAAAAGACTTGGGCTGTTTCTGCTGGGTTTCATCTAACTAACAGATACAGTAGCACTACTGCAGCTCACAAGCATGCTCTGTCTGGCCTATCCCTTAGTTTTGGCATGTAAATGTTATACAGTACTTCCCCAAATTCTTTAAACACATTGGCTTTCCTAATTTCTGTCAAGCCTTTGACTTTTCTCTGAACTGAATGTGGTCTTGATGTATTAAATAGGACTGAAGTGATAACTTTTATTTAAAGAGAGAGACAAAAACAACTGCATTTTTTAAATCATTAGCTGAGGAAAAAGAAAAAAAACATATTGAGCTTATTTTCAATTAGGACAATTACCCGATTCCCTGGGTTTTGGACAGCTTGGGGTTTTGAAATGCAATTCAATTAAGAGCAATTCTAATTATTGGTTGTTGCTAAATAGAACAAAATGATGTAAGGATGGAGAGTTACAGTAACCCAATGCCAGATGGCCCGTCTGCTACATACATTTAATAAATGCGCAGTCATGCAAAAGTTTGAAATAAGGGTCTGCTAAGAGACGCATGACTAATGTGTCTTTGAAAAGCTCACTCTACCTTCCGAAGGGCAATTCGAAAAGCGAAAGAGACCGCAGGCTGTGCGAGGAGCTACAGCTGATTATTCAGACATTATTTTCCAGCCCTTTCACTTTCAGGTTACGTTAAAAGTATTCTAAATACAAAGAACCACAGCCCAGAATCTGCGGCTAATGACGAATTACCAAAATGTCATTGATGCAGTTATTTCACAATCTCAACAATTACACTGGCATGAATATTACACAGTGACCTTTTAGAATATGAGATTAACTCAGAATGACTTTCCACAGTTTGCCCTAGCCCCAGTCCCCCTTCTTCACATACCCTCCTTTTCATTTAAATGACTACATTTTTGGATGTGCCATTTTGGTAGCTATCGAGATAATTGGGCATATGCTTTAAAGAATGATAAATAATTATACAAAAATGCAGTTGCTTTTGGTCTTCCCAGAATTGAGCAATTAATTAGTTTTAATGAAGCCGGCTTCAGAGAGGACACTGCTTGCAGGCTCATATGGGGATTTCAGCTGTCAGGTTTGTGGGAAGCCATGAGCTCTGCTCTAAAGTGCCAATATGTTTACTGAGCAGATGCTTGTAGCTGTCACACTGGGTGAGAAAGAAATCCAGCTACCAGTTACAGCTTTGTAAAATAAAAATAAAAAAATACTAATTTTCTAAGAAACAACATAGAAATTAACCTGATATCTAATTTAAGCTTTGTAGAAAACAAAATGATGTTTTATATACTGTAGCTAGCGCCTTGGGTGCTTAATATTTTTGGCAATGCCGTAGAATTTGAAGACATTGAAAAAGACTTTGAGTGGAACCATTTCTCATTGAATTGATTCATTTTCTTTTACAGCTGGTTTCACAAATGCCGTTTAGCTTTATTCTTATGTAAAGACTGCCTTACCTAAATGAACATTGGGTAGTCCAAGGTTAGTGCTAATGGGGACTGTGAAACCAGACATTAGTGTTCCTGTGCTCTTCAGCCAGTAACTTCTTCAGTTTAATTAGAAGGTTGATTTTTGTATATTCCCACCATGGTTTTCCATCTCTCGCTGGTTATTTTTGCACAACCCAGTAGGGGTGTAAAGATACACTAATTTCACAATGTGATGACGTCTCGCAATATGCAGGTCGCCATGTGATATATACATGGAATTGTCCTGATTGGCTGTTGTATGATGCATAATAAGATCAAATGGTAATTTTAATGACGGACCATGCTGTCGAAAGACCAAAATGAACTGAGACAGGGAGAGTATGTATACATGCCAAATATAAAACACACTTATTTTTCATTTAGGAACCATCTGGTGGTCTACAATGAGCTATGCTGTACTTTCAGTCTTGTTTCATGATACAAACAATACATACCATACTTTTATTACGATACGATATATCACGATTCATCATTACACCCCTATAACCCAATGAGAACCAATAGAAATCCATCACGAACACCAGCAAACCTCTCCACCTCAATTTTTTTCTGTTCTAATTCTAGTTCACAGCTTCCCTTTCAAGAACATTATTCAGGTGGAATTCTTTGCACTTTCCTACCACAATGACAAGATTAGTTGCATCTGCCTAATCACCAGCTTTTCCTTTTCGATCGTCATATGAAATTTGATATTTCAAAGGATAGCATATTAGTGTTGTCCTTTGCCCTGCAATCTCACGAGGAGGAATCAGCTGCTAATTGCATGCTTGAGTGGTGTCAGTCACTTGCCTAGTTCGGCTATAAAGGTACTGAATAAACTTGCCTGACCTTGGAATCTGGGCTCATTTTCTTGCATACAACAACTCGATCTAATTACAGAGCTCTCTTTGGAGAGCTAAGCAGAATTCTGTTTTCATACTTCAATAGGATGCGATTTGCACATCAAAGCCACCAGAGAGGCTTACAGTCTTGGTTCATTTTCATTAAACAGAAAACTCTGAAATAATATTTCACTGCAACTGCAGGCAATTCTTAATACTATTATAATGTTGGAGTCTGCAGTGCAACATCAATTAAACTCATTTATATTGGGACTTTAATGGTACTGTCCAGCTAGTATTGTTTGTTTATGTGTGTGTGTGTGTGTGTGTGTGTGTGCTTACATGCCCATAGGTGGTGTAGGGAATCAAAATTTGACCCATAACATTCCCTTCTCACAGACCTCAAAAAGCTGGCCTTGAGGCACTGTCTTTTTTTTTTTTTTTAATTTAGTAGTTGCCAGTTGAGTTTTACCACATTTTTCTCTCAATTTGAAGTGGCCAGTTTTTTTTTTTAGGCTCAGCTCACCGCTACCACCCACGCGCTGATTTGGAAGCGGCAAAGACGAACACACGCTGTCCTCCGAGACGTGTGCTACAGCTACTATAAGCCATCTCCACACAAAGCTTTTTGAAAAAAAATACAAAACAAACAGTAAATGTACAGTATCCTGCAACTGATGGCTTCTTTCTTAACTCTAGAAGTCCCTGCCTCCCTGGTTCTGCTTTCTTAATATCTCTGTCACGGTACTTTGCGCTCTTTCTTGATATTTCCAACAGCTGATAAGAAGCTCGGTTTAAATATTGCTTCGGCTATTTTAAATAAACGGGCAGTAAGCAATGAGTTTATGGAGGCTAAAGAAATGGGCTTATAACCAGGAGGTCCCAGGTTCAAATCCCAGCTCAGCCACTGACTCATTGTGTGACCCTGAGCAAGTCACTTAACCTCCTTGTGCTCCGTCTTTCGGGTGAGACGTTGTTGTAAGTGACTCTGCAGCTGATGCATAGTTCACACACCCTAGTCTCGTATCTTGTAAAGCACTTTGTGATGGTGGTCTACTATGAAAGGCGCTATATAAAAATAAAGATTATTATTATTATGAAGCTTGCTTTGTTTAATTCAAATGCATTTAAAAGCTACAACAACACGCTGCCAATATCTGCAACCGTGCGCTCCATCATATAAACACATTGCACAGAAAAAGAGTAAAACACAAAGCTTTCTTAACTGGTGTATTGAAACGTCACTGCTGCACACAGCTGACTCACACACGCACACAGCCCACCTCTCTTAAAGGGGAACGCACCAAAAGGCTGATTGCTAGAATGCTTTCTTTCTGTTTCCATCGCGGACGCTGCACTTGCTGCCAATGCCATTACTCTTGTAGCCTAATTAATATTTATGTATTTATTTAGCGAGGTGGTTAATTATTTTACTCTCCCTTTACGAGGTTATCTGTAAAAATAAAAGCACAGTATGTGTCAAATAAAAATCCCATTTAATATGTAATAGGGTTAACTTCTTTATCAGTTATTACCCTGTAATTACCTGTCCTGTCACAACATTATTTGGGGGGGGGGGGGGGGGACAGACAAAGAAAAAAACAGATAGCATACATTCTTATCTAAGAAACCGTAAAATATCCACTCCTTTTTGTTAACTTTATAGGAAATAATAGAAGTGTTTTTTTGCATTGAAGTCCTGACACCTTCTGTGACAGCATTGCTGAATGGAATATACATTCCAGAGTAGCAGCAACATTCAGGTCAAGATAGAGTCAAAGAATAATGCTCAATAATGAGCCATTTTAGTATCAATCATGACAGCTTCTGATGAAGTCAAACCTCAGCTTTAGTACAAGAAGAATATTTTTCAATTTGAGCTAGCACAGGAGTTCAAACCATTAAAACCATATCTTTGCTTTCCACTGTTCATTTTTGACATGCCTGTTTACATTCCCACAAAGTTCTCAGCCCTCTTGCTCCTTTTTCATTTTTGAACAGTTTTTACCTCTACTCAGAGTCATGCGCCTACATGAATTAAATTTCAGCATTTAAAAAGCAAATGCGCTACCTTTCATACAATAGGCTGAAAACTGCAACTACATCTCCACACTATTTCCAACTCTTCTCTTGATGAATTGCTTTACAAAACATTTCAGACACAGCGCCGTACCTTATTTAGCAGCATACGTGCGGTAAACAGAATCTTAAATATACATATTTTTTTTAAAAAGGAGCAGACGTTTGGTAAACAATTTCCCATCCAGAGATACAGACCTGTGCTTTTAAGACTGTACTGAAACAAGCTTCATTTTATTAGACGGAGGAGAACGGTAGAGATGTGAAAACTTCCTGTTGAGTTTCCTGTTTTCTGTGAACCACTGATATCCCTGTAATCAAAACCGATCCGGTTTTCTGCTGCATCATGACATTGAGGTACAACCCTTTTACACTGAACTTTCCCCCTTAAAATCAAGGTGTCTAGCGCACCAAATACTATCGTTCCATTCATTCGTATTCTGGCCTTATAGCCTTATATTCCTGTTCTTTAAGGTCAGAAAATGCAGAATACAGGTTATTTAAAAAAAAAATCTTAAATCAACTGGATCCAGAGCTTTTTGCTGTTGTGCTCCGTGTTTGTGGAGCGAAATGAAATCCAGGAGCTACGATTTGCAGCAGAACTGTATTGTCTTTTAAGAACGCACATCTCTACACAGTATTTGTGTGATACAATAATCCACTGTAACCTGCTTCAGGTCCTCAACCACAATTCACCTTTGGCTAGTATGATGAGGATTATAATGAAGCTTTAGACCAGTGCACAGTGCATTCCCCTTCCTGGTATTTAATGGACTACCTTGTAGTAAAATCTAATTTTTTTGGAGTTGTGATATATTGCTGTTATTTACAGACGTGCCAGCACTGAGATCCCTCAGCCTGGAAGTTTTACATTATGCAGCCCGCACACAGCAGAATCCCTTCAATATGTCAGCCACAGTACCTGGTTTCACTTTGAGAGACTTATATTTCTTTCCCGGCAGTGGGCTGACAATAAAACAAACAGGTCAGAACACGACAGACAAGAGAACAGCAGGCAAGCTCCAGAATTGAAGGTTTTGTGCTAAATGCCTCATGTTGCTGCCTGCAGATATAAAGTCTACAATTCCAGAAAGAACTAAACACAGGGAGCAAGTACATTTATCCAGTGTGTTTGATGGGCTAGTTATTATTAAGCTTGCTACTGTATTCGATTTTTATTTTTTAGGCCAAATCGATGATTATATATCGACGTTTATTTTTGAAAGAATTTACAGTTTTTTTCAATCTTTATTTTTCCATTCAAGCAGAGAATGGGTGAAATCGACTTTTATGCTTTAAAAAAAAAAACAGACTTTTTCTGCCATTGAGAAACATCTCATTTAGCGAAACCCCTTTATCATATTCAACATGCAACAAAACCATGGTTACCAACATTCTAATTGAAATAACGTTTGGTCACAGCAGAGCTATGCCTTGCATAGATATAGATCCTGCAAACATTTAAAAATGGTCTCAAATAAAACGTAGAAAATGCAGCATATAAAAGTATAGGGCTTTTATAGCATAAATTTATGAGTAAAAATAATATGCACAGAACAAAACATTAGATAGTTGAACAGCTACCCCTCTACTGCTTCAGGCTCAGCACAGCTAGACTCAGAGTCACTGGAAGGCAAGGCAGACTGGCCCGCTTCATCCCGCCGCGGAGACTTCAGCCATCGGTCAGGGTCTTGTGCACAATATTCATTAAGTGCTTTCCTCTTGCACCCTATTTTAAAATCAAACTAGTAACTGTCACCGTATACCTATAGCAAAAGCCTACCTACACCTTAACCTGCTAATTTCAAAGTAGCCGCTTTGAATGACAGGCGCTGTAGCTAGCAAATGAAAGTGCACCGTCGGTGCAGGTCTTAATGATTGACAGTCATTTAAGCGAATGAAAGCATTGTAGCGCTGCTCAGTCAATGAGATCTGTCAGGACAGGGTAAAATGACTACAGTACTAACGGACAACTGAGGTGATTGACAGCGACCCCTAGCCATTCAGAGCGGAAAGGAGACGGGACAGACAGTAAGTATAAAAACTACACAAACTGGGGATGATTTCTAAATGATTATTTTTGGTAAGAAAATAAAAAATAGTGAGTGGTTTTACTGACGTTTATCCTATATAAATTTATTTCAATAAATCTGCAGACGCCTTCCTGTGAGATTTGGCGCTTGTGTGCTGAATTCCAGCACAAGCATTGCAAGGCACTGATGTTTTCAGCTCCCCCTTGATAACTGCTTGTCAAGGACCACAGTGCTAAGGACATACGTCTTCTCCTACTTCCCAGCATCTCTCTTATGTTCTTAATTTACTAAAAACATAACTTCTGCTGGAGGACAGGGCAACGCTAAATTGCTTTATCTAAAAGTGTAAACCATTAATCAGTTATTAAACAAAAGGTGTCATACTGAATTGTAAACACTTTATAATTATACCATTTAGGATATATAATAGTATGCTATATAATGTGTATATATATATTACTGTATACAATATCTATATTTTTGTATATTAAAATGGATGTGAATACATCTCTATTATATGGAGTTACTATAATTTACAAAAAAATAATCTCCGTACTTAATCTGTTTGCAGTAACTGAATATTTTACTGAAAAATTGGAATAAAAAGAATTACAAACCTAAATGGTTAGTACAACTTTCAAACAACTGCTGAAACTGTCTTATTATTTGTGTTTGAAAGGCATCGGGTGAGAATTTCATACAATTCGTACAATTTCAGGCCATTTTTAACCTGTTCTTCTATGTATGCCAAAGCAACAACAATCTCCAATTTTAACAGTGGGAGACAGTGCAGGCTTTGGAAGCAAACATTTTTGTTTGACGATTATATGACATAAGCTGTGCTGCCATCATCTCACTGATAGAATCATTTTTATAATTACAAGTCAAAATCAAGATTGGGAGTCAAAATACATAAGTATCACAAGTATGCTCACATAGAACTAACATCAGCAAAGATCTCAGTATTTCAGAGAGGGAAGGAAAGCCATTGGAACTTATAAAATCTTCTCCGATTTGAAGTCGTTCTGCAATCCGCCTTCTTCTCATTATCTCTGGGCTTGTTTTGAGAGAGCCAATTGCCGTGACATGGCTCTGCTGAGCCGGGATGTTATTGTAACACAACATCTGGGCACCCTTCCTGCTCCTGCTGTTTGGAGCCTGGCCAGGAGCCAGGCCTGCTACAGGATTGGTTGTTTGTTTTTAACACATTTGACAGAATTAATCTGGACCTGCCTAATAGCTTGTGTTGAGGGGGGGAATCAGCTGAATGATTGAAAGTTCTCCTCAGCCGCATAGTCTGAAATGCATGTGATATCAGACGACATACTGCAGCGGCAAACATCAAGGAGTGACCTAGTTGTTAATATGCAGAGGCTTTAAAATCAATCCCTAAATGAGAGGGTCAGATGTTCTGTGGGGTAGACTGTCAGATTAAAAACTGTTTCGGAGACTTGAATTAACTGCTCTCTCCCATTGTTTCACTTTAAATCCATGTATTGCGTTAAATGCATTCATTAGGCTTAGACCAAGCCCTGCACTGAATGGTATGGCTAGAACTGTGAAGACTAAAAAAAGGTATCCATGGAGAGTTCACAGAGAAACAACAACTCATTCACAGTCATAGTGTGTGCATCCGTATTATCATATTATAGTATAAAACAGCACAATTCTGCGCTATCTGATACAAGCGAATGTATCCAGTGAATAAACGGTATGTAGTACCATCCAAAAACATGGAAATTAATAATCTTAGTAATGATAGCTTATGTGTCTGTCTCCCGGCACTAATGCTGCAACTGCAGTAAATAAGATGCTCGACTGTTATCCAAATGACAGGGGTAGAGGCACAGTGACACTGAGGATGTTGTGACTGTCAAAGCTCACCTGCATTGCTTACAGGTGCAGGATATAAGAGAACTGTCACAGATAAATGGGTTCCATTATTTCAAAGTGCTGATTTAGGGACCAGTCTTTTCAGTTTCAAATTAAATTACTTGAGTTCCCATGTTATTCAGAGTAGCAGTTGATCTTAAGACGCCTTAACATTCCTTATTCTAAAGATAAACGGTAATCCACTAGACCTAACACATATAAAATAATCTATTGTGAATGTGTCATTTTTAAAACCTGTAAGTATTTTCTTCATTTTTGAAACCACGATTTAGATTACCAAAAAACAGGATTTTTAAAAGTGCATTCTCGATTGTCACCTGTGTTTTTTCCCACAGCTGTTCGTTTGGGATTGCTCACAACTAGATAGTTATTTTTATTACGGTTATATAAAACCGATATTCTTGTTTTCTGTTTTTTTAAGAGTCGTAATAGGTTAAGTTTGGTCTCGTAATAGGTTACGTTTTGTTTGATGCAAATAGAGAAGAAAAGCAATATGCTGCATGAAAACATTTTTGTAATTCACAATCCCTTCAGGCACTTAAATTGCCGACCACTGGGCCCCCCGAGAGTCCCTTAGCTGAATCACTAAGCTCTTCAAATAGATAAAAGAATCCTTGAGAGCTGTTCCATAATGCACGCTTTCAAGCTGGCAGCACGATCCTGGTTGAAATAACCCAGTGGAAGCATTAATAATTAAAAATAACATTTTGAAGTTCCCTTTTGACCTACACCCCCCCGTAAGGTGCCGCAGGACTCTGCGCAAGGCTGTGCTAGGCCTGACAATAAATATTTATCTTAATCTTATTCACATCACAGGGGAGATTTCAATTAGCCTTGCATCTCTCTGTATATGAAAGGAATGGAAGACTTACAACCACGTGAAAGAACCACAATAAGAATATTCTTTGCTGGAGCTACTGGCAACCGGCAATAGTTTCAAGTTTACTAGTCCCTTGGTGGTTAATCTGCTGCTTTATAAAATCCCTGTATCTGTGACAGTGCATTGACTACGTTTTACAGATAATGTTACATTTCTCACTCAGAATGCTAGGTTTATTAACCAGGACTTTTTAACCGTCATGACTACCTAAAAAGACAGCACCACCCCCACGACTGACCTGCTTGTAGGACTGTATACCGTTACAATACAGGCAGTGTTAGTTGGCATGTTTTATATCAGACATTATTGGCACTGAAGTCCAAAGAAAGTCTAAACTTCACAGAAAACTGAAAGTTTTGATTCCTTATAGAAAAAAAAGCATTACAGTAAACAATAAAAAGAAGCTGTAAATTCTGCTTCCAATTAGACCAGCCTCCTGTCAGTAAAGTGGTTCAAAGTGTGGCTTGGCACAACTAGGGACCAAGCAACGGTCTTGTTTCACTATGAAAATGATTTATTAAAATAATTTAATTCACAGAATGGCCGCACAGAGAACTTCTTTTATAGTCTTTTTGGAAGAGGTGTCGAAATGCAGGTCTTCTCAGTTTTTTGAAAGCGCAGGTATGCTGAATTGATTCCACCAAGAGCCTGCACGGAGTGTCATTTCTTTTCATGTATGTATATCCTCACAGGATATCTGTCTGATCACTTGCTAGAAAATAGAACCCTTTGTCACTTCTTATTCCAAGCAGTAAAAACAGGCCTGTAATGCTGGCTCTGATGAATGATTAAAAGTGGATTCCAAGGCGGTACGCAGTCAAAACAACACCAACATCTCAGGTGAAGGAGGAGCCACGATCTCCTGTTGAGACCTGCCTCTCATCTCGCCTGACAGGAAGAGCAAAATAACACAGTGCTGTCAGCACTCCCCTCAGAGTGGAATTTCAAAGAGAGAAAAGGAAAATCAAAATGTAGGCTACAGCAGCCATTTTTAAAACCTGTCCAAAAAAAAAAAAAAAAAAAAAAAAATCAGAACACAAGCTGCATTTTTGTAATTTGATACATTACATTTAGACTTTGCGTTTGCGCTAAACAAAATTAGAGTAAGTTAACATAACAATGTAGTTAAAGAGGACATTTAATTAAGAGGTAGATGCCAATTAAAAATGCTCCAGAAATTGCAAAGTAGCCTGTTCTCAAATGAGGACAATAGCACTTAATAGGTTAATATCAAGAAATGATGTGGGGTACTGAGCCTAGCCTTCTACTGTAACTCTCACGCCAAAGGCACAGTATAGATCCCTTTCTAAATTGATTATGCACATGCTGCTTGCAGCCAGATCAAAATGAAACCATAGCCACCCCCGTAGTTTGTAGGTTGATGCACAAGACTGTGGAATCATTTTAGGGCGGAGAATATTCAGAACAGATACAGATCCTACAGGCAGGGTAAACCCTGTGTGGTCCCTGAGTTCTGGGGCACAAATGAAAATAGAAGTAAAGATTAGACTATCCTGTGTTTTATAACAACGCGAGGCAGTTCTTAAGTGCCACTTTCTAATGGATTAAATAGGGCATTTCTGGATTGTTTGCATATACCCTATCATATCTATTAAGTAATACATTATTGAACTATAAGAAGTTTACAATTTAAAAAATAAAAGATTTATAATGCACAAGTTTTCTTTAACCTGACAGAAATACAATTGAACTCCTCAAAGCTCAAGCAAGAACATGTGGGAATCGATATTTTTTATTTTCATCAGTGCATGTTGCCTGACTGAAAAAAGAACCTGTCATCTTTTGAGCATGTATTCTGTGTGTTGAGAACTGTCTTCAAGGCAGATAAAAGTGAGATCACTGATTCTTGCCTGGAGGGCTCAGGGGTTTACACTAGAAGGTTCATGCACTGGTACTTGTTTCTGTAACCTTGCTACCCAGAAAGGTTTAGACCAGGTGCCCCTCACAATTGGATTTCTGTTTGGGCATGGGCACTTAGCGTGCATCAGAACTGAAGCAGGAATCCATTGACTTTGATAATAAAACACATCAATAAGCATTTTTCCACCTCTAATGAATGCACTTTTGATTTATTTTAGTCGACTACAAATTATTTACCACACCCGAGTCAAGTGGGTCTAGTCCTGGATCAGGGAGAGAATTCCTCAGAGATCCCTTTCATTAAATTCGGTGTAAATCCAGTCCTTTGAAAAGAGGCTTGCCTTAAGGTTGTGTGTTGCATTGGCATGTTGGCTGCAAACAGGACTCAATGGCTCTATACAGGGAACACTGATGAATAGAAAATAAGGTTAAAGCAGATGTTTCAGCTGTGAAGCCTTCGTCAAGAAGGAAAGCCTGTAGATTTATATATTCAGAACTCCGCGTGGCCAAGGAAGAAAATAGTTATTTCTTGATTGACTGGGAGAATGTGTATATAAACAGGAAATACTGTGTACACATATGCATATTTTATGAAGTGTATGAATGATTTAATATATGCATAGTTCATATAGCCATATATCAGTGGGTCTGGACTTTGCATTAGACCGAAGGGCTAAATTCTGAGTTAGAAAAATGTGCAGCAAACCAGTATGTAAGTTTATGAATTTGGTAGTAAGTAATGGTGCTTTCCTGTCTTGGGATAGCAGGGAGATAAATAATCTGTTAGGGTGCTTGAAATGAACCAAGTAAATCAAACAACATTTCAGGAAATTTGACAAGCCAGGCAAAAACGTACAAGTTTATGCCATTTAGAAAATAGACTGGAAATGAAACAGGTAAGGGAGGCTCATCTATTTTGTTTTACACAGTGCCACATTGCTTTTTTATGAGTGAAATATTTTGTGTTCTTATACAGTGGTCACGTAAACGTGCACTTACAGTAAACAACTCGAGAAGGAAGTGTAAATATTGCAGTCCCATAAACTAGTTAAATGGACATTTCAAGTAAGAACCTGTATTAAAAGCACACTGGCTGCTTTCTGGTGGGAAATTAGTGTTGGGTTGTGCAGAATCTGCATTGCTACAGGGGAATAAACTACTGACTTTAACATCCCTAACAAGAAATGCACAAAATTAGTTTTCTATTTTACAGAACACATACAGCGGGTAAAGCAGGAATAACCAATGAGTAAGCAAAGATGTTCAGTAACTTACGTGGAACAAAGTCTGTAACTGGTTTACGTTTACCCTACTCGAAAAGTAAAATCTGTATTTGAATGGCCACTCATACAAATCATCTCACAGTCATCACTGTGTCGTTCGTCCATTGATTCGAATTTGCTCATTGAAACAGATTCAGTTTTTCTCGGCTGCCTAGATTTGGAAGTTGTCTACAGTCTTCATCGCATCCTGACTAAACTTATGCTCCCCTGGAATGTTACTCCTTAACTTGCACAGCTCCATTGACTTCCAGTTAACCATCAGAATCAGATTTAATGGTTCTTTTGATAATCTACAAGGATTTAAATAGCTCCAGCCCTAATAACCTCTGTGGATTATACGCTGTGGTGGGTTTGGTTCTAATGATCAGCACATGCCTGCTTCATTCACACTGTTAGGTACAGTCAAACAGGAGGGCCTTTTAATACGACATTCCAAAGCTCAGGAATGTCTTGCCCCATGACATTAAGACAGGCTTCATACCAAGCCTCTATGTAAGGTGGTATTGTAAATTGTTAATAGGGTTTTAGTGCACAAGACATCAGATTTCCACCTAGAAACCTTCACAATTTCTCATACACTATTCAAGACTATATCAAGGCCTTGACAATTTGAGATACTGAAGGCCAACATAGAATCAAGTGTCACAGGGCGAGCACTGGTTTTGATCCATTTACAGCTTCATGTTCCTTTCGAAGGATATAAAATATTACAGATCCTCTGTTTTCCAGATAGCTCATTAATCTTTTCAACCAACCACCCTGCTGTTTGAGTGAAGTATTTCCACTTTTTAAATCATGAGCGATCCATGAACTTATTCTTCTTTGAAGACACATTGGAGTGACAAGTACAATGGAAACTTCTGAAGGACTTTCTGTGTTCTGTGAAACTCAATTGGCTGCAAGGGCATCAGTAGAACAAAGTAGAAGAATGTGAAAGTATGTTCCATTTGCAGTTTCCTCGAAGATGCCATTATATTATTCTGATTATCCCTGGTAGTAGGAAAACAACACCCTCAGATGAACTCCTGAAGTCTAGGAGAAGTTAAGCAACTAAGAACAACACAATGAACTAGACATGGTACTAAAGAAATAGCATAACAGAAACACATCTCATGAAACATTCAAACAAACGTTATTACATACAGATGAATATGTTATCAGTTCTTTTAAGAATCCTGGCAGTTAATTCTTCATAACTTCGATGTCTGTGCAGGCATGTGGACAGACCATCTCCTGTAAGGCACAGTGATAACCTCTGATTTATTGGAGTCGTATGATATAGGTTTTTTTTTGGTTTATTGAAATTCAGGGGGTTATTAAATCAAGCAGTTATGAAGGAGAGCAGCTGTCACCTGGAGAAGGTGAAAAAGCTTTTTCAACCTTTTTTTTTTCAACTTGCGGAAGCTGCTTTCTGAACTGGGAGGGAGATGCACTCTGCAGTAAAACAGAGTATACTGTATGTGAAAGAAGTTATTATAGCATATGAATTTCCTTTCTGAATATTGCGGGGTCATTAAATAAAGCAATCATGTGGTTAGTGGCTATTTACTTTTCTGGAATGGATTTGTGTTTTTGCAGAAAGACAGCAGTATATAAATTTAGAGGGTCCTTCTTGTATAGCCTTTTTCTCCAACAGATATATGCAATCTGGGTAGACCACTGTAGATTCAGTGGAGCATACAATACACCAGGGCAGCATTTTAAACAACCTCGTCAAGTACAGTCATTTGTTTTCCTGCTTTCTTTGTGACCCACATGGCCCTCTCAGTGAAAAAAAAAGATCAAACAACAATTCAAGAGAAAACAGGCTGGTGGATTACCATCTCTTTTAAAAGACGTATAAGGGTTTAAAGTATACATGGTGGGCGATTGCTTATATACCACCTGTCCACCCACACATTAGTAACTGCAAAATATATTAAAATAATCTGTCTTGGGTTACTAATAAATATTAAATGTTAGTTTTTCCTCTTCTTAAACTCTGGGGCATTAGCAGCAATTGAGAATTTCAGAATATGCTTGTTCGGTCAAAAGAGCTGATTACATAATAAGAAAAAATCTAACGTGCTTTGAAATAAAGAAACTCTGCAGCATGTTTCCTTGTGCCTTAATGAGAAAAAGTAATGAGAAAAGGCAGTTGCTGATTATTCTGTTACATTAGCCTTCTGGTTTGGGATTTTCAAACTTGATTATTTTAATTCCTATGTAGCTGTTTACAGAAAGATAAATTGGAATTCAATAAACTAAAAAGATACTTTTTTTCTAGTGGTGCAGTAAAGCTAAATGTATCTGCTGAAAGTAAATGCTGTATTAATTTGTGTTACATCTTATGAATACTACTTTAATATGTAAATTACAAGATCCAACTAGAAGTGTTTCTAACCATATAAATCCATTATTTAGTGCTTTGGCACATGGATTCAAAGAGGCAAAAGGCTGATGAAGGGAATTCTGTTACATATCTGACTGTTTTGAATTGACTATGCAGCTAAGCATACCAATATTGAAAATAGAGTACGGGAGAAACTTAATATGGTACTGTTGATCTATAATAGGTCATTTTTATCATTATACATTGTCAGTTTAAACCCTGACATACTAAGCACAAAACATCAATGCTTTAGATTGCATTTTGAAATGTAATCATATTAAAATAAAGAACCTGACAAGCTGCCAGTATAATTGTCTAAACTGTCCACCAAACCATTTCCTGTAAAGAGAGACATTATGCATTTCCCCTCCCAGTGGAAGGTCCACTTTCACTAAAAGGAAATTTACTGAAACACAGGTGACGGCTACATTTACATATTAAACCAGGTCAGAGAAGTGCAGCATCATCCTCAGAAATGACATCTGTACCGCTAAAGACGTATTTTACTTTTGATGTAAAGGTGCATTTCAATGGAGCCCTTTGACATGCTTGACAAGATGGTGCCTGTACTTTGTGATAACTTCAGTCTGAGAAAAGAAAAAAAAAAAGTAATTTGTACAGTCTGGAAAGTGGACCTATAAATTGGTCATTTGACACATGATAACTGACAGACTTACTGCAAGCAGAAATTAATTTACATTATCCACTTTCCCACTTTCATACTGGAAAAAAAACAAAACTTGACAAGTAATATAAATGACTTTTTTTATTTGCCAGAACCAAACTCTCTTGTGACTGACATACAAATTGAAAGCAGGCTCAGAGAGGCTTTAAAATTATAATTGATCTGGGTGGTATGTTTCTTCAGACCTATGACAGATGAAAGTGTGAAAGGACTAAATGTAATTGTCAGGTTGAGCGCCACAGAGACCACTGATGTCCTGTATTGAGTGTTAAACACCAGTACAGATGCAGTAAAGATGGTAGAGTAAGGAATATGCTTTTTGCACTTTGGTGATCATGTCAAACTGTCTGCAGCTGTGAATAAGTTAACAGCTCTCTCTTAGCTAGTAGATACAGCAGGATAACTTTATCTCAGCACCAATTTGTACTGCAGATTTAAAAGAACTCCCTATTAAAGTTTAGTTAAGATTAAAAAAAAGGTAGTCAGTGAGCCTGTGGATTTCTTTCATCGCTACTAAAAAGGTTTCAATACACATTTACAGAAGCTGTAAAGCATTTTTACCACAGAAATATGCATAATTATCTTGGAATGATGGTGGCTACAAATTGGTATTTTAAACCCTAAATGGAAGAGGAGGGCCAATTAATAACATTAAATACACTTCCATAAAGGTTGCAGAAAAGTAGCTTATTAAAACTGAAATTTGCAAAATATCATATATTGACCTCCCCACAGTGTCTTTTCAACGGTCCTACTGAATGTTTCAGCTTGATTGCTTGCTTGTATTTTATTTAGCAAAAATATTTGAATACAGCATCCACATGAGGTAGAAGAAGATGTGCTTGTTTGTCTTGCTGACTGTTTGTCAGGCAGAACACAGGGTTGCTGTGCATTATTCATTCTCTGCTTCACATTGGCCAAATTATACTGCTGGCCTGAGATCCTGTATTGAGAAAAGTACTGTAATGCACGTAATTCGCTTTTCACCCTGGTGACTTACTGAAATGGGATGTGAGAATATAGGCTTTTACACCATTTGTAAGCAGCTGTTAAAATTCTTGATAAGAAGCTTTAAATCGCCCATTATTGTGCTTTGGCTCTTTGGAAAATCAACTGTTTTCTTATCACTCGACTTTGTGGCTCGTTTTATAATGAATCAAGTTCTATGGTGCAGCATAATATCAAAAATGGCCAACTGTCACAGACTTCTCCTGTCTTCATTATCGATCAGAGTGTCCGATTTGCCTCAGATGATACTATGGGTACCCACTTCTTCCACTTTTGGGTAGCACATTGATTCTGGGCAGATTTAGGGTTAAACTCTGAATGACTCCTAGAAGTAAACAGTTATGCCCATCAGAGGTCAGATGCCGACTCCATGTATTGCATCTTTTAAAACTAGATAAGAAAAATGTGTATTTGCCACCTAGCTCACCTAATCTGAGATCTGTGTATTCCATTCAGGAAGTGTTACTGTATTGAATTAATCATTAGTACTTTAATCATTAGTTAAGTTAAGTTTTCTTAGACTACAGGCTATTTAAATGAATGTCTTCTCATTCACTCTCCAAATGTGATTGCAGAGGCTATGCTTTGCATTTTATCCACAAAGTAGCAAAAACCATTTGCTGAAATGTTTCTGTGTACACTCCTGATAGCTCTTACCCCCCAGCAGTCAGCTGATTGGCAACATAGGGACTGGGACCCAGTTTTAGACGCTACTTGATTTTCAGACTGACCCCTTTTTTGTTTTTCTTAAAAAGGCTGGTGATCTATTACAGATCTATCAAAGTTGCACAATATAGGAAGGCTCTGTTCTTGTTAATATTGCTATAGGAAATCAACAAAGGAAATAAGGTATGTATTATTAAAGCAGTCTGTGATTCTTTTGAAGATCATATAAAAAATAGTGATATAGTATGTCATCAAAGCCTAAATATTTAATGTCTTTAAGCATTTCACAGAATGCTTTATTTATACATGCCATCAAAGAGTGGTACACAGCTTGAATGAACATTGTGTTATCACTTTATCATATTATTATTATTTATTTCTTAGCAGACGCCCTTATTCAGTGCGACTTACAATTGTTACACGATATCACATTATTTTGACATACAATTACCCATTTATACAGATGGGTTTTTACTGGAGCAATCTAGGTAAAGTACCTTGCTCAAGGGTACAGCAGCAGTGTCCCCCACCTGGAATTGAACCCACAACCCTCTGGTCAAGAGTTCAGAGCCCTAACAATTACTACATCACTGCTGCATATACAAACATGTTTAAACAAATCAAGGGGAGGGGGGGTAATTATTTTTATATAATACGAATCATCGTAATTAATGAGACATTTTTCTTGGCTGTCAAAAATGCCATGTGTTTTTATCATATGAAATATTAGCAGATTTAGTAGTTTAAATGGAGGAGACATCTCTTTTCTTGTTCTTGAGGTTAATAGTTTTGATACCCTACTGTGTACTATGTACTGTGTATGACAAACTTAAACATTGTTTGGGTAGGTTAAGTCCCATTTTTAGTACATGTAAAAAAAAAACTAAAAAAAAACTTTATGGTATGTATATTTTTCCCAACATTTTCCAGATTAGGACTGACAAACATGTGAGTTAGTGTGAGGCATTTGTTGTACAGCAGCGCACAATTCGATTACTCAAGGCAGATACCTTCATTCTTGTGAATACTCTTTTAACACAGTGACACTATCATCTGGAGGAGGCTTAAAGAGATAAGGAGACGGGGTCTGCTTTCTAAATGCCCTTGGAACAGGTTTGCTAAAAGTTTCAGAACAAAGAGAGCGAACCATTAAGCTAATGAAAACAGTGCAGCTTATATTCCATCATTTATTGGATTCGGTTTTACCTTCAAGAACCCACTAGTGTTTTAATTAAATGAGAAATTGAGAGGTGGGTGTACAGGTGGAGACCGATGCTTTTTCACTTATTAAAATTCATGCCTCAAGTGCCTTCCCAATACAGTTCTAGTACCATTATTAAAAAGAAAAAAAACAAAAAAACATGCATGTTAATCTATTTTCCGTCTGACTGGTATTTTTTTTTGATGTTTTTTTTTAGATGTACGAGTGAAATAATAAAAGGATGAATAAAAATGATTTGTATTTTAATAATAACAGTGGTTAGATTACATTTCAATTAAACCATTTCAAATGTAGAAATATAATGAGAAAGGCTTGGAATCACCGCTTTAGATAATATTGAAGTACAGAAGAGCCGTGTGAAGTGGTAAACCAACTGGTATATATAGTGTGTGTCTCTTAAAGTAATCCTCAGAGCTAGCTCTTTGAGCTTCTGTGTGAAATGACTTACAGTCTGCAAGAATAGTTCGGCTAAGGATTAGCAGTAATCAATAGCCATGAACATAACCTACAACAGTCTATATAAAATGGAGCTGGATGGATTACATTAATCCCCCTATTCACAGGTGACCAAGCAGAAGTGTAGCCTGTGTCCATCAGAAGGTGTTTGCCATGAAGATGTGCTTGGCAGTGTGATGGACGTTAGCGTAAACAAGGGTACTGCAGGGCTTATCAGAGCATTAATAAGCATTGAAAAGCAGAAAATCTCCAGTGTTGCATTGTTGGTTGGAAATTAAATGTGTGGGTTTTGAGACAGAAACAGTACTAAAATATCTACAGAATGTCCATAGTTACATGCAATGTACCTGCACGAGGAAGCACAGCACCTATTTCTTGTGTATTCTTTTCAATATCTATTGTTTCCTTTCATAAGTGGAGGCACCATATACTGTGCTATTGGTTTCCAGTGTTGTACCAGGTTCCCATTCAAAGATGGGTGAACCAGGGCTGCCACCTAGAAGAATGTTGTACAGTAGCCACTTAAACACAGAAAAGGTCAAACTGAATTTATTATAAGTAAGAAACATGTTTTTAAAGCCCTGAAAATCTCGGATATAAACAATTCACAATTGTGCAACATCTGCTTTTCATGTTTCAAGTGGTGTCTGCTGATAGGATCCTCGCTGAGCTAAAGTTGTGGTCTATGCTTTCTGTGTAGACTTCTGTTATTATTTTTCAGTCTGTAGAAAATGAGTCAAGAATATTTATTTTGTTTAGAGAAGTTTAATTTAGGCTTGTCTCCATTAGTACCATCCTAAAAGATTTTGTTAGGTTGGTTGCCATAGTTATGGCTACAAAAGCAAGACCTTCGAGTATAATTTGTTGCTTAATGAGAGAGAGCAAGAGAGAGAGAGCTTCTGGGAAATGAGATGATTTCCTTATTATACGTTAAAAAAAAAAAAAAGATTGTGCTGCTGTTTTACCTGCATTTTTAAAATCCACAAACATACACGTAGATATTGTTACTTTTACCCTTGTTGAGCCCACAACTGAAAAGTAATAATCTCTACCTGATTTTAGCCACAAACCTGTAAGTAGAAATGTGTGCTCAAAATGGAAAATTCTGTCCAATATCGGTGTTACATGGCATAAAATGTAAGACACAAATAGCAAATGGAGGATATAGAACTAGAACTGGCTCACTCATCACTGTCAGCTGACAGTGCAGCGAAGCAATCAAAAAGGAAAACAAAATGATAGGGTATATAGCAGAACGTGTAGTGTCAAATTGAAGGAGGTTATGACGAGAAAGTATACTGCACTGGTTAGACCGCACTAGAGTATTGTGTCCTATTACGGTCACCACAGTACCAAAAGGGCATTATAGCCCTGGAGGAAATCTAACAAAGAGCAACCAGACTAATCCCAGGCTTAAAGGAATGAGCTGTGAAGATAGACTGAAAGAACTGAATCTATTTGGCCTGGAACAAAGAAGAATTAGGGGGGGCAGGACTGAAGTATTTAAAATGTTAAAATGAGTTGTCATACAGTAGTTAACCCTGAGCAATACTTTAAGCACAGTATAGAAACCAGGACCAGAGGACACCATTGGAAATCAAGTGGAGATAGACATGGAATGGGATGTGTTGTTGTGGCAACATCATTTGGATCCTTTAAGACACAACTTGCCAACATTTAGAGATCAGTCAGCTACTAGGAATCGGATGAAATTAGTTGGGCTGAATTTATGTATTTTTAGTTTTTAACCCTGTGGGCTCACTTAATGTGTACAGAAAATATACCAAAAATGTTTTCACCTGAACCTGCTAAGGACGAAACACAATCTGTTGTACAACATGCTGCTCATCTGAGTGTGGTTTCTGGAATGGAAATTGGGTTGGGTTAATGTTGAAATGGTTACTTTAAACACAAATACATTCTGAGTACTACCATGTTGTTGTGCACACAGAAACAAGCATTGTATAATTAAGAGCCCTCCCCTCATTTGATACCTATAATGCATAAGGGATTGTAGGTGAATAAAACACTTATGTGCACTAATAAGGTTATAAGCCCTTGCAAGAGATGGGGTTATCTCTTTAAAGCAGGATGTGCTTAAACCATCAGCTCTCCCCGATGGCTCACCCAGACTCTTGTGATCAGAGAGTGTGCTATTTCAGTAGGGTTTATTCCATCTTTATCCCTTAATAATAGCTCTCTATCAAGAATTACAATCTTTTTTTTTTTTTCAGAATAGATGTTTTTAAAGCTAGAATTTCTTATTTATTTTACCCAGGAGCTATCACAAAGAATGCAGGATATTGCATTTCTTAAACGTGGATAGACAAAATAATCGAAATCTCCACACATGGATTTCATCATTGACGTAAGTAATAGAGTGTATGAAATCTGTCAGTTGTGCCTGAAGCAATTTCACTACCTACAACATTGTCATATAACAGCTCCATCCCATGAAACCCCAGAAAAGGGCAGGATTCAAGCTACTTTTCTAGTTTGTATTTAAGTAAGATTTTACTACTTGTAAGGTCCAGCAGAAATTATGGTAATTACTATGGTAATTTTTATAAAATCTCTCAGGCAGTGTAGCTACTGGATTAATGTTTTGGTGTTTAGTTTCAGGAAGTGCAAACACCATCAAATATATATGTCATTCACACTGCCATGATTACAGGGTTCGTAGACACCCACTGACAGCAAGCTCCAAGCACAGCTGATGCGAATGCCGAACAATATTATAAACCCAGCTGCAGGCCTTTTTTTAATATGGCCTAAAGGCATTTGGAAGGTTCTTTAGAAACCCCTTGTATTTTTCCTGATTAGATATAAAACGATTCGAAGAAATTCCCTGCAGGCATTAATGTATGTACTGTATATACAATACACATTGCTCAAGCTAAAAAAAAAAATACCAGCAATGTTCTTTTTCAATTTGCCAGCTGCATCTTCAAACTGCATATACTTTTAAAGCCACTTCCACACAAACCCTATTTGCTAATGTTTTGAAAGCAGGGAGTCTGCTGCTAATGGCTTCACCCTCAATCCCTTAATTGCGTTGAATCCTATTCAGGACCAGCTTGGACGTCCTCAAATGCACAAAATGCTTTTTCAAACAAAATAGAACCTTGGCAACACACTGAGCTCTACAAGTTACCTTGGTTACAGAGTCTTCAGAACACCACCCCATGACCCCCAAAGAACAGCAGAGCTGACTGCTGTGGAATCGGCTAAATGATGGCTGATGAATCAGTAGTGCATAAAGTTAAAGAATAAACCCTTAAGCAGGGTTGCTGAGAGTTTAGGTCTTTTAATTTGCCGTCTGGATTTACCATTCCATCATCAGGTTACAAGGCGCTGCTGCAATGACCAGGAAATGGGAACTGTTTCAATAGAGAGCTGCAGGTCTCTATTGAAAATGAATCTTTACATTCCAATAGTAATAAAGGGGGCATTGGCTTGAGAAGAAAAAGAGATACACTTAGTTATGTGTTTCAGGGTGGAAGCACAGAGCAAATACCAACTGATCATCTAGAAAAGAAATATCTAGCTTGTGTGTGTGCTGGAGCCATGCAAATAACTCTGCAAACTGTTCAGCGTTTGTTAGGAGTGAGAATTTGTAATTAATTACATTTAGGGGTAGAGATTAGGTTAGTTGTAGACATTAGGTTTAGGTTTAGGTGTAGGGGGTAGATTTAGGGGTTAGTAGGCTAGATCTCAATCAAATCGGCTGAATATGTGCACAACAATAAAAAAACAAAACAATTAAAAAACAAAAATAAGCAAACCTTGCTGAGAATGCAAATGAAAGTGTACTTTATATTTAATACTGAAAACAGCTGGGTCTATTATAAAGGTCCAATAGGCTCCTGCAGTCAAACAGCCTGCGTTCCATTCCAAGGGGTAAACATTGATTTTGGAGAGGAAACACAGCAGGCAAAGATAAAGTTATTCTAAAGAACCGTGACAGAAAACAATCATTATTCTCAAACACAAAGCAGTCTACAGTGAATGGTAACCTTTTACTATTTCAGAAGCTCATTGTGTGTCTAAAACAGGGTCATTTTGAAATGGCAATAATGATTCAAAGTGGTATTTCCAATAAAAATGTTTTTTGTAAATTCATTGAAACTATTATGTAAAACAAATTTTCAGATGTTAAACTCAATCTTCATTCATAAATCATTTCCTGCTGTACAGCTTTTGCACTGTTGTAGACCTTTGTCATAAAGTGCAATATCACAATTATTATTCTTTTGATCTTTCCATCAAATACTCTTTTTTCAAACAAATATGCACATGATTTGTTAATTATTTAAGTGTAATATGTTGATGACTTACTAAAACTAAACGTACTTAAAAGAATACTATAGTACTTATACCTGACAAACATTTAGACCTTTTAAAACAAGAAAGGCATTTATAAAGACTTCTGGTCAAACTTTGTTCACTTTTATTACTAAGTTTCTTTTGTAGTGCTACTGAACATAAATAAGAAAGGCAGAACTGTCATGCCAAAGGGAAATTACCTTTCTTTTCGTATGTCAGAACCTCTGAATATATGGGCATTGGTAGATTCCAGTCAATTAGATGTGTGTACTCTTTGGTGCACTACTCAATGATGGCTTTGTGTTTCTCTCAATGAATGAAATGCATTAATGATTGGGTAGGAGTTAAGATCTGAAAGGGATTAATAGTTTATGGCCACTGATTTCCTTGTTTTTGATTTTCCAAAGCAAGGCTAATAACAGTATGTATGATTCACACATTCATGATAGGGTTCATGGAAGGGAGAGACTATGTTTTATTTCTAAAATGTTGAAAACTCTCCGTCACCTCTTTTATAAACAAACTTCAAAGTATCAGAGTCATTTTAAGTGGTGCTTCATCAATGGAGTAAATGTTAACCATGAAACATAGAAATGTCACTGGTATTTGTCTTTTAAGAACTAGATATTTCACCAGCTTGACTGAACTGCTTTACAGTGCAGTGCTTTGAATATCTGGTGAATAAAATACCTTGTTTGTGTTTTATTTGCCAGTGATAAAAGGATAGAATTTGAGAAACCCAGAGAGATTTCAAGTTATGGTTGGCTGGGCTACAAAGGATTAATTACCTACTGGTTTTACGACTGTTTTTTTCAGAGCAACTAGTTGACTCTGCATCCGTGCTTTATGGTGATATTAAAAGGAAAGCATTTATCTTTACTTACTCACAGACAGACTCCTTTAAAATTGGGTACGCATAGGCAAGCTTCTCTCACTATTATTATTATTATTATTATTATTATTTATTTCTTAGCAGACGCCCTTATCCAGGGCGACTTACAATCGTAAGCAAATACATTTCAAGTGTTACAATACAAGTAATACAATAAGAGCAAGAAATACAATAATTTTTGTTCAAGTGTGACAAACCACAATTCAATAATACAGCAGATAATAGTGATAGTTACATCAGGATATGATTAAATAGCGATAGTTACATCAGGATATGATTAAATACAAAATACTACAGGTTAAACACTTGGCAGATTACAGTATTCTGAAGTACAGGATTAAATGCAGTAAAATAGGGGGCAGATAAGAGCAAAATAAAGCACATTTAAATGAAGGGTGATAGTGTCCCAGGATACAAACAGAGGAGTTCTACAGGTGCTGTTTGAAGAGGTGAGTCTTAAGGAGGTGCCAGCAGGGGAGCGTAGCGGAGGTAGAGCCAGTCTTCTAGTGCAGGCGGAGCGGAGAGGTCGAGTGGGGGTGTAGGGAGAGATGAGGGTCTGGAGGTAGCTGGGTGCAGTCTGGTCAAGGCACCTGTAGGCTAGTACAAGAGTCTTGAACTGGATGCGAGCAGTGATCGGGAGCCAGTGGAGCGAGCGGAGTAGTGGAGTAGCGTGGGTGAAGCGAGGCAGAGAGAACACCAGGCGGGCAGCAGAGTTCTGGATGAGCTGGAGCGGACGGGTGGCGGACGTAGGGAGGCCAGCCAGGAGGGAGTTGCAGTAGTCTAGACAGGAGAGTACCAGGGCCTGGACCAGGAGCTGGGTAGCATGAGAGCTGGGAAGCAGCCTAGGTGTTTTCTTAAGAACCTCAAATGAATTGAAAACAGTGTGCTGCTATAAGTAGAATATGGATAGGATAGCACTAGCAAGGTAGTGATTTACTGTGGGCTCTGCTACAGTTTTTCCATTGCAAAAAAATATACTTACGTTTTCACTCTGTTTTTGCTCATCCAGAAACATTTTAGATGGGTAAAATTTATTTAAACTTCGGGATAATGAGATCTAATTTTCTGTCTTCACAGACTGCCATTTGTTTAATGTGGTCGATAATTAAGTTGGGTGCTAGTATTTTTTTCCTGGCTACTTTCATTCTTTGGAACAGACTCATGAATTTAACATTAACTAAAAATACTTTAAGCCATAATGTCGTCATATTAACTTAGACATGACAAAACCATATACATTATCTAGAATACTACATTTTACAGAACTTGTGAGGGCAGTAATACTGGAATGTTACTGCTATAATATTTATCTAACTTTTACAACCCTGATCCTACGCTTTGGAATAAGCCTATTCTTCATTTTCTGTAGTATATTCTGAGACCTCCCTATAGCTGACAGCTAACAAGCTGTTCGTTGTTTCAAGGTTTTGACCCGCACTTACCCAGTCTGAGCACTAAGATAAATGACGTCCAAATCTGCTGAGCTATAAAGCACTGGGACTCTAGTTTCAGATCCTATCAGTACTGGAAGGTCAGCTATTGATGTACAGCTAAAGTTCAAGGCATGGTTTGTTTTTATCATCAGAAATCTGTGGGCCTTTATTTCCTTTCATGAAATTGTCAGACCATGTAAACACCTATGAGATTCTAGACCTCGTTTCCAATGGGGGGACCTCTTTGTCTGGCAGGGGCGACGATCTTTTTGCAAACAAGAACCTTATATACATAACATGTACAATAAAAAAACACTTTCCTGTTCAGTGTACTGTAACAATATATATTTTAGAAAGACAAGTGTTAGTCTGTGATGATTGTGTTTACTGTACATGCCTACTATTTACTATTTGGTGTTGGTCAATGTCACTGTCTTGAGATACAAGGTGAGGCACATTTAAAAGGTACAGCACATCAGCGCACATGAGATATTATACAAGCCGGTCAATGCAGTATTGTCATTCTGTTTATACGAATTCAGCCTTAGCCGGTAGAGACGAAGTGGAGCAATTGATAAATTTAAATCAGAACCAGAATCAATTTAAATTCAATTTAACACGGTATGTAACCCTATTACTTACCGTATCTTTAAGTAAACTAGGCTTCTTTCCATGAAGTTGATCATACTATCTTCAAAGAGTTATTAGATTAATTTTGCAGCATCATGATGGCTCTGTTGTGACACTGTTCTTCTGTCGTACGGCAAATACAATTTGCAGTATGATTAACCAAAAAAAAAAAGGCTTTCCACAGAGGATGCCAGATACGGATATATTTTCATAAAAAATCCATAAAACATGTGTTAGAATCGTTTCAGGTTGTATGCTGTTCTTTTAAAGATCTCATTCTTATATTTATAAAGTGCCTGATTTAATTTTGCGTCATAAAAAGGACTTTTTATAAGGAACTCTGCCTTTCATTCTGCTTTGCATCATAACGCCAGTGACAGCAATAGTTAGATATGCTGAATTGAACATTATTGTTTAGATACAGTACGTGTCACTAGTATTAACAGAGATAAGGCAATTGATCAAGTTGACCTTCCCCGGAGAGAGCGCTCAGGCTGATACATCGATGGTCCACGATCCTGGAGGTGTTAAAGGCTTCTCTGTCTGCGTTTGCCTCTTAGGCTTAGAACATACATGACTATAGTTTATGCTTGTTATCTACTAATTATCAATAGAAACTAGTTATTCAGTTGTTGCTCCATTCTAGTGCAACCAACCGCTAACTACTCTCTTTCACAAGGTTACTGTGGTTAATTGCTTACCATATTTTACTTTCCCGTACATTTCCGCACATGCCTTATCTTTCCCAGTTATTTTAAAGTTACCTTAGCAACTCTACTGATGCCAAAGTCACTTTCAGCAAACTGGTTCCTAACACATTTTCTTTCCTATGGCATTTCCATTCCACGTCCTTTAAAATGAAGTTTTTATTGTGTTTATGCTATTTAGAAGCGCCTCAGAAGATTGACGAGAATGCTGCGGAATCCTTCTCCGATTCCTCATTGTTCGCTCACTGGGGACAAGATCTGAGCCCGGAGAACCGGAGAACTGCACTCAAGAAATTCCAATACTACGGTTACAATGCCTACCTGAGTGATCGCCTTTCACTGGACAGAAGCATACCTGACCTCAGGCCTGATGGGTAACTGATACTTTGAATTATTCTCCCTCTTGCTAATGTGCGAATATAGGGCCCAACTACATTAAGGTAAAATACGTCATGCACTTAATGCACAAATATAAACCCATGCAAACATGTCTGAACATAATCAATTGGAAACTGTCAATAAGCTTATATTTATCGGATTACAGTAAATCATTTATAGTATTCATCTTTAATAGATAAACATATATGTAATGCTGCCAACAATACTATGACAAGGCAACCCTTGGGATACTCTGTAAGTTGCATTTCAGTGACTAGTGCAACTTAAACATTATTTCATTTTCCAAATGTGTATATGCTGCATTAACGTGCTGTATATAAAACTGCTGTAAATCACATCAAAATGTTGACTGACAGATATGGGCCCTAGTCGCAAATCTTGAACTCAATGGTTATTTAAAGAGCGCTTTCATGAATAAAATTAAGTTTGGTATTCATGAAACTGAAAATGTTGATAAAAATGTCCAGTTTCATGAATAGAACTCGGATTGTAGGTCTGTTCTGAAGGTCAACCTATCATTTAGAAATCTGAGAAATCAAATGTTATTGATAGCATTATGCATACAGGTTTTTTTCTGCTTTTTGTTTTACTTTGGTTTGATTTGGGATTCTTTTTATGCTTATTTTTTTTGGGCAATACTTCACTTTAATTGTGGCAAATGCTTGCTACAACAATTTCTATAAAAAATCGATTAACAGTTTTATCACAACTTGTCAACATATGAGATGGAAGCTTCAAAGTCTTAGAAACATACTGGCCTGCACTACAGGCAATAGGAGAACTATTTCCTTAAATCAGCTTAAATCATTCCTACCTTTCAAGTTTTGTAAAGGTGTAAAAGTCTCAGCAAAGTGGCCCATACATTGCAAGTCTGTATATATATTTTTTAATTGGTTACCATGAGGATGCTGCTGCCACTGTCGTATCAAGGTAAAGGTTGCTTGGTTTGTTTTAGACCCTCACTGTTCTATTAATTGGTGATTCTTCTCCACTAGAAAGCTTACAGTAATTGACTTGTCAAGGTTACCACGAGTGATTTGCACAACACAACCTGACATTTATAACATTTGCTCTGTTTACTGTTGTTGCAATTTCTTTTTAAACACAAACAACAATATTTATTATGTGCATATATCCTGGATCATTAAACCGCCGAGGGATTCCTCCAGAAGCAATTTCAGCGTCCAGAAGCAATTTCAGCATCCAGCACGGAAATGTCTTCTTAGAACGTTATATTGCTGCCTGTTTCTATGCATTTGCATTGTTGCTTTACCTGTTTCAGCACAGCAGTTTTTTTCTTAAATGATAGCAAACAAAATTGCTTCAGGAGCAATCTATGTACTTACAGTTCTGTAAAACTGGATGCTTTGCAAAAAAAAAAAATATATGTATATATTGTATAACAATAACATAATCCTTCTTTTTTTCTCTTGCCAATTTAGTGGGTTTTTTTGTGCCCAACATGAAAAGAGAATCCCCACAGCACCATTGCTTAGTAATTACAGTACAGCAAAGGTCAGAAATGCTGCAGCACAAGAGTTGTTGTACAGCTTGATGTCAGATCTGTCCGCTGTTGTCTCTATTAGATACTCAGTATTTATTTCACCTTAAAATAGAACAATGGCACCTTCGGTAGGTTTCCTGTTACTGTGGCAACAATTGTTGTTTAGGGCCAGTAATCAAATACTTTTAAGCACATATGCCCTGTTGAGGTCATTTTATTCCAGCTGCAAAGTAAATAACACTGTTATCATTTGAAGACAGAACTCTCCTTGGGCCATTAAAGCTGAAATGTCAGATATTACCTGAAAGAATCAGATTTTGTGTGACATTATAAAGGAACAGACTGTCGCTGGGGCAAGAACAGAAGCGTTTTAGGCTATTACATGCGTAATACTTAAGTCTTTAATAGTGTTTTACTTTTAGATCAACACTTAATATGGCATATCTAAAATGGAAGGTGCAACAGTAACTGTCCGTGTTTTAATCGTTAAGTCAGGTAAGCCAGTCTAGGTGATGAATGCAAGTAAAAGTTGTAAGGAGAACTTTGATATGAAAATTATACAAAACTCCTACTGTTTGGATGTGCTATATAAAAAAAGAGATGTTTCTGTACATCAGGGTTCATGGCAAGCACAAGGCTTTCAAAATGAGTTCATGTCAAGTACTTCCATGTCTTGATTGCTCATTATATGACAAGTGAAATTTCTCTGCCATTCACTTTCATAGGGATTCCAAATCTTACTGTCTTGCGAAAACAAAATGTTTGGAGAAACTGTCGTCATATAGAATCAGTCGACAACATACTGCAGCGACAGCAGCCTGTTGCAAAGCCAAATGGCTGATTCGGTTGAAAACCGAGACCTTAAAACGGAGGAAGACCAAAGCACTTGTCAAATAATGACTATAACTAGAGGACAGAGTGAACAGTGTAACTGGAGACACACAGTCTCCCACGCCAGTATAAAACCCTCGACTGTTATCTCCTTGTACACTCAATAAAGCGGTGTAGAATACTACACATTTACAAACAAATATTTTTTTTATTTAGTCGTTAATTTTCCGGACCAATGAAGCAGTACTGGAACTAAGCATTAGAAAGGTAGGCGCTTTTACAATTGTTTTTTTGTTGTTGTTTTTCAGATGCAAAAACATCTCCCACCCAACAAACCTCCCTCAAGTCAGTATAGTGTTCATATTTGTAAATGAAGCTCTGTCCGTTATCCTGAGATCCATCCATTCAGCCATAGAAAGAACCCCTGCTCATCTGCTGAAGGAGATTGTTCTGGTGGATGACAACAGCAATGATGGTAAGTGCTTATTTTGTGCAATATTGCTGAGAGAAGCAGTCGAAAGATATTGTAAATGTGCAAATTGATTTGATACGTTAGATATTTCTGGGATGGTAATTGCATGGTGCACATTAGCATATTGTCGGGTTCTTGCTAAAGCCTTGGTTTTCACTCTTGCAAGGCTAATTATATATATATATATATATATATATATATATATATATATATATATATATATATATATATATATATATATATATATATATATATATTAAAATAATAACACACATTTTGCTCAGTACAAATGTAAGAATTAACCCATTCCAGTGATGGAGTTAGATGTAGGAGAAAACAAAAAGTAAATTAGCTGGGAAGGAATACTCTTTAAAAAGAGGCAATGTTGGCAAAGAAAATGGCTTGCAAACAGTGGTAATTCATCCTGGGTTTCATGGTTAGTTCTGCCAATTGCGACTGTGAATCTTCTTGTGGGGTGCCATCATTTGGCCGGGGTTACACATTTCATTTCTGTTCTTCGACAAGCGCCAGTGGGGTTTTAATAACCTTCTTGCAAATTGGACATCTGGTTACTGACACCTCCGACATCACAAGTTCCTGCTGCTGCTGAGTTGATTGTAGATGGAGCTGAGCCAGTATTGTCTGGAGTTCAGGGCCACAAGTGACTGCTCTCCCTAATGAGTTAGATCCTGATATTGAATCCTTGTGCACTCATGTTTTCATTAAAATCACTAACCTCTAGCAAATATTACTGTCCCAATGCTGGCTGGACACTAGTGCCTACAGGTACTATACAAATATCTGTATTATAATATAATAATATTTTATAATATATAATAATACATCAAAGTAAGAATGATTAATGGTAAAGTATCATTTTTTAATAGTTGTGAAGCCCGATCCCCAGATGCTAAAGGCATCGCCCACTACAAAGCACAAAGAAATATGGCCAAACCAATTCTTGACATGTAGAATCTTGCCTCTTTACTGTAATTTCATGATATAGTTTCTTACTGATTTTTCAGCTTCATCCTTGTCTTTGTACTTACCCCCTCACCCCACGTTCTGTAGCTAGGGAGACGCCAGCAGTAGAACACCTCCAAAACACCTGCATGCTTTTAACTCTACCTCTACCTCTTGGAACAGTAAACCTTCATTACCTGCACAGGTGCTCCCATGTAAGTCCATTTACTGTATTGTCTGTGGTGAGGCGGATTTGCAGTTTTGTTAAGAAAAAAATAAGTATTACATTACATAAAGATGATCACCTCTCTTTAAATAGCTCTTTAATAAAAAATGAAGGAACTAATAATTGCCTCATTCCATCCTTCATTGCAGCATGAAGCCTCCTGTGGCATGCCTGGAAAGTAATTATGTCATTAGCCTCTTGGGCATGGTAGGATAAAAAAAAAAAAAAAGATACTGGCTTTTCAAGCCAATCAGTCAAAGGGGATCAGCTATAAGCTTGTTACCAATTTACCTACAGAAAAAACAGCTGAGGAGTCCTAATATATTTTCAGCACAACATCTCTCAGCAAACTAAACAGAAGCCAAAGCCAGGCACGATTTTAATGCCATACCATTGTCCATCTGCAAACCTTGAAATTTGGGGTCCTTGAATTCATGCTGCAGATGTCAGACATCGTTTGTATGGAAATTAAGGCAAACCTACTTATCTAGTTCAGTCTGACTGAATGTCGTGCCGTGTCGTCCACCAGGGTCATTCAGATAGCCCGCACCTGAATGGCTACACACTCACACACCTGAATGACTGGAGGAAGTCCAGTGCAATTACATTTCTGGAGTAACTCATTATTTAGTACAAAGAGCAACTCCTCGGCAAGCATCAGTGGGGATGTTAATACAAGACAGATTCAGGACATTGATAGATTCTTAGTTCGGTCAACTAAGGCTCTGTATTGCAGTTTCCCAACACAGCTATACTCTTTAGCCAACACAATCTCTGCATGTATAACAACATGCTGTTGAATTCCAAGTTAGAAAGCAGCTGGAATTTCACATTTGTTAAAACTGCAAGAAGGGATGGAGTAATATGTAATGTATGCATGTATGGGGACTGCAACGATGCACCAGGTCACTGTATGATGGGTACCCTGGTATGCAGGACACAATACAATCTGCAGTGTACCTGCATGATGTGTAAAAAGATCTAATGAATATTACTGAAGGACTATTTTGTTAAAAGTTAAAACCTAATTGAGACACGTATTCGTACCAACTACAGTACAATTAACATTTGTACTGTTCTCATTCAATCACCTTTTGGTTGATTGCAGGTAGCTTTTAGCGAACAATATTTAGTGCATTCTCTACTGGAGATGGAAGGGAAAGAAGTCAAAATGTCCATATGGAAAATATGTCCAGATATTGTCAACTAATATCATTTGTTTTCCAATGCAATAGGCTGTAGTTCAATGTTTGATACGATACGCAGAATGCGACGGGATTTCAGGACAAAAATGTAATGTTTGCTTTTACTGGGATGTTATTCATCTAGTTCATATTCATATTCCAGATTTGCCCTAAATATCTTGTTTTCTCTACCTCATTATGTCCAAAAACCCATCACAGATTTTCTTGCTTTCAGATTTGACTAAGCATGGTGTGTTGCTGAAGACCTCAATTAATCCTTTGATCAAACGTGCCTTTCCTTCTTCACAAGTTAGACAAGGTTTTTCTTTTGCATGCCCTGCCTAGTCAGTCGTATTACAGTAATGAAAGATGACGCTTACTTGACAAATCTGATTGCAACTTGCTTTTCCCCAGATGATTTATGACCCAGGATGAAGGAATAAAAATATCAAAACAATGGTGATTATTTTGAGCTGTTTTGAGTAGCATATCCATGGCTTGAGTGTGGACTGGAAGTGTTGGAAATTGTACTTATTCAACAGTATGTGTGGGTAGGAGAGTGAAGTTTCGCAGTGTAAGAAGACTGTACACGACTGCTGAGTCCTGCGGGGGAGAAACTTCATAGGGCCAGTTTATATCTCCATGGGGTGTTCTGCCTCATTACGTCTTCATTAATATGAAAGGGGAGTAAGGTGTCAGTTGCATGAATCTAAGAGGAGTGCATCGCAGTACAAAAACGTGCTTTTGGTACTGAAATCCCTTGTGAAGAGGTTGTACCTCAGATCTCATTTGTAATTAAAACAAGCTTTTCAATTTTTAACTAAGTAATCCCACATTAAAACCTGCCACATTTAATTTAAATTAAAACTTTTTTTTTTTTTTTTTTCCACCTGCGTGTGTATTTGAAGTCAGTCTCTGCACGGATACATTATTTAAAGATAGTTAACTGCAATCTTTCTTCATTTGCTAATAAAGATATCAAACGGGTTTGCTGGGTTAGTTTCAATTTGTTTTGCAAAAAAAAAAAAATAGCTACTACAGTTAAATGCATTACATATCTGTGCATAATTGAACATCTTATGTATGGCAGAACTACTGTATGCAAAGCAGGGACAACCACGTGGCATGTCACTGCAAAGCCCTAGTCAAAAACCCTAACAGGTTGGTTCTTCTATACAGTTTCCAAGACTCCAAATCTTCGCAAATAAAACATAATAAGTTGGAAATACCTCCCCCCCCCCCCTGTTTTTAACCACAGCTGACAGAATGATCTAGTGTTCTTTATAAAGAATATTGGAACCTGATGGAATGGTCTAGTGTTCTTTTTAAAGCATATTGAAACCTGAAGGAATGTGCAGCTCTATACAGTATTATTGACAATACCCTAAAGGTTTTGGAATTTTCAAAATATATGCATTTACTTCTTTACCATACTGTTCTGCTTTGCCAGACTTGCCTAAACTTTACCATGCTGTTACTTTTCTTTACTATTCTTTGGCTTGCTTTTAACGGGGAAGACTTTGACAAGGGTATCTGTGAAAGAAAGAGGTTATGCTTTATTAGCCCATATTTCCAAATAAAGTGAACATTCTTTATATAAAAAGCAGAGTATTCGACACATTACATGGGTTTTAAATTGGCAAATTATTCCAACTTAATTATTGAGATCTAGTGATAGATTAATAGGAATCGGTGAACTCCTGTATCGCTTTATGCAAAGAATATCAAAACACATTACAGTGTTGAAGAGCTTTATTACCACAAGTCCATTATGTTACAGAGGGTCCATAGAGCAAAGTAATTAAGAAAAGATTTGTAAAAGGCTAAGTCGTTGATTTCGTGAATAAATTACACATAGGAATATTTTAGCTGCTGTTGGCGATGCAGAAATCTTATAGAATTGTGTTGTCAACTCTCCCCAGAAGTAAGGGTTGTTTTTTATGTATGTCATGCAAATGTCCCAGAGAAATGTTAGTCAGTTGTTAAAACATAGCTTCGTAGCTAGAATGAATTGTCAGAAAATCTTCTCTCTAGCTGAGGTTTTATGTACTATGGATTGGACAAATAGCCCAGATGGTGGCACATTGCCAATAATCATTGACTTAAGACGAGTTGATCTTAAGCATGTAATTTATCAATGTGTGACAGTGATGTTAAGCTAATGCTAGTGATGTAAATAGATTGTAAGTAAAGTGTGGAGTGAATTGGCGATATTATGTTCTATTGTATTTGTTTTGTTTTGAGTCTGAGTGCACAGCTTTTTGCCAAGAACAAGTCTTGGGAATTATTATCCCAAATTGTAAAAAAAAAAAAAAAAACCTTCGTAGACAAAAAAAACCCTTCAGTTTCCATAGTACCTGAAGAATTTTCATTGCCCTTCACTCAGAAAGCCTTCTGTGTAAATTCCCTCTTAATCCCTACTACTGACTTATTTATAATGCAATGAATGGACAGTGTCCATTGATGGTACCCAGTTGGAACAAAGCTGCCAAGCATGCCTGGAGGTAATGGCTTATCAAATTAGCATCACAATACAACCACATCATCAAAAATGCTGGGTCTTCAAATTTCTGTCAAACAAATGACAAGCTTTGTAAATTAGATTAATCTCTGAGTTTTGGGCTATTGACAGCAATACCATAATGTCTATTCCCTATGATAAACATTCCAGCAGGCTTTAGTTTCAGTTGCAAACAGCTGAAACTGTGTTTGGAGAATGTAAACAATCCAGTTTGCTTTACTGTCTGTTAAAAGACACAAAAAATTATGACCATGTCAGTGACAGCAGTAATAATATTATATATAGACAGATACAGATAGTTGGCTAGCTGCGGTAATCATATTATAGGTAGCTGGATCACAGGTTTTCCACAGTCTGATTTACTTTGCCATTGAATGGGCAATACAAAGGAGCATTAATCATTGTTACAGCAAAGTGTCAATGGGATAGTTGCCTTCCACAGCCAACTCAAAGTTTTGTGATAACCCGCTTGAAAACAGCCTGATTTTTGATCTTTGCCGACTTAACAAGGATACAATCTAACACCTGAATTAAGCACACAGTGCAGGCTACAATGAGTCAGAATTGAAATATTTAAGAGATGACAGACAGTAGCAAGAAACTGCAGGAAGACGGAATTTGAAAAACCCTTGGATCATGAATGTCTTACTTTAGGGCAGTGGGATTAAGAGGATGTTTTTTTTTTTTTTCTTCTAGCAAAAGATGAGGGGACTGTTATACTATATAGTGGTATTCAATATGTTTCCAAAGTACCCTTGAATTCTTTCAGAGCCTAGTAATTGAATAAGTAAGTGGCACAATCATACTGTTTCATTGGAAACCAAAGTTGTTTTAATGAAAGAAGACTGTTCGGATATCAATACACCCCTATAATCTGTTCTCACAAATGCATTGGCTGCAAAACAAAAAAAGAAAGCAAATGTCACTTTGGTATGTGCTCACCTATGGGGAATGTTATAACTCTTGATTGCTGTTGTTGTAGTAGTAATCTTGTCTTGTTTCTGTAGGATAAAATGTGATCTTTCTCTTTGCTGAATGTTGGCATTAAATTGCCACATGGACAGCATAAAAAGATGGCAGCAAAAAAACCTTTGGGCAAAATGTTCCAATGTATCTCGATAAGATGTGGAACTGAATTAACCGCTATAAAGCCCACGCACTGTATGTGATGGTATGCATCTTCAATGTAGATGAAGCCCTAGCCTCTCTTTCCTTCTTTATTTCTTCATATTTTCTCAATCTTTTTGCAGTGGTTGGTCTTGGTGAAGGGTTGATGGACCAGTGCTCCTGTAAAGTATCAAGCACTGCTTGGATTCAAGTAAACCCCCTTTCTGTAAATTTAGAAAATCACGTTTTTCAGGCTAAATACCATATTAATGATCTATTTACTCCCCCAGTGTATTAACTAGCACATAATGCTGTGTTGATCATTTATATAAATATTACATATTTTAATCCAAACTGCTAATGAACGCAAATAAAATAATAGTCTAATAGACTGTTATTACCGCTAGTATTAATTGTAAGTAAACAGACACTAAAGCTGTGTCTCCCTATTTGAAATTCAAACAGACGATGATTATCTGGAGACTGCCAATAGTTGCCAACTAGAACACACATTCTTTGGTTTCTGACGTAGCTGTCGCATTCATTTTTTTTTTTTTTTTTTTGCAATCAATGCAATAGCCTTGACATGCAATCAAACTGACTTAAGCACTTGATATAATCAGTGGTTTCATATAGTTTTATCTTACAACCCACGAAATCAATCAAAACTGCTGGATGTACCCAACATGTCTTTTTGGTTGAGACAAACTTGTCGAAACAAGATGTTAAGCCCCTTTAAAATGACGGTGTACAGCCAATGAATATAGCTGTGTCAAGTACTGTAATATCCAGTTTTTTTTCTGAGGAAGTTTAAAATGATAGTATTATTTTACGCCCCACACATATGCTTCCACCTATCCTGATGCTTTTGTATAATGTATATTTGCAGTGTACTCCACCAACATTGCAATCCTTCAGTGTATAGTTTGTATGTGATAATATATGCTGGGTAAAACTGCAGTTCACTAGGAATAAATGTCTTGGTACTCATACAATCTGGTATACGTTATTCAAAACAGCATTGATTGCTTGTTGAATGGGAACAAACAGAAGCAGGGGAGAGGAAAGTCATCATCTATTTTCTGCTGAGCAGATGTCAAGTGGTTTAACGTCAATAAGAATTGAAAAAAAATGTCAGAGATTTTTTTTTTTTTTTGTTCATTTTCTGTTTTAATGCTGGCACTTTCACAGGCATGACCATGACATAACATAAAAAATGAACAACAGGCTGCACAATTTGTCCCAGTGCATACTTTGCCTGGCATGTGAACCCCCAAACGTGAAGCAAATGGAATTTAATCATTTTATCCCCTGTAAATTATCCATATAAACTGTGGGGAATGTTTGAAGAGGGGGGTGTTCAAAAATATTTTTCAGTGCTAAAAACACAAATGCAAAATATTTGGATTGATGTCCTGCCAATACACTGTGCAGTTCTTTTTCAGCCTGCAGACTGTATGCATAGTTATAAGTATAGCCTGTGTTAACCAATGTACCATGAATGATAATGTTAAAGCAGAAAAATAAATGGTAAAAATAGTCTTTCAGCTGTACTGAATAACCCTTTAATTTAACACTAACTAGCTATTTAAGTTATTCCAAAACACAATTTATTACTAATTAACCCCTTTATATGCAAGGATAAAAAAACTCACTAAGGTCAGTGTTACATTTTTTAAGCGCTGCCATTGTAGCTGAGAAAAATAGTCAGAATGCTGAAAAGCTGTGATATACCATGTTCTGTACAACCCATACAGCAAGTATCTACTTTTAGACATAATTTACATATTACACCCACCAGATGTGTGTGGTGCCTTACCGTTTTTGAGTAGGACATTCACAATGTTTGTACGAGTCAATTATCCATTATTCATGAGCAGGGGGTTAGAACACACAGCTCTATAATCAGCGTTACTCACACAGCCACAAGCAGTTCAGAGTCAGTTGCTGGGGTCCCTTCCATTAGCTTTGATGCATGTCGTCAATGAGCTGGAGGCCATGTAATAGAATAGCATTTAATTTAGCTGGCACAAATGCACACGTGAAGAACAGTTTTCATGTTCGTATGGTTTTATAACAATTACTAACTAATTTTGCTTCATAAAGTCGAATTAATGAAAAATGTTACCATAACATATTGAATTACACACCGCTTTGTAGTTTTCCATATAAACGATAAAACTGACAAATTAAAAAATGTGTCATTTCAAAATCTAACATGAAATACTGTACTACTGTTATGGCCTACGGTTTGCGATATAATTTTGTGGTTAGTTTCTTGATTACATGATGTTAAATAAAATATCTAAATTGTGTTCATATATATATATTTTTAAATGAGGTCATAAGCTTAAAATTCTAGCTGATGCAAAACTTTTTTTGTCCAAAGCTGTGTGTATTATTGTGCAACAACATCTACAAATGCTGTAAAGGTTTTTTGTTTTTTGGGGGATGTCCAAATTTACCTTCTTATCCCATCCTTGTGCTTGAAAGTCAAACAACCCTGAGCGCTCTTTTTTAAACTTCTCCAAACCCAGCACTACAGTAAACAAGACTGTTCCCTGGTTCCCTCACAAATGTGTCAGAAATATATTGCATGTCATTAGCTGAAAATAATGAGTCCGTGAATCCCCAGCCTTCAATTATACAACAGTAATAGTGTAAAGTTAACACGTGGCCTGTGGATGATTGACAGCGCAGGAGAAAAAACTGAGGACATCTTCTGTTATGTCTGTGTGCTTAGACAATCCAGCCCTGCCACTGTAAGCAATTATGTGCTCCTGCAGGGCTAAATGCTTTTATTTATATCTGTTCATTTGCAGCCATGCCCTGTAATGCCAAAGCTTTCCCAAATTACTCCAACACTTTAAGAAAGCAATGTGGCCTACTAATTAGAACAGACAGCTAAGAGCAAAGATGCTCTTTCGAATGCTGAATGGGTGACACACTTCCATTGTTACCCGGGGACGTCTCCTGAAATCTTTTTTGCATTTTGCCCTGCTGCAAAACAAGTCACTCGCCAGTATCTGCACTCCATAGATTCCATCTTGATAAGTAACGACCTTTTAAAACACATCTTCTTTTAACCTTTTTTTTATCCGAGATGCACCTGCAGGTGTAGTTGGTGTTACATCTTCTTTTGACGGGAGCAGGATCTTTCTTATATTTCTAACCCAATTGTATCATCCCAGTTGGTCTAAGCGCCTCAAGAATCACATTTGTTATTATTATTATGAGTTATTGTGAGCTTATGTAAGCCTATGTTTACTGATATGATCGTTGATTCTTTTTTCCTTTGCAGAGGATCTGAAGGAGAAGTTGAGTGATTCAGTGGAGGAGATGAACGGCCGTCAGCCCGGGTTTATTAAGATGGTCCGGCACGACAAGCAGGAAGGGCTAATCCGCTCGCGGGTGAGTGGCTGGAGAGCTGCCACAGCCCCTGTCGTCGCCCTCTTTGATGCCCATGTGGAGTTCAACGTTGGGTGGTAATTATGGATCCTCCTTTTCTTGTACCCTTTCAACACTGCATCTCCCCCACATGGAAACCCAATATATGGTCACAGAACAGGTTGTCTGATCAGAATTTGTATACACAGCCACCTGTCTAAAGAAGCCACATGTGGTCCTTATTGTAACAGTTAATTAAAAAAATTACAGTTGATGTATCTACACTGATTTTAAAATCAACGTTAAGGGAAGTACTGTGTTTTACCTCCTGTTTGCGTCAGACTTGGACTGTGTTGGATTGCATGTAATGATGTCGTCTAAATTAAAACTCAAAGCAGAGACTTGTAATGCTGTGCTTGTCTTTCTTTTGTTACATGGGGGGGGAAAAAAAACGAGTTACTAGAGCTGAATTTATGCCCTGGGGGGAAACACAGCTTGGCAGTCCCATTAGACGCTATTTTTTAACAGTAATCTAAATCAGTTGATTCTGTCTGGTGATTCATGTGAGAGGAAGCAATACTAGCAGGATTTTAGACTGTGCCACAGATTTATAAAATGTTGGTGATCGATGATCACTGTCTCTCATTTCTGGGTCATATTGGCAGAAGTAAATGACTGAACTTGGTTGCTAATAACTGAAAAACAATCAAATCATTAAAACTGTACAGGTGTCTGTCCGTTTCAATGTGGAGATCTCCCTTCAATAAGACTATATCTCATTCCCCTTTTATCATAGAAGATGGATCTTACATATCTTTATCTACAGTATATCTATTACAATTGATCCTGGGGAGGTTTAATGCCTGGTACATCTTGCACAGTGTTCTAGTGTTCAGCGATTAATCAGTGGTTGGGTCGTAGGGTCTTGGGATGTTTCTCAGAGCAATAAAGCATTGTACAAGTTGACCGTTATTTAAAGGAGGTTGGCTGTGTAGTAAAGTACAAGAAACGTATGGCATAGAATGTGATAAAGCATAGGCAAACTCGGTAAACCACAGATACATGTATAGCATGATATGGTAAAATATTACAAAAAAAAACATGGTAATGGTAATACCTGGTATAAGCCTAGGCAAAGCATGGCAAACTTGAAAACTTTGTAACCTTTGATAAACAGAAATAACCCATGTGGCACTGGGTTCCACTGTATCTGTTTTTATTGGTTTGTGTAGCACTCTTGGGATTTTAGATGAACACAAGCCCCTATACTCTTTTTCATAGGGCTGAGCCCATTCTCCTGAGAATCAAAGAGGACCGGACTCGCATCATCTCTCCTTCATTTGATAACATAAAATATGATAACTTTGAGATTGAGGAGTATCCTTTGTCAGCACAAGGGTTTGACTGGGAGCTCTGGTGTCGATATCTTAACCCCCCAAAGTCCTGGTGGAACCTGGGAAATTCTACTGCACCAATAAGGTAACATTGTTTTGTAAATTACTACTATTTGTTCAAGGGATCTTTTGTGGTGGCAAGAACACCCACTCACAATTACTTTTAATTAATGCATACCTTCAGTTACACAAAGTTCAATAGAATATGCTATTGAAAAAGAAAAAAAGACTAGAAAAAAATCAGTGTTCTTTAAACACTGTTTTTTATCAACGTTTAAATTCGAGAATGTTCATAAATTAAGAATGCATTGTGGAATTTGCTTTTGGTGGATTTAACAGGTTTATTTCTGTGACTAACATTTACAGTATAATGTCTTTAAGATGTCTAACTATTATACATTCTAAAGTACACACAGTCTGTTTACTTTTTCCTAAAATAAAAACCTTAAAATGGAGGGAGAAATCTCTTATATTTGTGATATAATACTCTCAGAATTGGTATAATAAAAACACCTACATGTTTTTTAGATTTCATTGCATAGAAATTTGCACCCAGTTTCTGCATCAATTTACTTGATGGCTGTGTCTAATATGTAATGATATGAAATGACATAGTACTCAGAAACCGACAAAGATGAAAAGGTTAAACATCTCTTTATAAAAACTAACAGAAATATTTGAATGCTATTACAATGAGATTAATTCTTATGTCAATGTGGATCATCATTTTGTATTGTATTTTAATAATTCAATAGTTTTCTTTTTTTGTTTAGATATGTATACTTCTAGAGTCTGCTCATTAAATAAAGTTGTATGGTTTATTGACCATCTCTTTAATCTATTAGCCCTCCATATGTTATGTTAAAAGTAACCCTGCAATTAAAAATAACTTGTCCAAACTAATGTTGTTTATTGTTTATGCACCAAAGCTGAATTATAAAAACTTAGACTGATCAATATTTATATTTAAGAATACTTTTTTCATTGTATTCACAAACGAAAGAATCCCTTCCATACACTACATTTATACACACGATACTCCAGTGACACAGTGGCTTTCCAATTCAGCTAGACAGCCAATCTGCAAATGACATTTAAATGTCAGATGATAGTACACATATAAAAGAAGGTTTAATAATCATAGAGGTATGTTTTATTTAGTTTTTACCTTCTGTCTAATGCTCTTCTTTCAGAAGCCCTGCACTAATTGGCTGTTTTGTGGCAGACAGACAGTATTTTGAAGAGATTGGTTTACTTGATGAAGGAATGGAGATCTATGGTGGAGAAAATGTGGAGCTTGGCATCAGGGTAAGAAATAATTCATTTTGTTTTCTATCATTTATTGAATAGACCCGATTTTAACACATGAAAAAAGACAGTGAAGTGTATAAGGTGTTGGTACAGTTCTTTGAATGTGGAATATGCCATTCCTGGACAAGGGTGCTCAGTTTATACCTGTATTGTGGCATAAGACAGTTGAATTTATTGTCAACCCCTATATCGACCAGTGGTAACTCTTGGTATTTGCCTTCTATAGAGCTCTGGTGATGCAAACTATGTTTCCGTGAAATACTTTTGATACTACCCTACAGAGCTTTCAGATTCTGTATATTATCTGTCATCTCATTTTATATATTATTGACTTTGTTTCAATTCTAGATTTCCTCATTGAACGTCCTTATGTGGTTCATCTTCGTTTATTAGGAGTCACTTATTCAATTGCAAGCTGTTAGAATTGTAGAGAAAAAAACATCCCCCGAATGACCCCAATATAAGAACATGTGCCTGCGGAGGCCTCATTTCTCCTAGTCCCATAGGCATTCTTCAAGGGGCTGGCATATCTTTAATGAAGCATGTAACAGAAGGTAATGCAGTGAGATAAAACCTTACAAGGATTAGCCTACCATCGCGCTGGAATACCAACTTGTATCGTTTTTGCATGTGCAAATGGAGATAACTCAGTAGAGTTTACATATAATAGTGCTAGTCTAGCATATCCTTATCTATCGGTCAGAATAGGGGGCTCCAGAAGGGAATGCAATTAAACCAAGTAGCTGCCTGTTACTTTTATCCAAATGACTGTAATTTGTATTACAGGTTTTCAGCATCTAATTATTCTGCAGATCTCACCATCTAATTATTCTGCAGATCTCACCCACTTTTATTTGTCAGAACAATTTTAAAATAAAGTGCTTTTGTTAGTTAGAATGAGTTATCTATATATTGTTATAAAAACTTTGATTCTGTAATACCAGGTTACTTGACTTAATATCAATTGTACATTACACAGAATTATAAATGTAACTAATCGTTCAACTTGTAACGATCTCTGCATGTCACAATGGCTGTAGGGAAGTATTGTGTGGGTTTATTGATCATGTTATTTTATTTATTTATTTTTTTAAACTGCGCATTTGAAATCTTTTGTCTTTTTCTGTTTTGCCTACCCACTCAAACCACAATGTAGGCTTAAGCAGGTGCAGAATACTTACTTCTTTGAGAAGAGGAGTTGCAGTTCCAATTCACAGCTGTATGTACAGTGTAGCAGCTGGAAAACAATCATCTTTTATTATTTGTTTATTTAGCAGACGCCTTTATCCAAGGCGACTTACAGAGACTAGGGTGTGTGAACTATGCATCAGCTGCAGAGTCACTTACAATTACGTCTCACCCGAAAGACGGAGCACAAGGAGGTTAAGTGACTTGCTCAGGGTCACACAATGAGTCAGTGGCTGAGCTGGGATTTGAACCGGGGACCTCCTGGTTACAAGCCCTTTTCTTTAACCACTGGACCACACAGCCTAAACACTGTCAATCATGTCACTATAGGAAGCAAGGGCGGCACTGATTTGACATGGCAGCAAGGGATGTATTATCCACAATGAGGTCATCACCCCCCGTGAATCAATAATTTGTACAGTCAGACAAAATCTGCCAAATCTGCTGTCTTGCATAGCAAATTAACCCTGTAATGTCCATTTCTGTATCACATATGATACAATGCTTAGCCACCCATCAATATGATTATTTTTTGAATCCAGCTTCACATATGAAGTACATTATGTGTTGCCGGACAGGGAGGAAAAAAATATGGTATAAGAAACTGAATCTAATTACAGGGCTTTACAGGCTAAATCCATCATATGAAGGACAGACCATGTTCACATTGTGCTGCATATATCAGGGTTCTTCTTGTCATATAACTTTTGTCAGTTGATTTCACACAAGGCAGCAGTTATGGCAAAACATACACAATGTATCTCTTTGATTGCCTTGAGAAGGAGGTATGGAAATAAGTTCTCTTTTTACACCCAGTGCTGTTTTGGTTGCCTAGCAAAAAAAAAACCTGCTTAATATGTTTTCCGCAGTTGTCCTGTTAATACAGTCACTCATGAGTAATACTGACATGTAGCTGACTGTGATTAATACTCAGCTGCTCCCTACACAGTGAATATGTCATTTTGAAAACGTTTTCACTAAGCCCATAACTATCAAGTATTCCAGGTTTTAAACATGTTCCAGCTGATGAGCCTGAAACCTGTATCTAGGTGAATTCCTGCTCCACAAATGGCCTTCTGATCTTAGCATTGCTTCCCAATACTGTGTAAACACAGTCAAAATGTTTGACAGCGTGTGACTACTATAAATCACACAATAAATGTCACACATGCACAATTCAATCTTTTGATTTGTATAATGCATTTTACTTAAACAAAAGTTGTATTAAAATCCACTACCAAATTGTTCTATGTAGCAACTCTATGTGGCGCCTTTGCCATGTATGGAGCAGGGTATATTATGCCAAAGCACTTAGTAGTAGTAGTAAAATTTGACTGTGACTGATAACCTGCTTGAAATGGTGACTGTTAAATAAAGCTTTGTTTTTGCCTAAGTCAGCTGCATTCATTTTAATAGGCCACAATAAGGTGCTGCTGCAATGCAAGCTTACTGTATATTTCGCAAGCATCAATTGTATGTACATAAACAACATATATTTTTATTTAAATTATAAAAACATGATTACTGTTCTATAGAACATATTTTTAAACTACATGTGAAGGTTTTAATCCAATTGTATGGATTACCTGTAAAATAATAGGATTTTCAATTAAATATAAACTAGTAGCTACGGTGACGTCACCAGTAAATTGCAAATTAGTACCATCGAAGGTTTGAACCTGCCTTCGGTGATGTGTTCCGAACCTTCGAAGGTCAAAATGTGCCCTCCGTTACAGCCCTAGTAAAGGAATTGAAACATTCATAGTCATTTTGCAATCTTACGCTCCGATGAAAGTATCATAATGTTTACTTGCAATCTTTCTTGTGATAATGGCAGTCATTGCAGCGCAGTCGGTTTTCTTAATGTTTTTTTTTTTTTCTTTTTTCTGGGATGCTTCAGCAGTTGTTCATCTATACCTGCTCTCTTAAATAGCCTTGCCAGGCTGCTCATGTGTCATGGTTTAGTTAATGAATTCTAGGATTAAAAAGGCTCTTGCATGGTCACTGAACTAGGTACATGTGTAAAAATCACTTTCTGTACTCAACACCTGCACTGACCCTTATTATAATCATTGCTGTGAATATTTGTATAATGGATTTCTACCGCAGTGAGTCCAGACACATCAGATATAGGAATTGCCTGGATTCATATTGATATGTTTCTTAGTTTTGTTTTCTGTTTTAACATATTGAAACTGTTTTCTTTTTTATCATATAATAATTTCATTTTGACAATCTCAGCAAGTATGCTCAGAGCATGTCATGACTACTTTTCACTTATGTAGTTTTTAGCGTCATCAAAAGAATGCTGTGCAGTAAGCTATGTATCCTTTATAAGCTCAAAACAGGTGAAACCTTCAGCATTACCTACAATGAATTGAACAGACACTGTGTGGCCATTGAAGAAACTACGGGGTCTAGTTGTAAATTAATTTTCCAATTTACAGTGGCAAAGAAAACACTAGGAGGGATGTCAGCAGACTCCACGGTCCGATGGATTTTACAAGCAAGCAGAGATTTTATCTAAATAAAAAATTAGACTCAACGAGGGCGTAGCGTTTTAAAATGAGTGCGTATGTGGAGCAGTGTACAGTAGTAGCAGAAGTGGGAGAAAGGTCGGCACAAAAAACATACTGAAGAAAGGCCTGCAGTTTTTCTTTTGACAAGAACACTGAAATATATTTCACAAGTCAAAACAAAATTAGGATGCACCAGACATTAATCAATACCAACACTGACTGCTTCTTTCACACTGTGTCTTTTGTATAGTTTTGCTGCAATGACTGGGTCCTTTATTCTATGGAAGAAGTCCCACGTTTCCTTTTTTCTTTATGCAAAGAAGTTGCTCATTGCATTGTGACAATTAAGAAGTTCCTGTGCATTACCAGACTTCTCTATTCCCTTTAGGAAGGGTAAGCCTGCCACAGACAGATGGCATTGTGAGCTTTTAAAGTTTTAACTTTGTGTCAGCCCATTGGCTTGCGATGAAGATTCTTTCACTTGTATTGAGTACAGCTTGAGTAATTGGGTCTTTTTTTCAATGACTGGAGGAAACTCATTTTTGCCATACTGACATTTTGATCATCAGATGTAAGCATTTGAATAGCCTTGTCAACTAGAATTATGAACCCTCGGTGTTGAAAGCTTTGCCTTAGCATTAAGACAAGAACATTGGTGGTTTCCCCGCTATATTTAAGACAGCACTTTAATGTAGATGGCGTGAAGCTTATTTACCACATTAACCTTGATATGAAAGTATTGTTTCTAGACTTTTGTTTTTGTGCATTATTGGCAGCGTACCAAAGTGCTGCTTTCAGTCATGTGACAGCTGTGACCCTGAGCATCGAATGCTGCTTTTCCATCTACCACCTGGACCAATTGGAAAGCATTTCAAAAATCAGTCATGCTTGTTCCCGTAAGTAGCCATTTGAACTGGGACTTGTGTCAGACCCAGTTAGCAGAAATAGGTCTCTCCAAACCGCTTTGAAGGAGGAGGCTGTAATGAGCATTCATACTGTATGAAGGTGATGCATATCGGTGCTTGACGAACCAAGGGCATCGTTGATACCAATCCTCTTTATTTCTATATGCTGACATGGAAATGTTGTTAATGGTTAGTTGCATATTGGATGAGAGGAACTTTTCTTAAAGCTTGGCTTAATGGAGCAGATGTTAACCCAGCATTAGTCATCCAAACAACCACCAAATCAGAATTACATTAAATGACCGCACTGGAAAAGTGACCGCCCCCATAGACAATGTCATTCTTTTTATATTTAATGAAGCCCCAATGCTGTTCTAATAGTTACCTGTAGTAATTTATGTCCACTCTGCAGTATGGTGCTGATTACCAGCATGATTATGGTCCCTGCAGGATCCAGTAAATCAAATGCAATTGATCCAAAAAGATGGTCAGTGCCTCATTGTGCAGAAGATGTGATTAAGTTCATCCCACTCACAACTCTGCAATTGCATCTCTTGTTGGAATGAGTGGTCTGGAGTCATTTTGTAACCACTGAAGTGATGAAAGGGGAAGCAGATTATCAATTATTTATGCCAGAGACAAAGACCAGTGTACTGATTTAACTATTAATACGAGCAGATGGCTGATAAGGGTAAATACGGGTTTGTCGAGAAGCATTTCTAACATGTTCACTGTAGCTGCCTCACAGAGCTGATTAATTACATGCTGTATTAATGCTCTCAGATATGAAGAACGAGGTTAACTGGATATAAGGAGCACCAGGAGTTAATTACACATTAGCACCAACATGTCGAGCAGTAACAGCTCTATAATTATCTCCTGTGAAAGTATGCAGATTTCTTGGTGTGAGAGCGTTGGATGGTATAGCAGACTTACAAGTCTCCGTATCCAAGTTCCTTGTACATTTCAGATGGCTGAAAGTAAAATGTAGCATTTTGCAAGCCTGAGGGCTGTAGCATTTGAATGGCATCCTAATCAAGTGTTCTTTTCTTCCAAGTACCATGTTCTCGTCTACTTTGCAAGATCTGATAAGTTGAAAAGTACACTTTTTTTAGCCCTTACAAATGTAAAAACTGCCCGTGATCATTATACAAAATGGCTGATCGTTCATGCCGTAGACGTATTCAGACTTTATTTGTCATCAATGTTTTCGGGGTAAACTCAGGCCTTATCGACACCCATGCTTTTGACCAAATTGAAAACTTTTTAAATAAACACTGAGAAGACAATAACCTATAAATCATTACAAAAAAAATTCTGTAGATGTCAGTGAGGATCTCCTGTGGTTTATGTTCTTTACATAGACATCTCCTGTTTGTTGCCTTGAGACCCCTAATTATCTTTTAGCAGTAGATCAGGTTACCATTCAAATTGTTGTATAGATTTTTTTTATTATTATTAAAAATGTTGTTTTCATTACCAGGTGTGGCAGTGTGGGGGCAGCGTGGAGGTCCTCCCTTGCTCCAGGATTGCTCACATAGAGAGGGCCCACAAACCGTACACTGAAGACCTGACAGGTCACGTTAGAAGAAATGCTTTGAGAGTGGCAGAGGTTTGGATGGATGAGTTCAAAAGCCATGTCTACATGGCATGGAACATACCCCAGGAGGTAAGTTGGTTATTCATCAGCTAGGCACCGCCCACAATGTGATACATATGTGAAGGTGCTGGGAATAGAATGAGGTACAATGTTTTGTTGGATCAGATTATTCAAAGCAAAAACAAGAGGGCGCCTCTATTGTGACAATGGAGATACAGTACAGGTGCCATAGGGGTTTGCACCTAGGTTCATATTAGCTTGGGGACATCAAACCTGATAGAACTGAGATGCAGAAAGTGTATTTATTTTTCCCCTGTAAGGAGTTTGGTGTTTTAAATATAACCGTAATAAAAGCAACTTTAATTCTATTTATTTTACTTAGTGCAAAATGTGTGTAATTGCTGTTAAGGTCAGCTGATCAATAAGGTGCGTCATCCTATACTGTACATAAATGTTATATGTGTCATCACAATCAGGGACCCTTGGAGTTATCCTGCCCATGCCCATGTTTCTACTTGCCCAATAGGATTTGTATATATCTGTTCTGCCCCATAGTGCAGATTTGAGATTTACTAGATTAAGTTAACCCCTAGACACAAATCTGATTGATAACTTTCCAATAGACAGTCAGAAATAATAAGCATCAAGCTATTTGGAGTTGGTAAGATAACATTTTATTTCTTACCACTCTTGATGGCTATACTGCCTTGAATTATGCCCGAACAGCTCTTAGCACATCCCCGAGCCTAAATTTCAATTACAGCTACTCTACAATAAATGACAAGTTAATTTTCGGTTGATTAGCTCGTTACTGCTGATCAGCTAGCAAGCTTGTTTCAAATAGAGCTTCTGGTTTGCTCTAATTCGTGTTGCGATTGAATCTAAATTACTCTTCTTGTAATGACTTCCATTGAAAAGAGAATTTTTTTTTTAATGTGGATTCATTTATATTCAACAAACTTTTTTTTTTTGTTATAGAAGACATTATATAGTTTTAGTTTATACATCACTGTTTAATATTAGGTGAACTGGATTCCTTTGTCCCCAAAAAAATAATTAAATCTGTTTCATACAATCGTTTACATAGATGCAGCATGTTACACGAAGAGTCTACAATTCATATAGAATATAAGCCATAAAATATAATAAAAATAAAATACATATATAATGAGTATGATACCCTACCTAACATACCCATTACAGTGGTATAGTCATGATAATCTGATTGCCGTAATTAGCATGTTTAACAAGCTCACTGTAAGTCTTAATCAATTAAATAAGTCCTGAATGGCTTTTAGTACTTTACATTCCAGAAAACATGGCATATTTGAGGTAAAACCACATTTCAGTCATGTTTGGAACACTATTTAAAATATACACTTGATTTAATTAATGTTTTGTTTTATATTTGGCATTAAATTGGAATGCACTGGCCCCAAGGATTTACTGGAGTTATACAGCAAAATAAAATTTAAAAAATCTTAAAATCTGCAGAAAAAAAACGGATATATGTTTTTTTTTTAATTATATATATATTCCTATATAAGATTCCTTTTTGCATTGAGCATAGTGTTTGCATAATGATGCCAGATTAGCAAGCGCTTACTGGTATACACATGAAAATATATAAACACAGCGCAATATCTTCTCCAAGGCTCTTTCCTAGCATTGGAAATGTAAAATAAAAACCAGTCCATCTCCAGTATCAAGGAATCCATTTCTGACATTACATAACTCAAGGCTGTAAATTGCAGGTCAGTTGTGCCACATTGCTGGCATTCAGTGTGTAGGGATATTGATAGTTTAAATGTCATTACTGGCACAGTTGATAAGCAGCACAGCTTACTTTGTAATGAGACACCTTCTTTCTAAATGTGCTAGTTTGCTGCGTCTTGTGTGGCCCATTTATTATATTAAACATAATTATTTATGGACTAGCATAATGCTTGGGTGAAATTAAGACAGTCCAATCGCATTGCACTAGAAGAAACTGTACAAAAATGCTTTATTGTAAAGAAATAAATCTCTGAAGCATCACCCCTTACTCTAAACTGAATAACAGGCTTTAATAACTGCACTAATGAAGAGGACAGCTATTTCACAACCACTGCCAGTAAAGTGACCTCCTCCAGGCAGGAGTTCAGATCCATTCCCAACTGGCAAACGACAAAATGATGCTGGGCTGTCAGACAGAGGAACAGACCTTACATCTCCAGCCGAGCTTGTTGTGACTGCATTCTTTCTGTTGCAAGGCCTGAGAGAACTGAACACAGGCTGCTCACAGCAGAGCTCACAGCGGACACATGAATCTCTCCGAAGCTGAAAAGGGTGAAAGAATGCAGTGGCGTGCGTTTTTGAAATGTATTTGTTAAAATAAAGCCCAAAACAAGCATGCACACACCTAGAAACACACACGCTGTCATTTCCATTATTAATAAGACTTCATTGAGTAAGCGAGTTGTAAACTGTAGTAACAACATGCGAAAAAGCTTGATAAATACTGATGAGGATTTCTGGGGGGGGGTTACAAGTGATGGCAAACGTCCTCCACCCATCCCCACACACACCTGCACTGCAAAAAGACCCTGCTCTCAATCCTGTGACACAGACAATCTGCATTGTCACGATGAGTACCCTGTTAAACACAGCACCAAAAGATGAATCAGTTCCTAACCCCTTTTTCATTTAAAAAGGTTAAACTGTTTCCCTTACCTAGGACTCTGGGATTGACATCGGTGATATTTCAGAAAGGAAGGCCCTCAGGAAGAGGCTGCAGTGCAAGACGTTCCGATGGTACCTTGTCAACGTTTACTCAGAAATGAGGATGTACACAGACACCATCGCCTATGGAGTGGTAAGGCACCTTTTTATACCTTGTGTAGCGTCTTTAGTTGTTGGATCATCAGACTTAAAATTGCTCTGAGCCTTCAGGCCACAGTCTGGTTACTCGACTTGGGTTGAACAAAAAATAAATTGCACCTCTGATTCATTCTGTTGCTGTTAGTGAGTTTTTATACTCCATCAATGTGTCACAAAACTGAAAGTTAAAATCACTGCAAGTAATTTGAATGGATGAACAGAGATACATCTGATGGAAACGCTGTCTGGTGTTTATTTACTGAGCATGTATTGGTCTGTGAAAGCTTGCTCATGGAAGCATACAATAAATGTGCCTGCTCTAGAAGACCAAATACTGGGTCATGAATTATGAGTAAAACCTGCCATAGTTTACACAGATATGCAGAACTGTTCATGGTCTTACTCTGGAAGGTTAGCCAATTAGGCTGACTTAAATTGCTATTTATTATGCACATATTTTGAGCCTGATACACACTTGTGAATTATCCCCCTTTTTTCTGATAAACATGTGTGCTGCAAACAGGAAAGAACTGCAAGTAATACAAAAAATCCAAATGCAAGCCAACAGAAATGAGCTACATTAAATGACTGAATGTACACAGCTACAGTATATATGAGCAATATGTTGTGGGATTGCACCAGACTTGCAATTAAGGATTTTTGGCTTGTAGTGGAAGACCAGGCCAGTCTGTTTGGAAGATGGTGATTAGTCCCGTACAATTTTCTTAATTAGAAATCATGACTCAGCAGTTCTGTCATAGAGCCTAGGCTTGCTGGTCTGTTGCCTGTCTTGCCACCATCCAGGCAAAGTAATTAACAAAAATAACTCTGCAGTTTCTTTTTTTTTATTAGACTATTTATCAAAATCAGCCACATAAAGTAATAGCTGTTACATAATTATCCTATTTTATATGCCCCAGAGATTCATAAATACAGATAGTGTCAGATGCTGTTTGCCTTAGTATTAAAAAGGCAATCCACAGCAACACAGATATAGTGGAGGTGTCACACGTACTGGTACATTTTTACTGTACAGAAACTTCCAGTTGTTAGGAAACTTGGACTTGACATTCTTTTGCACATGAGAGCAGTACAATCTCATGGTGACCTTATGCATGATTTTGGACTTGGGAACCGCTTACCTCAAATTGATGACATTTAGCTTGGGCACTTTTTAAAAGTGTTTGAACATCCCTGTAGATCATAATGTCTTATTTATGGTAATTACATAAATGTTGTGCTTTTGAACACTAATTACTAGTTGGCCATCCATTTGTTATCCATATGCAGATGAGATAAGACCTTTTGTGTGACAGTGTGATTGGATTCCAAACATTAATTAAACAGCACACTTGGAGACATGCATTCTGCTGATCAATACTGACAGATAGAAAGGGGCTGGATTTTGCTGACCAAGAGATGGGCATTATTTGGCAAGATGTCAGATTCTACTGGCATACATGGGTCAATTCTAATCAGCAATTGCTTACCACAAGTAATAACATATCAGCGAGACTCATCCCACACTACAGCTGCAAGCGCTACTCTAGGTACTGTTTATGTACAGTAAGTGACATACAGTACAGACAGTTGGACTGACAGACTGGCTCCATATGCCCCCAGATTATGACATAATCAATAAGATGGGCTAAAGAGGGGCTATATTCATTAATTAATTAATTAATTAATTAATTAATTAATTAATTAATTAATTAATTTAGTCTATATTAATTATAATCGGATAAGTGCTTCTCAAGATATATACACAACTAAAGTGTGGCATATGTAAGTAGTTTATTTACTGAAACTGATCCTGCAGGTGAAGCCAATGTCTTCTAGTAAGCAGAAGGCCTAGGGTGTTGTTCAAACATAGAACTGACAGTAACTAATATATGGTATCCCTGTACAGGGATGTCATCAGCTTTCTGACGTAAACATGGTATTGACAGACAAAGGTCACATTCTTCTTAACTATTTAAGACTTCGTCAGTTAGCTCACTTTCTGCTGCTTTTAAATGAACACAAGGCCTAGCGATCGGCTTTAATTGAAGGGGAGTGGGACCCATTTATTTTAGAATCTGTATTTGGCTCTCACCCCAGCAGAGCACTAATGGTATTTCAAAGCATTAGGCTAAACCAATTTGTGCTTTTCAAAGCCAAAGAATAAACAGGGGGACCAAGGCCAAAACCAATATTTGATACCTGATGAAACCTTGATTAGGACACATTTGCTTAAGCTGGGAAGCTTTGAATGCGTCCAACTCTGAACTGATATCTGAATCACACTTATCCTCTGCAGTGTTTACAGTGTGTTAGAGACGGCAACAAGATGAGCAATGTGATATGAAATGAATAACGTTAACTGTGTTTATTGCTTTTTTATTATTTTCTTTCAGCTGAAGAATTCCCTCAAAAGTGACCTGTGCCTTGATCAAGGGCCAGACACAGACAACATTCCGATCGTGTACATGTGCCATGGAATGACTCCTCAGGTCAGTGTCTGTGTGTCTTAAAGCTGTCAACGTTGCTTCCTGCCTTGCATGCTGCACTTCTATTTGCTCTATGAAACAGGTGTTCTGAGCGCATAACTAACTTCAACTCATCACAGCAGTATTTCTCTGGTCAGCCACTGGGGAGCTTTCTCATTCATTTAACAAGATGTCATTTATTTTGTAAAGGGGCCGAGCGCCGTGCACCAGCGACCCCTGTAGACTTGCCGGGTGCCTGCAGGCCTGCCTGTAAGCTGCCCAGAGCTCTGACACTGTAGCTCTGAAGTGGCTGCATGGCGGTCCTGCAGAGTGAAAAGAAGCGGACGGCTGACGGCACAAGTGTGTCTGTCTTCGTCTCTCCCGAGTCAGCGTGGGGGTGGCAGCGGTGAGCCGGGTTGAAATAAAAAAAGAATTGGGCTTTCCAAATTGGGTAGAAAAAACGAGAAAATAATTGCCGATTCTAAATTAAAAAAAAAAACTTAAATATTATCTGGGCAATAAAAACTGCTTTAGATTTATAAAAAACACTTTTTTTTTCTTTATTATTTGCAGAGGTTGGTTATATGTAGTCATTTGAAACAGTAACTCATAATTGAACTTTGCCTGCCTTTTTCCTATGCTGTCTCCAGTTCCAAATAGAGAGAAAAAACGAATGAGGCAATGAGGCAATGTAAACTACAAACCAATAAATCTACAGCCAGTCCTTGTGCGAAAAAAAGCTAGGTTGTTTTATAACCAACTGTAATGTCATTGAGTCAGTATGTGATTGCAATGCAATACAGACTTATCAGCTGCTTAATGTTAGCTTATAGATTTTCTAAACAGTGGTAAACCACATGGGGAAGTTTACACATTTAAAGATGGCAGCCTTAGTGGACATACCTAAAGAATATTCTATGCTATTGGATTTCTTTAAATATATCAAGCCAAATTCACTTAGCTTTAACACGTTTCAAACTGTTGTTTTGTTTTCTATATTTAACAGTTTTCATTTCCCTTTGGAAATTATGTAAATGCTGCACAGAAAGAATGCTTAGTGAATCTTGTCCATTGTGTTGGCGTGGGATTTTGTGTAATGCTTAATTAAACACTGTCATTACAGTTTCGTAGTTTGCAATATTTCAGAACTGTCGCTTTGCATAGTGAGGCTGAGTATCTTGGTGTAGATGTTTGTTCTTGGGTGACTGCTGCTAGTGTTGTTGGTAAACGCCAGACACAGCACCCCAGTCGGTCTGTAGGTTTATAGTACACACTCTTGAGTAATTGTGCAAGCAGTGGGTGCTTTATCCATCCTAAGACTTCTGAACATGGGTTACATAAAAACAAAATGCCTTCAAGCATCTGACAAGCCAAATGTAAAATGATATATTAGCAGATCAACTGTATGCACATTAAAGTAATGGAAGTCCGTACTTTACCATATGAACACTTACATATTGTTGAAATCTTGTCAATTTGATTAATCATAAGACCGCACAGTATGACCAGATGAAAACCCATTCAATCTGAAATTTTCAGCAGGGGAGAGAGATCGGAGGATTTATAAAGTAAATAAAGTGAAGACATCTTTTTAAATGACATTGCAAAGATTGAATAGCTTCCAAAGAATGGATCCTGAAGTTACTGCACTCAGCGTTCCAAGACCATGTGGCTCTGCACATCAGTTACAGTTGTCAGGAACTTGATTACCATCGCTTTCAGGGCAAATGTAACCCTCAATAGCATTTCTTAAAGGTTTTAAATGAACTTGAAATGATAGCTTCAGTTCCCAATAACTGCCCCTGTTGTTCTTAGCTGTTTTCAAAACACTTCTGAAGACACATCTCTAAAGCCTGCCCCAATCCACTCTGTGATGGACAGTGTCTCTTTTAGAGGAAAATATGAATCCCTGTATCATGCCACAGTTTCGGTAAGACAGACTGAGACTCACAGCCAGCAAATACCCAATGGACAGGACAGCTGTATAGTGTCTTACCCTCTGGTTGTTTTATGGGTCATTTCATATAGTTCTTTCTTATGAAATGCAAAGCATGGGAAAAAAAATGCTATTTATAGATCAAGGATTATGACTGATGTATTTAGAAAAATGAGAACATTCATCTTTTTTTTGTTGTTTCACTAAATCCATCCCACAGGGTGAAACTGATCATTTATAGTAGGTTCTGTTTTTATTGCAGAGTAATATTTCTATTTGGTAATTGTCCTTTATTCCAGAAGAGTTATTGTTCATTAGTCCTCGCTAGCTGAGAGCAGACATGGTTGACATGACCAGAGAGGGTACTTGTGAGCCCTAGAAATTATCTTACTTCTTTGTAACCGGCAGCATTCGTTTCAGACAACTGGAGGACATTTTTCTTCTGGTATGTCAGCTACTGTAAGTGTTTGGTGGTTTGAAAGTTAATTTCCAGCACAACATTTGAATATGCCAGTTGTGTGTGTGTGTGTGTGTGTATGTGTATATATATATATATATATATATATATATAGCTCTGTCAATTAGCTGTTTCATGTTATTATTTATTTTATTATTTATTTTTTAGCAGACGTCCTTATCCAGGGCGACTTACAGTCGTAACCAAATACATTTCAAGAATCACAATACAAGTAATAATACAATTAAGAGCAAGATAAATACAATACAAGATAAATACAATTCTTTGGTTTGCTATTCTGGTCAGGGTGATTTGAGAGTTGTTCCCCAAAGTCCTTGATATCACAATTCATTTGACTTTGTACCATCTGCTTATAATGAAGTTGTTTGTGTGCATTTGTCTTCCGATTGTGTAATTAAAGCACCAGCAAGTGTCACAGTGTGTACTATCTCTACAAAGCAAATTAGTTTTCCTACCGCTTTTTTGAGCCTGGCCCTTTTTCTTTTTTTTTTTGTACAGCATGGCATTCACTCGGGATATTGTGAGTGGTGTATAATGAGTTTTAGAAGGTGTACGTTTCCTAACCATTTTTATTTTTTGTGTTCAAGAATATTCTCAATGTTCATCCTGTAATTGGAAGGATGAAGAGTAGCTATCAGGCCTCAGTGGTTTGATACATTTAAATTAAATTGAATTAGTCTTCAGTCAAATAATCAATTCTTTTATTTAACTAGATCACATCACTGAGAATGGGTTCTCATTAACTGTGGTAATGTTGTTCTCCTGTAGAGTGCTGTAGTGACATATACAACAGAGGTATATTATAATTTGTGTGGTTACCTGATTCCGCTACATCTATTTAACAGAGTTTCCGATAAATCGATTTACAGTACATGTTCCAACTACAATTTCCTAAGAGAACAGGTTGACACAACCAGAGTTTTGCCACAGCTGTTTCTTACTGCATGCTGGTTAACTCTTCTATATGGAATCTGGATGCATTAAAAACCAATGCTTTTACTACTGCTAGAGTTCTCCACTACCCCTACCCCTTCCAGTGTCTGTAGTGAAGTGAAACAGATGGGGTCAGCCTCCCAGCCTATTGGGAACAGCGGAACTTGTAGGATGCTGCGCTGAGACTATCACAAAGAAACACTTACTGGGCATAAAGACAAAACTGCTCAGTCTCCTTCTAAGAGAGGGAACCATCCAAAGCAGGTCTGATGCATGCACTTCGGACAATGTGGGCCCCTGTTGGAGCTGCTCTGTGGGAGGACTTCAGTCTCTCATGCTGACAATCCAAAAAGTTTCAGGAGCACCTAAGCGAATCTAAAAAAAGAAAATACCACAGCTACAGACTACCTTAAAAACATGTACAGCATCCATTGTATTTTTATTTTACATCCACTACAGAATAAACCTTTTGTAGCAAATAATAATCACAATTCAACCCATAAGGGCTCATCAGTGGATCTGTATTCCTTACTTTTGAAAGATGTAGTAGCAATAAAGATTATATACCTTTCTGTGTACAGTGGAAAGTCCCAGTATCCTAATATAGTTTAAGAAACAGAAACTGCAGCTTCTTTAGTATTTTGTCTGTGCTCAGTTAATCGATCACAATAACAAATGCAGTTCTTCAGTACATTAAAAACTTGCATTAAAGCTATTAGTGAATTGATTTGTACCATGCAAATGTGGAAAGCTATTAGCTCTCAGCAAAGAGGTCTAAGATTAAATTTCCACAGTCTTTTTACTTTTGATCCAGATGGTGTTTTACACTGGACAACATGCCACCCTCTGACCAAATGTTTGTGTGCAGTGCTACCCAGTGGCAGAATGCTGTAATTGCAACAGAGAAAAAGGAAATGACAAATCTAATTTTTCTGCCAACCTTACGAATTATGAGTATCCTGATTTTTTTTCCAGCAACTCGGCTTTAAACCTATTTTATCAGACGATCCTAGGTTAAAGGGTATTTTAAACTATCAGCCGTTGAGCTTATTACATCTTGACTTTTTCTACCAGTCTTTGCTTGCAGAACTCATGAATATGAATGGACGTCAAAACTGAGAGGAACAGGATCACATTATCTAAGTAACACTGCTTGTGTTAATTGCAAAGGGATTAGGAGGACAAAAAATGCATTGTATCTGTACTTGCTTACAAAGGAAATCACTGAAGCAGTTCTTAACTAATGGAGTATGTTATAAACAAGAACTGATACAATAAACATCTACTACAAGAAGACAGAGGAAAATGGAATAGATTTTATGACAACCTGAGAGCCTTTGATTGTTAATACTGTATGTAATCCTAATTACCCTGTCATTATGTAGTTTTAATTATGTTCTTATTTGTTTTAAATACTGTATACTTTCATTTGTATACAGTACTATACAGGCATGGCACAGAAACAAATTAACACTTGTGACATGTTCCACACATGTTTGTGTTATTAGGCTAGCCTCGTGTGACTGATTAGACAGTGTTGTTTTTTTCCCACCTACTGTAAATAAAAAGATAAACCACTTTGAATAGAAACTTTGCAGTATAATCAATTTCCGTGAACTTTCAAGTTGTGTACATGTGTGTTGGATGGTGTGTGCTTGGCACATGTTTTCCCCAGATATTCCCCAGATATAGTTAGAAATTGACTAACAATCAGAGATAATTAGAAAAACATGTTTACAGCTTTCTTTCTGTTTTTTCAAAACAGGCTAACAGTATATAGATTTTTTTACAGTAAATGTAACTTTGTTTGATAATCCTACACTGAAAGAATCTTAAAAGTGATTGCTCATGAACCAGCACCACATTCTACAGTAACAGCATGACGAATGGAGTTGGCTAACTATATTTTCACTTTGTGGGAAAACGCCATTAAACAGATGACGTAATCTGCTCAGAACTCTCTCATGTGAATTTTGGGGAAAAAAAGGACAAATTCACAGAGGTAAAAGTTTAGTGAACAGATGACGTAATCTGCTCAGAACTCTCTCATGTGAATTTTGGGGAAAAAAAGGACAAATTCACAGAGGTAAAAGTTTAGTGAAACAACAAATTGTAGCATTTACTCTTTTTAATTGGAATGCTGCAACAGTGCAGTTTTTATTGTTTATGTGGCAAAGTGCCCGTCCCTCTGCGTATTTTTGTGTTATATGTTGTGTGTGGTGTGTTAATGTTAGTGTATAGGTATTGGTGCACGGGATATAAATGGGTCTGTGTAACGCAAGTGATTTAAAATATATAGTTGTAGTTAGGCACGGGGATTGCACAATCACTCCACGTGCAGATAAAGTATGTAACAGTATGTGAGCACGGGATTGCACAAATTAGTTCATGTGCTGGGATTCAAGTGAATGATTGATTGATAATTGAATCCCAGCACAGCTGTATAAATAGTTGCACAATTCAATCACTCGGGGTTGTGTGTTCAAGGGCGAAAGAACAGGAGCGAGAGAGAGAGGCGATTAAAAGAAAGAAAGAAAGAAAGAAAGAAAATAACAGTTGCTATCGTGCTGGAGGGCCACACGATACTTGTGTGTTTAGTGCTTGTGCCCTGTTTGTTAGTGTCTGTTCATTTTGTTTGTCTGTTTTGGACAATGTGACGTTTGTTTTGCGAAAGTGTTTTGTTTTCTATTTAAACCTTTGATTTGCTATAAATCAGCGCAACTAGCGCAATTCACTCACCAGTCCTGTCTGTGTCCTATGTTCTTCCTGGCCTGACGTCACCACTACAACCTGCTTGTCACAGTTTTGTATAGATATTTTAGTATTTTCCTCTTCATGATGTGTCTTTATACTCACTGTGCTGGGTCAGTCTAGGAATGTCTTTAGTGTGGCTATAAAACTAATGCCAAACAGTTATTATATAGACATAAAAGAGATGGGTGCCTTTCATTAAGCCCTAATAGATCCCTATTTTGAAGTTTCTAAATTTAAAGCTAGAAAGAAACTACTCAGATCAATAATTTAACTTCTTCTCCTTTCGGATAAAAAGACAATCAGAAAAAATATGCAATTTAATATGCTGATTGTTTCCAGAGAAGGTTCCTCACTGTTGTTGTTTCAATACCAGCACATATCTATTGAATTACCCCCATGCTCCAGAACTTACAAGATCAGAGCAGAAGGGATACGGTGCTTGATTGATCTCTGGTGAGTTACCTGGGTGACGGGACACAATATCCTAAAGCAGACGCAGAACACTCCATACAAACATGTTTCTTCAGATAATGTTTAGATTGGAAGCCTATATTATTTACTCAAGAAACCGAAATGAAACCTTTTATGTGGGACTCGGGTACAAGCAATTTGTTACAGTGGTTTTCAAAATAGAAATGAAAAAGTGCATTTTCCTATCATGTAAAGAGCAGGCTTTGTAAATAAGGTAAAGATTACAGGTTGAAAATAGAAAAAAGCTACAGTATTAACCACCTCCATCTGTAGTGAAAAAAGAACAGCTTTGCCAACATTTGGAATAATAGGAACATGATTCCACTATCACTTTAGCTTTTCAGAGTATTCTAGTATTTTCACTGTAGCATTAATACAAAACACATTGATTTATGTTTCTGGTTGACTAAAGACATAATAGTTTTAATGCAGTTTTATATTTAAGTATTTTACTCTTTAGAATGTGTTATTTCACATCTACAGTACATGATCGCTAACTATTCTGGTCACAATATTCACAAGTCATAAATAATTGAGCAGGCAAGCCTTGTAGGTTGCTGCTACTATTCAGATCAACTCTAAACTCTGACAAGGTATTACTGGTGAAATGGTCTCCTGGGGTGATGTTTAGATTGAGCTTTGCAGCTCTGGGATGGCTTCCAAAATTATTGAGGGAACTTTATAAAATGGGCTTATTCAATGTCATGGTGCTTTGATGAATCTGTATTTGAAGGTCTTTTTTATTTATTTTTTTATTTTACCTGATCTTGCTGTTATATCTTCCATAAGTATAAAAGCTGCATGATGCAACATCAATATTAACATCAATATATATTTCCCCACAAAGAGTGATTCTACAACAATCTACCATCGACTAGCCTCCACACAGCAGACCTTGTTAAAACCTTTTGAATATTATTAACTACTAATCTGGGTTTTGCATTAAGCAATATGTGATAGTGATAGTTTTGTGCAAAAGAAACGTGGTATCCCATGTTGCACCTGTCATGAACATTCTGTGAGGTGTTTTTTATTTTTTTTTATTCTGCAGTGTTAAAAGTTTCTATTAGATAATATTTATAAGTTGTTAAAATCGTGTTTAAGTGAGGCAGAAACCAAAATGTGTGCCATCCCCAAAAGATACAAAAAAAGCAAAAGTCCAAAAATTGTTTTGTACAGTAGAAATAATACCTTTATATTTAAGAGCTGCAGGGCACCCTGAAACAGCACCACTGCTCTGATTGAAATGGATAACTTTTGTGGGAACCAGCAGCGTTCTGGCAAGAGGGAGCAAAGGTGCAGTGCCGAGCTTCTTATAAACCCAATAGGGGGTTCCATAGCCATCAAGGAATCAGACATTTCAATTTAGACTGAAGGGATCTGCAGTAACTTTATGATTTGGAAGAAACAGTGCTGCACAATTCAGAATACAAAAAAAACAAAAAACTAGTTTTTTATGCAACTTCTTATGCAACAGCATGAATGCAGTATTAACTATTAATCGTTCAGGCTGTAATAGCAATAGTCTCTGTAAGCAATGGTTTGCAAAAAATGAATGTGTTTTTATTATTGTAAAAGGATTGCAGACACAGATGTCTGTTTGTCCTTAAATAAAGGAGAATCTGTGGTACTGTCATGTGTAGCAGTATTCTGGAGTGCAGTGGTGGTTCCTTTGCAGAGTCTGGGAGAATCTGATATGCAATCTAATGCACAGTCTTATGCTGGGCACGAAAGTACCTTGCATTCTGCAGCCCCTGATCTGTATAAAACAGACTGGCTTGCACGAGCAGTTAAAGACCGGTTATATTTGCATGTATTCATGTACTCTTCCTAATCTAAATTAATGACTTAGATTCTGGTATAGTAAGCAAAAACAGGAGGACGACACAAAAATAGGAGGAGTGGCAAACACTGTTGCAGCTGCAAAGGTCATTCAAAATGATCTAGACTACATTCAAAACTGGGCAGACACATGGCAAATGACATGTAATACAGAAAACTGTAAGGTAAAAAAAAATGTCCATTATAAATACCATGTGGGAGATACTGAAATTGAAGAAGGAATATATGAAAAAGATCTAGGAGTTTATGTTGACTCAGGAATGTCTTCATCTAGACAATGTTGGGAAGCTATAAAAAAGGCCAGCAAAATGCTCAGATAATAGTGAAAAGTGTTGAATTTAAATCAAGGGAAGTAATGTTAAAACTTTATAATGCATTAGTAAGACCTCGTCTAAAATATTGTGTCCAGTTCTGTCACCTCGCTACAAAAAGGACATTGCTGCTCTAGAAAGAGTGCAAAGAAGAGCGACCAGAATTATTCCTGGTTTAAAAGGCATGTCATATGCAGACAGACTAAAACGATTTAATCTATTCAGTCTTGAACAAAGAAGACTACGTGGCGATCTGATTCAAGCATTCAAAATTCTAAAAGGTATTGACAATAGGAAATAGGAGGCACTTTTTTTACACAGATAATTGTGAGGGTCTGGAACCAACTCCCCAGTAATGTTGTTGAAGCTGACACCGTGGGATACTTCAAGAAGCTGCTTGATGAGATCAATTAGATCAATAAGCTACTAACAACCAAACAAACAAGATGGGCTGAATGGCCTTCTCTCGTTTGTAACCTTTCTTATGCTCTTTTTATCTCTTTTACACCACAGGGGTCAGTCTTGTACAGACTCCATATTCCAAAAAAATATTGCCTTATACTACCTGATTCGTTGAATTACATATGCTGTCCTTGTTTTAGCACAATCACTGCCTAGCAGCTTTTTTCAAAGTATCTCAACAGGTATATTCAGAAATAAGTCTGAATGCAAATACAAAATGCTTTGAGATTGAATTTTGAGAACTGTAATTTGGAGGAATAAACATGAGGATGCCACATTACAATTATTTTCTCTGCATCTTAAGACTATTTTGAAGATGCAAGGTCTGCTGAAGTCTCTTTTTATCAGTGTGCACATTATCATCTTATCCTGAGCACCTCTTGATCGTATCCCCTAGATTACGCTTGAGTATTTCTGATTAAACTCTGCAGCCTGGAAGCTCATACATCGTTAAAGAGGTTTTGACCTTAATTACTGAACCTTTCAAAGTAGAAATGTACTAATTAATAAACATGAGTATTTTCAGTGAATAGTATCTAGCTTGGTTTAACCACATGGAAGTCAAAGAATCCAGGGACGGTACCCAGGGATCCTAGACTAGAATCAGAGCACACAGTATTTCTATTTCTTTCCAATGACTCGCTCCCAGCCTGAATCAAACTGCAAACACCTCAGAGGAAATCTGACAGAATTATTTCTGCAATTGCTGACTGATAGAGGGGGAAGTTCTGTTTTTTGCAGAGTTTTGACTGATGCTTCCAAAGCTTTGTTTAAGAGAAAGCAATGAAAGCAATGAATACAATTTCACAGTCAAAATTCCAGATAATTTCATAGTGTAAAAAGACACTTCCGAATCTCCTGTTCATTCATCATGAGCTGTCTCGTAACCACTAATAGAAACATTTGTAAAAGCTGTCTTTTCATGCGGTATGTTATTAGACAATAGGATAGAAACTACATAAGCAGTCCGTAGTTCAGACTACCTGTCTTATTGTCTTTTTGTTATCTATAACTATAGAATCTGAATATATATGGCGACACCCATCACTGATAAGGCATTTCTTAAGATTCTTATGTCAATTACCAGAAATTACTAGACTGCTCTTAAAAAAATATGGACACCATTACTATTAAATCCATTGCTATTATTCTCTTGTCAATTTGAGCTAGTTGCGATTGTCACAAGTCCAAATATTGCAATTGCTGTTTTTCTATTGGATCCCAAATATAGCAGCCTTTGTTAACCACAACAAAATGTAACGTTACGCTCACATGGAAAACATCAATGATATTTATTTCTTAATGGTAACAGGCCCTATTCATTCTGAGTTTAATATATATATATATATATATATATATATATATATATATATATATATATATATATATATGATTGAAATCAGTTTAAATTATTTAGACTGTTGTTGGCTTCTTTAGCAAGTCAATGAAAGTTCAATCAAACTTTGTTTTATTAATAACAGACTTTGAAAAAAATAACCCCATGATTAGTGCTCAGAATTACATACTTACTGTACGCAGTATGATATACAATTGAGTTCTTAAAAGCCTACCCTATTTGTTTTGAATCCAGGCTTCCACAGTTCATACTTGATTACCTTCATGACTAAACTGCTGTGACAGGTTATATCAGAGCTCAGAGAATGAGTGTCTCCTGGTTTTTAACATCACCAATGAAATGATGATTGAAAGAAACGTGATAAAACTCATGCACATGTTGAACAAGACACACAAGTGTACACTATGTTATACTCCAGATAAATTGAGATAGGTTTAATATTAATCCTTTAATGAACATGTCTTCATAGAAGTGCATCTGAAAACCAACTGTACAGCTGACAGCTGTTGTCAGAAGTCAGTGTTTATCTTCATACATTATTGCATTTTTGTGTTGGCTACAATTCTGTGTTTTACACAGATCGAAATGTTTGTTATCCATAAGGAAAAAATAGGGTTTATGTAAAATTCAAATAGAAGTGTTTCTTTGTGCGTGTTTTTAAGCATCCTCATGGGAGAGCTTGTGTGAATTTGAAAATCTTCTTCAACCCCCACACCTACAGAATGCAAATAACAACTTCATAGCAACTTCATATTTTAAGTGTTACACAAAGTCTAACCACTCCCTTCACTCTGACCTGTGACCCAAGAAGGTCGCTGTATTGGGGTCAGGTGTTTTCACAGATGATAAAGACATTTTGCTTTAAGATATTGGCTTCATAGTTGGTACACAGCTGTATTCTGTGACTCTCATGTAGGAATAATTACAGCTTATTTTAGTTTATAGTGAAACGTGTAGTACAATGTATGGGACAATTTACAGATGATTGCTGTTTATATATGGGATAAAATAGATAAATATATTTGACGATATTTTACTCAATACTATGTCTCTTTCACTGCAGAATGTTTACTATACCAGTAGCCAGCAGCTCCATGTTGGTGTCCTGAGTCCTACAGTAGACGATGATGACAATAAGTGCCTGGTGGATGTTAACAGCAAGCCGAAGCTGATTGAGTGCAGCTATGCCAAAGCAAAGAGGATGAAACTCTATTGGCTGTTTACTCAGGTAAGCAAAAAACAGAAACTATGCAACGTAAAATATTTCAATTATCCTGATTACAAAAACTGTAGCTTTTTTCATCTATTTTCAATGGGCTGATCACCTTAGCTATTCCAATAGGGTGCTCCCACTGGTCTGAATCACTCCAATATGTCATGGGATCAGGAGATGCAGGAGTAGCATTTGCAGTGCAATTAAGAAATGTCACAGTGCACATTGCTACCAGAACAATCTGCCACAGTATAATAATGGAGAGCCACAGGGCACTTTGCCATGGAATTAGGGAGCAAGCTGGATCCCTTTACTTGTGTCAACATTGTCAAGAGACAAATAGATGAATTATTTGGCAGCCACCATTACACAACAATGGAATAACATCAAACCATTACATTTCCCGGTACTTTCAAAAACCTTACCTAAAATACGGAGGAAAACAGCGATCTTGTTCTAAGTAGGTGATCAGCGATGTAATGTAGGTTACTCAGTCTCTGACCATTTATAATTATTGAGCAAAGTCGGCTGAGAACATTGACGTATATATTTATTACACTTTTGTTCAATTAGGTTCAAAATGCTGCAAAACAAAAAACAACTAAAGTACAACTTTTGCATAATTATTTAGCTTTCCATTTACCTTCCAGTTGTTAAAGTACAAGTTTGAAGCACATTGTTTCCTATTGCCCGTTTTATCTATATTGTTAGTGTATAATGAGAGTTTTACACGTGCCTCAGTAGCGATGTGAAACAATTAGGAAAGACACACGAAACCCAGTCAGCTCTGACACAGTACAGTAATTATTAACTACAAAGGGGTGTAAACTGAAACATAGAAGTTAATGACAGAAGTAGCTATGTCTTACGTCTTTCTTTCCTAATGCTTAAACTACAAGAATACAAAGTAGAAGCTGTATTTACATGGGGATGGGTGTGATAAATCTCAATAAATACCTTGTTAATTATCTAATGATCCCTTAGATTAGCGTGCCCTTGTGTAATTGATGGCTGTCCTTAAAGAAGGATTAACAGAACTGGAGCGGTCCTTTCAAGTTTCCACTTTCATAAATAGTTTATGCTCCCTGTGTTTCGATTTTAAGATCATCCAGTCCTAAATATCTCAATCCTAAATGTTTTCAGGAGAAATGTAGTTTATTAATCATGCATTAGTCAAATATGATCAATTAGTAGCACTCAATTTTTATTGGAAATGTTAAAGAAAAAAAACACTGCAGGCGAACACATTGGTAATTTATTGACTAAAACCTCAAGTTGTCATCTCATTGATGCAGACTCTTTTTGTGGGATGTACAGTAGAATAAACTTGCTGGAATGAGCCTTCACAATTCACAGTTGTCTGTGTAGACAGCACAGCTTCCTATTTACAGGGAAGGACCAGATATGCTATTAAATGATTATAATAATTATGGAGCTTGAGCATGCCACAGTATGTTTTGGTTAATGAAAAGACACTGAGATACTGTTCCTCATTCTGTTTTCTTTAAACATTTTAGCATAGTCAATTATAATTTGAATTTCATTTTGAATCCGTAACTTCACCACAAATGTCCTACCAGAGCTGAAAGGAATTGCCTTTATTCAGGTGAAATATTAGCATTTTAACAAATTTTAAAGCTCACCCACTACATGTACTTCCTGTCACTCATTGTGCCTCAGTGCCAACTGGTTTCATCACGGAAGCAGAAAGTTTCATCACGGAAGCAGAAAGTATTTGATTGCTCTTTTCTTTTCCCAAGGGTTATTTCCAGCAATCCCTGATGTTATCAATTGCAGTATTATTTTCAACTGCTGGAACACATTAGCACATTATTAGCTGAATACAAAGTAAAACACCTCTGTTTATCTCAGAAACTGTTGTCAAAGTCAGCTTTGCATAATGCATTATGATATTGTACAGGAGTGGGATGAGACTCAATTGTATAAAGGGAGTGAAACTCTAGGTCATTAGTTAGTCAAAGTAAATTTAAATGCAATTTCTGAAAACACTAGTGCACAGCTAATCTAGATTCACTTCTGTACACAACAAACGGAGGGGGAAAAATGACATTATAACATTCTTTACCAAGGGCTATTGAACAAAAAAGAAGCTGGGCATACAGTAAATGGAGGAATCAGTATATCACACTTACATTTTTGCTTATATTTACAATGGAGGTAGCTTATCTACTTTTTCATGATTTTTAATATGCAGTTGTGCCAGGCAATTCTGTTTCTGCAAACTTGTTGCATTGGCTATCTACCCATGGGCATTTGGAAGTCTTTATACCACAACAGCTATGTCTTTTTCACGATGCATTATATTCAACTATACTTTCCATTACCCTGATGCGATAGGAAACCTAGGGAAATACCATATACAAAGTTACTATGGAAACTGACAGCGACATCATTATAAAACATATTTTTATATATTGCTTTCAGACAAGCAAATCTAGAGGGTTAGAACTACTAATGCACTTTGCAATGCTTATGCATTGCCATCCGTCATTATCTACTAGTAAATTGACCTGGTGACAGTTAAATGCCCCATGGTAAAGGCACTTTTATTGTTGCAGCTTTATTAATACTATTACAGGAATGAAAATAAGACCCCAATGCAGAGCAGTTTGATCCATTCCTGCTTTTACTACACGTTTCATAAGACATGCCTGAGCTTGTTAACTATACAGTATGGCTAATCAGGCTTGTAGTAAACCCTGGAATGGGTGAAACTGCTATGCAATAAGAGTCTTATTTCCATCCCTGATTATTATTGAAACTAAGTTGCTGACTAAGTCAGGGTTCTGTGATTCTAAACCCACTTAGTTTCATTGTTGAATCTGATTGGCTGAGACGATCCACGATGCTTGCAATAAACTGCACAATTAAAATGAATTGTTTTGACAGTAAAAATTAACAAATAATAAATCATATAAATAATAAGATATACTGTAGGTAAATTCTTAGCTACATTGCTGACAAAAAAACAAACAAACATTGAGCTCTGAAAGGTTAAACTGAACATGAAAAAAGAGGGATCAATTTTGTACAGTAACTGTGTACAAGGTTAAAAGCCCATGAACAGCAGCCAGTTCCTCTGACACACTGTCATACAAAATGTATTGAGTATGGAAATAAAAACGGAACTACTCAACATTAGCCATTATGTTTTTACTGGTCTGCAGGTATGTAGTAAAATGGGTCTCCAGAATCTAGTCCAGTGGTTTCCTGCGCATAACTGACTTGTTAATTGTTGTTTATTTGAAATCAACTTTAAGCATTTGAACATTCATTAATATCCACACAGCAGTCAGAATAATCACATACTGCAGCCTCTGGGGGCTTGCATGTGTCAGAGACTGCTTAACTAACTTGACAATTGAGAGTTCAGCTTTGGGGAAGAGAATTGTGAAAAATGTAATCTTGCCCAGGACTGGTATAAACATTCAATTAATCATTTAAAAGACTAATTGGTAGATTTGAATAGTGAGGATTTTTTTTTCCTTCAGTTTGAAATATGTTTGACATTGGAGAGAAGCAGTTATTTTAAATACCCATTACTGTATATGTGAGGACATAGTCAGTCACACACCAAAGAAAATTATAATAAGCAGCAAAAATATATGAATCATAATATCTAGCTTTTTAGTTTTGAACTAAATAGAATGAAAAGCTTTGCTTCCACATTAAAAAAAACCAACAAAAAAAAAAACATATGTTCTGCTTAGCCAATTTTTTAATGTAGGTAAGAAGTTGGTAATAGGGCCTTGGGTTCAAATGGAAATGAACAGAAATGTAAATTAAGGCAATTATAAACTCACTGGAACAATTTCGGTGGAGGTTGAAGTAATGCCTGAAGCCACATCAGCCATAGAAGACATTTGCAGTGCAGCAGAACTGATGAGCAGTGACACCTGAACCATCACTCCAAGCCTAGCTTGACATTATTTCACTTTAATCATCGTTGCGATAACTAATGTGATGCGTAATTCCCCCCTTAGACTTCATCTTGATTTAAAGTAACTTGGTGACTGCATTTAGGCTTTTTTAACCCGTCCAGTCCTTACCTTAGTGCCGGATGTTAACTTATGCCGTCGGAAATCACGTTGGAGCCTCGGTCCCAGGTCCCAGTCTGAGGTTGTGTATAAACATAAGTACAAAAAATGAATTGGTGTCCTGTTTTCATGTATACTCAATATACGTCTTCATTTACAAGTTAAATATTTATCAAGGGTTATGTATACACACATAATAGCGGGGCAGATGAAGCATTAAAGACTGAAGGCCTTCAATGTAAAAAATGTCTCACCACCTGTTGAATGACCCCTGTTGAGCCCACGAGGTACAGATAAATTGTAAGCTTTCGTAATTTAATCCCGCCTCCTCCAAACCAGAACAATTCAATTTGAGCTTGGGTGTCTGCTGCTTCTGATTTTTAATGTGATTTGATCAGTAATCGTTCTGCTGGAGTTGTAGTGAAGCCTGGGCCCACATAGTGTCTACAGCTGTACAAGAGAAAGAACTGCCACCCACATATCTGAGACCGTGTTTACCCAGACTCACATTAAATAGTGTCTATCTATATTAACTTGCATCTAACTTGCATTTGACTTCATGGTCATGGGAAAGCTGCACAGAAAACTAGATTATGTTGGTAAAATACAAATGAGTTGATCTTTTGACATACCATATGTAAGAAAACTTATAGCAAAAAATGAAATTAAAACTCACAGTGAGAAATAGATCAACAACAATTTCTTGTGTCTTCATTTTCAACCCACTTGTATCAATGTTTGTCTTCTCGGGCCAACAAAATCACAGTTCTGTATAAGTAGAAAAATAACTACCACAGGCATTCCCAGTGTTGTATTCTTTTTCATTTGATTCTAACATTACATTTCTCAGCTCACTAAAGGGTAGATTTGAGAGGTAAAAGGACTCAAGGCAGTGTCTTCCTCCTAGGATTTATCATCCCCCAGCACTGCAGACAGCAACTGGTCTAATTGTGTTATTGCATGCAGTGTACAATAATGTCCTGGAGGAGACTTTTTGTTTAAACTTTTGGTGGTCAATAGTTTATTCTTAGGGTGGGGTATTGCAAAACAGTGGTAATTGGGGGAAAATGTAAAAATAAATAAATAAATAAATAAATAAATAAATAAATAAGCATGTCTAATTAAGAGCAATTTGTTCTTAAAAAAAACGAAGACTATTTAAAAAAATGTTATAAGAAATGCAAACGAACACGTTATTTGAACATTTGTTATAATGAGGAAGTAACTGTTCAAGTTTAAAAAATACTCAAACTGTATTTCATCTTCAAGAGAAATGCTCAAGGCTTTGATGTGCCTCTGGTTGTGACAGGTGAATTATGTTGAATGCAGGACAAGGCTTTCAGAATTCACCCTCCATCAGATTCAGTTTGTTAACTCTAACTAGTGAATTCTGGCGGTTCATCGTCGTTTCTGTCTGTTTGCAGGAAAATTTGTATTCTCAAAAAATGTACACATGTTGGTAAATCTGCACAACTGGACACAATTTGTCCACAATACATGTATCTTAGTCATTTCCATTTGTAATCCCATTCTTTTTTTTTTTTTTAAATTTAAATCCGATTGTTTCAAACTGTATTTTGCTAAGAAGGGATTGAGCGGTACTGGCAATCTGGCAAAACAGAGGGGCTCCTGTCAACCATTAAAGACTCGATGCCAGCACTGGTTGTTATGGTGATCGTGGTTAAATCAGCTCACAATGGGCTTTGGATTTGAGTTTTAAAAAATAAAAAACCTAATAAGAATCATCTAGGTTAGATGAATGCATATACTCCATGAAAGGAAAACAGCAGTGGATGAGAAAATATTTTTTACAAAATAAAAATACATATTTTACACAACATTCCTGGTTTGTAAAATAAGATTTTTCTCTCTGCGTTTTTCTCAGTTTAGGTTTGGAAATTCCACTAATTTGAATGCAGTAAAGTGCCCAACAGCTCGGGAATAAAGAAACACGTGGATTTCAGTGTCTGTGGTGGTAGATGTTGTGCACATTACTGCCCTATTTGAAGTCTATAACCACACAGTAATGATCAGGTTGGCTTTTTAATAAATGTGGTATGAAGGCACTGAGGAACATAATAGGTATAGTATCTGTCCTTAAAAACGTTACTCGAATAGGTCTCTCTGACTGTTGTTTCTTTGATTCCCCTTTTCAATAAAGTGTTTGTTTACAGTTTTAGATGCCCCTGACAAAGGTCTATGAGGCATGATCTCAGTGCAAAACCTGAATTGATATCTCCATGTGTTCTCTTTCAGGGAGGGTCAATCCAGAATAGAAAATCAAAACGCTGTCTGGAGCTCCAGGAAAGCCCTGATAATGAGTTTGGGTTCCAGCTTGTTCTCCAAAAGTGTACAGGGCAACGGTGGAATATCACAAATCTCTTGACAGGGTCGTCATTATGATAGAATCTTAACTCACTGAGGTCAAGCATGTCTCCGAACATACTCTGCGGGACTGGGAGACTGTTTGATGAGGAAAGACTCAATAAAGTTTATGCCTTCTGAACACAGGGTTTTGTTTTTTTTGGCGGGGGGTGGGGGGGATTGACAGAAGAACTATTTCTATCATCTGGTGTCCTGGCCTTCATATAATAACCTCATATTGTAAATGTTGAACATTGTTCTCCTTATATGTGCTTATAAAATCAACTAGGATTTGGTGATTAGAGAGAGAAAAAATATATATTTTTGTGTGAGGTATGCATAAACTTGTTTTGTGTTTCAAAATGATGAAGTCCATTTTGGGGAGTTGTACTTGACCTTAGAATACCGTCATTCTGTACTTGATACTTTTTTGCTACTGTGTAGCACATGTTTGCAACATTTCCTGCTGTAATTTTACTTCTTGTGTCTCAGACTAGTAGGATCAGAGGTTATTATGAAATCAAGTTGTATGGTGTGATGGAATATGTCAGACGCAAGATTTTAAAATATTTTCTAAATGTAAATATTGATCAAATCGAGAATATTTATAATATCTGACATTAAAAAAGTATTGATGAAAAATGTGTAGTGTGTTTTATTTATTTTTATATCCAATGCAGATGAATAGGCAGTAATGGGGATTGATGGTCTTGTCTAAGAAATATATTAAGACAGTCCAGCTTTAGTAAGTGCTGGTGTAATGGGCAGTGTTGTGTGATACACTGTCGTTATGGATTCTGTCCCTGGTTTGCGCTCAGCCCCTGCCCTGTTACACTGGAATCATTTTGGTTACTTTTGCCTAATAACTGTATGTTAGTCAGTCTTTGACTCTGGTTCAAAATGTCTGGGGAACCCAACCTCTGGCACAACAATGCATTACAAACTGAAAATAAACTGAACGTAATTACAGAACTTTAAAGACTATTCTATACTGTTGTTGGTCCTATTGACAACAGTCCACTGGCAGTTTACCCAACTTTATTTAATTAATGAAGTCAAATGTCAGCTTTTAAAATAATTGGAGTATTGGGAATAGGACCCAACATGAGCATACTTGGCAAATTATGAGGATCTTTGATTCTATCTGTCTTTGGGGATATCTTTTACTGTATATTCCTTCAAATACAGGCGGTCAACGATCCATTGCTTGAATCTTTGTATTATCTATGACGTTAAAAAATCTGGGAGTCAGTTGCCTTTTAAGAGATGTTTGAAGGATTCCCAGGTGCTCCCATCTGTCTTAAGAGGCTGCACATTTAGAGACATGTGCTTATTCGGTAATTACAGGAAATCTAGACCAGGCAAATGTAATTTATTTTCAGTTTCTGAAGAAAAAGCAGCATTTCTGAGAAGAAAAAAAGCCAATCCTGCCATAAATCCTTAAGCATCACATGACTGGAGGAAAAATGCTATGCTTTTGATATGACCAACTTGTGTTTATGCTTGATCAACTATGGTAGATTGGAAGGCCAAAATGATGTTAAATATTTATAATACAAAACGCCATTAAAGCTACTGTACGGTACCTGGCAGGGACAATATATATAAAAAAGACAAGGTTTATCATGATCCAACTAAATTCAAGCATGGCAGTAATAACTTTAAAAGGGTCTATAAAACCAATACACAGGTGAATGTTGTCCCTGCTGTATAATCTGGTTTACAAGCTACAAAATCCAGCTGTTATTGTCTCTATTTGTCCTTCGACACTTTCATTGAAGAGATGGAAAATGATGGAGTTAAGTCCTTAAGTGACTGGTGATACACCAGCTTTGTATGGATATGGATATTAGCTTATTCTAGCAGGTAGATTTTAATTGGTTTTAAAACCCACAGGAATGAGTCTTATTCTGCCTGTCCACTACTGCTGCGTTGTGATTTTTTTGTTTTTGTTTAATAAAAATAATAATGATGATGATGATGATGATAATGGTAAACTGACACAGTCCAGATCTGTTCTTAGCGCTCTCCAAAAATAAATTGCTTGGTCTTTAACTACTTTTTTTTTGGCGTCATCCCAAATCCTGCATTATTTAAAAAAAAAGCTGCATTCAACCCTTAACATTGTGTTACCGAGCACAGAAATAAAAATACACACCTAGGTTTCCAAGAGTAGGTACAGTATGGAGAGATTTAAAATACAAAAGGCAACACTACTGCATTGACATGGCTTGTTCTTCTGGGAAAACAATTTGAAATGGTCTTGCTGGGAACCAGTCTGCTTTACATTGAAATGCAAAAAACGTTTCATGGTTCAGAAAATCTACTGTAAATACTGTGAATTAAAACTGAAGACCATTTAGTAAACGCAGAACAGGATTACCTATTAGGAGCAATCCAATGCATTTTGCAGTGTTACATGCCAAATCACCTACATCTTACAGTACATACATTTTGTCATGCATAGACACTGTCATATCTCTTGAGATAAAACAAAGTTAAACACATTACGCTGCTGGTTGCAATAAAAAAAAAAATGCAAACCAGTTAATGTGTTGAATACTACTGTGAAATAAAATGTACTGAAAATGATAAACACATTTGGGAATAGGTATCAACTCATTCAAATGGAATATGCCTTGAAACACCTAAATCACATCTTTCTAAAACAGAATTGGACCCTTTAGTACCTAAAGAGGGATATTACACCTAGACTGTCCTTTACTCTGTTCCAACAGGTATTGCATTCTTGGCAGTAATGAGATCACTGGAAGGCTGTTACTTTTAAAAGACAGGAACATTTCAGCACCAGATTAGATACCCTGCAAGGGAATAATGGTTGCCAGTTTTGCACCCACCTTAAATCAATTCCTTTAATTGACCAGGTAAGAAACCAGTTGAGAACAGGTTCTCATTTACAATGGTGACCTGCCAAGAAAGACCAAACTGCAAAAAAGACAACATATAATTAAAATCCATCATAAAAAATAAATAAAAACAATATTAAACATAACAGCAGAATACAATACATACAGTACCATATATTACAACACAAGACCAAAATAAGTCAATCCAACCTATTCAATGCAGATTTAGCTTACAAGTATCAGTCAGTAGCAAATCCAGTTTAAGTCTCAATGGTGAGTTTTGATGTGGTGCGCTGGTTACAATTCATTGCTGAATTATATAAAGCATCCAATTTCTTCAACACAACCTTAGGGGCCAGTCTATAAATCACATCACCTTCGTCCAAAATTGGTAGTAAGGTCATTTAAACTAGTAAATACTAGGTAGAGTGTGCAAAATGCATCTTATTACAGTAAAAGAAACACAGTTTAGCTTTGGATTCTTGTTGAACAGAAGTAATGTGCGTTTTGAAAGTTTGAAGTCGAATGCCCTGGTATTTGTACTCTATTACATGTTTCAAAATCTTATTTTTAGTATCCTGAGATTTTATGCCCCTCCAACCTCAAGGAAATGATTTCTTATTAGAACACAGCCACAGGGATCCTGACAATAAGTTGCTGTTGCCATAACAACTACCTGATGAGACAGGCACAAATCCTATATCGTATTCTGTCACTGGACTTCAGAAAAAGAAGAAATGAACAAGTAGCAGAATTCTTTAAAGAGAAAAAGTAACTGACTAAAAACATTTCACAAGTTAACAGCTCTATAAAAGTTGTAATATAAAAAAACAACTTGCCAAACTTCATTCTGTGCAACTTACTTAAGGGATGAATGGTACATAAATACTACTAATATTTCCCACTGTTATATATATGTTACGGCCAATGCTGTCATTAGCCGTTGCTCTTGGGCTCTGATAACAGTGCCCGGTCATTGACGTCAATAGCCGTTCATTTTGGACGATGTTGTTTTCTTAACATAAATGTAGAGTACTTCGGACATTAACCGGCCATTGTCAACAATTCCCATTGAACTTCGGGCAATGTGTGTAACTATGCCAATCTGTAGCAAATGCCTTATAACGTTGGACAATATGCATTCCACCTGCGGTCTCTTATTTTTAGCAGCAGTAAGCCTGGCCAGGCAACACTAATTTTTTAAGAAAAAGGTACCCAGAAAGAAAAAAATGAGCCCATTGTTTGGTTTTCTATTAGGAGTGTATCCCTTTAAAAAAGACGTCCTGGGTCATGCTTGTAAAGTTTATAGTCCATTGTAGTTCAGTCAGTGCCGCCCGGGGGGAGGGAGGGTTAGGTCGGCCAGGGTATCCTCGGCTCAAAGTGCACCAGCGACCCCTGTAGTCTGGCCGGGCGCCTGCAGGCTTGCCTGTAAGCTGCCCAGAGCTGCGTTGTCCTCCGACGCTGTATGGCTGCACGGTGAGTCTGCAGTGTGAAAAGACGCAGTCGGCTGATGACACACGCTTTGGAGGACAACATGTGTTTGTCTTCGCCGCTCCAGAGTCAGAGCTGAGCATAAAAATAAATTGGATATTCTAAATTGGGAGAAAATAATAAAAAATAACTGGTGACTACTACAATTTAAATATATATATTATTATTATTATTATTATTATTATTATTATTATTATTATTATTATTATTATTATTATTATTATTATTATTCCCCAATTGACTAATCTGCTAGTACTCTGTTATTATCATTTTACTGGTTTTGTGTTTCAAAGCATATACGTGTTTTTGTTCCTTTTCTCGTTCTTTTCATTCCGAGCTTTTGCAAATATTGTGTAAATATATCTTTTGAGTTTGATACATTTTCCCATTTCATATTTGCTATTGAGCAGTTCTTCTGTTTTCAGTGAGATGTACGTTGTATCTCTCTGTGTTGTTTTTTTTTTATTTACAAATAATAGTTGAGAATGTATTTGTTATAAATTGATGTCAATAGTTTAAAACATGCCATATGCATTGTTGTTCATTTAAATCTGTATAGTTGGTTCTTTTAAATATTGAATACATTTTGTTGAATAAAGCAATTAAGTATTCTAAGATATACAGGGGTTGCTTGTTTTATTTTTTTTTTTTACCTTCAGTATATTTTAGTAGTTGTATTTACGATTGTTTCAACATTGACCACCTAGTACTGGGCAATGTCGTCATTGCCCGGTCAATTCTGTTATTTCGACCTTTATGACTACATTGACTGACAAAATCGGCCAATGATGTGAATGACTGGCCAATGCTGTCATTGGTCATTGCTTTTGGGCTCTGACAACAGTGCCCGGTCATTGACGTCACTGGCCGACCTTTGACTTTGGCCGTAACATATAGACTAAATACAAACCTATCTGTTGCCAAGGGCTTTACCTTGCTTTACCTTCCATTGTTGACACTACATATTTATTATAACAAAATGGAAAATGTAAGGGAATTATTCCATGTGACCAAACATCAATTTGAGGCTTATCATGAGAAATGTGAAAACAGCTTTCAAATTAAGGTAATTTAAAAAGTACCTGAGTGATTGTAAATACTCTACTCAATGTCTGAATAGATATCAATTGACACACAGCATTTTAATTAAGCCTTGGAAAATGTAATTACTGTATGCACCTTGGGTATTTTCATCTCATACATGGCAGCTAATCAACTGCCCATAAAGCTACATAGTAATTTATTACTTAGAGTATACTATTTCCATTACGAGAATGATGAAAGGTGCTGGATTAGTTATTCTACTTCAAAGCGTAACAAAATCACGTAAGGCCTCCAAACAAAACAAAACTGACAACCATAACATCTATCTAAATTATTCCACAATGTTATATTCCTTAAATGAATTATTAAATGAATGAATTTCCTTAGCCATATTATTCCATGATTATGTATTCCCTTTTTAAAAGCATTACCAGACCAGAGCAAAATGACAACCGCTTACATGTATTGCACAAGGTTGCATTGCTGAACTAAAGCCAGACTGAAGACTGACAACTAACAGACAGGTCGAAATGAGCTACTGTATGATGGAGCTTTTTAATGTAAGTGTGTACATGCATGTGCTGTGCATTACCAATGTCTTGGGCAGGACAGTCTTTGAAATTAGTTAAGTCTATTTTAGATACAGATATGAAAACTGTTTAACTGAAAGTAATGGATCCAAATTTTCTTAAGAATGCTCAAAATGCAATCAGAACATGTATGTATGTATTCATTTATGTATTCTCTCAAGGTAAGGTTATATATTTTTTATGATTAGGTTATTTTGCAGTATGATTGATTTGCTGACTGCTGAAACAAAAGTACATATAACACAAAAGGCTTTTTAAATATTGCCCATGCTACTTCAATGTGTTTTAACACCATTATCTTAGCTGTCACAACAAAAAACGAGACAAAGTTTGCAAAAAGTAATATACTGAAGAAAAGATTAAAATATGCAGTTCATCCTCACTTTAAACATTTAATCCTAATAAATATTTACAGAGGAACCCCCTAAAAGTTACAGATGGTTTCAAATGGTTGCTAACATGACAAGGAAGGTCAGAAAATAGGTTAATACTACATCATTGGCATGTGAACAGTGAGAAATATGGAATGAATATGGAAAGAATATTAGAGCAGCATAATCCAGTGCAAGACTAACCCGTGTAACCTCCTGTGTACAGCACAGTAAATACCACCCCATCACTTTTAGATTCAACCAAAAAATTGGGTTACAATATTTCTGTCCACTTTTTATTCACTAATGACAATTTAGTAAATCATTACAACAACAGACAGAACCACTTTATTACTTCTTCAGAACCTTGTAAACCCTTCTAATATTTAATCACTCTATTAGTTCACAAAGGAAAAGGATCCCAGATGTTGAAATGTTCTGTCATGCCAGGGGGAAGGTCCTGGCAGAGATGAATGCACGGCTCTGATCATGTTTATGCAGGTCCTGGGGCGCATTCTGCTGCTGTCCCACCTGGATGTAACAGTACTTTAATGGGCACAGCACTGGCAACATAAAGAACAGGTACCTATGTGGTTCTCTAGCCCTGAAAACCTGATCACTTTCACTGGTTTACCACCAGCTGCTTCTACAACTCATCCCCACCACTCTAGCCTTCAGGGTGTCTCTGAAAAGCAGAGGAAAACAAAAAGAAGTAGAATCATGAGGTTTCTTACATAAAAATTAAATACACTAGATTCTTAATTATCCAAACTCCTGTGGCAATATATTGTTCTCATGTACTGGTGCTTTGGATAATTGGGGAAACATCCTTGAATTGTCTTGGCTGTCTTTTTGTTTTATGCACAGATCATTCTTTTTGGTAACTTTTAAAAGTGGTGGTGGTGGGGGGGGGGGGGGGGGGGGCACTTTGGTAACTTTTTTTTTTTTTAATACATAGTATGTTTCAGTCAGGACAATCTTGCATTAAATAACCACCTAGTATAATACAAAATCTTGTAGATTTCCAAAACATTGAACCCAACACTGGTTGAAGAAAAATATAAAGTAGAATAAAAAAAAAATAGTTGGAGCACAGCCTCATCCTTCAGAGCAGTATGGTGCCACCTGCTAAAAAGCAAAGAATAAAATTAAAAAATCTATGCAAAGTGTGAAATATTAGGCAGCGGAGCATTGTATCTGCATTAATTTATACATTTAGGCTAGACATGAAAAATATGCCCAGGAAAATACTGCAATTCTTTATCTCCGTGACTTACAAGAAAGGACTTGCAATGTATAATTCTTCACCCTACAGATCAAAACACTAGCAGCAGAGGAACAATACGCCTATATAATCATGACTGGTAATGCTGCACGATCTTTCACACTTGAATACAACAAAGATGGGCTTAGAGGTAAAAGAGGAGCCATTTATATAATATAGTATAAATGAAACAGAGGGTATTAAAATTCTGAATGACCTAGCAAGAGTACAAACACTCTTTTTTATCTGACTTTTTGGATTCCAGAATCTTAGTATTTGATGTTGGGACCCCCAAAACACACAACAGCATTAGTCAAAGTGTAAAATTTACAGTATCAATAATTTTGACCAATACTGTATACAGGTCCAAAAACAAAAATGCATGCTACAATCGAGCAGAGAAATTCCTTGTAAAGGTTTATAACACAGTTATTTCTTCATTTATTTACTGTAAAACATTTATTAGGAGAGGCTCAGTGAGATATGGATATCTAGTATTAATGAGCATCCTGGGGCTGCAGCCAGCACAGTGGATCTTATGAAATACAACTGAAGTTACAGCCACACACAAATATTGTGCTGTGGTACTTTTTAAACCATGTATTTCCCCAAGTTCTTCTCTGCATTTTAAAAAGCTGTGAGATCATTCAATTCCCAGGTTAGGAATATGAAGTTATGTGCTGTTCTATGAACAGAATGGAGTAAATACTTCTAGGACAAATTCTGTATTGTACTATAATATGAGAAAACAACAGACATATGTAGTGTAACAGGTTTAAACACAGGAATAAAAAGATACTAATGGCAAAATACTAAAATGTCTGCATAATGTTTAAACCATGTATAAAGGGACGCTGTAGTGAAAAGCTATGTATATTTTATTATTTTAGTTAATTACATTTTAAAGCCATTCATTTAGAGACTTTTGGAGAAGGCACAGGTGTCGTTGTCCATCCATCAACAGTCCAAAGCACCTTTGACCATTGTTCCATAGTCCAATTTCTGTGTTCTTGTGTATATTTTAGCCTTTTAGTCTTGTCCTCCTTTCTTAACAATGCAACACATCCTTTAAATCCTGATTTCAAGAGTGACCTTCGTACTGTTGATTTGATGGACAGCGACACCTGTGCCTTCTGCCAGTTCTGTTGTCAATTCAACACCTGTCTTCTTTCTATTCCTTAAGGATATTATCTTCAGGTATTACTCATCCTTGTTAGACAGCTTTTTGGGTCTTCCAGTCCTAGGTTTGTCAATTACAGATGATGTTTCTCTGTACTTGTTGATTATGCTTAGTAGAAAACACTAGTGGAAGCTTTGAGTAAATTGTTGATGCTCATAATGCATCAGAGTAGAAAAATGCAACGTCTATTATATATACTGTATATATATATATATATATATATATATATATATATATATATATATATATATATATATATATATACCAAACAAAACTCTCATGAGGCTTCATTCTAAAAAGGCATCACAGTGCCAGTAAACGCCTGGCATTTAATAGCAAGCTAATGCTGTGGGAATCATATTAACCTGAAAGTCATCCTTTCAGAATGTGCCTGTGCCCAGACATCTTTATTAAAAGAAAGCTCCATATTTTAAACTTAAAACTGCAGAAATCATAATTTAAAGGACAGACCTCAGTTGATGATTTGCATAACAAACCTCTACTGTGTTCACAGAGAATAATTTATTTATTTGCATACCGGGACCTGGTAGATAGGAAAATATCTAGTCAGTAAGTTACATCTAGCATAATTTGAAATTCTGCAATGTCATAACATTCTCCTTCAAAGTTCTGCTGCTGCTCCATGATTCATTGGCTTCTGTTCTGAAATCAATACATTATACATCCCTTGTCTGAAAAGCTTGAAATGGTGCCAGATTTTTTAGATACAGCAAACTTCTTAGGACTCAAGTTTGCTTTTTACTGTCACAGAGATTAATGATACGCTTATCTAAGCTATATCTACTTAACCCCTTTCCTCTGGAGATATGTAGGAATTAAATCTTAATGTTTCAGGTAAAATATAACGCTGTCTTATCGTGTCTCCTCTTCTAAATCACACTCCTCTAAGAATATAACATTTTGACTTCCATTGTCCTTGTTTATTAGTCTGAGCTTTCAGATACACTTATTGAAGAACATGTTTCTGCCTGACTTTTTAAATTTAGGATTCATGGCCTGACAAAGGATGTCTGCGTGCTTGGTGTAGTAAATTTCTGAAGCATCGTTCAGAAATATTAGCAAGGTTTTCCTTTTGTTGAAAAAAAAAATGATCTAATTCTCTACTGATAATGTCCTAGTTTTAAAATGAGTAACGTGCACAAGGTCCTTAAAGAGCACATTTAGCTCGGAGAGAAATGTATAACCTACTGTGTTTTGCCTTAACATTAGTCATTTTAAAAACAGGTTTTCATATCAGCAGCTTTAAAACGACTAAAAGCTTCTGAATCATTCAGTAACTGCTACCTTTAATGTTGTGCTGTTCTTATTTATGAAAGAATAACCCTTTGTGAACAAAGAAAATTCTTAAAAATGAACAGATGCTGTGACGAGGAATTTTGATTCAATTCCTGCATGTTTCTTGTTTGTCGGAAGCTGGGGAGAATTGTATCATGTGGCTTTTAGGAGACACAGCAGTTGGAAAGGATTAACAGAAACCAGGAAGCACAGTACTGTATGGAACAAGATAAACTGTTCTTATCCTGCACTTTCATGAAGGGTTTAATTTTGAATTTTTCATAAACTACATTTGAGGTAAACACTAAATCTAATTGTGCTGAATTCAATGTGACTGAAATTGCCTTCAGTTTGTCCATTAAAAACACAGCTAAAATATGTTACACCTTGATTAAAACATTTATAAAATGTATTTAATCAAACAGTAATGTCATGGTTTGTTTGAAAATCTGCTAGATTCTTTAGATACAGCACACTTGTTAAAAACAAAGGCTGTTGTCTGCAGGGATTGAGAATATTTTGTTTGTTGCTAACAGGGAGATTGTTTTGTTTTTCAGGACTCAAGTTTGCTTTTTACTCTAAATCTAATTGTGCAGAATTAAGTGAGACTGACATTGCCTTAATTTTGTCCATTAAAAAACACAAATGAAATATTTTACACCTTGTTATCCAAAAGGACTGTAGATGCATACAGTTTCCATGGTTACATACAGTGCAAGCCTTAGAAATCAAAATGCCTGGGCTATTTATTCCCATGATATTACTGCGTCATCCTTGATCTCAGAAAAATAAATACTGTACTATACTGACAATTGCAAGATCGAATTCCATTTTTTGTGGCTGATGGAAAATAGCATTATACATTGCTCTAGGTTACTAAGGACCAACCATTTCCAAAACCTCTAGACACCTGCTCCCTGATTCATAAACTCTTAAGCGTATACAGAATTCAGTTGTGCAGTATGTGTGTGGAGTGGGTGTTCATATATGTTGTCACAGAACAACCAGAAAATGTCCTCAAATGAAAGGCTGAGATAACAAATGGTCTCTATTCCCATGGTCCCAATTTCTCACCATCAGCATTCTACCTGCTCACTGTTTTCTCAATTTATTTCAAAAGGGCCAAAAAAATGATTATATGCTTGTTTAACTTGAACATTTTTAAATAACTAAAGATTACATTCCACAATGCCGGCATGCTTAAATAAACCACTGAGCCCCCCTCACCCCCACCATTCCCCCTCCTAGAAAAAAAAAAATTGATTAAATAAAATTACATCCTAGCAGAGATTCACAGTCAGAATCTATAACTGCCAGAATGTGTTAGTTAGCACTTAACAAACTTAACAAGAAAATAATCTGCTACATTTAATTGCAGAACCAAGCAATTCACAGCATGTGTTCCATTTCGATTTTTAATGACCACTTAAAAAGAGATGAGTGCATACCAATGTCTTTACACAGACAGAGCTTACTGCGCTTTATTAAAGTTTGGATTCACACTTTTAATAAACTGGCTATGTGAAATGCATGAGAAGATAAAATAGAACGAGCAGAACTTTCATATTTGCATGCTAAGTCCTAGTACGTGGAACAGGCAGTGTTGTATGATGCACTGTTGTTATGGATTCTTGCTCCCGTCGGTGAGATGAGGTAATAAGCTCTATAACCACAGCTGCAGATGAGCCTGGCTGTTTTTCACAGAGGTTACGACACTGACCTGCAGTGTGTGTGGTTGCCAGTTAGTGCCCAGCTATTCACCTATGCACATACACTTACATAATAGTTTCAAGTATTTAAGAAAAGGACCACAGTCATGCTTGTATATTAATATATGATGTTCTCTATTTAAATTTGTAAAAAGGAGATTTCTGTAAAATAATAAATTATAACTGCTAAATATTATTCAGTTGTACCGCTAGGCTATTTTGTATATTCCTACTCTATAAACTCAAGGGGCGGAACAGAGCTGTTCTGCAATAATAAATGTAGGAAATTAATACAGGATGATTTAAGAACATTAGTAGAATAAAAGCTCATGAATCACATATGACAGATTCATTATTCATTGAATTTATTTCAGGATCTAGAAAGACAATCATTCATTCCTCTTTTCAATCGACTTAACTACAAAACAGGAGAAAATTGTTTTACATTTTCTAACATCATAATAACTGCAGCTATCGATTCCCAAAGCCCAGATGTTTCAAACGTACAGTAACAATGGAAAAACAGCACAGTCATGTATTAATTAAAATTACCTGGAGGACACCCAGAACAAGAACACACTCTCATTGATGTCAAAGATGGAACACATAAAACGAAAAATGATAGTGAAGAGCAAGCTATAGAACCCTAATGGACAAAAAAATATATATATTGAGGGTTTGGGAATTCTGAACCCTTCAACTGTTCTTGTCTCCAATGCAATGGGTATTGTAGATCAAGTGGTTTGTAATCTCCTGTTAATATCTGCATGTGGGATTAGGGAAGCCTTTAAAATCAGATCAACCCCAAACACCCCTCTCACTGCTTTTCTTATTATTTGTGCATTATCTGTACAGCAGAATAAAATACATAGTCTTAAAACATTTTGAAAAAGAAGGGGAACAAGGCATAATCAATCATTACCATAACCATGATAAATCTTGTATGCAGCGTAGAGCCACCATGGTAGTTAGAGTGCCCTTGATGTAATAATAGGCTAGTCTGCAGAGAGCGTGAAGTTTTTAAAAACCGTAGGGAGAATTATTCCACATATTGCAAATCTGATGGATAACCCGAAGAGATGAGTTCCAGCCCAAGTTTAATTGATAGATCAATATAAGTTAGGTATCGTTTTCAGTAACCAGGGGAGAAACAATAACACAGAGCCCTATTCATTTAAATTAACTTTCCTGGCAGCTGGGCTACTTCATTACTTAGAATAATGAAAAAAAGGTCTCTGGACAATTCTGATTGTTTAAAGTCCTATTACCTGCCGAACACCATCTGACCCGACAGGCTGCAAGAGAGATTCTCCAGCCAGTCATTCTAAAGTAAATACATAGTAAATACAAGTGTGCTCATCCACTTTTTAGTGTTACGAGCATATAGCTTTTACAGGTATTACGTCTTCCATGTTTACAGGGCAGCAGTGTGGAGTAGTGGTTAGGGCTCTGGACTCTTGACCGGAGGGTCGTGGGTTCAATCCCAGGGGGGGACACTGCTGCTGTACCCTTGAGCAAGGTACTTTACCTAGATTGCTCCAGTAAAAACCCAACCATATAAATGGGTAATTGTATGTAAAAATAATGTGTAAAAAAGAATGTAATTGTATGTAAAAAAAAAAAAGTGATACCTTGTAACAATTGTAAGTCGCCCTGGATAAGGGCGTCTGCTAAGAAATAAATAATAATAATACTGTGTACTTCAAAGTAAAACACCAAAAGAACAGTCTCAGTCTTTTCAAAGAGCAGATTCTAAATCAGAATCCTCTTTCTCCATGTTAGTCTTCTAACCCCTACATTCCTTATTCATTCACATGATAACACTGATGGTAAAAGATGACATGTTTTATACACGGAGCAGTGTTCCAGTTATGGTCGGTTATATGGCTGGGGTAAGATTCGTGGTCTGGGTTACCACGAGCAGTGTTTCACTGTAAGGCAGAGCAATGAGCTTGAATATTACAGCTTTCTATATTTGTCATGCTCCAGGATCATAGGGAAGGAACTGCCTTATGATAAATGACAGACTTCAGTTTTTTTCAAAGTAGTTTCCTTCCAGAGATTTGTCCTGTAGTTTCAGGTAATCCATTTTGAGATTACTTCTTTAAAATCAGTATGCTCAAGTTATGACACCAACATCAACAACATAGAGAAGTTATAAAAAGCAGCATAGTAAAAGTATTTTATATTTACCGGTATACTATCTGGTTTGTGAACTGTTTGTCATGTAGTCCTTTTATATACCTTATAACTGAGTGTTTTAACCCATTATGTATCAAACTCATTTGAAAAAAAATGAGAACACAAGCTGTATTTATGTAATTTGATACCAGTACATAACATTTAGACTTAATTTTTACAGTTAACACAATTAGAGTTATCATAACAATATAGTTAAAGAGTTAAAATGTAAATAACAGGTAGATGCCAGTTAAGAAATGCTCCACAAAATTACAAAGTAGCCTGCCCTCAATTATGTATAAACATATAGATCATATTGGTACACAGATTGTATATATCCAGCCCAAAACCTCATTAGAACCCACAAAAACAGCCAAAATGCAACAAAACAACTCCTTCTCATCCACCCTCCAAGGAGCAAGCCCCTTCATAATAATAAATGCCATTTAAGTATTTTTGTTATATCACAAGGTTTAAAACAATCCCCAAAAGTCAGAAAGCAGGTCAATCTGTAAAGCAATACAATATTCAATTCACATTTTACTCAGTCTATGTGTTATGTGTGGCACTGGAATCATAGTGAGTAAGTCAAGGGCATTAAAGAACATAGGCAAATAAATTATCTCAGACAGACTCTACCTGAATATTTTCTTATGAAGTATTTTTTTTCTTATTACTGGTATTTTATATTCAGCTATTCATCTTTCCCCAGAAATGTTTTTCATAAAGTTAACAATTTCCCCCGGGTTCTTTTTAAGAATACATTTTTATTCTTCAAATTATTTATTTGCATGTATTAATTCCTTTCCCAGCTCATAACTATATTATGCAGATGCTGTTTTAACAGGCCAATTATTTTGGGTTATTCTATTGGGACCTTTGTTCTGATGTGTTCGATGAATCACTGTATGCAACAGATATGTTCAACAATGTACCCTGCCCTAATTTAGTGGATTTAAAACAACTGTCTGTGAAACGGATGGTTATCTCAATGGAGTCTTGGTCCTCCTGATTTGTCAGGGACCTGTCATGTCAACAAGATCACAGCAAAACTTGGAGTTTGACTGGAATTAAAACAACTCGACCCTTATTCTCCCACCTCATAACTTTAGATGCACAAATTATACATTCCTTCCCAAAATGCATTTTATTCTATAGGAATAACATAATTAATACAGTACATTAAAGTAGTTAAAGGGTTGCAAACTGTATTATCAACCGTATTCACACATTTCAGGATATAACTTCATGCCGCTCTTCTGAAAAATATATTATCTGTAGAATAAATCTATCTGACTGACACTGAGAAATCTTTCTCGGAGTCATGTGCAGAATATTCTTCTCAGTCCTTGTCTTAAATAAGATTTTACTCGCCAGTCAGTAGAATGTAAGCAGGGTGAATCGCATACAGTATATCCATAAAGATCCCTGTCCCTGTGCCCAGTCCCTGACCACATTCCGGCGCCTCCTTAAGACTCACCTCTTCAGACAGCACCTGTAGAACTCCTCTGTTTTTCCCCTGGGACACTTATCACCCTTCCGTAAATGTGCTTTACTTGCTCTTATCTGCCCCCTATTTTACTGCATTTAATCCTGTACTTCAGAGTACTGTAATCTGCCAAGTGTTTAATCTGTAGTGTTTTGTATTTAATCATATCCTGATGTAACTATCACTGACACTGTTATCTGCTGTATTATTGAATGTATTTTGTCACACTTGTACTTGCTTGAACCAAAGTCATTGTATTTATCTTGCTCTTAATTGTATTATTACTTGTACTGTGATACTTGAAATGTATTTGCTTACGATTGTAAGTCGCCCTGGATAAGGGCGTCTGCTAAGAAATAAATAATAATAATAATAATAATAAAGACACTGTTAGGATCAAACTGACTTACATTAAATAAACAATGTCCTTATTCCCCATGACCTTTGCTATTCTGTACAATAATGATGTGCTGGGACTTGCAGTTCACATACTGTTTTTATGGTTTCTTGTATGGATGTTAAATTAATTTGATACCTTCATACTTGTGAGAGAAAGAAACTCAGGTGCTCAAAGAGATGGGGCTGAATGCCTACTGTGATTATGGCTAGATATTCAGAGCTTTTTCTATTTATTTATTTTATTTAGAGTGCCCAATTGTTTACCCACGAGTTTCTCCACAATTTAAAATGTCAAATAATGTTTTTCCCTCACCGCAGCAATTCCTAACCACAGCTGAGTCGAAGTTTCAGTGGGCATCCTCTGATCCCACACCCAAGCCAGCTTCTTCATCTACACCCAGGAACTCAAGAGTGGATATCAGCGAACTACTGGCCTCTGGAGGACAAAGGCCAGCCCGTCAGGTGTCTTCCCGAGCTCATTAGGCTCCTGGCCAGTAGGGTCTGCTGTACCACGATGAGGAGAAACAGTCCCTTCTGGGTTTGCCTCCCCTAATCCACGGGAATACCAAGGTCAATGTGACGCGCCTTATGGAATCCCCAGAGAAGACCAGCAACTGAACCTGCGCTCGCAGTAGTACTCACCAGGCAGACCACACAGTCATGCTCTTACCAGGTGCGCCACTCAGGATCCCATTCAGAGCTTTTTAATAAACAAATGGTAAGGAGATGATGAATTTAAACTATAGACATCACTGAATTTTTATCTGTGCCCAGGAACAGTAACAGAAGGGGTATATTATGTTGTTTTGCCTTTACCCTTTGTCAGCTCAAGCTATAATTTCCATTGGGAATTAAAAACGATATACCTTGCAGTCTTGCAGAACTTTTATTTATTGGCAGAAAGTGTGACTTGTGGGAATAGAGACAGAAAATATACCTTTTTCAATTGCTTTTTTCTAATAAAAAGCCCCTGCTGCAATAGTCGAATGGAAGCAAGGAATTGAAAATCTGGTCAATGCAACTAGAAATCCTGTTGATCACCTCTAGGACATCAGTAATACAATCAGCAATGTATTCGTTCTGCAAGATTTCATGGGAAAGGGGATAGGTTTCTTGCCTGCGAATGTACCTTTTTTTTACCAGCTAATACTGACTGGTCAGTCAAAACAAGCCTAGAAATCTGTGAGAGAACAAATGCATTTTCTTTCACTCTATGTCAGAAACTCACTAAAACGCAGCGTGATCTGCAATCAACATTATTTGTTGGAATAAAAAATATTGATCTATGATAAATCTGGTTGGAGTAAAAACAAATACTGGTTATGGACCATGAAGACTCAAAGAAGAAACTCCTAGGAAGGACTTATAAACTCCTGAACACCAGTTCAAGCAAAAAGCAGCGCAGCTTGTGAAGCACACATTCACCTTGAAAGCTTAGCCAGGGCTGGCGTAATAATATAGGCAGTACAGGCGACCGCCTAGGGCAGGGGGGCGACAAAAACGGTACATAATTACATTTTATATTTCACATTTCTTTAGTCATGCATGGTGGTGGAATTCATTGATCATAAATATTGTCATTGTAGAGCTGACTACTGTTTGTAACGAGAGTGATGATTGCATATAGATGTATATAGTTTTGTGACAATGTAAAAAAAAATCTGGTGTACAATAATTTGTTTATACAATATATATATATATATATATATATATATATATATATATATATATATATATATATATATATATATATTGTAAGACAACAAGGAAGGGGTTAAAGCCTCCCTGAAGAAAAAAACATGTGCGGAATGCACATTTGTTTAATTTAATTGTATTTGGTTTATTGTTTTGATTGTGTTACTTTATTGTTTAATTTAATTTGTTAATTGTTTTATTATTAATTATCCCCTGCACCTGGTGCTTATTATTAAATTAGAGCCAGGTGCAGGGTATAAAAAGGGAGCAGTTAGTTTACTCCTGGCTGCTGAGTAGAAGGAGGCAGATGAGGGGCTCTGCTTCCGAGCAGGTGTCAGGTAGAGTGTGGAATTTAAACCTGTTTTGATTTTGTGTCTGGTGTTGTCCCATTTATAGTCCGGGTGTTCCAGTAAGGTTAGTTAGTGCTCGTAAAGAGCTAGGTGTTTGTTTTGTGTTTTTGTTTGTTTTATTAAAAGTGCGTGTAAGTGCTGAACCTCCAATTTCTGTGTGTTGGGTCAGTTTTTAAAGGGGCTAGAACCATGTGTGGGTGCGAATCATTTCACAATATATATATAAAAAGGGAGGGTGGCAAAATTGTTTGCCGAGGGCGGCAAAAATCCTTGTGCCGGCCCTGAGCTTAGCCAAACACATTTTTGTTTTAGATGACACCATTCGCGGCTGTTTAAGTGTAATTCACGATGAAAAACATAGCTGAGGTAAGGGGAAATACTAATTGAAAAAAATGGTAAGGTACTTAATACAATTGTCAGCAGATTCCTTCTTTTCTCTAAGGGAATTATGCAGTTAAAATGCAATGAGAAAATTCTACTCACAGAGGAAAACAAAATTCAGATAATGGAAGTGAACTGTGTCAGGTAAGGTTTTATATTGGGGTCCAGTATGTGGTATTATGTTTGCTTAACTACGTCATTTTTGTATCTTGTCATTTTATTGTACATGAAGTTCAACAGGCCTTGGGTCCCAGAGATGCTATATTGCAAACAAAGCTTCTATACATGTGTAATAAACTGCTTGTTTGAAATCATTAGATATTAGTGGTAGCACTGAAATAGCCAACTAGTCGAATAGTAGAGTGACAGTTGACCGCAGAAACTGGTAGTCGTCTAATCGCAAGTCACATGATTGTGGAGTAATTATGAAGCTTGATGTTTCAGATGGATAAAGTGCAGTTGCGGTTGTAATCTATTACCACATAAATATTATTTTAGAACATTAACAAATAGTTTTTAAAAACTCCAAGCAGTTTTTAAAATAGTGCACAAAACACCAAAATGTTACGAAACAGCATGCTCACAAATAAAGCACCAGACATTATCAAAGTCAACCAGTCTACAATTAACTATTCAAATGAGTTGTCTTTCTACCCCTATACCGATACTTTATTTAATTATGCTTTGTCCAATTAGAATTGCAATTGAATACCACTGTTTTGAATTTGAAAGCGAAGTTTTAAAATAGAATACAAAATGTCTAAACAAAAAATTGAAGTTATATATATATATATATATATATATAGCTTCACTGCTGTCTCACAATTTCACTGCAATTTAAAAAAAATCTGTTACAGAAGTACGAAAATAAAAAAAATGTAATTGAACTTCTTCCAGATTGCCGGTGATTTTTTTTTTTTTTTTTTTTTCAGTTGAAGTAAACATTTAAAGTCTTTAGGATATAAAAGCGATGTGCCCCTCTAGAAAACAGTAATCATGAATGATATCACAGTAACAGATAGATTAAAGATTTGCTTTTTTTTTTTTTTTTTTTTTTTTTTTTTTAAATGAGAACTCATTTGAAAAGTTAATAAAACAATCAAATGAGCGCTTTGTGTTGCTCTGGAAAACAAAGCAGCCGTTCACTCTGGACGCCTCTATATTGTTATTCTGATTACCCTTTGCATCAGAAATTGAGTTTTATATTATAATCCAGCACTGACGGCCAGCGAGGTTAACTTGATAAGGTCAACAGCTGCCTCCCGTAAATAGGTATGCCTCTTCATAATAAAATACCAGAACTATACTGTACCTGAATATTTCAGTTTTCAACAAAGCTGTTTTCATGAAAAGCACAAATTATTGTGCAGGTACAAAGATTTGATTTGTTTTAAAGACAAATATGCCAAAAAGAAATTAACCCGTTCAAAGACAACCTTATGTTCTGTAGATCACTCTGTGATACAATATAACAAAATACTGCAGTCTACAAGATATTGATCCAGTCATCCACCATTGAATATAATTGCACCTGCTGCTCTTATTTCAACTAGCAATGAATGCAAATCACCTTGAAATAATGCCTCTTCGATCAATGTTTACAAAGAATTCAAATTAATATGTTCTTCATGCTGTTTGTCAGAAGAATTCAAAGCACATTGTGAGGAAGATGCTAACAGGCAGTTAAAAATCATTTTAAGTTGGGGGGGGGGGAGTTATTATGTTGATGCAAAAGTATTGAACTGCACAAGTGTTATGAAAGGAAGGGGAAAGAAAAGATATGCAGATATTCAACAATAAATTTGAGCAATTGTTTGTGTGTGCCCCTAAATATTTCAGTGAAACATGCTGATAAGTTTCAGTTTTATAACTACCTATACTTAATATTAAAAATGCTTTGATTGGCCACCACTGCTCTAGATAACAATAATAATCACAAATGTGCTCGTGATTTTTTTATTTTGACATGGCAACAGCTCATAATAAAGGCAGCCGAGAAAGCTGCCACCTATTGATGACAGCCCACTAGCTAACCTAAAATGTACAGAAATGTAGCACTCGTTCACTAGTTGTTTTAAACACTAAAACTGAGTATGAAAATGCACCACCAGTAATATTTAATAGAAATCACACAGTGTTACAGTTTTGTTTTGAGGCTTTTTGACTAAGCGCATGTAATATACAGGTATGGTCAAAATATATGTGGTAGTGAATTTTAACCAAATTAAACGTGGCGTTCATATCGTTTTGCAGTAGTTGTGATTTGATTTCATGTGAAACTGGTATGCAATAAGAGTCCTATTTCCTTCTCTGCTTTTGTTGTTACACTAGTGCAAATCCCAGCATCAGGTATTTTGGTATATCTTTTGGCTGTTTGTAGTCAGTCAAAATTCTTCTTTGCTTTCTGTGTAAGAGGGATGTTGAACTTTCAATATTCTTTTATATTGAATTTTTTGGTTTTTTTTGCAGTCTACCATGAAAGATGAATGTTTTATTTTTTTATCATAGAGAAAAATGTCTGGTTGTTAAATAGGTAGTACATTTTATATTAGTATATAAGGAGGCTGTGTGGTCCAGTGGTTAAAGAAACAGGCTTGTAACCAGGAGGTCCCCAGTTCAAATCCCACCTCAGCCACTGACTCACTGTGTGACCCTGAGCAAGTCACTTAACCTCCTTGTGCTCCGTCTTTCGGGTGAGACGTAATTGTAAGTGACTCTGCAGCTAATGCATAGTTCACACACCCTAGTCTCTGTAAGTCGCCTTGGATAAAGGCGTCTGCTAAATAAACAAATAAAAAATAATTAGTATGTTGATTGTACACATTTCTTTTAATATCAGTAGAACAATGCATTACGAAATAGCTGGAGTTATAGAACAAATAATATTTTAGTTGGTCAATACATTTTTAGCTGGCTACCAAATTTTGAAGTCTAGGAGCCAGATGCCCCTAAGGATTTTGGCAAACTTTGAGCCCTGCTGGGTAATTATTTGCTAGTTTTCTAATAGTAAAATGTATTCCTTTCAGAAAAGTTTGCCTTTGCCCTTGCACTATGCTAATTGGGGGCCCTGTGATATCAGTGTCATTGTCTTTTGTACGAACTAAAACTAGTTTTGCATCCTTTTCATACTTTGGTCCTGTTAAGTGAATGAGCAACCTGTTCTAAAGGAAACTATCTGGATACTATAAGAATTTGTTAAACAAAAATTTATTTACAGAAAAAAGCATATATATAAAACATAATAAAATGCAGTACTGCTTTATCACGTGTTTTTTTTTTTTTTTTTTAGCAACCCCTTTATTCATGGTATTCAATGCTGTTAATTCTGTCATGCAATACCGCAACACATTTGTGTGCACCTCTCTGTAAACAGAGATTTCATTGCAATGTGCTAATCTGTTAAATCATACAGTAACACATCCAACCTGGCTATCTTATTAAAAACAGGTAGTTGAAAGTTGTTTTTTTTTTTTCATGGATGTGACAGCTTTATCTGTGACTTCTGCTGAATTCTGTATCTCTCTCTGCAACAGATAATCTCGAGACTCCTCAATGCCCCTTCAGACTGTACATATCTCTAGAGGCTTTGTGCTTGTTGGAATTGCCTCATGTTACTTTTTATTTCTTTATTTTTTTTGTTATCTTCTCTTATGGAACTGAAGATCCCTGTTGACTGTATCATTAAAGAGGTACAACACACAGTCTGCAGGCTATGTTCTTGTTGTCTTGTCCCATTAATACTTGCCTCCTTGCAATCACCACCGTGACACCTGACAGATTTTAGCTCTCTGGAGTCATGCGCTGGTACAGTGCAAGGAGATTTAAGTTTATGTTACTCCTTACCTCCTCCAATGCATTAGTATTGATTGCATTTATCTGTCAAAAATATATTTATTTTAAATCTGATTGGGGCTGCAAATCCTGTAAATGCTGACTCTGACCAGGACCAAGTAAATTGGATTTGTTCTATTTTTTTATGCTTTTATTTTGTATCACTGTTTATATGATTGTTTAAAATGTATTTTATCCTGTTTGAATGATGTGTCTATTTTTGCCATTGATTTTATAATGTTATTTCTTGTCGCTAGGACCCTCATGGAAAATGAGATGTGTATCTCAAGGGTTACATCCTTGTTAAATAAATTAGATTTGATATGAAAAAAATCGACACAAATAAAGAATAGATACCGGCACACACAAATAAGCTTTTACTAAAGCTAAACACTGACTTCTAAAGCCTTGTAAGAGTGGTGTCGACTGTAAAAATGTGAAGGCGATGCAGCATCTCTTGTGGAACGTCAAAAGCTGAATTACAAACACGCTTGGGAAGGGAAATCAGTCCCACAGTCTCAAACAATCAGGGCTTTTTACTAAGATATGGACAACTGAATTAAAACCTGTATCTAATTTAAATACTGGGCCCAGTGTACAGTACATGGAAGTACATCCACATTGTCACATCAAGATAATCAATGCTTCACTGCAACATGCAAACTTTCTGATACATTACAAAGCTGGGGTTCAGATGCATTAAGACATAGTTTTACTGACCATGCAATTTCTAATGATCTGTGACATGATGTTCTTGCCCCGGTACTCCGATATACTGTACATAAATATTGAACTAATGATGTCCATTTGAGATACTAACGAATGATATGATTCCTGACATTGTACCAGCCTCTATTTTGTTTTCTATATTAAAGCACTGAAGTATACCGTAATTGAAGAGACGTTTTCAAATGGTTTCATATACATGCTATAAGCAGAATATTGAGGGTAATTTGCTACTGTCTGCAGCTGAATCCTGAAACCTGCCTATTCAAAAAAAAAAGTGATCACAAGTAATGAACGGCATAAATAAATATGTTTACATGGTTTGATCTGAAAGTAATAGTACTAACAAATACACAGCTCAGTTTAACAAATTATTTATATTTTGAACACCACATTATCAGAACTGAACAGCATTTCCTATAAAACCACAAAACAGCTTCAGATTACGTTTGACCACTAGCACCTCCCAGGTTAAATCAGTTGTGTGTTTTATTTGTATATTTATTCATACTGACATGCAGTACTTCAGATATCATTGTTTTGCTAGAATGTCAATGCCTGAATTCACATCTGACCTGAGGGCCAGTCTTGACTGGCCTGAGTAGGAGAGATAAAAATATAAGAATTCCGGCTTTGCAGTCACAGAAAATGGCAGCAAAAAAATGACTTCATATTACACTGCTTCTAGTCCACCAGTAACGTTTTCTCTGGCCAGCTCGGATCTCGAAAACCTTTTGGGGAACAGTCTCTATGTTTTCTTTTCTGAGCTCGAACAAATCTGGAAGATGAGCTTGTACAAGCTTGAACTGTGTTACTCATATTTCTTTGATTTAAATAGAACTATGAATTATGAACAGCTTACAAGGTCACCTCATCCCTAGAAAAGTCTAAGCACAGTTTCATTTTTATAGCACAGCATTAATAATCATAAACTGTTGATTAATCTATGGTCAGTTTTTTCCCCCTTGTGCTCTGATTTGCATGTTTCATGAATACCAGCTTCTGGAATGCAGCGTTATTAATTTTCATTCATTAAAATGAATTCCTACATAAATTATTTACAATCAAGCTGCTACACATTTAAAATACGGGAATCAAGTCATTTCTTAGGACTAGCAGGCAACACAGAATAAACTTTAAAATAGGACTGAGTTATTAGAGCCCAGATTAAGTTTCTAGCATAATGAAGTTGCAGACTGTGAAAGGATGGGTGTGGGAGTGGTGTGTGGGATGATGTCACGGATCAGGAGGTGCAAAACAAACAGTTGTACGGGTTGAAACTGAGTTGCAGTGTCACCTCAGTATTTTATTAAATTAAATGAAAAAATAAACAGTTTAAACAAAAAAAAAACACACACAAAGAAAAGGGCACACAGGCTAAAACAAAACAGACAAATAATAATCACAAATTCAACGAGTACCTTTGACTTTCACAGTTTTGGGTAGCATTTGTCATCCACAAAGCTCTCAAAAGTATTTAATACACGCAGCAGTCATACAAAAAAAAACAAAAAAAACATGCGTCTTGTTTTTTTAAGTGGTGTTTTTGATGAAGTCAGGTCAGTTATTGAATTTTGCTTCATAATAACTGAATATATTTTATTTAAAGTGCGTAATACAGACAGTATAAACAGAAATAATAGGAAAACACCAGTGTGTTATTTAAAGTTTAATACAGATGTTCTGCAATGTTCTATCCCTTGTTCTTGTGTATTTTGCTGCCATTATGAAACATCCTAACAACTACATTACTGCACAGCAATGCTAGTATTTAAAATGTCTTGCTCGCAAACATTTCCTGTTTTCCAGTAGGTGTCTCTCAGCTCTCGACCAATGGAAATTTTGGTATGTGGCTTGTAGGGTAGGGAAATTTGGCCACCACTGGTATAAAACATGTTTTTGTTTTTTAAAGAAATTAGCAAATGTATGAACTGCATTAAATCTCCAAAATAAACAAACAGCTACATATTATTAGCACTTTAGAGACCTTAGCCCATTAGCTCGATAAAATTACAGGCAGTGGCAGGAATTCTAACACGAACATTTATCGATTGGTAAAATATATTGTTACATAAAAAGCCAGTGATCGAAAAAAATAATAAAGAGAACAGTCGTGTATGACAAACTCACTTTTAAAATTGATGTTAATAACCATGAACACAACTTCCATGAAACATAAGAATTGTGTGATATAACTCGATTTGTTTAACTTTCCCTGTCACATGCTATAACTCCCACCTGTCTCCACCACCCCATTCAGACAGGCTCACTTCAAAAGGAATGATAACAGTGTAAGACACTTCTGTCACTCATGATGCATGCAAAGTCAAGGATGGCCTTTACAATTAGCTGCAAATTAACCATAGATGGTGGTGATGTTTAATCACACAGCATGCAAAAGCAGAACATATGCCATGGGTCACATCTGAGGAACTTTTTTTTTTTGGAATTAAAAATCTTTCTCCGCTTGCTGTCTTCAATCATTCCAGCAGAGTGTGTCTGGATACAGGAGAAAAGGGATTTAAAAAAAAGACCATTTGCATATCTGGTAAGTTTCCGTCTTCTGATTTTATCTTCAATTGTTGGTACACATTTTCTTGATTAGCAACAAACGAAATATGCAGGAATTAATATTTCAGTTGTCTTGTGTACTGTAGGGTTTAGTGGGAGTCGTGCACTGTAAAACAGAAAGAAAACTCCTTTCAAAAAACAATTCTAACATTTTGAGACTAGATTAGCTCGATCAGCGGAGTACATTGATTTACATGGTTTCTATATGTTCCCAAATTAGGTTCTACTACTTTGTCTACTTTCATTAGGTGGAATAATTAAAATAACCCAAAAATATAACCCTCCCCCCCTAAATTGTCTGAATAAACATGTCAAAAATTACTGCCATTATGATACAACAAATAAAAAGAGCCCTTGATTTGCAATTTAAATACCTAGATTCCATATTGCTGCAATATGATAATGCAATGCAGCATTTCTATGCATTTAATTACATGGGGAAGCTATGGGGAATTGTTTCCTAAGGCAAAAACATAAACTAAATGAATTATACTGAGAGTTTGGAGGTTCTTTTTCCTCTTCCTGTTGTGAATTGTATTAAAGTCTAATCAGAATGCCTGTTACTGTTTTAATCACTGAGAAGGAAAAATCAATGCCGGACGTACACAACTCACAGACATGTAATATGGTACTTTTATCAAAGTTACGAATGAAAAAAAAGAAGTGCATTAAATCAAGAGAAACCACTGCAGCCAGTGTACATTATCTAATTCAGAGTCTGTTGAGATAATCTTTTGCTATAAAAACTGATAATAATCCAATGCAATGAAGAAATTTCGAAGCAGAACTGTGCCTTCACATTTTACTGCATTTAATCCTGTACTTCAGAATACTGTAATCTGCCAAGTGTTTAACCTGTAGTACTTTTTATTTAATCATATCCTGATGTAACTATCACTATTTAATCATCTCCTGATGTAACTATCACTATTATCTGCTGTATTATTGAATTGTAGTTTGTCACACTTATAAGTATAATTAATTTATTTCTTAGCAGACGCCCTTATCCAGGGCGACTTACAAGATATCACATTATTTTTACATACAATTACCCATTTATACAGTTGGGTTTTTACTGGAGCAATCTAGGTAAAGTACCTTGCTCAAGGGTACAGCAGCAGTGTCCCCACCGGGGATTGAACCCATGACCCTCCGGTCAAGATTCCAGAGCCCTAACCACTACTCCACACTGCTGCCATTTTGCTTGTGCTTTGCTTGAACAAAAGTTATTGTATTTCTTGCTCTTATTGTATTACTTGTATTGTAACACTTGAAATGTATTTGCTTACGATTGTAAGTCGCCCTGGATAAGGGCGTCTGCTAAGAAATAAATAATAATAAAATAATAATTCTGTTTATAATAAGGTTAGTTGTGGCTGTAAGCACTGTGATCAAACTCAGTGCTGATAAAAATGTCTCTGAAATACAAAGTGTACAGAATCTCCAAACTAATCTTTAGCTTTACACAGAATTGCCCTGGCCTTGTTCAGATTCCACAGCATCAGCATGGAAACTGTGAATATGAGGCAAAACTTAGCAATTCCGTGCCTTTTTTATTTTGCTTCAAATTATAGATATTCTCTTCTATCTAAACCAAAGCTTCTCAAACTTGGTCCTGGGGACCCCCCAGTGTCTGCTGGTTTTCATTCCAACCGAGCTCTCAGTTACTTAACCAGACCCTTAATTGAGTTAAGAGCTGAGCTGTTTAAGAGCTGAAAACAAGTAAAAAATATCTAATTAAGCTAATTAGCTAATTAGGACCGAGTTTGAAAAGCCCTGATCTAAACCCCTATCACCAATTGGCTTCATGATGCAAAACAGGTCCATTCAATGGCTAAAGAAATGTGAAGGGGCTTGTATTGGTGCAGCTCTGTGGTGTCTGCTAACGTTCCTCCCCTGACCACCACTGTTTGGTCAAGCTGGCTGTAGGCAAGCCTTTGTCATTGGCTCAGGCACCTGCCTTTCTTACAGCACATTTAAACAAAAACAGAACTTTAGAAGGTAACGCAATAACAGGCATGGTATGCTACAAAAGAGAGAGCAAGTTGTTTGGTATATTTCTAGGGACCTACTAAATTTACCCTCTGCAATGTGGTCACATGCTTAAGAGCCACATCTGCCCTAGAATGGGACACAGGCACAGGCAGTCCTATCACTCTGAACATTCCACTGTTCCTATCTAACCTTGTTCAACCAATTAAAATTGAATGGCAAAAACCTTTAAATCTCCGGGTCGGCAACGCGCCAGCAAGCTCTACTTGATCCAAGCAAGCCTAAGAGAATCCTCAGAGAGAAATTCACTTCCCCCTTAAGCAATGCCTCTGGCGGGAGCCCAGGTAAGTAACTTACTTTATTTATAACTGCAGCTTTACGATGAACTCCTGTCTGAAATACAAAAACAAGCGTTTCTGGAAGCCATGGTTCTTAGGTGTATTAAAATCTTGTTCCTGCTGACAGGTTAGTCATGACACATTTAACAGATGATGCACAAGGTGATTAATTCTCTTAATCTTACAATGGCTGACTGCTGTACATAGAATTCTTAGATTCCTTTAGAAATCTGGGAGCCTTTCATCCACCTAAGGGTCAAACCTCCAGTCACCTGTATCAGTAAGAAACTGTATCATGTTATTTGCATTTACCTCCATCAACCTTAGCAGTGTTTCAGTTTAATAGCTACATGCTCTCTAATCACATGGAAATGTTGGAAACATAAAGCCTCCTGACTTTTCATTAACTGAGGTGCAGTCACTTGAGAGGAATGGGGCTGGTTTCTGTGGTATGGATATAAAAACTCAATTATGCTGAAGATATCCATGGATTCAGGTACTCAAATGGCACCCTGCTGTGTTTTTGGATTTGTTTCATATGTCTACATTCTGTCATCCACTTTCAATTTCAGCCTCAGCTATATCTTGCATTACTTTTTTTTTTATGTATACATAATTTGAGCTTCACTTTTGTTGATACCATCTGAAACAATACTTCAAACATATCCCTCTAAAAAAAAGTACTGTGATATAATATTATATATATATATATATATATATATATATATATATATATATATATATATATATATATATATATATATATATATATTTGCCCTGAATGAGATATCTGGCCTTGTGCTATTTCACAAAGGCAAAACGTTACCTTTTCATCTGAATCTATTTCTAGACATCGTCTTGCTCCAGGAAGCCAGTTTATAATTTTCGTCATTTCTCATGAAAGAAAACTGCACCTGTAATATAGTATGTCTTCCTGTGTTTCTGAACAGATCATTCTGTACTAATGAGGTGTTACAATTTCAGAAACGGCCCCCAGTTTAGCATGCTAATAGTATCTTCACTTTTGTAGAGATTATATGTTTCTCCTCATCAGAATTACTGAAATAATCTGAATTAAATTACAAAGTCTGTTCCAGTGTTCAAACCCCTCTGTATATTATTATTATTATTATTATTATTATTATTATTATTATTATTATTAATTTCTTACACCCTTATCCAGAGTAACACTGTGACTGTTCAAACAACATTATGATCTTTCCACTGTGGACAACATGCATACATTTACTGGGACATGTGCAATATGCACACCCTTTGAGAACTATGAAATTAAAAATGCATGACCTACAGCTGTGGCCAAAAGATTAGCATCACCTAGAATTTTAGGATTGACATCATCTTTTAAAAATTATATGAACATCATTTAGATATTTTACCTAACATCATCTAATCAAAGAAACTACAAAATGATATCAATAGCAATACAGTATTTCATGTTAGATTTTGAAATGTCACATTTTTCTATTTTTGTCAGTTTTTGTGTTAAGTATATGGAAAACTACAAAGCGGTATGTAATTCAATATGTTAACGTAACATTATTCAGCAAGTTCCATTCACTAGTGCACTTTGGCTGTAAATATTCAGGAGAGCAAGAGAGCTAGCATCCTATGCAGTGGCAGGCACAAGGTTAAAATAAAAAATAATTCTGAGCTATTTACGCCTTATGTGTGTAGTTGTTTACATGCCCTTTGGGTAAACATTTGTTCCAACAAATTGATCACCAGCCTAAAGAAAGTAGCAGGGCAGAATTCAGTGTCATGCCATTGCATACTGGGCTTCTCTTATAAATTCCTAGTGTCCAATTCCCCTCCAAGCTTTCTCAAGGAGATGACCTACATATCCATTTCACATTGAATTGAAAAATGAAATCTGCCTGCACTGGAGCTGGTAAGCCTAAAGTATTTTCATGTCACATTGCTGAAGCTGCAGTGACACTTCTAACCACGGTATCAAATGAAAATCCCAAGGTTGTTCACAGATTCCGTCGCCAGCATTTTATACTTCCAGTTGGAAATAATCTTTTGTTCATGATAAAAGGCTAATTCCCCCAAACAAATGTATAATAATGTCTTCTGACTGAAAACACATAGTAAGGCCTTAGCCTTCATTGATCTATAATGTGTTCCTCGATGATTCCTTTCGTGTATCAGACCCTGCCTGTGTCACGTGCCTGTAGATAGCAGAATTGTTACTTTGCCAGTTATTTTCATAAGAAGTTCTGAGGAGTATACAGAATGTACATCTTATTATTGCTTCCCTGTACTCAGTTCCATCTGGTATTCTTTGGCCTTCTTTGAAAATGTAATAGCAACAAAAGCAAATACCAGGAGTATGTTTTTTTCCTAAGCTTCGGAACTTAAAGGGGAAGTACAAGAGCTTTTGTACAAAATGTCTTTTTTTTTTTAACTTTTGCACAACCTTTATAGGAGGTTTAGAATCATTCGGAGTGGTGTTTGTGATGATTTCTGTTGACCCAATATTTGATGAACAGATCCATTACGGTTGCCATTTTAAAACACATAAAAGCCTTAGTTTCCATTACAATACAGAAAGAGGCAAAATTGCATACTAATCCGAACAAGCTTAGAAGATAATAAATACATAAAATAAAAATAACACTTTTTGATAATTGGCTATTTTTCAGATTTGAGTGAAGTGGAAGGTGCCACTCTCGCTATTGCCAAGCGTTAGCCAGTGTGCTCATGTCAGATTTGTGTTGCCATGACAGCACTGACATCAAACTACAGCCATAATGCACTGTGCCAGTTTAATCTCCTGAGCCACTTATTTTCATAACAGGCTGCATCATCAACCCTTAGCTTTGCTCAAACATCCCACTGGAGTACCCTTGATAAGACCAACAGTGGATTATACTGATTGATACCATCTGATTGAGAGCACATCACAACACTGTTGTTGTGTCTTCCTAAATAAATCATAGTTTGAGACACAGAGACTGACAGAGTGGTTGAGTAAACATTTGTAAACCGGATTTCATTCGCATTCTAAACAATGTGCTTTTCAGTCATTTTATTTTTGCCGTTGGGTGAAATTTTACAGGGTTATTAAGGACGAGAAAACGTAATAGCTCAGCAGCACACGTTCAGCTTTACTGTTCGTTATGAGATACTGCATGTGGTCCCAGCTGTAAATCGTCCCAAGCAGTTCCAATGGAGCTGGGCAAAAACTGTAAAAAGCAATTGGACTTGCAGAAACGGTATTGCATTTTCCTTTTGATCTTTTCTAATAAAACACAGGGGGGATTATTGTAGAGCAGGCCAAAAGAGGTGGGAGGAACGTTCGTTACTCCAAACATAGTGAAGATGATTGTCCAAGTATTTATAAATGTAAAGCTCTGCCTTTGGAGGGTTTTTTTTTGATTGGAATATCATTAATAGCAGCTAGTGACAGTTCAGTTGCATGGAAAGGCTAAGGCAGAAATCACAGACTGACTGAATTTACTGCAGGAGGTTTCAAAGAGCTGAGAGTAGCAATCATTTAATGAGAGAAAAATTAAAAATACCTCTGTTCATTTTCTTCCTTGTTTTGTATATATATATATAAATCCTTTCCTTGTTAAAGAAAACAGTAACAAAAAGGAAAACCAACCTCAGGGCCTTATTTCAATAAGAGTCCTATAATACATAATTTACTAGGCATTTACATTTCCCACTCTAAATTGAGCATCAGATGGTAAAAGAAAAAGCCCATAGAGCTTTTTATGTCATCAAAAGGAGGCTGTACAAAATAAACATACCCGTTAGAATCTGAATAAAAATATCTGACAGCGTTATCCAGCCCATTGTGCTATATGGAAGTGAGGTATGGGGTCCAGTCAGTCAACAAGATTATATAAAATGGGAAAAACATCCAGTAGAAACCCTGCATGCTGAATTCTGCTAAAACATATTACACGTACAGCGAAAAACACCAAACCATGCATGCAGGGCTGAATTATGTTGCTACCCACTGCTCACTAACATATAAAAAAAAGCACTAAAATTCTGGATGCACCTAAACAGAAGTGAGACAGACTCCCTCCAGTACAAGGCACAGAAAAGAGTCCCTTTAGCCACCTGGTCCTGAAGCTAACTACACTAACCCACACTAACACTAACCAGCTTCAAGACAGCACACCAAGCAGAGTCAACCAAACTGTAAAACAAATTTAAAACTCCTATTTGGAACATTGGGACAAAGAAACAAAAAATAAGAATCATACTTTTCTTCCACCTATTAAAAATATATGTTCCATAAGGGGTATTTCAGAACCAAATATTGAAGCAGTTTTTCAAATAATCTCATTCCTTCTGTTTCTGATGGACTTCTTTGTCAAAAGAAAGCAGAGTTATGAGACAAATGGGAGTGTTTTAATGAAGGGTAAGATTAAATCCGATTGGGTTTCTAATCTCCTTGTATCTGGCAGTTTCTGAAATTACTGCAGCTTTAAGATTCCTGTTTAACTGTCTGGCTTATGTTGCCCTGATGCCGACATAGAAAAGCTCTGAATTTAATTTGAAGCTCTCCCCAGAGACAGGTAAGATAGGGGTGCAGACATGCTCACTGATGCTTGCTCAGTCTTTGACAACCATCTACATGGGCTTTACTCCTTCACTTTTTCCATTAGTCCCAATTAATTATTCATTTAGAACACCCCTTCAAGTGGGTCCTGTCCCTGCCTTGTTTTACAGCATGGAGAGACTGAAACACATAACAATGTCAAGTGACTTGGCCTAGCTCACACACCAAGACCGATTCAAAAATAACCTTTAAAGGAGTGCTAAAAAAAGGTTTTTAAATTCATCTTCTTACCTCGTATTACAATTAGAAGCATTAGCACTGGTCTCCCTTTTCTTAACTTTTTTTCTCAGTAGATTGAAGAGTCAAACTGCTCCTTCCTATTATCCAATCTCGGTAACACTTTTCATTACCTGTCTCTAATTATTGTGTATTTTTGCACAAAATTGTATCAGAAAAGGTTAGGGTATGAGTTAGGGTTATAGTGTGAAAAAACATGTACACATTAAGCACATTGTAACTATGCATAATAACATTGTAATTATGTGTAATTACACATGCATTTACTAAGTAACTACTATGCAAATGCATAGTAATTACAGACATTTCATGCAAAGTGTTGCCCTAATCTCTTCTTGTGTTGTAAGACCCATTGCCAAATAGCAGCTAGACCACTGGACTGAAACTGAGCAGCAGCACAGGAAGTCACACTGTACCAAAAAGCAGAAGCAACTTTTACTTCTATAGCATTGTTTTTAGTACCAAATTAAGGGACAAAATTCAAGCAATGAACCAAAAGATATCCAACAGAGGAAGTAACAAATGGATTTTAAACCATGGACAGCACTTTAAAAGCTTTCAATTTTAATTTAGATGATGTAACAAAGCGTTATAGGTGTTTTCATGAGTAACATCACTGGCGTCTTCCTCTAAAACCTAAGAGAGCTTGAAGATCTCATTTATAACTTCCTGCTTATGCCTGTAGTAGGAGGTGCACAGTTATGTGACTCACTATTTGTAAAACATGAAAATGGCGTGCTGTTAAATGATCTGTTTCTTGCTCTCATCTGGGGGTGATAAAAACCTTACAGTGTGAACATCTTTAGCTAGCATAGCAAATGGTTTTCTAGTGCCACGTGAGTCATCTATCACTGTGTCACCAGTCAGGCTGACATGTGAAAAATCCTGCCTCCATATAGAATCCTTAATGAGTCATACAGTCTGAATGTCTTATTAACATTACATACCTGTATATGACAAGCACCGAGGCATGTCTGATAAAATGAAGGCTTGTTTGTTTGCTTGTTTTTTATTTAGGCACAGTGCAAGGATCAGTCATTCTTTAGTATTGGAAACTAGAATTATCTTGCAGTATCCACAATGCCTCCAAGCACCGAACTGATTGAAACACAGCCATAAGTGGTTGAAAATCTGCATTGCTTTAATCTTTTCCTTTCATTGTGCTTTCTCTTGGCTATCTCATCAAATGGACAAATCTCTGACAGTTACTTTCCCCTACAGCAAGACACGTTTTTACATAAGGTGAATGCTATCGTGTTTAACAGCTGTTTTAAACTAGACCATTAACCAACACAGACATTTACATTCTGTTCATCTTGAAGTAAGAACAATCATGCCTGCGTGGTTGGCATCTCAAGCTTTTGCATTTCCTTAACTCTGTTCCCTCTAAAAGAGGTTGTCCAGCATTTTTCAAGTTCGCGTTAATGGAGATAAATTAAGTAAATGACACTTTCTGTGTGTCTTTTACTGTAGGAATCAAAGTGACTCAGCAATAGTTAGTTCTCCACAGAAGGATAACTGTTTGAACGGATTGGCACTGGTACAATGGATAGATGCCTTATAGGCTCTGGCACCAGCAACACTTGAAATATCAGGCTTTAAGTTTAGCCAGGAAAATATACATTTCTTTCAGAGTCTGACTAACCCATCTACATTTTTGGGTGGTTATTTATTTTTTTTCTTAGGGATCAAAACGCACTTTTTTACATGACCTCTTTTCTCAAATTCTTGCTTGTGAAAAAGCCAAACTTCATGAAACTTGTACTTTACAGTCATATGATAATTTTTTTTTAAACTCTTGTGTATCAATACCTGGCATTGCTCGAGTTGTACCCTGCCTTCTTTGGCTAGTTTTCTTTTGCTTTATATACATTTTGTTTGCCAATGTACCTCCAGTGATTTCTTTCCTGCACTACACTCTTGGTTCCTCTCAATACCTGCAACGTGGATTCAGGCTGCTGATCACGGCTTTATCCGAGTAGTCTGTAATGATTTCTTTGTCCTTGAGAGTGCACAACAAAACTGAGCTAGCCTAAAACAAAAAAGAGAATCATTTATTAAAAAGCTTCCAGCTTAAGTGCTTAGCAGTAAAATATGGAATCAACACACCAGCTTACAACCATTTACACAAGAGCCAACAGGATTTCATAGCTAGTCGAAGAATATGTATGTATATCGAAGAATTATTTTTTTTAGCAGGTAAGGTTTCTGTTAAATGTTACACATGGTGGCTTATAAAAAAAAATTAAAAGTTTGAGCTGTTTCACAACAGAGCAATGGAGAATGGAAGATGGGGGAACTGGATGGTAAAACATTCTTCAAAAGATTAGCACTATGGGATATCTGTGGTGCATTTTACCATTTAAAATCCAAGTTCAACCATTCCCTCATAAACGATCATGTATTTCAGCATAACGCACTTAAACAAGGTTTGATGCCAATTGTGCAGTGACGCATAAAACAAAATGATTGGAGGGATACTGTAAACACCTAATTGCCTATGACAGTTTTTACACTTTTCTAATATAAAAGTTTTTGAATATTGCCTCTAACCGCTCGGTGAGATTTCAGATTTGTAAGCTGTAAAGTGGCAACTTTGGCAACTGAAAACTCAACATGACCGCATATCTATAATTTAGCTACAGACAGCTGAGGGGCTGCATTTATATGCTGTGTTACTTGTCTAAGCTGGATTTAGGTTGGTAATTACTGCTGGACACTACAACAAAGTGTTTCAATGTATAACTTACGTAGGAAGAAGAAATTAACGTTTATCTAAAAGGGAAGTTAAGGAATAAGGTTTGTGGAGAAATGTTTCTTGCTAAAACTTGTTATACACACAGAAAGGTTTGTAATTTAAATGATGTGCCTCCTATTCAGTACTGCAGAATGCATTCTAGTTAGAAATATGGCAACATGTTCAAGGTCACACATCTAACAAAGAACATTGTCTGAATCCATTTTTGTAACAACGAGCAATTTATCTATTTCTGACGTGCATATATTCACAGTCCCTCTGCGGACCATATGAAAAAAGCAAACAAAGAAATTATAATAATATGCAAATCGGTATTTTCAATCCAAAACCCTGTTGGTCTGCCTAATTACAATCAATTTTATATATAAAAAAAAAAGATAATGGAAGGGGTCATTGGAATGCCGCATTTATCGTTCTCTGCTACTATTATTAAGGTATACTGAGTTCATTAAATAAGTACAACCGTTTGTGCTGGAATTAAAGCTAATCTTTATGAAGGCATATTGGGGTCATGCTGAATTGAATGGCGACAGGAAAGAAATAATTGCCTGATGTAACAAAATAGTGCAGCTGCGCTTTCCACGATAATTCAAATTAGATTTGTTTGTTCATTCTGCATGCTTTGGATTATACGTCCAACATCGGGGTCATAAACAATTTTAGTTCCATATAATCCTTAGGGTGAATATCTAAGACATGAAGAAATTACAGGACTATAATGCAATTAATGACACAAACCAATTTAGTATCTTTAAATCTCTGAAGTTCACCACTGACCTATTCTCTACGTTTATTCTCATTTAGCAACCATGATGATAGCACCACGAGGGAAACTGACATGAGCCATTAGTAAAATGGTCCCAAAGTGTAACGTTTTCATATTGTAATTAAGCTGACCCAGATGATTGCAGCAAGCTCATTGTGCAGAGAGTAAATAACCAACAAAAATGATTTATTGGACTTGCCAAAATACAAAGAACCACAATAACTATTGCACACTGTTAACAATACAAGCTGAATCAAACGATCCTGAAACACTAGCCGTCCCAATACCCCAAACAAGAAACCTCTTTGTGAAATAATAGATTTAGCTATTTCTTTAATAGAATAATTTTAAACTCAAGTGACAAAATAGTTTCCTAGAATCATCGAAATGATTGTTTTCTGTTATAGCTTGCAAATGTATCTACTTAGAGGAAACAGCTCATATCTGAAATCAATCTGATTTTTAAATTTATTGATTGGAGTCAGCAATTGATGCAGATGCTAAGTCATTCTATGACAAAACCAAATTCTTTGAATTGGTCAACAGAGATATAAAAACTACATTAAAACCACATTGCCACAAACTGAATGCTGATGACATTTACAGTGGCAGACAAGATGCCTTTATTTTCATAATTAAACAATTTACAGGGATAGTGATGGAATGGCTAATGCAGTGCATTATCCTATTATTTGTTGGCAAAAGATACTTATTTAAAAAGCCATTTGGATTGACTTGTATTAAAAATCTCTCTCTCTCCATATATATATATATATATATATATATATATATATATATATATATATATATATATATATATATATATATATATATATATATATATATACACACACACACACACATACACAGTGCTCATCATTTATACGCTATAGTGGGGAGCCATAGTTACAAGAACAAGCTATTTGTGTTCCACCTTATAATGAGTATAAAAGGGCTACTGTAATGGCATAATGGAGCAAATGGGAGCCACAACCCTACCGTATTATAACCGATTCCACACTATAACGAGGCGCGTTATAACGGGTGAGCACTGTGTGTGTGTGTGTGTGTGTGTGTGTGTGTGTGTATATACTGTATATATATATATACACACACACACACACACATTTAAATAGTGCAAAGAGGTGTACAGTCCTTGTAATAATAATGTACAGCATGTGTAAGATTAGATGTCAGATTACAATAGCATACTAACTAACTGAAGTGATTATAGTTTTTAATGTGCTAAACACATCATTCTTGAGCCTTGCAAGTCCAGAGTGAATTCCTTTGAAATCTAACAAGCTTCATACATTCCCACTAAAACACCAGACCTCCACACAAAGACAGCTCTTACAAATGGACAAAGTGCATTCCCCTGAGGTCGGACTATTAGTCCCTGATCAAACACAGTTAGACCTCCCATTCACAACAGAAAGAGCAAACTCAGATTATTTTCTCTTCAAGAGAGAGTAAAGTGTGTATGAAAACATTTAAAAAGCTAACAGGAATACTTTCTTCTGTGTATGAACATTATAATTGAGCAGTCTAAGAGAGCAAGTTCAATATGCAGTTTCATGTAACATTTCCTATTGCTATATACACTTGAGCCACCCATTTCTCAGTATTCTGTCATTTTGCTATTTTAATTCTTCCCTAGTACTGTAGCTAACCAAATTACAGATGCATACCAGAGATGATAGTCTGTCTGTAAAAATAGGCAACTCTAGCATACAGAGCAATCACAATTCTATTAGGCAGCAAGTACTGTACATCTATTCAGTCACACTTGACAAATTTACAATAAGAATCACTTATTCCAATAACATGGGATCCATTTTACTCCATTTGGTGCAGATGAAGCAATTATCATGAGTACAATGATTTTTCAACTTCTAACTTGAAAACTGAAGTCAATTTCGTTATGACAGTCAAATAGTTTTAACCTGTCAGAAAAATCAATCTTAAATGCACACTTCATGTTCTTACAGCAGGCACATGGCTGAGTGTTACTTGGTTTCATAAGGCCCCTGGAATAAAGTGCTTAAGGGTGTGTTAAATGTCATGGTTTGTAAAGAGTCTATTCACCAGTGAAATGACTGGAGCTTCAAAAAGAATGACAGCTTTAGTTTGCATTCTGGTGGGGGGCAATAGTGTATTCATTATTCACTATATGTATTTCAAGGGCAGACTTGATGTCTTTATCCATTGATAAAGGTACGGCTACCGTTTACCTTCCAAACCCAGGGGTTGAATCCCAAATTACCAATCCTGACTGAAACAATGCAGTGTTATCTGATAAATGTTCAGCTTTAGTCATAAGTTTGGGCAGTCTCCAACCAACAACCTTCGAATCTGTGTCTGCAACACAAAACTCCAGCGAGCCCATTCAATGTTACATGGCTTACAGCAACATTAAGGACTAGAAATCACTCCTTCTGAGTTTTTAAAATTATAAATTAAGAAAATGTTCCTTTAGGATGCTTGTCATGCTTGTCAATGACAATGCATGTCATTAACTGCATTGTTTTTGTTGGTCCATGGACTTTCCATCACAAACTTCATTTCTACCTTCATCTCCACATGCCACTATGATAAAGAGCCCCTTAAACCAAAAAAACAGCAACCAATAGATGGACTGAATTATGCATTCCATGGCTGTTCAGTCCCAATCAATAAACGGGTTGAAGGGGCATTTAAGAAATGCAGTCTGCAGCAAATATTGATTGCAGCTGTGTTTACAAACCAGGACAAAATCAGATGGACAAAGATGGTTCATTTATCTGAGTATAAATGCATTGAAACCTCCAAAGCAGATCTCCCATAGATATCTCAAAGTAAAGTTTAGCCAGTGCATCACCTCTGTTCTCTAACTAAAATACTGATCAAGTAGAATCGAAGATGTGAGCTTTTGTATCTTTTCAAGAATGCTGTTTGCTGATGGAAGTTTTCAACTAAAATTGAATGCCCAGGGATAAATCAAGGTGTAGAAAACATTTATATTATTATTATTATTATTATTTATTTCTTAGCAGACGCCCTTATCCAGGGCGACTTACAATTGTTACAAGATATCACATTATACATTGTTTCACATTATACAGATATCACATTATTTTTACATACAATTACCCATTTATACAGTTGGGTTTTTACTGGAGCAATCTAGGTAAAGTACCTTGCTCAAGGGTACAACAGCAGTGTCCCCCACTGGGGATTGAACCCACAACCCTCCGGTCAAGAGTCCAGAGCCCTAACCACTACGCCGCACTGCTGCCCTTTTTTATACAAAAAAGCATATATTTACTGTTTGAAGCAAAAATGTTTGCGATATGTACTGTATATAAATATGCATTTTAATACCTGATGCATAAAGATTTTTCATTTTAAAACGTACCTGCTCCCAGTTGGGTTGTTTTGTGTTGCTTGCTACATAGGGATGGATGGCCAAGTGAAATCTAACACGGAGTGAGATTTGGCCTTGACTGTTACTTACCATTAAAAACAATGGATCCGTTTCATTTTCTTTATTACATTTTTTAATGACAAAATAAATATTGTGTCCCATACTTTAATATTAAGGGTTGATTCCATTTGGATGGCTTATATATTGTTGGATTTTATTCCTTGATTGACCGGATTTAAAGCTTGCCTTTCGAATATAAAATTGTATATACTTTCTTTAAAAAGAATGCCATATACAATGAAGTGTGGATTGATATATCATTAAATGTTAAGTAGCTGATTGGGTAATGTGGTACTTGGCTAAAAAGAAGCCACAGATTGGAGTAGATTGGAGAAGTAGAAATAATAGACTTTTGCAAATCTACCCACCTCTGCTGTTACTGAAATATGCCTTGTACTGGTTATTGTATGGTTATTTATTTTAAAAATGCAAAAATAGCATCAAATGCAATCATCACAAGATGACATAAATAGAAGTGCTTGTTGTGACAGGACCTTTTAAAGGGCAGGAGCAGTGATAATAAACGGTTGAAGTGGCCTTAGAATTAAATTAAATCTGTCTTTTTTCATCCAGCCTGAATCTATGTCTGTTTAATTTGCCTTGAAACAGAACTATTGTGCTATCAGGAAATGGAATATAAGTACAGTACACTACATACTGTGTGGGGGTGTGATTATTTGAATAAAAATGTGTGTATACTTAATTCAACTCTCAATTACAGACACACCATGTTCTGCCTTCCAACATCCCTGCTATAGGACAGATGCTCAGTATGCATGTCATGTATAAAAATCTCTGAAACAGGAGCAATTAGAGTAAAAAGATTCACACAGTAATGGGCAGTAAGTATTTATCTTTTCAACAGTTATTTCTTAATTACCAGGGATTTTGTGCTTTAAGATCTGCCAAGCGCCAGAACATCTAAATACCATGGTTGCAATCAAGGGGGTTATGCCGTTATCTTCTTTTGATTCATTGAGAGGTATTTATTCATTTTTTTTATCTTTATAGTCAAATAGACATTCCAGGATAAGAATGGAAATGTAAACTGGCATAACATGTAAATCCTGTCATGCCCTGCTTCTTATAAAACAACAACCACCCTTGATTTATGTAGTATATGTTAAGCCCAGCATACATAAAGGAACATGTTTTGAGTAAACTGGATGTTTCCCAGAGTAGACCTGGTTTCCACTTTAAGAAACATCTTTCCAGAAGCATTTGCCTTTGACACTGTGTGTGGGGCACAGCCAGAGGTCTGCCTTTAAATAAGTGTTGTGCTTATTTAAGATGGCTGCCCGGGACAAAAAACTACATTTCCCAGCAGGCTGCATGCAGCCTAGCTGGCCAGCAATTAGCTGGGATTTAGTTCATCTGATTCTAATCAGGCCAGATATTTAAGGGCACTTGGTGTGTGCTCAGGCCTGTATGTGTTCAGAGACCCGGCTACTGGTGTTAGAAGGTATGAAAAATCTGTGTTTTGTGGTACCGGTAAGCAGTTTACCTGCCCAGGTTATAGTTAGGACCCTATTTGTGTAAAGTGTTAGTTAGTGCTCATGAAAGGTTTTATTTTGTGTTCTTTGATTAAACCTGCCATCTCTGCTTCTCAGTCTCTTCATTGCTGCCTAAAAGCTGCACCTACGCTATCCTGCTCCCATAGCATGTTACTTGAAAAACGTTGCTTGAAAATGTTTCAAGACATAAGTTTCTTTGTGTAAGATGGGCTTCACAGCCAAAGCCATGAAGCACAAAATCAAGAGAAATCCAAGATAAAAAAAAAAATGTTTTCCATTTTGATTTATAAACTACTAAGTGTGGGAGTAGTATTCATCAAAAATAAGTAATAACCATTTCAATAAAATAACATAGACAGCTACAATGTATTTGCAGGATGCTAAAATTGAATTTTAGTTTTTACAGTAGTGATCTGCATACATTTCATTATAATATCATGGTTCAGATTATAGGTTAATTTGGATTACCAGGGGTTCGGATTAGCGAGAGTCTGCTGTGCTTGGTTCACAGTGTGTTTGATCTTTATTGTAAGATATTTATGTGAAATTCTCTGGATGGTGTTTGGGCTGGTGTCTCCCCAGACTCTTCAAATAAATTGCTTTTCAACTTCAGTGGGGTGTTATCCCAGCTGGAATTAAATACATCCCAGAATAGTCCTGGCAGCCAGAGTGATGGAAGGGCAGACAGAACAGACATATGGACATCCAGTCAGTAAATTGGTTATAACAGTTAACCATGGCAGAAGCATAACATGTGTTAAAGCAGAGTGATAGCATGGTAAATCATGCTACAGCATTAAATACATAACTAGTACACACATATTCACAAGGTCCTCATAATTGCCTCATAGCAAGGTTAAAAACATTCATGATCAATCAAGATCAGCAAATAAGGGTCCCGATTTTTTTTTTTTAACAAAGACAATAAAAGTGTGATTAATCTAGAATATAACCATAGGAAAAGCATGGTGAACCTACAAGATGATGGTGCAAATTTATCATGGTCAACAGTAATGTGGCATTTCATGTTCTTTAACATTAACCCATTAAGTCCTCATTGGAGGACAGTCTACTTTGTAATTTTTTTCAAGCATTTGTAACTGGCATCTACCTGTAATTTGATTTTCTCTAACTATATTGTTATGATAACTTACTTTTTGTTAACAACAAAAGTTACATCTAAATGTTAATTCTGCAAATATAGCCCTTCAGATTTTTTTGTGATGCCTCAATATAGAATAAGAAATTAAAACCTTTTCCTACCCATAGTGATGATAAAGCTCCATTTTCTATGTGCTGAGCTTCACAGCTGGTGTGAAATTTCACTGCTCTGATTACGAGCCTGTCTAATTTGAATCACTGTCCTCAAAATAGGACGCAGCAATTTGTAGCCAAAACGAAGGATTAAAAAGTAATTGTTAAGAAATATTGATATAGAATGTTCATGTGTCAAATTACATAAATGCAGCTTGTGTAATATATATATATATATATATATATATATAAATATAAAGAAAAGAGTATTGGGTACTAATGGGTTAAGTCTGTTTTCTGTATGCTACACAAATGTTTGATATGTCTGCCCCTGTGGCAATGAAACGCATTAGTTAATATAGACAACACACAAATGTTGTTTTTGTGTGTAACTGAACTATTGTTTTTACACCCCCTTTTTTTGAACTCCTGAAAATGAATCAGATTTGAAAGCTCCTCAGAGTGAAGGGAGTTTTGTTCTGCTATGTAAGTATTGACTGGGCATTAAAAGCATTGTAAAGGATTTGCATACTTGGGGGGGGGGGGGGGGGGGGGGCTAATAAAATAATCTCTCATGATTCCTGACCAGCATTCAATGTTCCTCGCATCAGCTTCACAATCCCTCGTGGTTTGTTTTTGAAATGTTAAACCTTAAAATGACTAACAGCAAGTCAAGCCTTTCACTTCCCACCTCAAGCTATATTAATACCTCACAATGTGAATCTCAATAAAAAAATTTTAAAAATTCAGATAATCTGACTGATTTTTAGGCGAGAGGCTCCTTTGAAATGACGGTGGGTGATGCACAAACCCATTAGCATTTCTCTGAATAACAAATTTTTTGATGCTTCAAAAAAAAAAAAAAGTTGTTACAAAAAAGATATTGTACAAGAAAGTTACATGATTAAGGGTTATTGCATACATACACAAAGAAAAACAAAAAAAATCTTTCAGACTCCAATCTTAATTTAAAACTCTTGGTTTGCGACATTTCCTAATCCAATTTATAAACCCCACATCCCCCTCTAGATCCTAATTTCATTTTTTTTTCAATCCCCATATATCTAAAAGTGGAGATGTGATGTCCTTGCTCAAAGAAATGTCTAGACACTGGCCTTTTTTATGCAAGTTATAATCCTTAACTCTTATAACAGTTATAATCCATGTAACTCATTCTAATACAATTGCATTTATTTATCTTACTAATTGATTGCTAATTTGCTTGTTATGTAAATGGATGCAAGTGGCAGTTTGTCTGCTTTGTACCCTGATGAAGGCAATGCTAAGCTGAAATGCATATTATTTTAATATTTTTTTTTGTAAACAGTAAAGTATTTTTTGATATGTGAGGTGCAGGGTTTCCTATACTTTATTGTGAGATTGTTTTTAACCCTATGAACCACAGTTGTGTTTTTATGATGTAGCACCTGTTCTTATCTATTTTCACATACAAATATTAAACCAACATAACTGTAAAATACCTGACTTAACAACGTGTTGAGATCAACCGGATACTAGGAACCATACGAGCCATGACGGGCAGAACGGCCTCTTCTCTCTCACAATGTTTTTACGTTCATATGACATAGACCTAATATCTAAAGTATTGGCATCACTTCCTGAAACGACTACTCCATGCTCAGTGAGGAACCAATTGCTGCTTTCCTTATGACTTTATATATCAGCCATGGTGCTTGATGTGAAGTGCAGCACTTAAACATTTTCAATAATTGCCATTTACAAAATACCATTAAAATATTCAATACACTATGAAGATAATACATATTTGACATTATTTACTGGATTAAATGTGTTATCCCTATCTACTTTAACATTACATTTTCTAAACTGGAGGGAAACAAAACCTACAAGCCATTCATTATGTTTCCAGACCATTTGATATGGAAGTTTTGTATATAAGTGAGTGAGAAGTGTCACCAAACCAATTTAATCTGAGTGACTGGACAGGCCTTGGTGCTCTTACCTCTGTCAGCAAACAGATGTGTAACAGTAAAAACATATAGTTCTTATTTTCATACAGCCCCAAAAAAAACTTTTAAAAATGATGGGAAACCAGGGAACTCACAAACCTTTAACATGAAGGGACTCCTTGGTTGGTCGTTGACAGGCTATTACCATTTTTCAAAATGCCTGATGTTTGCCTTGTTTCCGATTAGTCACTTTCGTGAAGTTTCGTTAGCCCTCCATAAATTTCAACACTCAAGAACTGTTCTGATACATTTCACAGAACAGATGGCGTATATTTCACAGCATTACCCAAAGGCTTCAATTGACCATTTGTTTTCAGTAGAATATTCCTGTTCACAAAGATTTATCATCCTCAGGCAACATAACAATGTGTGTGTGTGTGTGAGAGAATGTACCTTATACTGGAAACATCTTCCTCACATATTATTACTGTTTTATGTATTTATTAATTTATATATTTTTACTTTTAAAACATGATTACATATCAACCACAAGGTTATTGAATTTTAAAGTGGGACGGTTTTTAATGGATTGTTTCTAAGAAAACAGTGAAATTCTCATTTGGTTAATTAATAATTACAAACAAAATCAATAAAAACATCTATATTTACCTGTAAGTGATAACTCAGCAAGTCAGTATTAAAGTTGAACCCAGTCTCACCTCCTGAGGAAGAACAATAAAACAGTTATATTAAAAAAAATAATAAACTACATACACATGCAACAAAATATCCCAAAGCAACTTTTATAGAGTGCATAAATAACAGTGTTACTATCTAGGTGTCTCGGTTTCAATAAAAAAAACACAGCCTGCTGCATTAATCCTGCATTTTGTAGAGCACAGAGAGGGAGTGCTGTGATTTTTATTTCCATTGTTGTTGGATGGGATTTAACAAGACTTGCAGGGTCGAAAAGGGTCTGTCTATAAGATGGGGATTTTGCCTACACCTGATAGCCAGAAATGAAATATTACCTTCAATGGAACTCCCATTAGGGTTTGCAGAAAGTGAACTTCTCTGTTGCCAAATACATTTTTAATGCATGAAACAATATCCGTTTTCAATATTTATGAAATTACATACTGAAGACTGGAATTACATACTGAAGAGTTCACATTAACAAAACTGCACAGGTGGACCAATAAGATTCAATGCACATGAAAAAGTAAGAATATGACCATAACAAAGTTCAGATAATATAACCTGCGTTAGTTCCATTAAAGGTGAAAATCCCCACAAAATCCCCATCTTACAGACCCTTGTCTTTTCTATATCTGCTTGTTGACTATCTACATTATGTTTATAAATAAATATTGGGGTCTATTATAAAGATATAGACTGAGACTCATTACTGCCAAACAATTTTTGCAATTTTTTTTTTTGGTTCCTGGGTAGTAAGTGTTATTTCCTAATTGCTTATGCCTCAAAAGTATAGAAAATGGCTATTATTCCCCAGAAACTTTGCTTTTGTGACCAGGACAGTGATATTTTGAAATTTACCTATTTTCCAGAACATTCCAGATAGATTCAGTGCTGAGTAAACTTGGAGTAACTTCTAGAACTTTCTAGAACTTTCCAATAATATAAATAATAGTATAAATACAGGGGCCTTAAGCCCACCAGTTCAGTTTAGTTCCAGCTGTCTAAGTGGATACATATCTGCATTTTTCTGAGATGGCATCAAGGTCATAGGAGACTTCAAAATGGTGGCATTCCTGATGGGTCTCCAAGGCGGTTTTACCAAGTTTCCCTGCTATCTTTGCCTTTGGGACAGCAGGGACACCAAGGCACAATACCACAGGCGGTACTGGCCACAGCAGACCGAGTTCTCTGTGGGGAGGAACAACGTCAAGTGGGAGCCACTGGTGGACCCCCGGAAGGTGCTGATGCCACCACTGCACATCAAATTGGGCCTTATGAAACAATTTGTCAGAGCTCTAGATAAGGAGTCGGCAGCCTTCAAGTACCTTCAAGACTTCTTCCCTAAGCTGTCTGAGGCAAAGGTCAAAGCCGGTGTCTTTGTCGGACCACAGATAAAGAAGATCCTGGAGTGCAATGAATTCCCCAAGAAGCTCACTAGTAAGGAGAAAGCGGCTTGGAACAGCTTTGTCGCAGTGGTTCGGGGCTTCCTGGGCAATCACAAGGCCAAAAACTATGTGGAGCTGGTTGAGACTCTGGTGAAGAACTACGGCACAATGGGCTGTAGGATGTCCCTCAAAGTCCATATCCTTGATGCTCATCTTGATAAATTCAAGGAGAACATGGGAGCGTACTCGGAGGAGCAAGGTGAGCGCTTCCACCAGGATATACTGGACTTTGAACGCCGCTGCCAAGGACAGTATAACGAGAACATGATGGGAGACTACATTTGGGGGCTGATTCGTGAAAGTGATTTACAGTATAATCGTAAATCTCGAAAAACTACTCACTTCTAAATCTTTTGTAGTCATTTTTGTATTACTTTAGTATAAATACATGCTAATTTGGATTCATATGTTGTTTTTTTCTGACTTTATGTGAACGAAAAGACACAAATTCGCCCGTTTTCTCATTGGAAATAGGTAAATTTCAAAATATCACTGTCCTGGTCACAAAAGCAAAGTTTGTAGGGAATAATAGCCATTTTCTATACTTTTGAGGCATAAGCAATTAGGAAATGACACTTACTACCCAGGAACAAAAATTGTGTTACATAGTGTTATTGTTTAAACACATTTCTAGCAAGTGACATGTAGTTCTGATACATACCTGATAAATGTGTGACAGTCTTCCGAGTTTCTGCACCATACAAGGCTCTACATTTGAAACAATGACTGTAGCCCCACCTGCTGGTTTTAAAGCAATGTGTCACGTTTTTACTTGAGTCTTGCTGCAACACAAAAACATGCTCCATAATGCCTTCCCTGGCTTTGATCCTCTCCTTATTTCTGCATTATATTTCCTCTGCCTGACTCTTGAAATGAGTTTGGCTGTGTGCATGAATAACTTCAATTCATGAAGAGTCTGAGTGATTGAGCTGCTGCAGGTGGAGCATATCATTCTGAGAGCTATGGATCAAAATCAGATTGGTTTATTGCAGCCAGCTCCTCACTAAAATAATCAAATGTGTCTTTAATACCACTGGTATTATCACTGGTCTATAAGGTGGGGTCAGCAAGACATTTAAGAGTCTATGTATTTAGAATTCAGCTGTAAATCCAGATTTCTTTTTCGAGCTCCAGTGGCTACTGTCGGTACAACTAACCATTGATAGGTCTGTTTACGCATTTTAATACACATTTTCATTTTATATTACCACAATTTTATATTTGACTTATTAGAAAAGAAAAAAAAAACATAAAGGCATTACACTTTCTTTTATTGCAAACATGGGTTTCTGGAGTTAATTGTACAATAAAGGGCACTGATGTGCTACATTAAGGATATGATATATAAGTGATTAATAAATGATGGGCAATATAAATGCATTAGTATGAAGTTATTTTATTGATGATAAGCTAATGTCCAATTAATTATTAATCCTTTATAATGAAGACAAGAATATATCCATAACCATTAAAACCTTTTGACAAATGTCTATTACCTGCATCACTGAAAGCATTCCTCACTAATGCACTGACAACAATAAATTGCTTGCATTTGCATACAGTTCAGGAATCGTTTATATTATGCTCTTCTTCTTTCAAGAAAGCAGTGGGAAAGTATAGACACCATAATTAAGTACATCAGCAAGACATTAAAGTGATTCATATTAGTTAAAGTATTATTTTTCACTGAACAAAAAAAAAAAACTATAATAATTTTCTTTTTTTTATTGTATCAAATTATAAACTTAATAGTTTCCCATTGTAAAAGCACAGCAAAGTGTAAAAAAAGCACAGTGAAAGCCTGGCAAAATATTGGTAAGCACTGTAAAGACCAGAGAGGTATGGTAAAGCATATTAAAAAACATGGTAAACTAGTGTGTAGTCAATGCATAATATGGGAGCCATGGTGAAGAAAAGCTGCAAAATTAGAGTGCAAATGTACTGCTGTAAAAGTTTAGGACTAAGATATTAATAGCCACCCAAAACCCATTTCTTCAGCCCATTGCTTTTGTGAATATTATCAGAGAAGCATATTTAAATGGCACCACAATAAAAGTGATAACCTTTCAGCAGCAGCAGCAGCAGCAGCAGCAGCATCCTATCTGGACAGTGTGGGTGTGTGCATGCGTCTAAAAGGAATCTGATCGTTTCTGAAATCACTGTCTGCATGTGACTAGCCCTTTAATCATATCACCAATGTCTATAAATCACGAGCGGCACAATCATAAATGTAAGACTGATAGCACAGATGCCTTGTTATTACTCATGCACTATTGGAGAATTTGAGCCTGATTAGAATTACTGGTTACTGTTTAATCTCAACAGAGAGGGTTATTTTCAATATAAAGATAATGCATTCCATAACAGGACCCCAGATCAGTTTTTAGCCACAGGTGCTGGAAATCCTAATAATCAAGTTATTTCATATAATTTGTATTGTTCCACATTTCCAGCTGAAATAGTTAACCCAGTTAAGCTGTAACAATACATTAAGAGCCTGTTAATTGACTTGCTAATGACAGTTACTGATGGAGTGCATTTTTTTTCATCCTGATTAAATTTGCATTACAGTAAAGTACACTAACCTGCTTGATTTTTTTGAGGATGCAACATCGACAATGGATAATTGCAAAGCATATGAGCATATGGTTTATTTAGATTTCCAGAAAGCTTTTGACAAAGTCCCGCATAAAAGATTAATTCTCAAACTGAACGCAGTAGGGATTCAAGGAAATGCTTGCACATGGATTAGGGAGTGGTTAACATGTAGAAAACAGAAAGTACTGATTAGAGGAGAAACCTCAAAATGGAGCGAGGTAACCAGTGGTGTACCACAGGGATCAGTATTAGGTCCTCTGCTATTCCTAATCTAATTAATGACTTAGATTATGGTATAGTAAGCAAACTTTTTAAATTTGCAGACGACACAAAAATAGGAGGCGTGGCAAACACTGTTGCAGCAGCAAAGGTCATTCAAAATGATCTAGACAGTATTCAGAACTGGGCAGACACATGGCAAATGACATTTAATAGAGAAAAGTGTAGGTACTGCACGCAGACAATAAAAATGTGCATTATAAATATCATATGGGAGATACTGAAATTGAAGAAGGAATCTATGAAAAAGACCTTGGAGTTTATGTTGACTCAGAAATGTCTTCATCTAGACAATGTGGGGAAGCTATAAAAAAGGCCAACAAGATGCTCAGATATATAGTGAAAAGTGTTGAATTTAAATCAAGGGAAGTAATGTTAAAACTTTACAATGCATTAGTAAGACCTCATCTAGAATACTGTGTTCAGTTCTGGTCACCTCACTACAAAAAGGATATTGCTGCTCTAAAAAGAGTGAAAGGAGGGCGACCAGAATTATTCCAGGTTTAAAAGGCATGTCATATGCAGACAGGCTAAAAGAATTGAATCTATTCAGTTTTGAACAAAGAAGACTACGTGGCGATCTGATTCAAGCATTCAAAATTCCAAAAGATATTGACAATGTCGACCCAAGGGACTTTTTCGACGTGAAAAAAGAAACAAGGACCAGGGGTCACAAGTGGAGATTAGATAAAGGGGCATTCAGAACAGAAAATAGGAGGCACTTTTTTACACAGAGAATCGTGGGAATCTGGAACCAACTCCCCAGTAATGTTGTTGAAGCTGACACCCTGGGATCCTTCAAGAAGCTGCTTGATGAGATTCTGGGATCAATAAGCTACTAACAACCAAACGAGCAAGATGGGCCGAATGGCCTCCTCTCATTTGTAAACTTTCTTATGTTCTTAAAGGCTAAAATAAATTGCTACAGTATTTATTGTGAACTACAATAAATGATGCAGTCCCTTCCATTGATTCGTACTGCCTTCTCGTTCAGTTGGCAGCTATTTGTTTCCTTAAACAACTAGCTGCTTTCCCTATGGACTGATATGCTTTCAGCCAGTAACATGCTTTGACCGCTGAGGTGAAATTATCTAGGAAGTACATACAATTGTATCAGATTTCCTGAGAGTAAGACATGGCACCAGCTATCCTCTTTAACACATGTTTCTTTCAAAACTGCACATTTGATACCTTTGTAGCGAATGGAAGTGCAAAGCAGGCAGGATTTATGGAATTCATTTGTTAGCTAGAATCACTTTAAAAGGAACCCATTTAGAGTAAGATGAGTGTAAGCCTCCTGCATATTTAACAGTGCGCCACTGGAGCAATAAGGTACTTGCTTGAACAGGGTATGTCTCTGCAGCTAATTATTTGCCTCAAGGAGCTGCACCAAGAACAATGTTGTTAATTATCAGCTCTTAGATTTTAGGGCTCAGTGCTTTATTAGCACTGTTCTACAGCATATGAAAGATGTAAGCTCACATACCAGAGGCTGCAATTATTATCCGTAGGGCTTTCTATTCTAGCACAAAAGAAAAGCTCCTTTACTCTGATGCCTGGCAAATGATATTTTTAGTCACAGAAAAAAATACTTCCAGTTAACAGCTCTTGACTGTTCATCAAGGGGAACTGAACCTTCATAAGCTTGTTACATAAACTAAAAGGTTTTAACCAGAGCTTTCATCTTCATTTTCATACAGTTTCCCCTCGAGGTCACAAACAACCCCCATCGCCCATTCCTCTAACCAGCACTTAAGAGGTACCTGTGTTTTGTAGCCTCTTAGTGTCCCAAGGCGGCAAGGATGATGCAAATTGTATTTTTATAGATTGGATCTGAGTAAGTTGTGAAGTTTCTGCAATATGTGACAACACTTGACAAAGTCATTAGCCAAGGAGTTAGTCAGTCTTTCTTGACATTTTTTAAAAGAAGTTGTCAGAATACAGGCTGTAGCATACATGTCTAGTAAACAGACAAAGAAAAATTATAAAATGTCGTGCATAGCAATTGTTTTTTAATGGATTTTAAAATGATTTTGTTTTTACACATTCTAATAGCCCATATATCATAGCAACATTCCCCCTGTAATGTATTATCATTGCCTTTGATGCCAAAGTTTCTCTTAAAGGGAAAGGAAAAGTCAGATCTCATTTTCAGCACATATCTTCTTCTAAATGAGATTCTTTCAGCAAAAGACCATGATATCAACCCCAATAATGGCTCCAATGTGCAAGTCCGTCTTTTGTTAGACACACTGAGAATTCTGGAGGCTCCCTTGGGGGCTAGAGAGATGGTTTCAATCTCTGTAAGTCAAGAAAAGACAAAGATAAAAGGAATCAAATATAATAGAACTGGTTGCTGATAAAGTAAGACAGGTATAATTAAGATCTGATTTATGTCTGAAGCCCAACATACATGTTGTTCAGTCTTTTCCCTGAATACAGAGCGAGTTTTAAAATCCATTTTCCAGTCCTTCACTTGCTTCAGTACCATATATTTGCTCGCTTTAACCCCATTGTGCAGTTGACCTTTCATTTCTAATACTTTTCACTTTGAATTTTATTGATGAATATAAAGGCTGTGATGTAAAAATACCTTTTCATTTTTTTAAATGTTTGTGATAACTCGAAAAAATACAGCCAAACTGCATTTATTCATTAGAGAGCAAGAGAACAAATTTACTAAATAATTATAAATAAAACAAGAATTAAATGAGAATAGTTTTATTGGACTTTTGAATCCAGCTTCACGCACAAATGTATTGAGTTTTGTAGCCATAAGAACTCAAAACACCATGTTCCAAATGTGAAGGACAAGCTGTCCTTTAAAAAAGAATAATAATCCTGGATAAATAGCTTTCACAGTTTTTCTACCAAAGTCAATGTGGTCAGCATAATCTGTCGTCTTCTCTCATTAAACCGGTTTTGAATATTTGTAACTGTGTTTGTGGTTAGCGAGTTTAATAACTGATACTGACTAATGCATTTTCTAAACTTTCACAAATGAAATAAAACTGCTATAAAATAATAGGACTCTTCGCCCACATTACTTCTCTCCATCAATTTGAATGACACTGCTTCATCTATGTTATATAAATCAGTCATATGAAGACAATGGGGGTCATGTATCAAGCGTTTGTGACGGCATTAAGGCCATAGCGCCTTAGCCATGCACTTTAAGGCGTGCCAAGTATTAATTATATGCATGGGCAAATTGTAGGTGGGGCTGATTTGAAAATGAAACCTGCGATATTAAAATGAGATTTAAAGCTCTCAAAGGGTCCACAAATAACTTACTTGGGAGCATCATGGTAGCAGTCATAACATATTTCTTATAACGGAGAATGCAGACTCCTAACCTTCCTGAACAACCAGAAACTGAGAAAGAGCATTGAGAAGAAGGGAGAGTATTTAGGGTCCGCATTACCCTTTTTGATCTCCCTGAGAATTAAATAAAACGGGTTATTTCATTATGTACAATTGTTTGTATTCATCGTATAATAAACTTGGTTCATTAAGTTATCCTTTTCATTATGTATATTTGGTTTTATCCATCGTATAATAATAATATAATATAAAGTCAAGACACTTAGTTAACACGGGTCATTTCTGCCTCTCCAGATGAGCTACGCATGCCTCATTAATTTCGAGCCAGTTAATACATTCGGGATGGGGTTAAATTTGTGCCGCGGCAGAGCGCTACTTTACACTCTGCGTCGTTCCATCTTGATACATGTCCCCCAATGTATACAAAAGCTCAACAATAGGCAAGTGCATCTGTAATGCAGTCTATTTTCTCCAGTCTAATTAACTTTTGTTTTCTCAAGTTGGTTGTAAGTTTTGTTTGGATGATTTTTCTCCTTTCTAAAAATTGGAGTAATTACTTTGAAAATATGACCCAATGATATCTTAGTAAATAAACAGGGGAAACATTCCTTACAATGATAACTGATGGTATGAAGAAAGCTAAACGTCCTATCAGTGGTAAAACTGAAGTGATATAGCAGCAGGGTTGTTGGTTGCAATCCTTAAAAAAGCAGTTGATTGCATCCCCAGCTGCTATGTAATAACCACAGAGACTGTCTCATAGAGATCATAAAGAGATCCATGGAAAGTTCAGGCCTCTGAGCAGTGCTGTCACGGAAGCGTGCAGCAACTCTTTTTTTGTAAGGTGTAACCAAAATTGAAATAAGAGACTGAGCCAACTTTAGACTAGCCTCTCAATCTGGCAGAATTAAATCAATAGTATTGTACTGTTTTTGACTGGATTTCTGATTGTGTCTTCTCTATATTATACCCGGTGACTGATGTGGCTTTATTGGCACAAAGGAATTTTCCATTCTTTAACCGATAATTGTGATGTAATTATCGACAGATAGTATAAACAGGTGCGTTGAACTTCAATATTCGCAGATAGTTGATGTATAGAAGAATCCGCTCACTGAAAAACGTGAAGTGGCAACAGGAATCAATGCTCTTCATAAGAGGAAGTGCTGCATGCAAATGTTTTGATCAAATTCTGACCAGCATCACTGGGTATAAACATTATTTCTGATTTGAAGACTTGCACTTCATGCTTCACAATGCAGATTTGGTATATCAATCCAGTTGTGTAATGATCAACTTTTTCCATCAGCCAAATATAGCAAATATTTAGTTTCAGACAATACTGCTGGAGCAATGCTAGAGGGGGATATGGGGTCTGTGGACCCCACAAGGACCCCAGATTTGCCTGTGAAGATCCTAAAGTAAAGCAACTTGTGATTTAAAAAAAAAGATTTCATTCATGGCAGGTGGCTAGGAGAAACAAAGCATACAGAATAGATAAGCTAGGGTTCATTTGTTCATTTTTTTCTTTGAATTTCTCTTCTAGAAACTCAACCACAGCTTTGATGTGTGCATCTCCACCAGTTTGAAACCACATCTCTCCATCACAGCCAATTTATCTCTCTGAAACTTGAAAGGAGTTTTTGTTTTTTTGTTTACTGACACAGCAGATGACTGGCTGGGACTTTCTGTACTTTTTTTTTTTCACATGATTTTGGATACCAACCATGAAATCGTAGGAGTCTGCTTTGACAATAAGGCAATTATACCCAGCGTATGCTATCTTCCTTGGAAGAAAGCCTTAAAAGGAAGAAGATTGTTGCACTGAATTTCTTTCAGACTATAACAAAAGAACAGTGCCTTTCCTAAAGGATTGGAAGTACATCTGGTATGATAATAGACTGTAATCATTTATAATTTTGAAAAAAAAAATTCACAGCGATGCAGATAGTATTCTAGATCACAATATCCAAACACAAAGCATGGAGTTTTTACAATGAGCTTCAGTTAGTAATATTTTCTCTATCAGGATTGAATAAACTATAAAGAAAGCAACCAGTTAGACGTGACCATTTAGAATGTCGCGTTATCACATTGTGAATTATTCTGGCTTTTTTTCTTATTTTAATTCCCTCAAAATTAAATATGGAATATAAGTTCAAAGCTTTTGGTAATATTCCTTAGGCCCCAAGAAGTTTGAACTTCTGTAAAAACTACCCGGTCGGATCAAGACAGTAGTCTGCTCTGTCAAAGACTGTGAATGATCACTATACTCTACACATTCCGCTTTGCACAGCCCACAGGCTGTTTCATTAATATTTTTAATTTGTAAAAAAAAAAAAAAAAAAGCAGAAATCAAAAGGCTTACCCTGAAGGTATTTTAACATTGTGAAGACTAGGCCTTAAAATATCAAAAAGGCCACACTCAGCACCCAAGGGGAATACTGCTTCATGGTTTGTGTAATTTTCAGCAGTGCCAGACATTTCATTCCTTACAATACAATCTCTGCCCAAATTCATTGGATGGAATTGACAAGCTAAGCTTAGTGAACAAGCAAATTGTTTTGTTTTTGCTTCTTAGTTTTTTTTTGTTTTTTTTTGCGAGCTAGAGAGTACGCCTATTATGTTTACAACGGTCACATAATTCAAGGCATTTTGGCTTTGATTAATTTAATAAGAGGATCATTTACCATTACATTTGGTGGTTCCCTTGTTTAAATTATGACCCTGTGCATGTCTGTTGCTTACTGGGTTGTGTTAATGTCACCTAGGATGGAGCTCTGAGATGGCATTAGGAAAGCCAAATTGAAACCTGGTCCAGGAGTTAGTGTAAAAGAGACTAAAGAGAGCCAGACTGAACAAGACCCACCAGAGAGAGAGAGAGAGATGAGGGACCTTGGGTAGGGCAGCTCCCACATGCTGTATAATTTATCATAATACAGCTCTAATAAAGTTTCCCAGCCTCTAGAAGGAGAGGTACTGGCCAGCTGAATTAGCTCTATCCACACACGGTACAGCATATCAGAGTTCTAGTTCTTTCAGCATATGATGTTCGCAACATTTTCGAACCCATCCAGAACAATATGTTTCCAAATGCATGCGTTAGGGAGAAACTGTCATGTGCTTCTACCTATGATCTGATATATTACTGCTCTTAGAAAAGTAATCCTCAATAGAGTCAAGGGCTGCATTACAAAATCTGAATCTGCTACAAGCGATTACCTCTGCTTGTTGTGAAAGCATAGAACTGCAGCCCTCTATGAACATGGTAATCAATGCCCACCCCTGTATCACTGATCGCTTTTGAACATAGCAGACAGTTATTGATAAAAGTTAAAATATGCATCATTGCCCATTCAAGTTACAAAGTATGCTGGCAGGGTACCCAGCAGGGGTTTGGGGATAAAAACTCACTTAGATTTCTCCAGTGCATTTCTCCCCTGGAATATCACAATAATTCTTCTGTATTATTTATGGAATCACATTTTATAAGGCAACACATTTAACCTCTGTTTAAGCCGGTGTATATTACAATTTGCTCTCCCAAACAGAGACTCCAGACAACTTTTTAAATCTACATTGCAATCACATAAATAGAACAGATTGTGTGATGGGAAATTCTGCTGAGTCACCTTTATCTTTGGCGCAGGGACACCAGATGAAGATGCACTACGCTCTTGGAGAGTGCTGGTGTAGAACAGGCGCAAGGGACTATTGGTGATTCACCGGGGAGCATACCAATATAATCAATCTTTCTCGGTTTCAGTTAGACTGTGAACTATTTTGCCATGTAGTGCCTTCATGCCACTCTGATAAAAAAAAAAAAAAACATAATAAAAAAAATAATTAAATCTTCTCTCCAGGCCCTCTTTAATCATATTTTCTTTTGCCTCTGCACAATTTCTGTTCTGTATGCTACATAGAAGCTAAATTCAATTTCAACATGAAGCTGCTCACTAAGAGTTCAGTGCACTGAAAAGAAATTCCCTGGACCTAAATTCTAATGCAAGGCAAAGAATGTTCAGAAGTGACATTAATTACTTGAGCAAATCAGAGGACATCTATCTAAATTCATTGAACAAATATATACATAAGTACAGCACCACCTTAATGTCAACATGTTTAATATTAGAATGCCTAACAGTACATACATTACGACCTTGGCACAAAGTTCCAAAGTAACAAGAGATTTGTAATTATCTATCATGGGAGGATCATTTTATACTGATTTTCTTACAGGAAAACATGGGAGAAATAAAGAAAAAAAGAATACATTAAATGAATTACATATATCCACTACCAGCAATGTTAGCCAAACAATGTATTACTCTGCATGTGAAATAGCAACAGAAAGAAATAAACATTTAAAAAAGAAAGAAAAATGTAAGCCTTACAAAGTGCACTAGTGAGTATGCAACGTTAAGCTTCACAGCAACTATACTGTAATATGGCCTTGTGAAGTACAGAATACACTATATGTAAATATTAGTTTACATCAATGCCTGTTCACAAAGTGTTGATGCACATCTGTATGCCTGGTTGTGAATATTACATTTCTGAAGTATTCCACAGTCCAAATGCAGAACACAGAATAGATGCACCCCCACTTGTCCAATGCATGCTACCGTTTCTAATCCCAACTTTAATCCTGGCTGCTAGAGTAGATATACTGAGATAAAGATTAAAATGCACAGTTCCCAGAACAGAAGGAAGGCTTCAGGACAGAAATCAAGTGCTGGTGTTAAACCAGGACATCCCAGGTATTAGCAGCCCCTGAGATTTATACTGTAAGGGAGCACCATACTGCACAGTCTATTGACAGTGTGGGCAAGAAGAGTAGTTCTGGAAATAAATTGTTCTTCTCTGGAGTTGGCCATTCATTAAATTGGACATAATTTAACTTAATGAGGAAATGGATTTGAGTCATTTACTTACATATATTTCATGCTATTGTAGTTTAATCATAATTTTACCTGATTGCACATTGAGGACCATGTTGCTTTTCCATGTATTATGTTAATATCTACCATGACACAAATAAAGGCTTTATCTCCAGAATATTATACCATGTTTTTTTACAGCCTTTGATTAAATATACAATCTATATTCAGTACAAACTCTTCAAGGAATACGCACCAAGGATGCTGTATTCATCTGAAGGCTAAGTGTATGCCGAGTCTCTTATGTTTGTTGTAGAGATTGAGAGAACAGGTATGGAATGTCCTACACAGCAGGTTTGGAGACAATGCTCAAGTTCATCCCAAAGGACCTCAGATGGATTAAGATCCTAATA